>NC_133051.1:12500-678000 GCF_048771995.1 Taeniopygia guttata
ATGGCGGCCGCGGGCGGCGGGCTGCAGTACCGCCCTCTGCCCACAATGCGGCAGCACTGCCGCCCGCCACCGCCGGGGGCCGCCGCTCGCCTCGGGGTCGCGGGCGGGGCAGGCAGCAAAAAAGGATCATCTTCAAAATGTCTTAAAACCCCCACAAAAACACAAAAATACCCTCAGAATACCCTTAAAATACAATAAAAATACCCTACTTAAAAAAAACCCTAAAACACCCCTAAAAATCCCCAAAGAACCTTTAAAAAATCCCTAAATATTCCTAAAAGAGCTTTAAAAATAGCACCAAAATCCTTAAAACATACTGATAAGACCCTAAAAAAACCATAAAACTTCCCCCAAAAAACCTAAAAATATCCTAGTCTTAAGAGTCCTCCACATACCCCCAAGAGTCCTAAAAAAGCCCTAAAGATTTTTAAATAGTCCTAAAAAAGCCCCAAGAACATTTTTAAAAAAAAGCTTAAAATTCTAATTAGTACTAAGAATGCCCTTAAAAATACCTTTAAAAAAATCTTTTAAAAGCCCTGAAAAATCCCTAAAAGTATCCTAAACGTTCCCAGAAAGTTCCTAAAAAGCTCCTGTGAGAAAACCCCTCAAATATCCTTTAAAAGCATTAAAAAAAAAAAAAAAAAAAGTGTTCAGTCCACAGCCCCTACCAGTCGCTCTCTAGCCAGCAAACATCATCCCTACCTTTTAATTAGGGTCACTGCCTGCAGCTGCTGTTGGAGAAAACTGGTGTTCTAGGGATGCTGATTGGGGTGAGCTTAGGGCTGGGGGGAGGGCTGCTGCTGTACCCTAAGTCTTCCCGGTACCCTGTGTCCTGTCCTTTCCACCCCTAACCCTCAGTGTCAGCTCGCCACCTGTCACATTCCCCCTCTTTGCCCCTCAGCCCGCAATGTCTGTGTGCCACCCCAAGCCCCCGACACTGTCCCTTGGCCCCCTAACCTCCACCGTGCACTCTCCACCCAGGGAGGGGTGGTTTTTTGGGTGAGGTTAAGGGTGGTGTGAGGGCTGGTTCACCTGTCACCCTCAGGTACCCCCCACTTTGTCCTCAAGGCACCCCCTGCCTCTCAACCTCCTTGTGTCACCCTCCAGCTCCCCACCGCAGCCTCTCAGCATCTCTGTGCCCCCCTTTTTACTCCTACAGACCCCTTCTGCCCCTCAGCCTCCTTGTGTCACCCTCCATTCCCCCACTGCAACCTCTCAGTGTCTCTGTGCCACCCTGGAGCCCCCCTTTTTACTCCTACAGACCCTTCTGCCCCTCAGCCTCCTTGTGTCACCCTCCAGCTCCCCACCGCAGCCTCTCAGCATCTCTGTGCCCCCCTTTTTACTCCTTCAGGCACCTTCTGCCTCTCAGATGCCCCCACCCTCTGTGCCACCCTCCATCCCCCTGCCCTCAGCCCCAGATCTGTTTGTGACACCATGCAGCCCACAGATGTCATCCCTGCCTGTTTTATTCCGGTGTTGTCCTGCTGCCAGGGCTGCACTATCCCCACAAGTTTGGGCTCCCATGTGGTGCTGCTGGGAGTCACAGGTGGGCGGTGGGGGGAGTGAGGGATGGGGCAGGGGCAGGATGGGGTGGGGTGAAGGGTGGAGAGAGAGTGGGACAGGGTGGGCTGGAAGTACAGATAGGGGTGAGGGAGGGAAACAGGGAAAGAGAAAAACAGGCGTGAGGGGAGGAGGTGAGAGAAGGAAGGGGCACCCCATATCTGCCTGACCAAAGCTGCAGCAAAATACAATTCTCTTTTTCAGGGCAATGCCAAACACCTGCTGCAAACTGACATCAGGAATGTGGGCTAGTGACTTCAGTTTCACAGGGCCAGTGTTCGTGTTCAGGGGCCAGTGGCTCTGAGGGGGCGGCCGCCTGCAAAAAGTCCGAACGGCGAAGGATGTGTCCCAGACCCAAGATGCCCCACCTCAAACTTGTGCTGCCCTGCATCATAGCCCTGAAAGCCAAGCAAGAACCTGGTTTAGACAGTGCAGAACCAATAGCCCATGAACTGGAGTTTGTTTTTAATATATATATAAAAAATAATGAGCGATTTACAGGTCTCTAGTCAGAACCTCAGAAGTCTGTATAAAGGTGCTGTACAATATATAAACATTTACACCCAGTACATCCATACATTGCGTAGCATTCCAAGGCCACATGGCTAAGTCTGATACAGGAAGTACGGATACAAGGGTTATGGAAGGAGAAATCACATACAGGTAAGACATTATCAGGTCACATGAACATATAGAAAAATAGAGAGGAATTGATGGCAGGGAAATCGTTTCAGTGGGGCTATTTCATCTGGAATTAAAGGACTGGACTTGTCACTGTACTCAGTGGTCAGGCCAAGTGTACACAGCTCAACATCAACCAACCTCAGGGGAAGAACACAGAGCAATATCTACACAGGCTACTTCAGAGTATTAAATATTTCACAGTCATATTCCACTCAGGGAGTATTCGTACATTTTATGCTACGCAGCAACCCTGTGTCAGTGGCTCACCTGGTGTCAAGCAGGTGAGCATGGTTCAGAGCTGCTTTAAAGCCTTTTGAATTCCCACAGTCTTTGTTTAAAAGCTGTTTGAGCAGTCAGCTGTACTTGTGAAGAATTCCACTCAGAACTGCCTCACCGTGCTTTGTTAGCCTTCAAAAACATTTAACATTTCAAAGCCAAAATAGATATTCACTTGCAAAGAGCATATCATGTTTGAATTTTAAGTACATAAAGCTCAATACCCTTTTCTCCAGCAAACTGGACCAAGGGCCTCCTTTCACCACTTTTCTGCATTCATTGAAAATCTCAGATGCCAGGAAATAATCACTAAAACTGTGAATAAAATAAACCCCTTCCATTTCTATTGTTCTTACAACCGTTGGGGTGATGTGTCAGTAGGTTCTGGTGGTAACATCCCTCGTTAAAACATCTCCGCCAGCCCAAACTATAGATGGTGTCTCCTGTATCCTGTTTGTCATCAACACTCCTTGATCACACGTCCATAGAAAATAGGGGAGAGTTCTAAAATACACAGGCAAGAATTTCACTGAAAAAGCTGCTCTGGTAGCTGAATCTGTCCTAAGGTCAGTTTTTACCTCTACAGAGGGGGAAAAAAACCCAATTCCTAACTAGCATTAAATAATTAAAGATGGGACTTCAGTATGACCTCCATACTGAGGCTGAGGGTGTCACGGTGCCATGAGTGAAACCAAAGGAATTGTGTTATTTAACAAAACCCAGAGTTTTCTTTCCTCTCACGGATGTTTGCAACCCAAATCCATGTGAATCAAGGAACTAAAGTGATTCTGCTGTGTCAGAAAAAGCAAAATTACAAAATAATGTCAAATACCATATTTAGCTACAGGGTTTCGTATTAGGTATAAAAATTCCAGGAAACATATGAACTGAGCAGCATCAGCAGCTCATTTGCTGCCCTGGAAGTGACAGAACCAACTCATCTGTGTTCTCCCTGACCCAGCAAGAACACGTGGGTTTCCCGATGTAAACATGCAACCTGCTCTAAAGAAAACACCCACTTCAGCCCAAACCTGCCTTGTCTCTGACTGGAATCCATGTGGGAAGGGTTAGATTGACTGGTTACAGTAGATAGCTTGGCACAAGAACAGGAGGTGAGTCAGGATCACATTAGCAATAGAGGCATTCAATAACTTTGTTCAGAGTTCACAATACTCAGGGAAGCTGCAGCAGTGCAACACTGGGAGCAGCAGACATGGCCTGCAAAGGGACTTGGGGACCGCAGCTCATGGAAGGGTTTCACTGAAGCAATCTCAAAGTCCTTCATGGAGCTTAGATAATTTAAGAACAAATCAAATACTTTCCCCCCTTTAACCACTTTCTGAGGGAAAAAAAAAAAAAAAAAAAAAGACAACTGTGTGAGAAAAACCAATGCTTCAAATTACCCTTACTGGAAAATTGACCAAAACATGTTCCAAAAAACACTGTCTCTCAGTCAGTCACAACTGTTTTCCAGGCACTGGGGTGCCCTTACAGCCACTGGGGACCCTCCATGGCCCGGGAGTTACCAGTGTTTTCCTTACTGGAGAACTCCTCTCAAGTTGGGAAGTTCCATCTTTGGTTTCATTGGGCAGCTCCATGTGTCTCTCTCCATGGTGTCTGTTCAGCGTAAGAACTTCCTGTGCTTCCGCCCTCCTTTTTTTCTCCATGGATAGCAATGGGATATTGGAAAGGCTGGAGGTTTTGAATCTGCTGGAACCTACGTCTCTAGAGTTGGACTTGGTTAATAAATCATCCTCAGAGGCATTTCTCCTGGAGTCCCTGAAGAGAAGGTTATCCCCACCAAACACCAGGTAATGTTGGTCTGCAGAACACCCTTCTGTCTTTCCCAGGGTCTTCTGCTTCATCTCTTTCCTGGTGACTTCTGGTTTATCACTCCCACCTTTCAACTGCTCAACAGAACGGGATGTTTGGATCCTTCCCACTGTTTCTGTGCTTCCTGGCTTGCCGAGATGCCTTTGGGGACTTGCTGACCTTCCTCGATTTCCATGGGAAGACTCCTTTTTGTCACTATTCTTCATCTCTTTTCCTGTGGTTTTACTCTCACTCCTGGAACTGTCAGATTTATGTGAGAGATTGCTTTTCTCAGAATCCCCTTTCCTGGGGTTGTGGAATCCCATTTGAGGGTATCCTTCAGCAGCCCCTGACTTTGCTGGACTGGCAGGTCTGCCTGTTCTGGTCCCTGCTTCTGAACTACCTTTAGTGATTCCAAACCCAGGACTTGAGGGACATTCCCATCTGTTCTTTGCTCTCTGGGGAGAAGACTGAGGCTTCCTCTCACACAGGTTTTCAGTTAAAGTGCTTAACTTGTCAGGCACAGTGTTCTCTGCTTGTTCCAGTTCCTCAGACAGCTGAACTCTGGTTAAAGCTTCTCCTGGTACTGCTAAATAACACACTTCAGATGGGGAAGCAGAATGGGAAGATGAAGATAATAATGGTGACTGTTCTTCATATATTACATTTGATGAAGCAGGATTGTAGCTATCCCAATCACCTGGAAGCAAATGGCAAGAGATTTGATTAAATACACAAAAAGTGATAATCGGCAAACTACTGAGTTCAATTCAAAAAACATTATGGAGTGACATACTTTTCAAAGCTTTATTTAGCCAGATTTCTGTATCGTGTTGTTCTACAACAACCCTGAGGATGTGATTTTGGAAAAAAAATATCTAATGCTCAGAATGCTGGATCCCTGCAGGACTGACATGGTCTTGAATCAAAACAATTTGAGAGCCTACACAGCAAAATTTCAAATTAAAAAGTCCCTAACCTACATTGTTTAATAAAACCTAACGAACTAGAACTGTTATGCCTACAGGAATCTGAAACAGTGAAAAGTTTGGGTTATTCATAGCTTTGCACTTTAAAAATAGGAAGAGATGAAACAAGATATGCAGATTTACCAAGTCTTTAAGGAAAAACCAAGAAAAGCACTGAAAGCCCTTAATGTTGCTCAGGTTTCACGTAGGGACACAGACTGGAAGGAGCCAAACCTGAAGGAGGAAGAGAAAAAGCCCAGAAGTACATACCAAAAAAAAAAAAAAATCACAGAGTACAGCAAGCAAGATTTCAATCAGAAATGTGGGATTAACAGCAAGGCAAGAGGCCATAAACCCTTCCCCACTCCACTACTTCCTTCACCTCATCCCAGGCCCCACTCTAGAAAAAAGGGCTGGCTTGTAAATGTTCCAGAGGCTCCCTTTTGATTCTCTTTCTCCCTCAAAGCTCAGGGAATTTCTGTGACCGGCAGGGTCAGTAGTGATGCTCAGGACCCTTTTCTAGCTTTCGGGAGGAAAGAAATTGAGACAGTTCTGAGCAGATTTTACCCTTTGTGTGAATGCCAGTAAGTGACTGAACACAAAAAGCATTTTGATAGCTCAAACTGTGTGTTTGGGATTTTGAAAGGATAAGCTTGGGTCACTGTGACTGAAAAGCTCCTTATCAGAAAAAATGACGCTACAATTTAGGAAATTTAACCATCAGCACCTTGGTGTCAGCATCAGGGCTTACAAAGACTAAAATGTATATTTAGAAAAATTTATGTTCTTTGCTTTAAAATGCAGCCGCTGCCAAGTCTCTGATTTGCAGTCTTGGGACTGAGTCATACACAAAGTCATCAGTTCGGAAATCTCTGGTTCCTGCAAACATTTGCTCTGCTGCCCTTCCTGGCTTTTTTGGGTTTGTTTTTTTCTTTTTTGGCCTACGAAGTTGTGGTCTCCTTTTGTAGACACAGAAATCACCTTGAATCAAACTGAATGCCTTTGGAGAGTGAAGTTGTCCCTTTCCTGCTTCCTAAAGAAGTTTTCGCTTTGAAAAACAAAGCATTTCATAATTTAGAAGGCTAAAACCAGAAATAAATATGCACAGAAACAAACTTTTAACAACACTGTAGCACAGAAAATTTTCATTTAAAAGGCAATCAGGGTTAATCAGAATATTTTTATAGAAAAAGTTGATTAGCTTGGACAGAGCTGAGAAACTAATTAGAAATATGGAATAATTTCAGATTGTGTAATACTCCTATGTACTGTCACGTGTTAATTTCCCCCAAATAATCCTTGTATTTGAAAGTAGATAATTTTATTTTTCAATTTTTATATTTTAATTTTTAATTTAATTCAGTAATAAAAGCACAGCTGTCACAAAGGCAACTGCCAACTACTGCAGTGAACAAGCAGCAGAATGTCCTTATACCACTTTACTTCCCTGCCTTGCGGCCTCAACACCAAACAGCCCTTGAGACAACGTACTGTGATCTGGTATCAATCCAGTCCCTGGTCTCAGCAGCAGCAAAACTTTATTTCCTCCAGCCTGAATCAGCTCAATGGCTCGTGTGTGAGTGATTCCTTGGGTAGGTTCTCCATTAATTTCCACAATTTGGTCACCAACCTGAGGAAAAAAGAGCAGCAGATTAGTCTTTGGGAATCTCTGACGCTGTGAACTGGTTTTTAATTTAGAAAGAAAAAATAACAGAGGCAGATGCTTCTGTTTTCCTTCTTTTGCTAAAATCCAGTGGGCATTAGTGACACCATTCCATGGATGACAAGCAGGAAGCGACTCCAGGGTCTGGGGGTTCAGAGGTGCACGGAGGTTGTCTGCTCAGGAAAAAGTTCCAGAGATCTTAACCACATCTTCTATTTATTTACAAGTGATGAGGCAGATACAGGATGTGCTTGAATATATTTTCATTGATTCTGGATCACGCTGTAGAGGGAGCACATGGATCACCTGCATCACACCTGTCTGAGGTCACCTTATCCAGGGGAGGACATGGCACTTCCCTACACCCACTGCCGAGCTGAGCACCGCACAAACAGGTTTGACTTAGGGAAAGGAATCGTTATTTCAGGTTGGACAGATCCGCGGTGAGGTCTCAGAGCCAGTAAACAACTCTCACAGGTACTGGGCAGGTAATTTCAGCCAGTGCTAACTTCCCTGGCTGCTGGAAAGGGGCTGGAATAGCATACCCCAAAAACAGTTCTCTATTAGGCAAAATTGGGAAGGGAAATGGGGAAAAAAGGGAGTAAGAGACTATCTGGCAATGCACACAGCAGCCAACAGATGTCACCGGTGTGTAACATTATGGGCTTTGCTGAAGTCACTGTGACAAGGAGGTCACCGCCGGCTCCTCATGGACAGGCTGGGACTGAGACACACCGGGACAGTTCAGCTAGCTGGATGAGAAGTTCGTCCTCACACTGTTCAAGTACAACCAGAAAGAGACACCACATCCAGATGACAAGAAATTAAAAGTGTGAATAACCTCAGGCTGGGTGAGCTCAGCCCATCCACACTCTGGGCTGGGCCAGGGACTTGGCACATGCCACCACTGGAAGGGGCTTAGTGTCAAGGATGGGAAGATCAAAGATGTGGCTCTGCACACAACACCCAAACAAACCCATCCTGTGCCTGAAAGCACTGTCCAAACAGTCTTTGAGCCCTGGCAGCCTTGGGGTTGTGACCATCCCCTGGGGTAGCCTATTCCACTGCCTGACCACCCTCAGAGGGAAGAACCTTTTCCCAATATCCAACATAACCCTCCCCTGACACAGCTCCAGCCGTTTCCCCAGGGCCTGACACTGGTCCTGCCACTCGGGAGGAAGCTGCAGACCCTGGTGAGGTCTGACTTCCAGCTCCTCTTCTCTGGGCGGAACAATTTTTTTGGTTGCTTTGCCCAAAAATCAAAGCCCTGGAGCTCAGTGTGACAGCACTTAAAGGAGGACTATGAGAAAAAATATTAGCACTGAATGCTACACATGTGTTGTCTCTCAAGCATGTGGGGGAAAAACGCTAATTACTGTGAAGAACAGGATAAGAAGTTAAGAATACTAAGAATTCCACATCCAATTAAGCCTCACAGCAAGCATCTGTGCCAGCCCCATTCTGCAAATACAGGACAAAGAGAGGCAGAGCCACATGCCAGCAACAAGGAAGCACAAGGACTGCAAGGGATGGCATCTCATGGGCACCTGGCTCACCTCAGTTCTCCAGTCGCTGAAAATCCAACCCTGGGCAGTAGCCAGAGAATCTTGCTTACCATTGTTCCTTCTGTTGTACCCATGTACTGTGCTTTTACTACAATATTTGAGAGTGAATTCCTTACAGAAAGGCAAGAATTCACATAGTATTTGGGAAAAAAATCAGGATTGTATCTCCAGAAATGGCATAGAACAACAGCACAATGTACACACAAACATTCCTTAAAAATTAACTGACTCGGACAGTGATTATCCTCCCAGCTCTCTAGTGCACTCTGCTATCTCTTGTTGGGGGCTCCTAAAATACCCATGAGTACCTGCTGCTCATACCCAGGGATGCTACTGTAATCCAGCAAAGCGGACAATCCCTTTGGGACAGCCAGAGCTGTTCATGGACTTCTCATCCAAAAGTCCATGGCCACAGGGACAGCTGCAAGAAGGGCAAAGACCCAGATGCTGTTCTGGGAGCCTGTGCTTGTGAAAATCCAAGTTTGTTGCCACTCTTGGTAAATTAATGTATCAACTGCATCAACCAATTATGATTAGAGAAGCCAAACCTACATGGACTCTCCCATCCTTGACTGCCGGCCCATCCTCAGCCAGACGGAGGATGAATAAGCCCATGTTGTATTCCTTTCCTCCTCGGAGGCTGAATCCAAACCCTCGAGGGCCCCTTTCCAACTCCACTGGGAAACAGCCAGCATTCTGTGCAGGAAGTCAGAGGGGGTGGGGGAAAAAATAATTAAAGAGAGATGAGGACCTGTAGGCAGATTTAACCTTCTGTTTTTCTAGAAAAACATTACAATATTTCTATATTTTGAGCATTTCAACAGCATTCATCCCTGCTCTGGGGTGACTCAGGGTAACGGTTTTAATCTAAGTACAAACATTCAGAAAATCTTTCCTTCTAAGTCTGAGATAGGCACAAAATTCTTGAAGAAAGGTTGAAAATTCTTGAAGAATTATCGAAGACCTTTGCCAAAAGGTCTGTAGTCACTCCATAACAAGCATTTTGTGTTTCTTTCATTACTATAATGAGTGTTCAACTTCCCTGAGGAGATAATCACATTTAAAACATGAGCAAAAACATTCTGTGAGACACTTCAGTACATTTTTATACACAACGTTCTACTGTTCTACCTGTATCTGACAGGGAAATGTTTTAACGTTCTGCTTTTGAGAACTCTGTGGCAATGCCAGTAGAGTGCCTTGATGGATGAGTATTCCCTGTGTCTCCACACCCTCTGGATGGATTTTTCTACCTGGGAATGACGGCTGCCAACACCTGAAGCAGCATCCAACTGTGCCATGTGCTTGTGTTCGGGCCAGGACAGCCGATAACTATTAGAAACTTCTTTTCCGGCTTCACCTTCTGTAGCTCCCCTACGGAAAGGTGAAAGGACATGGATGTTGCCTTCACATTAATCCCTCTGGCTAAGCTTTTCTCACCATCCCCAGCCCCTTTTCCAACCTGTCAGGGTTGATCAGTGCCAATCCCAGTGGTCGGTGCTGTGGGGCCGGGCTCTGCCTGGCTGAGTTTGTTCCTGATGGAGGACCACGTTGCTCTAGAATCCAAACAAAATCAACAGTCACGAGTTCACAAATCTGCAGCCAGGACAATGGTCACCACCAGTGCTGGGGCTACTGTTCCCAAGGAACCGCAGCTGCGACACCTTGAGCTGAGCTCACGTGGGCACAACAGACAGAGGATTTTCCAAGCCAGGGACACAAGTACAGCTCGTCAGTTCCATGGAATAAATTCTTAGGAATTCCAGTCTTTACTTTTATTCTTTTACTCTGCTTTCCCTCTGAAAATACCAACACAATTGTATGGATCCTGACATGAACAGGAGGGTTTTGGCCTGTTTGCAACTTGATAAATGCCAGAGGGGATCAGGGCTGATCAGATCCATGAAATTGGTTCAGATATTCATTATCATAAGATTTTTAAAGAATGTCCACTTGAGAAATAGTCCTCTATAAAGGTAAGGGAATGAGGATCTGCAGGAGAAATGGGGATTTAGAGGTGAAGGCCCCATCCAATAAAGGTAAATTGCCAACTCATTTAAGGCCCAACAGAGTTTTCCATTGCCCAGTGAGGAACTGGTCTCTTGGGAGAAGGTGTTCGCTGGCAGGCAATCAAGGGGAATGTTAAAGTTTTTTGCCTTCTCCCAAAAGCTAAGTACAAAATAAAGTTTTAATAAAATAATTTAAAATAACTTCCTATTATTTTCCCCTCCAGGGAAAATACTGTTAGTGTGCACTTTACAATAAATCCAGTGCATTTCTGGAAAAAGCCTTGTGTTTCAGGATACAAAAATGACACTCTCACTTAAGAATAAAGAACCACAGTCTATGCAAAAAGCTGCCTCTTAGCTGGAACCTGAATGGCAAGCAGTGGCCCAAGATGGACTTTTGTGCTGAAATATAAACTATTAACTCCTTTTCCCTGAAAGGGTTAAAAACAATCATTCCCAGCACCAAAACTAGCGATTGTTCCAGCCCCATTAGGTGCAGCAGATCACTGCATTTCTTAATTATGAACAAACAAATTCCACTAAAATACAAAAAAAGCGCTCAGGAATGTTAAGGGAAGAGAAATTCAAAGTGTATTACACTGAATTTCTCAGGTATGTGAGACCTCCTGAGCCCTCCACACATCTGCTTGGTGCTGTTCTCATGACATGCCTTAAAGAGGTTTTTCTCTATAGAGAGAAAACGTCAACTTTTACTCTTGGTTTATGCTCAGATTTTTAATTTAGAAGCATAGGCAAGAAAAACGCCATCTGTTTGTACAAATCCTGCAGCCTTCTCTGCAGCCTCCTCTCGTGTATTCCCAGCTAATACATGACAAAAGCTGACAGGCTCCTGCTTTTGTGAAAAATGTTAAAGAATCTCTTCTGGCGCATGAAGGGAATTCATTTATTCCTATGAAAAGCAAAGATCATAGGCTTGTGAAAGCCTGGGGGGAGAGAAGGGGACCAGGCAGAGGTCTTTTTGCCACTCTCAGAAGACAAAGCTGGGGAACAGCAAACTCTGTCAGGGTTTCTGCCTCGTGAGGCTCAACAGCTTCCAGCAAAAAAGGGCATTTTGTGTTTTTGGAGCTGTATCCTGGATTTCCTGGGTGTGAACCAGCCCTGTGAGGCGCAGCTCTCTTCCTGAGTGTCTGAAGCCCTGACTCACCCACATCCATGCTGGATTCCCCCACTACACAGGCTCTACTGTGAGCTAAACTATTTGTTCAGCTACATCAAGGGGAATTTTAAAGTGGAGATATATTCCCACTCCAGTGGAACTGGTTCTGCTTCTTTCTCCTTCATTGTTACAAAATTCTTTATATCTGAAACACGCCAACTCCAGCTCCTCTGAGTTACAGATTTTTACTGTCTGATCTTTTCTCTGGTTTTACCACCTGCTACTGACAGGTTCTTTCCTCTCTTTGCTGAGTCTCCTCAAGTTCTGTTTTTCTCTCTGGATTTTGGTTCCAAATCTGTAACTGAGGCAGTGGGAAAGGTTTTTACACAAAGTCCATGTAAGGTCATACACAAATAATGGGTAGAAATATGATACTCAGAAAACTTATTTTGAAAACAAGTGGACGGTGTTCCTGACCAATGGACTTTCAGGTCCTTCCAATCCAAACTGGTCTGGATTTGATGACTAAAAGCTGCAGAGAAAACAGATCTAATTCAACCAACTCAAACTTCAGCTGCTTTATAAACATAACCCATGGCAACTGCTTTGAAAGTGTGTCCCTTCAAACTGGAATACGCCAGATTTGATAAAAATAAAAATCTTAATAGAAAAATAACAACTTATAGAGGTCTCTCTATTTCAAGCATTAATAAAAAGGAACATTTAGTCTTTGAAATTCTGTGTTACAGGCTGAGATGGCATGTTAAATATTTGCAATGAACATGAAATTAGAGACTCCTCTGCTGTCTTTATTCACAGCCTGGCTCTCGGTACTTCTTATTTCAAAGGTGAAGAAAGTCAACTTTCTGACAAAATAATGACAGGGAGTTTAATTAAACCTGTAAGCAGCATTCAAGAAAAATTCAGGGCAGGAAAACAGCTTTTCTCTCCAAATTACTGGTTTACATATTTATGTTTTTCTTTAGAAATAATACCACAGTGCATGCAGTGTTACATGGGAGCTGTCATTAAGTCACAGCCTCCAAAGATGGGACTTTGTAGTCCCCAGGACTCACTTTGCTGCTCAGGTGACACAGCAGGTTTTGCAGGTGCAAGATTGGCAAAAAAACCCTGTCAAGGCTTTTTTCCCGTGTGATGTGGAAAAGGGATGTGACCTTTTTCCAAAGGGGAGCTTTGGCAGACAGAACTGCAGCACGTTTCTGCATGCTGCAGTTTTGTGTGTTTTAACAACGCAAAACACACAAAAAAGCAAAAAGAAAGCAAAAACTCATGGTTTAAATTGAGAGATTTGGAAAGCAGGAGTCCCCGTGGCCTTAGGGCAGGGAGAGAGGATCCTGGCAGCACCCATTGGTAACAGAGCACTGGCAGCACCTGCAGCAGCAGGAGCTGGGCACCTGAGCTGGGGAGAGAAGATTTTCTCACTAAGCATGATCCTGTGGCTGCTGCAGCCCCCTGAGGGGTCATTTCTCTTTCGCTGGAGAATACAAGATCCAGACAGGATGTTTCTATGTGAGCAGCACTTTCTCTCTCTCACACGTGAGAATTTCTCTCACTCTTCATTGTGTTGTTAATAATTTTAGCTCCTTTTTGGGTACAACCACTTTGTTGAGGCAGCTCCTCTCTCTGTCTCAGCTGCCTTCAGCTCTACCAGAGCAAATGTATGAGCTTCCAACTTATTCAATTTCCAGGACGGGTCCCACTCAACTCAGGATATTCTAAGATTTACTCTCCTTAATTTCCGAACATCTTCAAAAGGTCCATTTAAGCCAATAAATTTCAGCAGTGATAAATAACCAACTTTGGTATTGTGGTGGCACCTTCCTTACCTTCCTCAGCCACCACTGTGAGGGTGACCACGTTGCCTGCATCCTTGATGAGCTGCACAATGCTGTCATGAGAGAGCTCCACAATGGACTGGCTGTTTACCGCTGAGATTCTGTCACCCACCTTCAGCTTCCCACACTGGTCAGCTGGGCTTCCCTCGATAACTCGACCGATCTTGTGAGGAATCACTAGGAAACAAGCATAGGCACAGTAACACCGTAAGTATGCACAGAATTATAGAATATCCTGAGCGGGAAGGGATCCACAAGGATCAAAGTCCAACTCCTGTCCCTGCACAGGGCAGCCTCAAGAATCCTACCATTTGCAAATCAGATAAGCATCACATAGACTCAGAACTGCCAGTCACAGAAACATGACATATGCTGATTTGGAGGGACCCACAAGGATCAACTCCTGACACTGCAGAGGACATCCCAGAAACCAAACAAATCCCACCCTATGCCTGAAGAGTGTTGTCCAAACACTGCTTGAGCTCTGACAGCCTTGAGCCTGTGACCACTTCTTTGAGGAGCCTGTTAAGTGCCCCACCACCCTCTGGGAGAAGAAGCTTTTCCTAATATTCAACCTAACTCTCCTCCATCACAGCTCCAGTCATTCCCTTTCCTGTCACTGGTCACCACAGAGCAGAGATCAGTGTTTGTCCCTCCTCTCCTGCTCCAAAGCATGAAACTGCTTGTACAGGACAAACCTGCAAATAATGAGGGATGCTTCATTGTGAGTGAATGGAGATGTCAACCCAACAGCATGGCCTTGTCACGTACAGGGTGCTGTGCCTGAAGGAAAACATGGGAAGGAAATGGATCACATCTGCAAAGGGATGAGTGAGAATGTGTGGCCATGGAGTGCACCAGAACAGTTGGTTTTACCATATATAATGGAGTTTTCCATTTCATGCATCGATCCTGACAAACAGTGTGGGCTCAGAGAGAGTTATGGCCATCCACTGTAACACAGAGATTCAGATGCAGGGGCAAACTCTTCTTACTTGCAAACAAAAATTAACCCTCAAACACACTTCAAAAATATATCAAACTTCTCCTGCTGGGGACTGATTCCATCAGGTGAGGACTGAGCAGGGAGCCTGTGCAAGGCCAGCAAGGTGCTACGTCAGCTCTGCGCAGACTTGACAGTTTTTCCTGGTCTCTGAGATGAATAGGCACTTGTAATAATTGTCTCACATTTCCTCCCGCTCTCCTGGCTCGGTTCCCTCAGTTCACCTCAGAGTGACACTGTGCCCTGCAAAGACTCCTCCAGAAGCCAAAGCTATGGGGCCAGAATGGACAGACTGGAGAACAGAAGAAATGTTACGAGAAGTAGAAGGAAAAAACATCTATTTCACTTCCTTTCCTAGAGACGACTATGCCTGAGCCGCATCCTTAACTCACAACTGCGGTACCAGACCAGACTACTTTTTCATTTGATGATTTTTCTAGACAAACTCACTCAAAGATGGTAACAAGTTCATTGTTTTCCACCAAATACTACTCTACTACAATACACTCTACTTCCTCAGATACCCAAAATAGGAATTTTTACCTGATTAGGTAATATAAAGCCAAGGTTGAAACTATCCTTCCATTAATATGCCAATGAATTAATGAAACACTACACTACAGCCGGACAAATATCAACATCCCAAATGATGCCCTGTGACAGGTGTACACTCTTGGGTATGGGCTGTGTGAGATATAAATTCCTTTTCCCCATTCTTGTCACAGCTGGGTGAACAAGAGCATAAATATGAAGAAAGACGGACCAAGACTCAACTGGCTGGGCTGTGCCAGTGTGAGTGAAAGCTGACCATGAGGGAAAAACCAGCACTGCACAGAAAGAGATATCTGTGGAGAAGCCCCAATGAGGTCAGGCAGGGGCAGAGCCACCAGGACATGGCACTTACCTCCAGGAGGAGGTTTGTTCTTGGAGGTGAGGATGACGAAGCCAAATCCTTCGTTCTCCTTCCGCTGCAGACGGACGTCGTAGACTTCCGGGCATGGTTGGTTGGCAAAGTCGACACGGTTCAGCCGAGGAGAGCCGTTCTGTGCCAGGACAGGCTGTGGCTCCTCCTCCTCTGCCTGCTTTTCCCCTTGCAGGGAATAGACAAACAACAAATAAGGAACAAATCACACAAAGCAACTTCAGCACAACCATGAAGCTCAGTTGTCAGTGCCAGCATGAGGTGGCAACAGCAGTTGCTAATGAGAGCAGGGAGTCCTTGTCAGCAGTAAATCCCACCCCAGCTTTGTCACTCATGGAGTCACAGACTAATCTCTAAAGTGTTGATCTGCAGCATCACAATATCTTGCTCTGAAACAGCTCTCGTTTGAATACAGTTAATCTTCCTACACGCTAATTCCAAGAGACATGAGAACACAGCATATGGAAGGTGTCCCTGACCATGGCAGGGCGTGGGACAAAATGAGCTTTAAGGTCCCTTTCAACCCAAACCATTTTGGGATGTCAAGAAAACAGACTGCATTATTATGCAATTTCCATAGCACTAATGGCTGTTCTAACTGCTACCTGCAAAAAGGTTTGAAGAAACCACCCCTGCATCATAATTTTCAGAGCCTTACCTGTGTGAGCAGTGCAAACTAGTGAGCAACAGAGTCCAAGCCTATTAAATTCTGCTTTTCTCCATTTAAGAATTATAGCTGACCCTCCTCAATCTCAGGCTGCTCAGCCCCAGTGCAGTAATTAAGTTCCAGAGCAGCTTCAGTGGATTTGATAACAAGCCCTAAGCGCTCTTTCTAAGCAAGAAGACGCCTACCACTGAAGAAGATCTTTCTCCGGACAGTGAGCAGCACCTGCCCATTCCGTGCAGCACTGGTCATTAAATCCAGAACTTGCTTGTGTGACTTCCCTTTCACAGGGACTCCATCGATGCACATCAGCTCATCTGCTGCACGCAGCCTCCCGTCCTTTTCCGCTGCTCCCAGTGGGATTATAGCTCCAATATAAATCTGTGAGCAGAGTCCAGGGGTTTGAAAGGGAACGTGAGTTCATCAGAACACACAGTGGTTGCAATACAGGTGAATCTGTGCAGATGAGGTCTTTTGGGGAAGACTCTTACAGATTACTTCACTGTCCAGCTCTAGCAGAAATGCAGCCAGCAAGTGTACTCTGCACAAGCTGATCTAGTGGAGACAATCTGGAGTCTCCAAGCATTCACTAAATACTTCAAAAATCTTTAATCCACATTTTTTCAGTTCTTCTCCCTTAAGCATGTTTGCCAGTTTATTAAAAAGCTCAGTTTTTGAAATGAGCACACACCATGTACTTATTATATATAGTATTTCCTAGATATTTATGATACAAAAGCCTCTTTTACCAAGACTGAGGAAGAATGACTGGGGAAGAAATAAAAGCTTTTGAACAAACTCAAATTTATGTGAAAAGCTGCTTATAGACAGTTTGACATTTCAAGTTGCTTCAGTTCTCAGCTTTTGGTAATTATATAATGAATTCAAGCATCAACAGTTCTGCCTACTCCCCACCTCAAAAAGTGCTACTAAATATAATACAGAGAAGAACAACACACTCAATTTCATATGCTACAATCACTTTCAATTAAATTGAAGATTAAGGGTAACAACAGCTAGTAGTGCTGGAGTGGGCAGCTCAGCAGTACACAGCACTCAAGATATCAGCTCTATACTTCCTAACAGCTATGGGTTTTATGGAAACCAAACACCACAAATGCTATAAAGTGCAACAGAAGTAACATTCTCTGAGTTTGCTCTTTACTTTAAATGCATGTTAGTGAGGGAGGAAAAAAAAAAAAAAAAAAAAGGCTAACACTGGATCACAGCTGGGAATGGAAAAACTGAATTCCTTCACTGTAATCAGAAAACAATCAATGCATATCTATTCCAAAAGCTTTTTCTCTCCACTTAAGCATCTTAAAGAAAGGTCCCTCATATATAGTACAAGTCTTGGAGCTTCTTCCCAGAGAAAAATTTATGCATGCTTGAAAATAGAGGGAAGTCTCCTAAAAGCTACCTTTGGAGAACAGACCATCCAGGGGTTCTGCTCTGGCATTTGCCCAGCTGCCTCCAACACAATGCATGCTTAAATAGCCAGCGGGAGAAGCAGGCAATAAAAGGGGTGTGTCACCATCTCACACCTCCTTTCACTGGGCTGCAAGGAAAGGAAGAGCCTAATGAAATTTTGACAGAAGGAGCAACTGCTTCCTTCTTCCTTCTACTCAGCGGCTTCCCAGGATGCACTGCTGTGCACAGCTCACCAATGACTGAATTGCCGCCACGGGGATCAGCTGACAATGAGCAAAGGCTGGGGACCAGCATGGCCCTTCCGAGGGCTCCAAGACACAGCAACAGCTGTAGAAACACCACCAGTGTCCTCGGCCTGACAAAAAATTGTGCCCAAGGATGGGGTCAGTAGTGGGAAGGGTGTGGAACCTTGGAGACTGGCGTCCACAAAGAGGAGAAAAAAATGAAGGTAATCAGAACCAATTCCTGACTTCTGAAAGGCAGGTAGTGAATCAATCAATTTTGTCATCACTGAATTGCCCGGATGGGATAATTAAAAATAAGGATGACAGAGCACGATCATTTCAACAGCAATACTATGAGAAAACTGTGAGCAGTTTCACTTACAGGTTGATCTGGTCCGTCCCCACCAAGCACCCGGAAACCAAAGCCTGACTCTTGTTTTCTCAGGAAAACATCTAAATCTCTTGTGTTTGGAGCTAAGAAAAAAAACAGTATTTCAAAACATGTAAAGAGGTATCTTGGATTATTGAAGGATTCTTGAAGGATTCTGCTTTGGTGGTATACTCTGAATCTTCTAGTGACAAAACACAGTAACCAATTATACAGTGATATCCTCTTTTCAAAACGGTATAATTAATTTTCAAAGCAGAAATCTCAACTACATCTGTGCAGCAAACCAGGATAAAAACCACTCTGTGACATAGCTCAGAGCTACTTTTATAAGCAGGTCTAGTGCAGTTTACTTCAGAACCATCCTTGAGATTATTTCTGCAATTAACTGTTTTACTGAAAATACGTCTGAAACATACTTTATCTTTTTTGGTTTTCTGATTGCTGTTTGAATTATGCATTACTTGAAATGTTTTATCCACAAACCTAGCAACAAAGTCTCAGTAGTTTTACTGCACATGCAACAAAAGAAAAAATTCCTTCATAATTGAGTATTTTCAAGTTGAAGGTGATGTACTTACGTTTGTCCTCATAAATTGTCTTAGACTTCAGGTAGACTTCGGATGGGTCTAGTTTAGGAGAACCTGGTCGCACAGCAGAGGGCGGGAAGGGCATCGGCTGTGGAATGGTATCGCTGACAGCTTCCAAACTTCCAGAACTGTCCTGTTTGTCCTTCTGAAACAGCCCACAGATGCAAAATCCACATTAAATAAAGGAATGGCTACACTTGTGGGTGCAAAGACAATGAACACCATGCAGAAGAAAAACACAGGAAGAAAGGAACAAAATTACAGCTTTTCCAGTGGGTACGTCTGACCAGAGTACTAAAGTCTTCCTCACTGGTACTTGAACTTATGCTGGAGTCTAGGCTTGGAAAGGGTTTGAAGTGACTGATGCTCAGAGAGGAGTGAAGATGGGCAGATGCTGGTAGTTACCAACAGATAAGATGAAGTGGAGCATAAAGGACCGATCACGTTTGGAGAAGACACCGAATCCTTGTCAGGCACCTGCCAGGCTCTGGACCACAATCCAGAACCACAGGCACACGCTGCTCCACAGGTACTGCCTCCTATCCCCTGCCAAGCTCCTCCCAGCAAGCACCAAAGGTACTCCCAGCATGAGGTGTTTGCTGGAGCAATACACATAAGGGACAGGAGGACACACTTGGATAGTGTGAGGCATTAACAACTTGCTATTTGCCGTTTCATGATCTGACAGCTGAAACACTCCTGTTCATGAGGCAAACCAAACATCCTTGTGGTCCCTCATCTAAATCCCCAATCAATTATGCAACAAAATAACTCCTAAATATTTCTTCTGGGCTGAAACCCAGCCTGGAAAACTGGCACGTGGCAGTGCATGCTAAACCACAGAAGGAGCAGAACAAATGTAGATCTGCCCTTCCACCAGAAGGAGAGCAGAAGAAACTGCCCAGAGCCATTCAGCAGTTTGACACTTCTTGTATGTTTAAAAATTCAAGAACTTGCCCTTTCTAAGTGAACTATTTTGCCACGCTGCTTAATGCCACTGAGCATCGAGCACTCTGTGGGCTGCTGCTGCTGTATGTATGCTGGAATAGAATGGCAGTCCCCAAGTCCAAACTATTTTTAGCACATTGCCACGGGATCCAGGCTGACAGGTCCAGGGCCCTCCAACTGCAGGGATTTCTGCTCTGATTTATTCAGTGTGGGCAGGTGGATGCTTGCAAGGAACAGAATCTGAAGATCTTATTGAGCACAGTCATCTTTGAGCATGCTGAACATGTGTTCTTGTCTCATTCCACTGCTGGGATACAAGTAAGGTTGTGCTCAAACAGCAGGATAAAGATAGAAAGAGAAGTTACAGCTGTGTTCTGGTAATGGGGTTTTCATAAATTTCCCTGATTTATTCTGTACAAGAAGCATTTTTAAAGAAGTATCTGTGTTCAATCAGCCTAATTTACAGTAGAATCCTTCATAATAAACATAAGCATTATTAAATCAGAGGTCGTTCTATTAAGACCAAGGATTTTTTGCTGAGTTCATATATATTAAAGATGCCTTGACAGACCAAAATTCCAAGAGCAATGAGTATCAAGCTATGAATGTACAACTCCATAGAGACTTGCTGAGAATATGGATCCAAAGATAAGCATTTCCAGAAGGGAGTACTAACCAGTCCATTAATTCTATGTGAGGATTGAGAAGAATCAAAGGATCATAAACTTCCTTTAGGAATGAAAAAAATAGATACTGTACTTTGTTTCCCTTTTAATGGGTACTCTAACAGCATGTACTTAGACAAAGAATTTATGCCTAGCAAGCAGGTATGGTTTTGCTAAACTATCTTGCAGGTTATCACAGGGGTTAAAATCCAGAGGAAATGAGATTACAAAGCATGTCAGAAACAAGTTAAATACATCACCAATACTCACTCCTTTGGCAGCTTTAGTAGGAGAGGGTGGACCTGAAGAAAATAAAAAGTAACTTTAATAGCAGGTTACAAAATGTTTCAACAACATTTCAGCAATATAATCAACTGCTCCTGGGGTGAAAATAATAGTGGCTGATTCACTGTGCTCTTAAATAGCAAAGTGACCAAAACCATTACTTTAGAGAAGTCTCAATTAGAACTGATAGCTGTACAACAATGAAAAATATCTATTTATCTTTCTGCTAGAAGCTGGTCAACCAAGTCACCCCTCAGTTCATGAGATAAGGAGACTTACAAATTTGTCTGAAGGAATTTCACTTGCCACAAAGAAATCTAATTATTTCTTTAGCTGATTAATGAATAATAGTATTTATATAGAAAAAGATCTGGAGATTTTTGCAAATGCCAGTAGCTGAAGTCAGGGTTACAATAAAGCCTGAAGAAACGCAAAGCAGTCATGAGCTGCCTCATAATCCATTCAGATTCAGCTTCCTTTGAAAGATACACTATCTACTACAGTTTTTGGAGAGAAGATATATTCTGGTCTGTGACAGACAATCAAGGACGAGGTATGAATATGCAAAGGAAAAATCTGAATTTTTTCTGTTATTCCCACCTCCCAGCTCCATCTCTTTGCTAATGCTTCTTCCCATCTCCTGCAATCCCATGTTCATTACAGACACAGTTACTGGAATATATTTGGAGAACCTCACAAAACTCAGTATATGCTTTGCATTATACCAGAGACCATGTGTTTGCTTTAGCACTCCACAGAGACTTGGAAGAGACAGTGCATAAACATATCACCCTATAATTAATGAGGATAAAAACCCCAAAGAAAAACCTAACTAAAACTTCAAACAAAACCCCAGCAACACACTATCACCCTAAATCAAACTTGTAACATATAAGGGAGTTATAAATCAAACTAAGAACATAATGGCTCAGAAAAAGAATGAACTGCTGCTTAGCTGTCAAGACTGGACATGATTTAGATATCACACTAAAACTGGACTTTTAAAAGCTTATAACCAATATGACAACTGTAATTTTGTCTGTACCTCCTCTTAAGATAAGCAGGGGCACCTCTGCTCCTACTGGAAACTGCTTGAGCACCTCCACCACCTGCAAGTGGGTCAAGCTCTGCACATTCTGATGGCAAATCTCCTTGATGACATCCCCTTTCTGTAGGCCTTGGCACCACTGGCTGTCCAAAATCATCTTCACCTTCTGGCCTGTGGGACTGTCTGCAATGGCAAACCCAAAGCCTTTAGGCCCTTTGACCAGAGGGATGGTGACCAGCTCTGGCTGAGAGCCTCCTGAGGAGGCAAAGGAAACCCTCTGCTCGGCTGAATCCACAGAAGGGCCATTCAGGCGACCGTTGACCAACACTTTCCCATTCTGGTCCAACCCAACTGTTGCTGCTACTAAATCTTGGCTGGACACGGAAGTATCTCCCTTGGCCAACGGCAGGCCATTAATGACAGGTGTGGCCGTCACGATATCCACCACAGGGTCTTCACTGTCATCAGGAAGAGGGTATCCACGACACAAAGTCATGTTCACATACTGATTGATGGGAATGAGCTGAAACATTTGGACAACATCTGCATGGGTATGGCCAAGGACACAGCTTCCATTTATGTCCACGATGACATCGCCTGTTACAAAAGAAATTTTGATGGTGTCAAAAACAGAAGTGAAATCTTAAATAAAAGCCTACCTTGAGGAAATCACAGTGCTGTCTTCAAATTAATAACTAGTATCGGGTATATTATCTCATGGCTAATATTGCCAGAAAGTATAAATGATTTCCTCTTCACGTTTATTCTACTTCATCTCAGGACACAGTGCACTAAATATATAAAATTTAATCTGTAGCAGATTTAAAAAATGATACTGTACAGCCAGGGGAGATGAAGCAGAGCACGCAAACTACAGCAAGCAGATGTCTTCTACTTTAATTCATATTGCATAGTATTCTAAACCCAATGCAGAATAAATCTGATGTTTTTGGCCGTGTGTTTATTTTAGGACTGGCTGAACTTAAGCTAGGATTGCACACACACATGCTCCACACTCTTACATTGCTGCCACATGTGGCTAAGAATACATTTTCAAAATGAAGTTACGTGGGCTTCAGATCCCAAAATCCTGTTTTGTGTTTTCATAATTTTGATGTGAAACTTTGCAAGTGCGGTACTTTGCATGTGTATATAGCCTACAAACTAGCCAATCCCTTTATTGCCAGGCATCAGTAAAACAGGATCGCTCTTATTCCATGAACTACAATCAGAATAGTTGCACATCTTTTTATTCCAACAGTTCTGCAGGATGGTTTTCATTTTTGCAGAGGTGGAAAATGAACCACATACAATCAAATTCAAACAATACATCAGCAACAAAACAGGAAATTGTTCCATTTTATAAGTAAATAATATTTATCATTCAAAGTATGAATTATTTTATTCATTTGAAGAGTAAGGGTTTATGTTATATGTAAAGAACCATTCTGCCCTTTCTAATATGCAAACCAGAGGTTAGGGTAAGGTTATAGGTAACTTAATGACACATATAATAACCATCAAAAAAATGCGCAAGTCTTCATGGGTACTCATCCCTCATCTCTCCTCACTTGCCCAGCTCACACAACTTTGCCTCCTCACTCCTGCTGTGGGCTTTTTGTAGTTTTAATAATCAGTGTCATGGTTTTTGGCAGCAACAAGGCAAAACAGACCAGGATTCAAACACACTATTTTTACTTCACTTACAGAGAGGGACACCATTCTATGAATAAACATGAAGACAAGTGTCTTTGCTAAAGCAGAAGTTCCGAAACCTTCAGAAGTGCCCTTAAAGTAAATTTTTATCTAGAATGCTGCTTCTTTTCCTTTTCAGGCCCTGCTCTGCACAGATCTTTTACAAATATGAAAATATTTAATTTAGTGATGATGTGGACGGAGTCGTCCAACCTCCTGTGCGTCAAGCTGTGTTCTCCAAAGTACCCCAGGAAGTGGAAGTTTTCAGAAATAATACTTGACCTGGAGCAATTCTTCCATCTTGTGCAGCGGGTCCATCTTTTAACACATTCTTCACCTGGAGAAACTCGTCAGGCCTGTCCCCTCCGATGATTGTGAAGCCAAATCCCATGGTACTTTTTTTCAGGGATGTCCTTATAAGTGCTCCAGTAAGCTGGGATGGATCTCGAGTGAAGACAGACCTCCCCAGTCCTTTGGAATTATGGAATACAGAGATGGGAGGACAGGAAACCAGGGTTAAGTCCGGTACGTTTTTTGTTTATTTTAAGGTACCACAAAGGTTAATTATTTGTCTATTGTTGGTCAGCATCTGAAGCACTTTTAAAGGATAAACAAACAGACAGGAAAGTGCTACACTCATTTGCCAGCTGAATTCAGTGAATGTAAAATAGTTTTTCTGAACAGATTGCAAACCTCCCACCTTGAATTCTCAATTTTTATCCTTGAATATCAAGCTTAAACTAGATCAAAAGTATAAAAACTCCAGGTGTGGCTTTACCTGCACTTCCAGATGGCTTTTTTAACCCTCCATATATTCAAAGCTGTTTATGACAACCAGCTTCAGAACAACCAAAATTATTTAAAAGCAGTCTTAGTGCCCCAATTCCATTTTAACATTAAAAAATCCTTCAAAAAACCCAAAAGATCTCAGAGGGTAACACTGTAATGGCAAGCAAAAAAACAAGGCTGATGCCTTGATGAATTCCAGAATTGGGTTTTTATAAAGCATACTTGTAAATAAAGATATATATGACAAAGAACACAATATTCAGTGATACCTGATTTGGAAGGGCCAGCATCAGTCTGTCCTAGCTGTTTTTTCCTTTTGGCTTCCAATACTGGATTTTCAAACTGAGTTTTCTGGTTAATGTGACTGCAGGCATACAAAAGGTAGGTCATCAGGATTTCAAGAGAAAACATTCTGACTACTTCCCAAAAACGACAATCCCAAAAAAATACATCTATAAACACTATTTTTTATTATGTCAGATGAATGCTCTGGAGAAATGAACAAAAAACTCTTATAACCAATACTGAAAGTATGCTCATTCTTTCAGCAGCTTACTTACTTTGAGGCAAATAAAATTTTATTCCCTTTAATCACTAGGTAGAGTTGTAATAGTTTAGATCTGACCCATCTACCTATACTGTTTCCAAACTCAGGCATCACCTTTTCCCTAGTAGATGATAGAGAAGTACAGCATAGGAGGAGAAAACCAACAAATTGAAATATCTTGGTTTTGCAAAGTGAAAAATGTTTGCTTGTTCTCTGAAGCTACAATTCTACCATTTTTCTTCTCCATGGTTAAGGAGAGATTTCATTTCCTCTGGCCTGAAGCAGATTCAAAAGCAGATTCAACTCCTGAAGCAGTTTAGTGGTTATTGACTTGGCTCTTTGAAGACAGCAATGATCTACAATTTATTTTTACTCTTTTAAAGTTATCAGATGCCACTCTTAAGTGACTCTGTTTTTGTTAAGCTAAGAAAAATGACATCAGCTCAATTCCATCTATAAATTATTTTAGTTGCAACTTGCTTTCCTTCCCCAAATGAAAAACAGTGCTTAAGTCTTTAAGGTCACACTGTGAATTTTCCCATATGCCAGTGCTACCAGAAGTTTGTGCCATAAGTTTGTGACCCTAGAACTGTTTTTCTTGGATATAGTTAATAGTTTCACAGAATCACAGAATGGTTGGTACTGGAAGGAACCTTAAAGCCCGTCCAGTTCCACCCCCTGCCATGAGCATGGATACCAGACCAGGTTGCTCCAAGCCTTGTCCAACCTGGCTTTTCACTGCATTACAATCTCTGCTTACTGGGGATTAGAGACTTCAGAATTTCATGCTCAATTGTAATGCATGCCAAATCAATTATTAGCACTTACTCAACGTAGTATGTCCCATATTGAGGGTCTTCTATTTTCTCCCATCCATAAGGAAGTTCTGCAATCAGAAAGACCAAATTCTCCATTACAGGGGAAATCTACCCACAAATATCAGAGTTTTCATTAAAGAACACCTAGGCTCATGAAAAATATGAGGAAAGTATAGGTCCCATTTTATTTCCTGATGAAAGGTAAAAGCCTGTTCCAGGGAATCTGAAGCCCTGAAACTCTTACTCTTTCTTGCAATAAATGATGAGCCTTGTATTCAATGAAATCACACCACTTTAAACATATAATAAACATAAAGACCTGTTTATACTGAAAATTACATGCAAAAGGCTCCTTTTCATGGCAAATTCAGCATCTGGTAAGAGGATGCCAGCACCTCATGACTGACTGAAGGTAATAACCAGTTACCACAGAGGTCAGCTTATCAAGTTCTTTGTTCTAGTTATCTTGACCATGGAAATTTAAATATTAGAATAATTAATATAGTCAGACAGACATTTTAAGGATAAATTTGTTCAGCAATCTTGTTTGAGGCTGACCTAAGTTTGACAATAACAGGAATTCCCCTAGCATGTTACCAATTACTAATACCAGTATTGCTCCACAGGTTCTGACTAAAGACCCAGTGGGTCTATTAATTTAAGTATTGTTCATCTGAATATCCTGCATCTCTGTTTAAAGAGCTGCATGTATGTTTAATAAGCAGCAGTATGCCATTGCTCCAGCTGGCTTCATTATGGATATATGGCTGTTAGGTTGGATAATTTTGGAGGATGACAGGTCATTCTGAGCCTGCTTCAGCTTTTGTAACATGTCAGGCATTTGCTGAAGACAGACCTACCTGATACTCTTTTCTAGCAGACTAAATTGCCCAACTGTGTAGGAAATGGTTGCAGAAATTGCCTGGAGGCTACTGACCTGGAAGTCTTGAAGAAATTTAAATCAGTCAGATTGTTCCCTTAGCTTTTGCATTCAAATACTATGTCACATGCAATACTTATTAGCAATATGTATGTTGCCATACCTTCTTTGTTGTTCCTATATTCTGTTACTTATGGACCTTCTCCTTCTGCTATATGCCACCTATACAACAGTTTCCAGTGAGATCATCACTCATGTGCATCTTTCTCCTTAAGAAAGATGTTCCTACTGGAACAAAACATCTCATATTCTGCTCAGCAATGCAGATAAACCTAAGTTTGGCCAGATTCTACTACTCCAGGGAAAATACACCATGGACTTTCTCAGTCTTATGTAAATTCCTATTGCCACCAAACAGGGGACACTCAGCACTACACTGCCAGCTCCAGAGTCACATCTACCAGAGAGAAGCTTCTACCACAGAAGTAATGGACTGTATTCATAACTCATACATTTATCAGTGACAGGTGGCAAATGCATCTCACCTCCATCTTCACAATCTTCAGGAGCTTTGGCCTTCTTACAGAGCCGGGGATCAAGCCATGTGGTTGTCTTGGTGTTGTGACTGTGGAGCAGAACGCATGCCAGTAAGAGAACTCCCTCACACTGAAGAAACTTTCCTTCAAGTATTTACTGTTGTAGGAAACTGTAGACTTCAGAAAATACAACCTTTATTTGTGCCTCAGTCACATAATAAAATACTAAAAAGAAAAGGCACCAGCACACTAGAGACTCTCCAGGCCACACGGGAAGTGTTAGAGGCCCAAATCCTCCCCCCAGACCCTAAAAGCACATACGGGAACAGCAGCTGTTCCTACCTGATAGGAAAAAAATATTTTTAGCCTCCTCATATGCTAAACTCTCAGGAAGGTTTCTGTTTCATTTTTGCCTTAGAACTCATAAATGAGACAGTTTTACATGTGCACACATGAGATACTTTCCTAACCTGGGCTTTCATCTGGGTTATTTGTATTTTGAAACATCCAATCCCAGCCAAGGAACACAAGCAGAGAAGAAAAACTAAACAAGGTCTCAAATTTCAGAGAAATTTGACATAGAGAAAGCTTCCATGTCACACTTCACTTAGCAATACCCAGCCAACTTTGTATTTGTGAGATACAAAATTTAGAACAAACAAACTGACTTTGCATAAGGTCTTCCTGCACAATGGCAATTGTACTGAGCGTGCAACATTGAAGACTATGAGTAAGGAATGTAACAGTAGGAAAATAGTAAATTTCTTAAAGAAATAGAAGCAGTAAGACAAGAGAGGTGAAAGAGCAAGCTTTCCAGACCGCAGCCACCAGCACTTCTCTCCTCCAAAGAGCAAATTACTCACTCGATGAAGTAGATCATGCCAGTGTCCGTGTAAGCCATTTCCCAGTTCTTGGGTAGTGGTTCCAGGGTCTCATCCCTCGACAAATAATTTCTGAAGTCCATGTTGCTGCTTGTCTGGTTGTAGCTGGGAACAGGTTTCATCCAGTCAGGAGAATCTGAATGTTTTTCTTTGTTTTCTGCAGTTATTCAGGGAAAGTGTTTGTCAGATGCTTATGTTGTTTCTCACAAAGAACCACCCTCTTAATCTGGCTACGAGTGGATGTCAAACACGTCCCTGTATGTGATGTGCAACTTTTCACTTTTTTTTTCAGCTGTGAACTTTGAAAAGCTGACATGAAAAGACTGAACTCTGCTCTTCCCCTGCCAAACAGAATTAACCTTGTATTATGTGTCTGAGCCTACTCTGAAAAATCAACACTGGCAGAAATCCAAGTTGACTGCGCTCTTTTGCCATTTCTAAAGAGAGAACAGTGTTTGTAATGCCATAAAATAATAATAAAAAAATCCTACTAATATTCCTCAAAGAATCAGAAGGAAATGTAGTGAAGACCCAAACTGCTAATAAAGTAAACAACACCTTCCTACAAGCCACAGCTAGAAAAAAGATCCCAAAAACTCCTGAAAGAAACTTTAAATAGAAGCCTCTACCCTTCAGAACCAAGGTTATGCTTGATACCCTCTGTGACATGATGATGTCCATGACCTTTACCCTACCACCAGCCTGACCATTGACCCTTCTGTGGTGTTGCTAGCCCTGAAGATGACAAGATTAGGTCAGGTCTGGTCAGTATATCTCTGTCCTAAGCAGTCACACACGGGATCAGCTGCAAATGCAATGTGACAGTTCCTCTCCAACATCAATTCTCCCCCCTCCAGATGAGTAACCATGACAGCAAAAGGAAAAGGGCATTTTGCCAATCCCAGAAAGGTCCTGCTGGACACCACTCCAGCCTCAACACACTTGGCTTTATTTCTCTCCACAAGCTCCCCCCTTGGGTGGTTTCAGGTTGTGTGATTGCTCCCCCATGCAAAATCACCTCAAAAATTTACAGTATGAGCCAACATTGCCCCTTCAACCAGTCACTTCCTTAAAACCTCCTGCGTACAAATTCAGTAATAGCCTCAAAATTCAACAGTAACATTTGCAGTGTATGAATTTTACTCTGTGAAGGATTCTGTTATTTCAAGAGTGGACAAACTTTTCCTTCCCGCTTGTGTAACTGGCCCATATCCAGCACCACATGTTCTTGACCAAGCAGTGCATTTTATGATGCAACTGCACATCTGGCGGGGAGAACAGCTGGTTCTTTTCAAAAGCTCATCTCAAAATCAAGTAGAAGCACCAGCCTGAACAGAAACTGCCTTCATACTTCACCAAAACTAAGGAAGCATGAATGTTATTTGTACAGTCCTTATCCATTCATATCAGGGAATTTCTCCCCTTGTCAACCAACCTATCCCTCCACTGCCATTAACTGCTTCCTTTTCCTCCTCTTCCTCCTCTTCAGGGAGAGAACTTTCCATCCTTTGCATTTTGCTGACGGATGTGGTTCTTTTCCTCTGCGACTCAGTATCAAAATCATTGTCAAAAAGAACTTGATCCACTGGATCAGGCTGAAAGGGGCTGGGCTCTGCTGGAGGCTTTGGAGTACCATAAAAATTACCTGAAAATGAGACAGAATTCACAATCACTGAAGCACTGATACTGCTGAAGGCACTAGCAGTGGCTGTTTAGTGCCCATGCAAATGTATTTTGGTGAAATTTTAAAGCCCCAAAGAAGACACCAGCACTACCAAAACCCAACCAACCATCAAAGCCTGTTTATTCATACACTGACTTCTTGCTAATGTAGCACTAGTTGTCAGAAAACAAGAGGTTACCTGAAAATTTTTATCCTGCTACAAGTTTTCTAAAGAAAAAGACTGATATGGAGTAACAGAAATACTGAAGTCAAAAAGCGAATTAATTTTATGCAGAAACAAATTATTTATTTCCATAAAACCAGTTAACAAGTAATTGATTTTTAACACTTCCAATTTTCTACTGACAATACACTTGCAAAACGAAGATGTTGATATGGCTTCATATCAACACCTTTGTATCAATATGTTGATATTTTCACTTCAGAAAAAGGAACAGATTTTTTTTCTTTAGTATTTTAATCTAAAGCACAAAGGAATCATCTGCTGTTTTCTGGGAAAGAATTTCAGCCATTGACCTCTCTCCTGACTGCTCATATGATTTTTATTAGGGAATTGAGCACAAAGCAAGGGATCTTCCCAGAATTCCTGCTGGGATAACTTTTGGTGCCTGGATATGGTTTTGACCATGTAAATATATATAGAAAGAAAACCCTTCTGCAAATATCAAGCAAGAGCAAGGCTCAGAGAGCGGACAGCCAGATAAAGTGCAGCTCAGGAATAAAAAGAAAACCAAACTACTAGTTTAGCCTAAATTTGCTTAGGAGATTTCCAGAGATGGGACAATATTAACAGAGAGTAAGAGATACAGAAAACAGGAGGCTCAGAGCATTTCACAAGGATTGTTTACTTCTGACATCTTCTTTTCTTTTTTCACCATCTTCATTACAATGCTTTTCATCACCACATTTAACAAACCCAATTTTCCTACAGATTTGGACAATCTGGTCTAGTGCTGTTCAACTTTTAATTGAGAAATGCTTTTGTTTCCCTGCTAGGTCAGAATTTCTCTTGCCTTCTGTACTTTTGAGGAACACCTGAGGGGAGAATATGGCTCTGTTCTCTGAGGTGTACAAAAAATTGACTAGATTCTCTTAAAATTGTACCAGGCACAGATAAACCTTTTCAGAATGCTTCCCAGAAATGCGATGGTGAAAATAATCTGGTGGGATTAAGAGTCGTTGAAAGGACAATCGGCGGATTATTAGAAAGCTTTAGAAGAAGATCGCTCCTCCTCTTCACAAAAATAGACTAACTATTGTCTCTCTGCTACTGTCATGACCATCAAGTGAGGCAGGAAAACTGTACCACAAGGAGCTACACTTGGACTAAGATCCTGGACACAAGTACTGGGTCCTTATTCCCATTCCATTAAACATCACTGACATACCATCATATGTTCCACTTTCTAGTAAGGCTCCACTTTCTTCCAATGCTTTAAACTGCTCAACAGGAATGAAATTATAGTCTACCCCAGGGACCTCCCCATCTCTGGGAGCCCTTGTCGTGCCTGCAAAGACAGAGAAAACATTCTTGTAAGACATTTAAGTGCTGCTTGATATCAAATGCTGCCTGCTGAATAGTTCGGTAAAAACAATGTCTTTTCAAATCTTTATACAAAGACGATGTCACTCCAGTAAGAGTTAAAACAACTGGTGAGCAAGTGAACAATAATGTATAAAAACTGAGCCAGTAAATTACACAGGAACAATAGTTCTGGTATGGGGGGAGGAGGAGAGAAGCAGCTGGGTGAGGTGGCAATTAAGAGAGAATTCTTTCTTATGGTCAGTGAACCAAAAACAACTTTTGCGGCAGCTGATGCCACCTTGGCCATGCAATCCCAGTCTGGGATTCTTGGAACAGCTGTGATATTTTATTTTAACACAGCTGTGAGGGTGCTGCATCTTTACCTATTTCCAACAGTACCAATTCTCTAATTTGCAATGAGGTCACCATGACTAAGCACATTTGATTTTTGGGCCACCAAATCCGTAACTTGGTACAGAATTTATTTTTCAACCTATAATTCAGTGTGTAAGTCAGCCACACTCCAACCCCTGGCTGTAGGTAAACCTTATCAGTAAATTGCTGTGCTAATGCAGAGGTTCTCAGTGTTTTGTCTACGAAAACAGGCCTCCCATAGTAACAACAGCTTAATTAAAGCTCTCCTGAAAGGACTTCACTGATTCATTACTGCCTACAACCTAATAGTATTTCAAAAGCATGTAGCACTTTTTCAGGCAGCAGCATGAAAAGGAGCTGGTAAATAAAAGCTAGTAATAGTGAAATGCAGTTTAAGAAAGCCACAAACTCTTCCGTGTGCTCAGAGAGAAGAGAGCAGAATTCCTGTAGACAAAAAAATGCTACTCAACAAAGTATGTTTTTAGTGCAATGAATATTCAAACAGTAAATGATGAGCCTTTTTAATCAGTCTTCTCACAATGAGCAGTCTACCTGTACTTTCTGCCACTGCCACCCCTTCTGCACCCAACCCCTCCTTCCAGCTGCCCTGCTCTGCCGAACGCACTTGACACTCAAGGTCTCAGTTTGCTCTTTGTGAAGAAAAAAGCCCCAACACATTGACAAAATTCAGGATGTTTTGGCACTGCTTGATCATGCTGAGATTTATTTCTTGTGGTGGCTGGAGTCATTCTAACAACTAATGACAAACTTGTGAAGAGTAATACACAGATATTACTGAAACAATCTGAACTTTGAATTCTCAAGTTTTTAATGGTTTTCAGTCCATACTGGCTGCACCAATTCATGGCAACTTCAGATGTGAAACTACTGTAGCAAAGGCAGAAATCTCTGCTACAAGGTAAAACACTGAATCTGATTAAGAGAGAAGGCATTTTGAATTCACAAATTACGTGGGAGTTAGCAGGAACAGATGAGGCTGATCTTTACATACTTACAAGGGATGGTTCTCAAATAGAGATTGTCTCTGATCACTTGCTGGAGTTTGTGGTCTATCGAGCCCTTCTGGAACTGAAGGCTCAGATAGTGGCGCAAGTCCTTGTTGATGACTTTTCCTTAGAAAGAAAAAAGAACAAATTAGAATAATTTGTAAAGCAGGCTCTCACAACAAGAATTGTGTTTCACTGCTATAGAAGTTTCAGGAAAAACATGCAGTTGGAAGAGTTGGGCTGTTTTAAATACAACAACCATGATGGAAAATACCATTTTGTGCTATCAAATGACAGAATCCCAGAATAGTTTGTGTCAGAAAGAAACCTTAAAGCTCATCTTGTTTCACCCCTTGCCATGGGCAGGGACACCTTCCACTATCCCAGGTTGCTCCAAGCCCTACCCAACCTGGCCTTGAATGCTGCCAGAGATGGGGCAGCCACAGCTTCTCTGGGCACCCTGTGCGAGGGCCTCACCACCATCACAGGGAAGAATTTCTTCTGCCACAATGGTTTTAAGCAGAGCTGACTAACAACCACTCTCCCTCATCTCCCAAACAAGCCAGTGACAATATTCTGGAACTGTTTGAAAAATCAATATAAAGTATTAAAATACAAAACCTATTACCAAAATTCAAAGTTTCTACAGACAAGAAACTATTTCTCTGTATTTTGAAGTAGTTTCCATTCATTTTACATCTACCTCACTAGTCACCTGCGTTCAATATTTTGTCACCCGGGAACTTGCATTCTTCAAATTATAAAAAGAAAATACTTCCTTCTTAAAAACATTGTGTAATAGAAGGGAGTTGGGTTTTTTTATGATTACTCCTTTGCAATACTTCTGTCAGGTATCATTAGTGAATCTGTCACATCACTGGAGAACCACAGCCCTTTCAGCATACAAATAACTGAGCTCTTGTATTACTGCCTCCTCCTTCAGACAGGAGGGTACAAACCAATCTTTTGTACCCTGTCAGTCTCCCAGAAAACACAGTAAATAGGGTTCAGTGACCTTGGTAAATTTAAGTTATGTACTACAGCAGAACACTCAGGGCTTTAGGGGAAAAGCTTAACCTTTGTCTCCAAACCTAGAGCAGGAGATGGGCAGCAGCAGATGGATGCTGGTGTAGCACAACTGCAGGGAAAAAGGCTGAACAGACAACTGCTCCTGTTAAATTACATCACCAACAGGTTATGAAATGCATAAACCTGCCCCAGAAGCATTTCTGACAGGAGCCTTTGAAGCCTGTAAGCTCAAAGTTGCTGAGGAGATCACCTCAAACAGATCACAGACCCCACAGCAGTCTTCATACAAGGCCCATTCACCTACATCTTCAACCAATTACTGTACTTACATATATGTCAAATTGGAAAAAATTGCAAACCATCAAAACCCTCCCACCACTAACCAAGTTTTCCCAACCATGTGTCACTTCTGCAAAGCTGGCTGCATGTTTTGGTTGTGGCAAGTTTATACTTTCCCTTCCCTTTTAGCCAAGGTGAGGGCATTCCACACCTTGCTCTCTACTCTCAAACTTGACCTCAGCAACCACCACTCACTAACAGCAAACTGAATTTCAATCTGCACCCTCTTCCCTCCAAACAAAAGCATGCCAAGATGAGTACTTCTACATGGAACCAACATTACCTATCAGCCCTTCAGAGAGGTCAGTGATGTCCACAGATAAAGCAAAACACACACAAAATCACCTTAAACCCTCAGGCAAGGAGAGAAAAAGCCCAGCACACCCTCTGAAAAAACAGCACATCCTTTGCCAAACAGAAGTCCTGAGCTCCAAATGAAGTCAACTTCTCACCTCCTTTGACACTGTCATTTACTTAAAAATTACTTCCAAACACACAAAAAGCATTTTGCAGTATTAGGAAAACACCTCAGCATTGTCCTCGTGGCTGTCCAGCAGCTACACAAGCAACAGCAATTCCCAGTAATGCAGTTCTTCATCCAACCCCTTCCCAGGAATGCACAGCAACTCTGCAGCCCCCACCTCAATTCCCTATTTTACCAGCATGAACTGCTCCTCATAAAACTTTGGATTTGCTTCCTGCAGCATAATGAGCACAGTATGTCATGGAATATGGAAACAAATGGGGTAATCTCCAGCACGAAAAGTATTTTCCATTTGTTACTGCAAATTACTTCATTCTTTGTAGACAAGATAGTTCCTCAACATTAAAGAAATGTTTTGCTGCTAAAATGGTGCATCCATCTCCTTGTCAAAGCTAGATATGCACTTCAGCAATCCCAGCATATTTCACTTAGGTAGATCAATACTCTTATATTTCATCGAGGCAGATGGACCTGTTCATCAGCTACTTTCAGAGTACTGCACATTGGAAAAGCCAGACAATATGTGAGAATCTGTTCTGGATGTAGAATTACACACTTTATTTACTTATTGATCTTTCCCTGTTCATGTTTAAAATTTTAAAAGTGTATAAACCCTTTTCAATAAATATCAACAGTTTAAAGACAAAATAAAGGCAAAGCTGCTACTAAGGATACGTCAATATTGAGGGGTTAATCCTAATGTTAAAAGCTTAGAGACTACACTATACTGTGAAACCAAGATGACTGAATTGAAGACTGACAGGATTGCCTAGGGAAAACAGAGAAAATAGTGGGCAGAGGAAAAATTACAGAAATTCACATAGAGAATGGTGTGCATTAGAAAGCACAAAAATAAAGTTACAGTAAGGCTGCTTTAGGCAACCTCTGGCAAAAGTCAGATTATTTTCCCGCCAGGAGGTGAACATGCTTCTTTTACATTGTTTCACAAATGCTTTTAGGAAAACCTCATGTATTAGCCTCTCCAAAATGACCTGATAAATGTTGGGTTGGTGTATGCTGTGCTGCTGAGCTGCTTCTAAAAGATGACACTGGCAACACAGGGACCAGTCAAGAGGAATAATACACTTTATAGCACTCAGGTTCTGCCAGATGAACAGGCACAAACCCCTTGTTTTCAGTTTTAATTTAAATTAATCAAAAAGAACTGTTTAGATGAGGATATGCACACTGGGAGGAAAATTAAGTGACTGCAGAAAAAAAAAAAAAACAACCAAAAATAAAAACAAAAAAAGGCTCAAGTGCCACTGCAGTAAAACACAGCATTGTGAATTAGGGAGACAAATTAAGGGGAGAAAGGTGGTTGGGGGTAGGGTTGGCTTCTGGGTCCCAGTGCATGTAGTCAGGGCATCTCCAGCTTCTCATCCACCAAAAAACAGCCCCCACAATTCAAGGACTGGGCAGGGAGGAGCTCCCCCAGCCCAGCTCACAGTGATCTGCCACCATCTCCTGCTGATCCCCTTAATTCCATCCCCCAAGTCTCCTCACTCCCCTCCCCAGGATTTTTAAAATGAAAATTCTTTTCAGCAAAGTAGTTCCAACTTTCAGACTCCAGCTTCACACACACCAGTATCAGATATGATTACAGTAACACATTGTACGCACACAAAAATCCATTAACCATGGAAATACAGTCAGGAGAATTACCACTGACCAGGGTTTACTCTGATAATGCCAAGTATTTTAATACTCTTGTTATTAAATAGGAGTACAGCAAGGCTCAAAGGTCTGTGCAGCTGTTTCTGATAGAAGATCAGACACTGAAGCAGATATACACAAAACTCAAGTAATTTAAATAATGAATGGGTTTCAAATAAAATGCAAACATAACCATTTCCTTCAACTTAACACTGGGGAAGAAAAATGCAAAAGAACTTTACAGAAGAGAAGTTTGACCTTTTTTATTTTATATGGAGACTTTCCTTTCTTCCCTTTAACATGATATTTTCTTGAGAAGTGAAAAAAAACAATGAACAGATTAACTATGTTTTGCCTATTTATAAAGATTTGCTATCTTTTCAAAAATGGGGTAAACTGGCCCATGATTTCCATTTCAAGTCAGATTCATTGACAGTGATGGTAAAGAACAAGAATCCAGATAAACTGCACCCTGTGAGTCTCTGCCACTGTCAGGCTTGAGCCAGAGAAAAGGGATTTACAGGGATGCGTGGAAAAATCACTGAGCCCAGCCTGGGAGCTTGAAACACCTCACAGAAACCAAATGTGACTTGCAAGATCTAATTATGACCCTCGAAGTGACAAAGGGACATAAAGCACAACAGGTTTTTGATACCACAACAGCAGATGAGTCAAATACACTGATCAGAATAAAACATGGAATTGTTAAGGCTGGAAAAGAACTCTAAAGTCATCAAGTCCAACCATCAACCAACATCCACTATGTTCACCACTAAACCATGTCCTCAAGTGCCACATCAATATGTTTCTTAGAATGCTTTCAGGGCTAGTGCCTCCACCACTTCCCTGGGGAGCCTGTTACAAAGCTTGACAACCCTTCCCATGAAAAAAAAATGTACCAACACCTAATCTAAACCCTGCCCCCAGTGTAACTTAAAGCCATTTCCTGATCATGATCTATTCAAACCACCATGCAAGTGATGGAGCTGGTATGCAACACACCAATGGGTTCAAACATGTTCAAAGGATGTTACAACACTCTAAAAGGTCAAAACAACAATCAGAACCTGTAACACAGACACATTAAAAAAAATAAAATACAAAATTGTTTAAACAATAATAAAACTTCTTAATTATGCACTCAAGGCCTTGCTGAGTTTTAATCACTGTGCAGTTCAATACACTACAGAGGCTATTCTGGGTAAGTTGTATCTGTCGCTGCACGACTTGCACTGTGAAGTCAAATAGAGATGCTTACAGGCATGAGATAAGAGTCCTCTGTAGCTGTCACAGGTTGCCAGACTCAATTCCTGTGAGGGTTCAGCAGACCCTCCCATATTCAGTCTCAGCTGCAAACTCAGCCAGATCCATTAGGATCCTGTTTTGTCAGCCTAGGCTGCACCCAATTTAATACATAAATCATTTAGTCTGCTCTTAATTGAAAAATGGAGCACCAAAACAAAGACAAGTAACCTGAACAATGGAGATAATTTTCCTAGGGCTAACTATGGCTTGTTTTTCCCAATTTATAAATAATCTTCCATTCACTCCCTAAAATTTACAATGTGAGGTTTTAATTTATTCACACTAGAGAAAATGCTTTACTGAGACAGCAAACAAATCCATTTGGTCTGGAAAGCACAATTAACATATCCAACTGAACAAAATGTTACTTGAGTCCCCAGACTGTTCTAATATTAATGCTTCCCTTTGGAAATCTCCAGCTTATGTGCAAATTCAAACTTACTGACATTTAATATTATTCCATATCACACCGCAACAAGGGACCACACAGAGGGCACCTGTGCAGGTTAATCTGTCAGAGTGTTTGGCAGAAACTTCTGTCATAGTGTCTGGCCAATCCTTCTGTCTGTCCAGAGAGCGCATCATGTCTCAGAAGTGACGTATGTCTAACATACCGCATCTCATTGCTTAAGCAGCACGCAGCTCTACAGAACGACACACTTCAATCACATCCCCAAAGAAAAATGTCCTTGCAGCTGCTCTCGGTTACACAAGCCATTTAATCTACGTGGGACTTGGCACTGCTTTCCCAACAGAAGGGTACATGTTCACATTCCAAGACCTTTTTTGAGTGCTCAGATCAGAATAGAATTTATGCAAATCACAGACAGGTTTATTTTTAGCCTGCTTTCCATAGGAAGCAAGATATGCAATTACACTCTGCATAATTTCTAGGCCCACTAACCTATTTCAGTATGGAGTTTGGCAGGGCAGGAGTCTGACAAAGATACTCTGTTGACAAAGATGCTGCATGCCTGCTCTCCTTTGAGCAGACAAACCTGTGGGGTGACCATCCACCATGGAAAACATAAAATCTTCTCAGCAGAGGTGTCCTCTAGCTGTGTCAGCAAGCAGCAGTGCGTGGACTGTCACAGTCGGACCTTTAAACTAATTTACAAAACAGCAAATTGGGCTTTTAAATACCAGCCCCATCCTGAACATCGCTGCTTTGCACTGCCTGAAAGTATAGTACCTCTTGTAACAGATAACTCCTATATAGCAATGTCACCTAGGGGCATTTTAGTGACTTCTCAATGCCACTTTCCCATGAGACCCCTCCCCCCACAAGGTCCCACCACCACAGAGGCCCCCTGAGCACAAGGGTAAAGGAGCAATTCCTGCTCTTTCAAACATGAGTCATGCTGCAACCTTTATGCAGGAATTTTTGAAGGAATTAGAGCTTCCTGAAAGGGCTTTCCAAGAAGCCTGGGAAATCCCAGCACTGCTGCAGGGTGAGCTGCAGCATTCCCAAGGGACAGCTGATGCTTCAAGGATGCAGACTGCACTGCTGTGACTCACCACACTCTGAAGGACTCTCGGGAATCTGGAATCACCAAGATCTACATGCCAGGTCAGCACTCCTCTAATCAAACCCATAAAAGTGCTGTGTCACAGCAGTATTGATTAGAGACATCTCATAGTTCAATTGGAAATAAGCCCCCCCCTCACTCCCACCCCGCAATGCTCACTGCACAACACGGGCAGTCAGTGAAATCACTGGAACTCCAGATGTGCACCAGCCATGACTAATGTCAGTGCCTGACTCACACAGTTCACACGGCAATTCTACAGCAAGGGATGCTTTACTCAGTCTGCTGCAACAGCCAAGGGCCAGGGGCACAACGGTGTGCAGCACAGCATCCCACAAAGAGCACAGACGTTGATACGCGTTGGTCTATCACACCCATGAATCCCTCTGGTGTCACTGCATGAACTCTAATTCTATTATAACCCAATTTTTCAGGGAAGCTTCTGTTTACAATTTTTATCATAGGCTGCTGTTGAAGTAATCAAGTAAGAGAAGACCATTTCTCTACATGTTCAGTTAATCATCACATAATATTAAAAATGAAGGGAATTTCTCTTCCTGCTTGCACAAGATATCCTATTATTTCATCACTATTCATTTTATTAGACTTATTTTTAGTTATGGAACCCAGGATTTTCAATTAACTATGAAAGAGTGCTTTCTTCAAGGAGTACACACGTGAGGAGCTGAATGCCAGCAATAGAGGCATTGCTCAGCCTCTGAGATCCAACTGCTTTCTAGTGAAGTAGTGTGGTAATAATCACATATCCTCCAAACAGAGAGAGATAGCTCTCCCAGGATCTTCCTGGGAAGATGTGAGAAGCTGTGAGAAAGCTCAGGGAAAAGAATGAGAAACATTTTTAATCTTCATTTGCTGCATCTGTTGTTTGGTACATGTGGAATGTGTTACGGAGATTGTTTTATCAAAGGATTTCTTAATTGGACTCTGATGATGGTGTTTTGATTTTATTTGACCAACTGGAACCACGCTGTGTCGGGACTGACTGCAAGGTTTACAGGTTTTTATATAGTGTAGTAGTAGTATAGTTTTTAGTATAGTGTAATATAGTATAGTAAAATAAAGCGATTGATCAGCCTTCTGCAGTCATGGAGTCAATGCTAATTATTACCCAACAGGAATCCCTGCTACAATAAAGTACAAGCATGCTGGACTTGCCCAGGCAGTGCTGGCACATCCCATCACAGCCCTTCCCTGCAGGAACCCAGGTCACAGCAGCCAACCTGGCACAAATATACCAGAGGTGCTGACTGATGAGCTCCAAAGCATGTCTGGGAATGGTGCAGGATCCTACTGACAGCCACAGCTTGTTCACAGCCAGTAACTGGAGTTTCTAACAAACCCAGCCAGCTGAAGGCGACAGACTCCTCCTCATTACTGATGAAGCATTTAAGTTGAAAACCCATGCACTTCCCCATCACCAGTTTGCAGAAAAACATGTCTAAAACCAGTTCTAAAATCAGCTTGAGCGACGACCTTGGTTTGACTTACCACAATACAGTCAGCTCTTCAGGAAGACAGGTGGTTGAACTGATGCTGCCAATGTTTAATGTTCAGAAATTTCTGCTTTTTCTGTCTAAATTAATATTATTATTTCCGCATGCTGTGTTTACTATTTTGCATATGCCTCTGCCAAGGAATTGTTAACTAATCACCATGAGATTCATTTTGTTAGCACACAGCTGGGTACTTGGTCTTGCAACATCTGTTTCTCAGCATTTCTTTTTCTTATCTATCTGTAGTTAGCAACAGAAATGTCTCAACAGAGGACGTCAGTATGTGGAAAAAGAAGCTGGTAACCAACAGCTATGAAAACATAAACCTTCATATTAATAGCCAACTCACAGAATCATAGAATATCCTGAGCTGAAAGGGACCAACAAGGATCATGAAGTCCAACTCCTGGCCATGCACACAACCACCCCAATTATAACAGCAATATGATGATCTTCTTTCAAGAAATACTTCTGCAATAAAGTGTTCAGAACACCTGCATCAAGAGATTGGCAGATTAAAAATGGACAAATAACCTATTCATTAAAATGATATATTTGATTTTCATAATCAGAATTTAATGAACATTAACAGAAACCTTGCTCTTTCAGTAGTCAATTGTATAACGGATTCAGCTCTAGCTGGCATATGTTAGTATTTCCTCACCTATGGAGAGATCATTCCACGTAGGGAACACCACAGCTGTATTTCCAATTATTTTTAACTTCAGAGCAAACTTCTTCCACTGCTCTATACAATAAACTAGAACTACTCAAAGCAAAGAAAAAGAGCACAGGCAACAAATCCACAGTAACTTCATTTTCACTCAAGGATTTTCAGCACAATCCATGTACTAACACACTTCAAAAACATAAACCATCTGATTTTAGAAAATCCTGCAGGGTACAAATGGTACAACCACTCGTGGCCAGCTTCAAAGACACCTACTAGCCCTTCTCCAAGTACAAAAAAATGACAAAATAAACATTTCAGCAGTGAACAAGAATCAAAGTCTAGAGAACAGGGCAGCAAACAACTGCTCCCCAGCACATGTCTGTGACAACTGTCTGGCTGATATGCCATTAAATTCAGTGATCAATTTGCACCAGTTGCGTTGTTTCAATTAAGACTGTCCAGGGAACTGCTGGAGTCACCATCCCTGGAGGTGTTTAAAAAACATGTTGATTTAGCACTTGAGGACATGTTTTTGTGGTGCTGGTTGATGGCTGGACTTGGTGACCTTAAAGGTCTTTTCCACCCTTAACAATTACACAATTCTATAACTTAACATTTGCGCAACCATGTTTGGCACAAGGTGAATGTTGTAAGCAAAATAATAATGTTGTCTAGGTCACGAGAGAGAAAGAGACCTCAGTTACAATAACAGAAGTTTCAATGATTCAGACTGCAATGCATTCCACTAGGGAAACTCACCAACCAGCACCTGTATGAAGCTGTCTCCAAAGGCTGGAGTCATTTGTATTTCCTTAAAGAGCTCACTAAATTCAAGAATGACACAGAAATGGAATCCTTGTAAGAAAGCACTTCAAATAAAGAGACAGCTTTGAAGGCAAAGCCAAATCAACCAGAAGGCAGCTATGGCTGTGCACCCCAACAGGAACACCCAAACTAACAGCACAGAGTTTGTTCCTATATTTATTGCATCATTCCTTTCCTATCATCCTTGTCTGACCATGTAAATTCTGCAGTAATCTCTCTGAAATGCTCCACAATCACTAGAGCACAGAGCTTGTTACCACAGCAGCTGGTTCTTTTTCAAAACACTCCCTTTTCTCCTCACTTCCAGGACACACATGAACCTGAAGGCAAGAGTTTTAAAAAGGTTACATTTTTGTCTGAATACCAGTATATGTTATATATCAACTGACCAATGAAATAAAACATTCAGCTAGGTGATGAAAACCCATCCTGCACCTACAAGCATAAAAATTACATTGGGCAAATCTGACAGTAGGCACCTGTCCTTACCACGTTAATCACCTCACAAAACTGCAACTGGAATGTAGTCAAGATCCTTCCCAATTTTACTCTTCATATCGAGTCAGAATCAGTCAGCAATTACACAGCAAGCACTTGATTGTTACTAAATAAATCCATTTAAATTCCCAAATTCATTGTTCAGTCCCCATTGGCAGCTCTACAGCAACAGCAAAGAAAAGGAAACAGACATCCCGCTGTTCAAATAAATTATGGGATGAAATAGAGATTAGCTTGTATTTACCTGCCAGTTTAAATTCTTATTAAGAGACTTAATGAGGCTTTCCCAGAGACAGTAAGAGCAATCAGGTGAACCCAAAGCTGTGTTGTGTATGCAGCACATCCTCACCTGCCCAGCACAGAGCACCCGGAAGGTTTAGGGTGCCAGCAGGCTGTGACTGAAGAGGGTCAACTGCATAATTTGTTACTTTAAAAAGTAACAGTGCAAGTCCAGCATGCAGGTTAAGAATAGTCTTTGCACAGCAAAATTCCAGATCTCCTCTGTTCCTCAACATAATTTGCCACAGCACTGAGGTCCAGCTAAGTTTCCAGTCATTGCTTGTATTCTCTGTGTTTGAACCAGATGCATATTGTTACCTCAAAAAGCAGATTTTATTTTTATATCCGCTTATTCATTAAATAAGAAAAGCCTTGCACTTTGCATTTAGAATTCAAGAAAAGCCTTGCATTCAGCATTTAAAACTTAGACTGCCAGGTAACAACAAATGCTGAATCTTTTCAGATCACTGTAGTCTGAAGCAAGCACTCAGTTTTCATGTCCCAATTTCAAATTCTTTAGATAACACCAAGTTCTGTCAAAGAACTGGGTGATTTTTTTGAAAACACTGTTTCTGTCTTTGCCATTTCCTTAATATTCAACACCTCCGCAGCCCCACACCAGGAAGAGCAGCAGACCTCTTAAGAGCATAGTTCAAATAGGAAAAAATCATACATATTTGCCAAAAGACAATAAATAAAGATTTCAAACAAATTTTCTGCCACCCAAAAGGTAATTCAATAAAGCAGAAAGTGACTCAAGTCCTTTTTGCTGCATTTCACTCACTGTAAGAAACAGCTCACACAAAGAACTTCTCATGTAAAAGCTTTTTTACTATTCCTACAGCATGACACTTCACATTAGAGATCAGGTTTTGATGTCTGAATGGAAGACTATCCTATTTTTAGTGTACTTTTCACTGAGAGAACAATTGGTAGTTCTGAACTTTGCAACTTCCCTGTGGACACGGCTAGCCGCCCTTGTGTACAAATACAGACTGATGAAAAGGTTAATGAATACCCTGAAGATCCCATCCTCCACTGCCCCCAACTGGCCCCCAATGTCTGATATAAATAACTCCATTTTAAGCAGTGTCTAACACCACAGTTTAAACAGGGGCTCATCTACACAACAGTTTTCATGCTCCCTCATTTCAGGTTCCCTCCCTCTGCAAAGGCCAGAGAAAGTAAATAACCTCCTGCTTCATACCAGACACACCTGTCTCGCCTGTATTTTGTTACAGAATTGGTGCTAAAATCTGACTGTTGCAAAATCTATTAAAGCTATGCAAATCACAGCATGGGAACAGAGTTTTCCAGTATCCACGGAGTTCCAATTCTCAGTGTTTCAGATAAGGAAATGCTGGAGTAACACGAATGCTTCCAATGCTTCTTTACGAGGCAGCTGCCAGCTCCACTGTCAGACAGCTAACAGCTGGAAATGAGCTGTGCAAATAACTTTTTAAAAAATGTGCTAAGAACATTGTTTCAACAATAAAAATACCTACCTCTGATTTACAAACAATTGTAGCTTCAAGTTCAAACCACAACTTGATTTTAAATAAACCCAGAGAAGACCTTGAACCCACCAGATCTGACCAACATCCACCAATGGGGAGACACTAAAGGCCAACCTGAACTGTGGCCACAGGGCATCTCACCTGCTCTCTGGGCTGCTCTGGGAGGGTAGTTCAAGGTTATTTCCAAATCAAGACACCCAAACCTGCACGTCAGCTTACAGGTGATGTTATTTCTGCACTGCTGTTGGCACCACGAAGGGGCCCTGGGGCACAAAACAAGTTGTCACCACGCTCTCAGACACCTTCTGCAAGCTATTTACTATGGCGGAAAGATAACATTAAGTATTTAAATGAATAAGGCCATTCAGTCACCCAAATGAAGTCATAGTAAAGCGCTCCCAGTGTGGTACCTTATAGCTGAGCCAACATACGTAACTTTTCTGCTAAGTTCCTCAATTCCATATTGACAAAGTGACAGGAGATTTAAGAGATTTACGCTAGAAACCCAAACTTCATTTTGAATCTGGACCCTTTAAAGGGGTTAAAAGACATCCTTGGCTGTGGAAGACCCACATATACTGAAACATTTTGCAGAACAGAAAAATATACCACACGGTACAGTGTAAATAACATTCACTTCACTGCATTTATTTGCTATCCTGATGAACATTACGAATCCTGCCCTAATGAATTCCTTTAGGTACTAGCAGCTTCTCCTAATGAGCATTAATTAAACTTTTCCAGCATCTCTACCTTCACCAAGGAAAAGTAATTACTCACTGTGGACCTACAGAGAGCGAAATAAAATCCATAGGATTAGTTTTTTTTAGAATGAGTAACTAGGGCAGAGAGGAAAGTGTGCAATTTAGAGTCAAGTTGTGTAGTCCGTAATTCCACAACATGACCAATACTTCAGGCCTGGACTGAGTAAAACTGTTTTCCTGCTGCCTGTAAATAAACCACTAAATAGGGTTTAATAATAGTACCCAGATGTGTCAAGGACATAAATATTTTCCTTTTTCAAAATGTATAAGAGGACACAGCACAAGCTATTACCTCAGCTGTTCTGCACGGTTTAAACCCCAGCTGCACACACCCATCCAGAGTTCATACCTTATCTAGTAGGGAATGCATTTAAAAATATTTTAGTTGTCTATATGGTATATTATTGCCACTTAAAACAAAAAGTACACGCATAAGTGGCATCTGAATATGTCAGATCTTAAGTCATAGAACCACAGAATCATCATAGTATAGACTGGGATAGACCAATTTTTTTTTTTTTTTTATTTTTTTTTTTTTTTTAGTGGGATTTTATTTTAAACAGGGACCAACACTTGCTATGAAAGAAAACCACAGCAATTTCGTTGTCAAACTTATGTCATGAGTATTTTTTTTTTTAATATGCCAAATACAATTCATTGAAGTTCACATTCCAAACATCATCTTCCAAGGAAGCATTGTCAACCAGAAGGAAAGCCAAGGCACTACATCTCTCAATACATTGCTTAGCACTGGAACACCACATTTGATTACTTACTGGTACTTTTCCTCAATGGCACCCAAGCAATTTTCACAAACAAGTCCTCCCTGCACCAAAGCATTTCCAATCTAATCTCACTGAAAAGAAGATTAGTGAAATTACTGAGAGATAACAGTTGCAGCAAACGGAGGTAAAAATACTTCCCTGGTACTTTTGGTCAGCTGATTTTTGAGGAATTCTTTAGAGCAATAAAGGATGAAACAAGCCATTAAACTTAATTCCCAGGACTCTGCCTCTCTTTTACATAACAGGATTCTGAAATTCCTCCACTGCCCCCCCACCACGTACATGCATTAGGAGGAAATCATTTCTACAAACCTAAAACTTTAAGGCTTAGTTATTTCCTGATAGTTCTGTGGTTTTAGAGGAAATAAACTGGATGTTAATCCTCTTGCATTTAATGAATAGTACCAGCACACTCTGCTGCTTCTTGCTGCAACAAGGTCATGGCAAACCTCATGTATAAACATCAGGCAAAGTTGCATCTCCGGGCAATGAAATCTCAAAGAGGGGGATGGCTTAAGTGGTTTGGGTGTTATTGTTGTCTATTTGGGAAAAAAAATTGTGTCAAAATAATTTTTAAATCCATAGAATTAAAATCATAGAAACATTTCACAGATTTTTCATAGAAATAATTTAGAGGAGGGAAGTATTTAATCAGCATATCGGCTTACACCAAGTTCAAATAATTTACCAATGGGTTTATGCTTTGGTTTTTAAAAATGTCAGCAAAAGAAGAAGTTACATACATGCACCTCTATACTCAGCTGCAGGACAAAGCCGGTAGGCAAAACCAGCTGCACAAACACCAGAAACGTGCCAGACACAGCACATGGCCCTCACTTCTGCTTCAGTTACACTTTTGCTGTGATCTTCCAAAAACTCCTGCAGGGAAAACGAAATCTTATATGAAAACAGGCACTTGTGCTTTGTGTTTCAATTAGTTTTTAGTTTTAGAGAGATTTAAGTGAGTGATTTTCCTGCTCAGACTCACTAAGCTGTATGCTGAACATCCCTCCCCTGATAGATGTTGTGTGTCCAGAACCCACAGCGCACACCCAAAACACCATGTGTGCTTTTTCCTAAAGTCTGACTAAACTAAAGCAACTGCTGAAGAGACACTATACTTTTACAGGGATTATTAAACTAGACAGCAAACCACCCAGCCTCTAAAGATCACATCATAGAATCCCAAAAGTGTTTGGGTCAGAAGGGACCTTAAAGCTCATCCAGCTCCACCCCCTGCCATAGGCAAGGACACCTTCCACTAGACCATGCTCAAATACATACTTCATTTTCTTATCTTTAAGTTAACTTTGTGAAAAACATCACACAAAGAAAAGCACAAAGTTGTCTATCTGCTGCTTTGTCTATTTCTTTATAACTTTTACTAGCAGTCTTAACCACCACAGGAATTTCATTCTCAATGACTTACAAGACTATGTTCTTTATACTAAAACCAAACTCATGTAATTTTTTTCTTAGAATACCAAGAATTAAAACTCATTTAATTATTTGGATTCACCCAGTTGCCTGATTTCATGAACTAAGACAGACATATTTGCAAATAATCTAAGACCTACTCAAATACCTTAAACCCCATATTATAAATTTATTTCTGGGAATGTTTTTGGTCATTCGCCTGAAGCCGCAGCACTGTCAGATACCATGCAGCAGTTGATCCCAGCTTGAGGCCACTGAAGACTGAGATGCCCCAAGTGACCCCTACTGTGTTAATGAAACATTTAGGAGGAGCAGACAGATTTCAAGCAGGCTTAAGTTTGCCACAAAAAACTTGGTGACACTGGAAAATTCAGACAAACAAGCTGGAAGTTACTGCTCCAGAGGAAAAAACACTTTCTAACCTAACAGTACTTCCACTAACAACTTAATTTAATAAACTACCTCACTGTATCCAACAGTAATTAAGCAGCTACCTCAAAGAGAATTTTTTCTCTCATCTGTTCTTTCATCAACATGAAAGAGATACTTTTAATATGTTTCTTCTACCTAAACACAACACTGGTGTTTCTGCCACTGTGCCCTGCTCCCACCTTGGCTGGAGGATGCTGAGAGAGCCGTGATGGTTCCAGCTTCTCCCACCAGTGACAGAGACAGTCATGGATAGTCACAGACTTACCAAACCAGCCCAGTTTTGTACTACTTCAACTGTGGCTTTACTCACATTTTGTTAGGCTCTCACATCAGGGCAAACTAGTCTGGATTTCATCTTCACTAGCTCCGAATGCACTGGATGTAAGAAGAGAAATACTAACTGACAATTCACACAATCACATTAAATTAACCTTATTAATTGCCTCTACCACCTTTTCGAGAGAATACTTCATTACCATTTTGATAGAAAATGCATTTCCAGACTCCAAAATCCAGAATACTGCTGATATTGATATAGCATTCCCAATCCATATTCATCAGTCACCAGCTGCCAGGCTGATTGTATTTATTACCAAAGGTAATAATAAAACAGCACTGTAGTAGAACACAGTAAGAACCACCATTCAAGTGCACCATGATCTGATAGAATTACAATTCAAGCTTTACTTTTTTTTTTCACAAGTAACTGAAGAGACACATCAACTCTGAACTTAAATTATTTCACTTTTTAACTGTATCTCAAGAAAATAACTTACAATTAATCAAGTTATATGAACTACACTATTCAGTGAGCAAAGTGTGATACAGGCTGAGTAGTAAACACACCAAGGATTTTCAATTTGAAGAAGTTGCATTCAACTGAGAACAATCACCAACTCATAAAAAATTACAGGCTTGACAATAATACATATTGAAAAGCAGCTTTAAGCAATATTTTTTAAACGTAGCCCTGAGAACACACTTTAAAAGCTTCCTGTCAGAATTACAACTAACAACCTGACTGTGCTTTGCAAACAGAATCACATTTCCACACTAAACTATTGCCTTAACAGGTTGCATAAGCACAGTGATATAAGCCTGAACAAAAGCTTGCTGTGATTGAGTTTCATATTAAAAGCTGCACCTCGACAAATGGCAGAACACGGCTGTGTGCAACTACTTGCATCTGCACCTCAAACAACTGGGGACACCTTTACACAGGTTTTACAACCCTCTTCTTACAATCAGTGCCTTTAGAGTCTCCTTGACAAACACTCTTCCTAAGATACTACCCTTTCCACCTAAAGTACTTGCTCCTGCTTTAAAAGCTGATCAGACTGGAAGCCATGTTATCCAACTTCTGCTGAAATAGCGTCTGGGAGAAGATCCCATTTCCACCATGACCCACAGAGGGCCCAAAAAAAGATCAATTTAACACAAATTCAAACACCAATTAACAACAGAGATGACAAATTACCAGTAATTCTTATTTTTGTGATGATGTAACAGATCAACACAAGTCTGCAATCTTCCTACTGCATTTTTCCTCTCACCTGTTCAGCAGAACTACATAAGGAATTGACTCACAAATACAAAGAGCTCCTATTTTACTGAATTCAAATCTAGTATTCTCAAGAATACGGTTGCTTTGAAGAAGAAAATTGTTCCCACTCAGGAAACAAGAAGCAATTTAACTAACAGCCCATGAACACAAGAAGATATTTCTTAAAAGGAAGAATTGTGAATTAAAAACAAGAACTAGAAGAATGAATTTAAATATCTTAAAATACAGGAAAATAAGGAAAACTAGACTAATTTTTTCACCTGTCAATTTGAATGTACAATCCTCGTCACATTTTAAGATTCTTTTTTTTTTAAGTTTTGCAGCTGAAAAATAACTTGAAGCAGATGCTTCAGTAATAAAATAGCACAGTGCATTGCAAGTTATATGAGCATCACTTGCTTACTTAAGGAAGTTTTCAAAAAGAGTTTAGTTTCAAAGTGTCTTTGTTTTATCAAAGCAAAATGAAACTTCCTTGAAAAAATTAAGGATATTGTATCTTCTGAGATAAACCACAGCCATTTTCTACAACTGAGTAGCATTTCATTAAATCCAGACAAGAATTGAAAAGTCATACCTAGACAAAAGTCATTTAGATGAAATCTACTGTTGAAGTAATGACTTCTAATAAAGGTTCATCTTTAGTTCATTCTTGACTTCATTCACAGATAAAAAAAAAAAACCCTGCCATTGCAGAGCAGCAGCAAAATTACTCTTCAGAGATTTTAAGCAAGATCTCTGCTGGCATGGACACCTAAGGTTGGCGGGAGCTCAGTAAAAACACAACATAAACATGTATGGAAGAATTTCAATTGAAACTGTCTACCTGCACAAGGACAGTTCTTTCCAGGAATATCTGAAATACAAGTGCTTGACTGTACAGTCCCGGTGAAAATCTGATTCCCCTAGAACAGGGGACCCAAAGAGGTGGGTTTAGAGAACACAAACAGCACCACCTGCCCCATCACGAGTTCCAGATAAATGCACTATCCTACAGGGTCTCTCCTGAGAAACATCAAGGATCAAAACAGAGAAGAAAACTGTTCTCCTGAAGGGAACAAAAAACCACAGTTTAGTCGCAAAAGCCACATGAGGTCTCCTCATCATCAGAAAGGACCACACCAAGAAAAAGCAGAATCATTAGATGGCATTGTTGCTGCAGTCATTACCACAGCACTCATCACAGTAGAATTTAAACAAGGAAGTATGTGAAAGGGAAAGGCATTAAGGTCTTGGTTAAGAGTACATTTATATAAAGAGCAATATTAGAAGCAAGATTATAAATTACATGAACATCCTAATACCCAGTGGTATTAGCACTTAACAGTCCTCTGCATCCATACATTTAAGGTGCAAGCTTTTTGTGCAAGGCAGCTCCAAAACTGATACAGGATAGTTTTAGAGAGAGAACAGCCTCCAGCAGAAAGCATTTCCCCTTCAGTTTTCTTTTTCAAGACAGCAACATCTGATGAAACTGGGATACCTCAATTCATTACAGCAGACCTGGGTTTCTCATAGCATGATCAAATGACTCAACCTTTCTTCTGCAGTCCAGAACGGGTCAGTTCACCACTAACTCTCAAGCAGGGAGGGCAATTTTCCACAGCAGCACTCAGTAGCCTCTACTCAACACCCACAAAGGGCTGTGGGACCTGAGCTGGATGCACAGGTCCTCAGGCTTCCTGAATAACACACTCCTCTCTTCCACCATAGACCACTGCCAGCTTCCACAGAAACACAGAACTAGGGTAATGCCTTTCCTCTGAGAGACAAAATTATCCTAGTGTATGTACTCTGATCTCTGTTTCAACATGGCACCTTTAGAATTCATCCAATTTTGTGAAAACCATCAGGGAGTGTGACTCGCCCTCCTCTCTGCATTAATTGCTACACATGCAAATGTTTACCCCCACATGAAGGCTTTGTGCCTACCTTAAGCACAAGAGGATATGTAAATGAACCTCAGATACTTGGCTTCAAATATTGTGTCTCAAGTGCTGAATCCTGCTCTAAGTCACTGGATTTGTCACCATTTTCATTCATTCTGCTGCAGAGAAAGGACCCCTCACCATGCACAAACCGAGTCAAAACATTGCCATTAATTCCTGCTGGAATTAGAGACATTAGGGATCCAGGCATTAGGGATTCATCACAGTCATGTGAAAAAACTTGATCCAGCAATAAGTTGTCTTCTTGTAAGCATCTGTTAGATTTTGATCAGGAAAGCTCTTTGGGAAGGTAAGGCCACAGACTTAAAAAAATCAGTTTTGTAAGAGTACATCCACCTGTCAGTCCTCTCATCCTCAGCACTAATGCTCTGTAATTCAAATAAAGCAAGACATCTGAGGCACTTAGAGGCATCACATCGCAAAACCGCAGACAATGGTTGAGTGCACACAGAGCAGCAACACACATCCACTTTGCACTAGGGTGTAATGAACCCATTGGAAACTCCATGAAGGACTGGAAAAAGATCACATCAGTTCTGTCAGTATGAGCTGGGATGTCCTCCATGTGTTCCACTGGGGAAAGAAAAAAAAATCAAAGCACAAACTGACACTCACCAGAGGCCAGGCAATCCTGACTGGAGACATAAAATAAATACAACAGCTGGAGGAAGAGCTCCAGCCATAGTTGAACAGAGACTCTGAAACAAATCTATAGGAAATCACAGTTTAACAGCTTCAGGAGCACTGAAAAAAAAATTAAGTCCGAAGTACACTTTTCATCCAGCTTCAATCCTCCCACCACAGGCAGCGATACCACCCCTAGATCAGGTTGCTCAGGGACCTTGAATATGCATGCAACCATAGATTTTACGTAATCACAGAATCACAGACTAGTTTGGGTTGGTAGGAACCTTAAAGACCATCTATGCCTAAACCACATTTCTCCAAGCTCTGTCCAACCTGTCCTTGAACACTTCCAGGGATGGGACAGCCACAGTGTCGCTGGACAACTTGTTTCAATGCCTCACCAGCTTCACAGTAAAGAATTTTTTCCTGATACCTAATCTAAACCTACTCTCTTACAGTTTGAATCCATTCCCTTATCCCATTATCACAACTTGTGCATCCAAAACCATCCATCTTTCTTGTAGGCTCCTTTCAGGTTCTGGAAGGAAAGTAGGTTATCCTATAGAGGATGAACCTAGCACTCAAATACCATGGATATGACTAGAACATTCTATTTCACTAATGGAAATAGAAGACACTGCAGCAGCACTGGCCAGTTACAAGGCTAATGCCCTAATCCAAGTAATGCCAGACAGGGAAGGTCCTTGAGCACACAGCAGCCATCGTTTGAATGCATGTAAGCAGGCAATTAGCTGAAAACCAGCACTACCCAAGCATGGCTAAAATACAAATGGACTCATTAGGATGGGCTGGCCCCTGGCAGCTTGCGTGCACATCCATACAGATATCCCACTGGACTGGGAAGCTGCCCTAGCTCTCTGTATGTTTGCTCATCTAATCAAGATGATGATAATGAACTACACATAAAAAGAGGTATGGTTATCATCTCAAAGTTCGTCTAGAATTTAAGTTTTATTTAGACAGCTTAAATCGCAGCATTAGTCCCAAGTGCCACTGGCAGAATACTCAACACTGGCTTTCCACAGACTATGCTGAGTCAATCCCTATCGATAACAGACCTGTAGATTTTCTGGCTAGTCTGCACATACCTGAGACCATCCTCATGCGGAACATGATACTCAGCCCTGGCACACTGGTCTTGTTCTCCTTCCTCAGCTAATCAGGTTGGACATTAGGAAGAACATCTTCACAGAACAGGTGATTGGGCGTTGGAACGGACTGCCCAAGGAGTGGTGGAGTCACTGTCCCTGAAGGTGTATAAGAAAACACTGGAAATAGCACTTAGTGCCATGGCATTGGTTGACAAGATGCTGTTAGGTCATAGGTTGGACTTCATGATCTCAAAGGTCTTTTCCAGCCTGGCTGATTTTGTAATTCTGTCATAAAGATAGGACAAGAATGGGAAGGACAAATTCCTTAATCAACAAAATGGTCCGTCGTTTGTGATGTGCAGTTAACAGATGGCGTTCAAATTAACATTCATATCCTTCAAGCGTCTTATTAAACAAGCCTAAACAGCATTTTAAATTTTCTATGAGCTTGCAAGAAGTATCACAGATTTTACTACTGTCAACTAAAGCTGTTACTGCCTTTTAATGAAGGAGTAACTATATTATGACTTGAACTAAAACAGTTCTGATCCTGCTGTTCAAAGTCACCAGGTCACCTGCACAGACTTCACCTGGAAGATGGAGCACCAAACTCACCCTTTAAAATGCACAGGCAGATTGTGGGCATCGAGACCTTAAAAACACCCTACGATTCCGATTCAAGGAGACAAATCCCTCAGTGTCAGTCCCCGACACTGGGTTCCCTCAGACTTCTGTCCCAATAGAACCCAAGCCTGAAGAGCCATGGGGCACACAAAGGTCTGCTGGCAGAGCACTCCATGCCTTTCAAATGATAGTTTCAGTTTTGACTGAGAAAAATCATGAAACACAGGACCTTGAAATGCAGTAACACAATTACATATCTTTGAGATTTCAGACGTATTATGTGCTTACCAGGGACCACCAGCTCCTGGCCCTCACTCCCTTCATCTCTACCACCTGCATGGTCCCATGCACCTTCCCAGACGCCTTCCAAAACTTGGCAGGTTTGGATAGCTCTGGATCAAAAGGGAAGCCAAATTCAAAGTCATAGGTCTTCACAGAGAATGCCTTGTCAACAACGTCCCTAATTACATATACCCTGACTGGAAAACTGCCACTGCGCAGCTGTGGCAGCCTTGCAAAAAACAACCAAAACCCAGTATGTTTTAAAATACTGTATTCAAGGACACTAAATCTGAGAAAATGACTACAAAAATCAACTGATGTGGTACATATGCTCCAGTATGGGAAAAATTGCTGGTTCTGAAGATTTTGTGTGATCTGTTCCAAAAGTTATATAAAATCAGCACAAAAATGCTATTTCTCTTTGTACAACTCACCCGCATCGGGTTTACAAGCTCTGGATGACTATGCTAAACAGCGCAGGTCCTTACAAGACTCCAGCAGCAGTTTTCTTCTGTTGAAAAAACCATTCCTCTGTTTTAACCAGTTACTAAGCCACAGGAGAATTCCGCTCTTCTATTTTGGCAGCTACACTGCCACACCATGCTCACTCAGCAAGAGCCTCATCCAAGTCAGTGATACCTTACTGAAAGCCTGCTTGAAAATCCACCTCACCAAAATACTCGGATTTGATTAAACCAGCCAGTGAAAGCAGTCCACTCTCCTCATTAAGTGGTATTGGTTCACATGCCCAGTGTTCTCCTTCTCTTCTAAAACTCAAATTTTAATCAACTTGCTGGAATCACCAACCAGCCTCTGTTGATCTTCTGGACGCTTTTCTTATCAGTACTCTACACTCCCCACTCCTCTCCCTTTCACACCACCCAGAATTTAAGGAACAGGTAATGCACTACTGTTGATACCTGGAAGTCCTCATGAAAATCATCTAGCTCTTGCCATTTTCTATTGCTAATTCCAGCAATTTCTTCTAAATCTTTTTTGCCAGTTTTGACAGTTTGATATCGCTGTTAAGACATTCCCAGCACAAGAATACTCCTATTTCCCTCCATAGGAAATACAAGAAATCCCTATGAACTATAATTTCATCTTTCACAAGCTTTCTCTTTTAAAAAGAGATTATTTTCTATCTTAAACAATTTGTCCCTCTTTTTAAAATCCTCTTACCTCACATCTAACTTACAGCTGTTTTTTCTTTTCCATTTTCTCCCTTCAGAAAGGACTTTCAATTTTGTAAATAAAGACCTTTTTCAAAACCTACCAGGCTGCTAAGATGTGTGTCTGTTTCTTTTTTTTTTTTTTTTTTTTTTTTTTTTTTTTTTTTTGATTGTTGCTTTAATTTAGTGAGTTGTATGAATCAGGACCAACAGCACAATCTCTATATGGAACATGACTTTCCATTAGTGGTCAAACAGGGAAACCCGACTTAAAATACATATTACATGAAGTCAAAGAGCACCCAGCAGTTACCAAATAAGAACAAGACAAGTGTTCAGCAAAGAAGCACTAGAAGAAATATTATAGACCCTAATCATAGAAATACTGATATCCATTGAGATTCAGAGAAAAATAGCTTTTCCCAAGACACCTTCTTATAAGGCAGCAGGCTCACATCTGGGTTGCCTGACCAAGAAAGCAGAAGGTACCTCTGGAGCTCATGAATTAACTCATGCAGCTGCAAGTGCCACTATTCAGCATTACTCTGACATTTAACAGGCACGTTGATAAATATGATCTTACGATAAGTATTAGCTAATTGAAGTGTACTCAAAAATAATACAAATATGTGGAAAAAATAACAGCCGGCGTTTGTTCTCAGGGCTTTTATCTCTGCCAAGTGGGAAACTAAGAGGATGAAACGATGGCACTCTGGTGCTCCATCGCGGCCATTCCCCACCCACCCTCGACCTCTGCAAGCAGCGGATTATGTAAACACCACGGAAAGCACCTCCTGCACCTCCGAGAGGAGGACGCAGGCACCAGACCCTCCAGGGGCCATTGAGTCACCCGGAGCCCCGCGAGGGTCACACCCGCACAAACGCTGCATCGCAGCGGCGCGAAGCTGGGCATTCCGGACGGGGAGCGGACCCTCGGGAGAGGCCACCGGGACGGGACTGGGGAGAGAGCACCGTCCTGAGGCCGCCCCGAGACTGCGGGACCGCCTCCTGCCTTGCATCACCCCTCTCGGCAGCGGCGCCTTCCCGAACCCGCGGAAACTTTCCCAGCGGGGCACCCGCGCCCCGGATTCCCCCCGGTTGTCTCCGGGCGCAGCTTTCCGCCGCGGCCCTCCCGCCGCCCCGCAGGGCGCCGGCGCGGCCGGGCCTACGCGCGGCCGGCTGGGCGGCGGCGGGAGGGCCTCGGTCCAGCTCGGCGGTGGAGGGCGCTCACCTGGGCGCACGGTCTTGAGGCGCACGGGCTCCCTGAAGTGCCGCACCACGGCTAGCGTGTCGCGGTGCGTGAGGCCGCTCACCGGCGTACCGTTCACCTCCAGCAGCACGTCCCCCGGCGCCGGCGCCTTGCCCGAGAGCAGCGCGGGGCCCGGCGAGCCCTCGCCGCCCGCGGGCAGCCGGCCCGCCAGGTACGGGAACTCGCCGCGCTCGGCGCCGCCGCGCAGCAGATCGGGGTCGGGGCCCGCTGGGCCGCCCCAGGACACCACGCACTCCTGCACCTTGCTCAGCCAGTGCCGCTTCTTCCGCAGCGTCTTGGACATGCCGCAACACGGGGCGACCCTACCCACCCCGCGCTGCCGCCGCTCCCGCCCCGGCCGCGGCTGCCGCCCGACTGCCGCCCCGCCCCACGCCGCCCCGCCGGCCCCTCCCCGCCAGGCTCCGCTCTTCCCGTCTCCGCCGCGCCCTGCCTCCCTCGCTGACCGCGCCCCTCCTGGCCTGCCGCGCCCCGCCGCCCCCTGGACGCGGCCCTGGGTCGGGGCTGCTGGTCACAGGCCGAGCGGTGCGGGGCCAGGCCGAGCTGGGGCATGTAGGGGGCTTAGACCTGGCTCCGCCTGGACCCCCTAGGAGCTGCGGCACGTTCCGGGTGTGTCCTACTCTCCCGGAAAGAGCCCCTCAGGCAATGCCCCCCTAGGCCGAGATACCCCCTCATCCGGGAGTTCCCCAGCCAGCGCCCGTTGCAGCAGCGTGGCCTATCAGCCAGGGCTTGCGTCGTGCAGGATCTCTCCTCAGCCAGAAGTTCCTCAGTCAGTGCCCATCCCAGGCAGGGTCTCCTGTCACCCAGCATCTCTGTCAGGATCTCTCCTCAGACAGGAGCTCCCCTCAGCCAGGGCCTTATCAGCTAAGAGCCCCCAGTCAGCTCCCACCTAAGGAAGAGTTTACCTTCAGCCAGGGTCACCCCTTAGCCCGGAGACCCACTTGGCAGCTGGGCTTGAGATAGGTGTGAGAGCTGAGGTGGGGTGTCCATAATCCGCTCTCATGTTTGCACTTAGTGCCTGCACAATCAGACAGGCGGAGACGCCACTCCTGTGTATTCCCAGCATTCCCATGGCTACTGCCACTGGAACCAGTTGGTTCAAAGTAGTTTGATGACCTCAGGCCAAAGCAGAACTCAGAACAATTTAAATATAGACATGCAGATACTTTTTCAACTGGAAAACACAAATCCAGTGGGTTTTCTCTTCACATGAGCCTGTTTATTTAGCTGTGATTCACAGAACTCAGCATAGCAATTAACTCATGCCAGGTGCAGATTACACACCAGGTATGCGACATGTACAATCCAGCATTTGGGAGCACAGCACAGCTGCTGAGTAAAGGAAACACTAAAAAGTATGAAGCACAGGAAAGTTCATTCAAAATCAGTGTCACTGCTATAAAAGCTGGAAAATAATTCTTTGAAAGCTTTCTGGTTCAAATTGCAAAATTCACTGCCCAGTCCTCAAATTTTTTTCTCTTAATCAGAGGCTGAATTTTCACTGCAAATCTCTTATGATGTCTACAATGTTTTAGGAGCGTCTTGAAGGCTCCAGCTGTGCCCAGTGGGCTGAAGTCTGTAAGGAGCAGCAGGGCTGCAAAAAAATCTGAGTCCTGAGAAAGTATAACCTTGCCACTGTTTGCAAATAAAGAGCTATGACTGAAGTACTAGTTTCCTTTCTGTAGGAGGAAGTGAAGAAGCTGGTGCCTGCAGAGCCTAAAGAATATTTGCTGAGTTGTAAAACAATGGATTTTTGTTCCCATTGCTGTGTCCCTGTGTTCACCTCAGTCTGGACAACACAGTGTGTTAGAAGTATCAGATTTCAACACTGAATTTTGCAACGATAAATAGTAAGTGAAACCACTAAGAAACCTGCTCGTAACAAAAACCAGTAACTTCTGCAACCAGAAATTTTCCCTTTTCCAGTTCTTAGAGACTTGTCTACCTTTAAGGCCTAGTAGTCTATGTCTTTTGCGAAAAAAAAGGCAAGAATGTTTCCAAAGAAGTCAGAAGAACACCAGTCTTACTTGCTGGGGTAAAACAATGTAATCCGTACTTGTTTTGGGGACATTAACCAAATGCTACAAGCACAGGTTCAGCTCATCGTGTTCGCTGCTATTTGAGGCACACTGGGCTGTCTGCCAACAGGCATGGAAAAAAACACCAGAGGTAAATTTTATTTCACGCTTGCAGAATAGAAGCAAAAAGGCTGAAAGCTTGTGAACTGGACATTAAAAGAGACACTGTCACACTGTTTAAAACAGGTCTTCAGTTTTTCGCATGGGAATTGTGACATCAGGCATGAGCTGTTATTTATGAGCTGCTGATGGTAGCGTTTGCCAGATGTTCCAGAGAATATACAGAGTCCTGTGTAGACAGTGTGGATATCTCAAGGAAGAGATGAGTGTCCGATTGGCTCAAGGGTTGAAAGTTTGTCCCTCCCCCTAGGCAGAAGGTTTGTCCAACCCTCACCTTAGGAAATTACAGCTCAGTCTTTTCACTGGCCAAGACTTCAAACCTTGGGTTGAAATGTGCACTGCATTAACGAGATGAACTAAGAGGACTTGTCATTGTGAATAAAGAAGCAACCTACACAAATACCCCTCCACTACTTCCTCTGGGATGCAGATGATGTGATCAAACACTGCCAATGCCAATGAATGCAAAGAGGGGATTAAAGGCCCAGTTAAACACTGAGGGGAGAGTCACACAGTGACGTTGTACAGAATTACAGCATGGGTTTGAAGTCTACATATTGGATTTAGAACCTAAATGTAGGAGTGTTTAAGTCTAGATATAGAACTTAGTGCTTTGAAGAATAAACAAGGCTGGAGAAATGCAGTAAAGTGCATGGCTGAAAGAGGCAAGCAAGACTGAGTAATTTGGGAAGCGAGGACCAAGTGTGACAGGACCAGTGGACCAGTGGCAGAGCCACTGCTACTGAATTAAAGAATCACACATCACAGAATGTGTTAGGTTGAAAGGGACCACAGTGGGTCATCTGGTCCTACCTTTCTGCTTCCAGGGTCATACCAGATCACATGACACTGGATTGTGTACAGACCCTTAATCATCTCCAATGAGAGAGACTCCACACCCTCTCTGGACAATCTGTTCCGGTGTTGTGTCACTCACATATAAAGAAGTTCTTCCTCATATTCAGGTGGAACTTCCTGTGCATCAGTTTCTGCCCATTGCCTCTTGTCCTATTGTTGGGCACCACCAAGCAGAACCTTGTCCGTCTTCTTGGCAGCCCTCCTTTAAACATTTATAGACATGGATGAGCTCCCCTCTTTGTTGCCCTTTCTTGAGGATGAACAGGCCCAGCTCTCTCAGCCTTTCCTCATAAGACAGATGCTCCAGTCTCTTGATCAACTTTGTAGCTCTAAATTTAATGATTGGGAATGGTCTATGCTGGGATAAAACCCTGGCTAATGGGTGTCACAGGCCAGCTCTCCTCTGCATGTGGGACTGACTGGCAAAATACGCTATTCCTCCATTTATTAGGAATGTCAGAAGCTGTTGGTTTGGTGATATTTTACAATTTTTACCATGCATTCAGCCATTTTTCCCCACTTGGGTGTGTTTCTGATCTTCACCTACTAAAATCCTTTGTTTGACCTTCCCCTTGCTGTCAGCCTCCTTCACCAGCAGTCAGTTAGCATCTGTAAGTGGTTCCTCTCTGTCAGTGGTTTTACATCTTTAATAGGATATGAAATATCTGCAGCAACCTTGTCTAGTTTTATAACCCTGTTCATAGGGATTTGGGATAGCTGGCATGGTCCAAAAGCCTGTCCCAGTCTGTCTCATAAAAGTAATCCCCAGCTCGTCTCTGATTCCTGCTACTTTTCAGCAGTTACTTTCTCTCTTCACTGAATATTGGCTGCTTGAGCAGCCTGGGGAAACAAGGAGGACCAGTCAAAGATTACAGTGCAGCATTTCCAGCCCTCTGTGTCTGTGTCTGTGCACAAACTTTTCTGGAGAATGCAAAAGGAAACTCAATTTTCTTGAGAGTTGATGCCCACTCCTGTCAGTCATCTCCTCCCAGCCTGAGTCATCCACAGGAGGTCTGAGCTTGTCTTTCATAAACACCTTGAAATATCTGAGTGAACTGGAACCAATTACAGAGGATTGAGGTATTGTCCTGCCCTCTCCTGTTCCACTAGCCCTACTGACAGAGGAGAGGGGGTCTGAGCTGCAACAACACACTAACAATTCTCTTTACTTCTAGAAGAGAGGATGAAGGAGGAGCAGTGGAGTGTTAGGAAGTGAAAAACAAGTCTCATTCCCTGCCCCTACATTTGGACGGAACACTAGGGTTACCTGTGTGTGCATCAGCCTTCTCCTGGGATTGCTCCCTGTTGTTTGAGGTGTGATTTCAGACTGACACAGATGACCTTTCTTTGACTGCTATTGACATTGCTGACTTCATCACTTTGTCAGTCTTCCAACTGCTTGAACCTTCCAGAAAGCCTCATTTGAGCAGATCAGCCTTGCCTAGCATAAGGAGGACTGCCTTCGTTATTCTGAGAAACAGCTCATGCAGATCTGGTTACATTACTTGTACAAAGCTATATGATTAATACATTCCTTGTCTTTCCATGATTAGTATTTAAGCAGTAGCATGTGAGGGTTTTACACAGTTATTTAGAAAAGATTGTCCCCATTCTTCATTTGAATGTTAATAATGCAGCTAGAGTCTCAGTAGATCTGTCATAAAAAATATTATCAAAGGAACCAAGATAGGTGCAGAATTATTTGCTGTTTGGAAAATCCAGACACATCACACAAAGCAATAATGACACAAAATAACTTTGATAAAAGTTTTACAGGGAGCATTTTTTACAGCCCCTGCTGAAATTACAGCTCATATTGAATAAGCTGATTACAAAGGCTTTAAGTTAATTTACATTTTAGTACAGGAAGTAGAATAACACACTCTGACAGAAAAAAGTTCACCTCAAGGCAGAGGTAACCCAGCTGTAGCTACAATAGAGGCAGAACTTTGGAGAAAATATATACCTGGGGTTCAGAGTTCCCTTGGGCTGGGGCTGTACATGGCAACCCACCCAGAGCTCCCCACGCTTGAGATGTAAAAGTCTCCTTATTTTTTGTGATTTCCACAACATTCTTGCTGAGAGGTGCCATGGCTGAGCATCCACTGAGAAATAAATTGTCTTCCCACTGCACTGTGTCCAGTTCTGGATCAGGTTCCTCCCTTTCAGCGTGGTTTTCAGCATATTGCAGAGGTAGTCTCAGAACCAGAGCTTATGTACCAATGTCACTGTTCCTCTGAGAACACTGGTGACACACCTTTCACTATGTTATTGTTTTTTTGTTATTTTTTCCTCCCGTATCAGCCAGACAAAAATCCTCCCACTAAATTATGACATCCATAATTCTGGATCTCCTCTCCTATTATAATTCAGTTATTCACTTATTGCTCTAAATACAGGGAAAGTGTTTTTCTAGATCCTTTTTTGTCCATGCAGTGTTTGTACAGCAGCCGTGTCACTGTAGCAAAAGCCTGATTAATATTGCTGGGTTTTGTTAATAAGTTATTTGCAAAGAACCATTTGGGAGTAAATGGGATCTAATAGAAGCTTCATAGGTTTACCATTATACCCCCACTGTTATAATTTAGAGGCAGCATCTTTTGGGATAGTGGTAGAGTTTCCTACCCATGGCAGGAGGTTTGGCAGAGCTTTTAGGTCCCTTCCAACTCAAACCATTCCAGGAGTCTGTGATCACCCACCAGTGGGCCTGGGGAGACTCTCCCCAGGTGGATTTGTGTCCATGCATAGCTGTAGGTTGGGGAAAAGACATAGGAGCATGGCCATACCTGCATGCACTGTCACCTATGTGGAAGAGGGATCCATGTTTGATGAGTGGGGGATACAAGAGGAAGCCAAATTGCAAGCAGCCTTCATGTCCAGCTGCTTACAAAGTCCAAGCAAGACAAAAATTAAAGAGGCCATTAAGCAGCACTCCAGTGGATTAGCATTTGTCTGTCTCGCTTACGCTGCAGGATTTCAAAATTCCTTTGAAGTTTGCATATTAGAAAATCACTTTCCAAGCCACATAACTTTGCGGAACAGCTGACTAATCCTTTAGGATTTAATTAGGTTAACTGACATGCAGAATTTTGTAGGGAGCTATTGTTTGTATTTTGGCAGCAAACATGAAAAACATTGACAATCAGTAATGTTCTGTAAAGAGCCATAATGGAAGCATGGCATCATTTTGGTAACTTTTGTGGAAGCTTCCACTTTCTTCATAGAGCACACATTGGCCTTCTGATCTTGTTCAATTATAACAATTAATAGTTAACAAAACTGTTTGCTTTTAACTCTCACTGAATAAGATTACACTTTTCTGTTCTCCAGGTTAATTTGTGGCTTTGTAGTTTCTTCTCTGACTCTTCAGGAACCCCTTCCATGGACTGGGAGAACATCAGCTGATGCTGGTGGCAAGGGGCTCCCAGCACTGGTCTGGCATTGAAGTCACATTCCACTGTTTGCCCAGCAGAGTCCAATTCTGTCCCTTGTAAGGTCTGGTACTGAGCCCTTCCCTGTCTAAGCTCCTGGAATAACTATAGGATAGAATCATAGAATCATTAAATTTGGAAAAGACCTCGAGTATAATCAAGTCCAGTCTTCTCCATTTGGGAGGTTGGTTGTGGGCTACTTGTGCCTTGGGTGCCTCAAGACTGAACAATGAACTTCATTTGGTATATAAAGAAGACTAAGGCTGCATGCAACAAGCTGACACATAAATTCTTTAGGATGCAATTACAGCAATCAGAATGAAGGCTACTCAACTATTTTAGCAAGAACACATAATTAACTGCAGGTTCATGTTGAATGCTGCCTGGTGCCATGAAGCAGGTTCCAAGGATTGGCTTCCATGGGTAAACACATCAGCAGGGCTTTTTCCAGAGCTTAGCCTCTGGCTGAGATGCAGACTGATGGAAAACAGCAGTGGCTGAATTGGTAGGAGACAAGCCTGAGCAAGACAGGAGGAGCAGAGTATCTTGTCCATCACCTAGCAGCCCAGCTGACAGAGCTGGAGCCTCTAGGGATGTGAGCTCAGTGCATTAAAACTCATCAGGTATTATTGCTGCTGCACTGTTGCTGCCTTGTGATTAAACAGCATGAATATTAATGAGTTCTTATAGCTTCTTTGGAAAGAGCTGCCTGCTATGGCTTATAGATCACAGTGGTGCTGGGAGAAAATAAAACTATGTCAAACTGTTTGCCTGTTGCTTATTTGTAACTCTCTCCCTCAGCTCATGGGAGTCTGGACGCTGTTCTGGAGAAATAGTTTTCTCAGCATCTCTTCCACTTCTGAATTATTTCATGGGAAGATTTGTTCTAGTAATGAGTGGAAAATTCAGTGTGCAATTAATATTTGTCACCCTTGGGCCTTCACAATCCTTGTCAAAATATACATTACACCAGTAAAAATTCCATACAGAGCAGCAGGCAGAGAGGTGGCTGTTTAGGGGCTGTGCATGGAGAGAAGGAAGAGATAAAAAGACAGGAAATCTCTCAGGATTTACAGCATACATAAAGCAGAAGAGCATGATGTGTGTGAGTGGCACATCAGGATTTGGCAGCTGTGGCACAGAATCCTGTGTGGTGAGGAGCAACCTGGCCTGGGAAAGGAGCAAATGCCCATGGTAGGGGTGGGGGAATGAGCTTTAAGGGCCCTTCCAATCCAAACCATGTCATAATTCTATGGAATTAATTTTGTTAATTGCTGTCCCTCATTCCCAGGGCAGTGCCATGGGGTGCATGAGTTCCATGCCCCTGGTCCCTTTCCATTGTTTTAGGAGGAAGCCTCTGCAGAGAGACTGATCTTCCCACAACTCATTTCCAAATGGAATTTAACAGACCCCCGTCTGCCAAACAATAAATAAGAACATTTACATGCAACACTCAGTTGGTTAAGCAGAGCTGTAAACAAAGCCTAAATAGCATCTGATTTAGGGAACAAGGTCGGGAAGGCAATGCTGCCATAGCTGCAGCACATGAGTGGGATGAACCACCCAGCCCCGTATAGTCAGGTTCCTAAAAACCAAACCTACTTAAAGACTTAAAGCACCATTAAGTGCTTTCCCCTGTGGCAGTGAAGGGAAGGCTATGAAAGATTGAAGAAAATGCCTTATTACAGCAAATAATGTGGCTCTGGTTTTCACAATCACCACTCTGTGGGGAAAGCCTGATGTGGTGAAGCTGGTGGCATGGCAAGGGCAGGACCAGCACTGGCAGCTGTGTCGTTCCCAGGGAGAGCAGAGCCAGACATGCTCACAGACTTCCCAGGCCAGCCTGGGAACTGGCAGGCACCAAACCAGGACAGGAGCCCGTGCACTGACTTGCCAACAGCTGGAATGGGGCTGGCAGAGACAGGAGAACCGCAGGGCTTGTGGCACCTCCACACAGTGGATCTGTGGGCTGCTCTCAGCTCTTTACACACTACTAACTCATGTATTTTCCTGCTGCATAATTCATACCTTTATAGCAGAAAATAAAAACTTCATAACTGTTAATGTGCAACTGTTTATTAACATGAGCCTGCCAGACAGCCCTTGGATTTGAAAGGAGCTCTTGAGAAAGAGCCAAAGTGTGTCCTCTGCAAGCAGATTTTTTTGAAAGCTCAGATGCTGGTGGGTACCAGTCTCCAAACAATTCTCCAGTGGCTGCTGAGCTGCTGCTTCATCCTGGTTCCCCTGAAGAACTTGGAGCATCACAGAAGCAGAAATAAATAAATAGATAATTTCCTTTACACAAGGCGAAGTGCTGGATGTGCTGTATCATTCATGTCTCTCTCCTGCACAGAGCAGTGAACCAAGCACAGAAAGGAGATAAGAGCATTTGTTCCCACAAGGAACACAGAGAGGATGAAAAACAAGGTTTCTGTTGTGTTCTGTGCAAGGTTGTTTATAACGCCTGTGACTATTTTTAAGCCTGAGAAATGAAGGGCTGCCAGCTGCAGCCCGCTCTTGAGGGAAGGTGCATTGTGTTCTCGAGCACTGTCAGGTGAACCAGAGCAGATACTTGTTACCCAGCAGCCAGCACAAGGACATTGGTTACACCATCCTCCCCATCCCTGACCTTGGCAGGAGCTTGGCTGCAGGCACTGTCCTGGGAGGTGGCACTACACACCTGCTGCTGGGGTGACACCAACATGCACAGGGACAACATAATTTCAAAAAACCTTCCCAAAGATATTGCTGGGGAAAAAAAGGCAATCTCTGGGTCTAGAGGAGGATCAAGGTCTGCTCTTCCTGCTGCCTGTTCTGTAAAACCATGTCTGGTGGTATGGAGACATGGGCAGGATGAAGGCATGGGCAGGATGAAGGCACGAGCAGGATGGAGGCGCGGATGGAATGGAGGCACAAGCAGGGTGGAGTGTCCTGCAGCTGCTGGAGCAGGGCAAGGATAGCTGTCTGTGTGGCCACCCCAGGGGCCAGGGATGGAGAACAAAGCAAAGAACATAGGAGATACTCCAGCTCCTTTGGCAAGGTGAGCAGCCAGCCTCTTCCTCTCACCCCACTGCTGGCACACAAGAACTCTCGGATGCTGACAGCAGCTATTTTCAACAGCCTCTGACACAGTGAAGTGAGAAACCATTTCCCAGAGCCAGAATCTCTCTCTTGAGTGTTTTGGAGAGATATGAGGCTGCCCAAACTCATGCTGTACCATGGGCACTGGAATTGGCTCCCTGGGGAAGGGGTCACAGCCTGAAGCCTGACAGAACTCATTGAGCATTTGGACAATGCTCTGAAGCAGATGGTGGGATTTCGGGGTTGTCCTGTGCAGGGATAGGAGTTGAATTTAAAGATTCATGTGGATCCCTTCCAGTTCAGTATCGTATGATTCCAGGATTGCTGCAGTGCCTCAACCAAGCTGTAGCTCTGTAAAGAGCCTCCCCATGGCAATCCCAGCCACCACCAACACAGCTCTGCCTGGCTTCCCTGAGGAGCTACTCTGTCATTTCCTGGAGGGTTGATGCGTGTTCATCAAATTAAAAGGGATAAAAATAAATAAGTATCATAAATACCCTAAGCAAGTCAGATCTATATAGGATACTGTCAATAAAGATAAACATTATTTCAATAATAAGTTCAAAACTTTCACCTGTAAATTATAACATCTTATTGAAATATATGCTGATTACAAGGCTTTGTTCTAATTATCTTAATTATGGGCTTTTAATGTCAAGAATCTGTAGAAATGAAAACACTCATAAATGGCAGCATGCAACAGCAATACTGCATCTGCTGGCACTTGGACTGCGCTGTCAGAGTGAGGAATGAACTGATTCCTGGGGAGGGCATAGTGGGTGATGAGTGTGTAGGGAGGCTATAGGGCTGTGAATGGTGTCTGCACACACCTGTCACACGAAGTGATGGTGGCAGCTTGGACAAACTCCATTCATCATCCCCATTTGTACAGCTCTCACCCCGGGAGCAGCCACAGTGGCTCTGGGCAACCTGTGCCAGGGCCTTAGCACCCTCACAGCCAAGAGTTCCTCCCCAGTAGCCCATCTATCTGTGCCCTCTGGCAGTGGGAGGCCATTCCCCCATGTTCTATCCCTCTGGGTCCTTGTCCAAAGTCCCTTCCCAGCTCTCTTGGAGCCATTTTAGGCATTGAAAAGGGCTTTAAAGTCTCTCTGGAGCCTTGGAGTTATTCCCTTGGAGCCTTTTTATCTCCAGGCTGAACTCCCTCAACTGTCCCAGCCTGGATCCAGAGCTGAGGGGCTCCAGCCTTTGGAACATCTCAGTGGCCTCCTCTGGTCTTGCTCCAGCAGCTCCACATCTTTCTGGTGTTGGTTCCCAGAGCTGGAAGCAGCTCTGCAGGTGGGATCTCACCTGAGCAGGGCAGAATCCCCCCTCCCCTGCTGCCCACACTGTGAGATTAGCCCAGGGCTCAGGGGGGTTTCTGGGTCCCAGCACATGTGGGTAGTGCATGCCCAGCACCCTCAGGTCATTTTTTCCATGGCCACTCTATGATATTTTGCAGTGACACTCATTGGGATGGTGTATCATTGGAGTGTCCTGCCTGATCCTCAGCACACTGGGCTCAACTGTCCCCTTGCCTTTAGAAATGCCCCTGGAGAGGGTCTCTTCTATGCTGCCAGCCTTGCAATCCATTTTGGAGAAAAGCAGTGAGCTGAAGGGTAGACTGGCAGGCAGATTTAAGTTGTTTTTCTTTTCTAGCTGGACATATGGATACAGGAAATCTTTAGAGACCTTGAAAAGGAAAGGTACCTCTCTTTGCATTGCTAAACTGATGGCATGACTAAGAATAGTCTTTGAAGGGAGAGGGAAGATGAATGACATGAGGCATTCAGCACCTTTTCTTACTGTGCAATAGTCTTGAAATTTAAAAAGTGAAATATCAAGGCATGTGCAGGCAAAGGGGAATGGCTAGTCATGCTGAGGACATTTGGAGGAGTGCGTTATTATGTAAAGCAAACTGGGGAAAGGTTAGCAAATACCACTGGTTCCCTGGGGAGTCCTTCTTTTGCCAGAGTCATTAGTGCACTGGCAGGATAACAGATCCTCTCTGCTAATTCTCTAGGTCATAAGAAAATTAAGACAGGAAAGCTGGTCTGTTATCAATCTATATTAGGCACAGGAGTCCAGCTCACCTGTCTAGCAGCTGCTGGTTTATGGAAAGTTTAAGGCTGGAATATGAAAGTCTTGTCATTAAACTGGGCCCATTTTCTTCTCAGCTCAGGCAGGCTGGGCATGGAGCTCTGGGACAGGGCTGCACAGTTCTGGCACCCCTTGGGTGAGAGCATGGCACAGGCAGAGCAATTTCACAGAGGGTGCCCCAGGATCTCCACCAGTGCTGCTTCATCCCTTCAGGGAAATCCATGGCCATGGTGTTGCAGCTATGGTTCCTGTCCAGGGCTCTGGGGGTGCGGCCCCACAGGGAGGACTTGGATTCAGCCAGCTTGTGCTCACCTCAGAGTCTTGATGCCAGCCCCCAGCAGTGCAGCTTGCAATTTGGAAAGAGACAGGCCAGGGAAATGTTGCTCATGGGCTGTGAGAAACTCCTTCCCTAGACAGGAAGGGGTGAATGAGGGTAGGAGGAGGCAGAGTTTTTGGTAGAAGCAGCCCAAGTATCTGCCAGCATGGGCCAAAAGCCCTTTTGATATCCTCAATATAAACTGCTTGGTGAGATTAAAATAACCCGCTCCCAAGGAGGATTCAGCCCAGGTCTGGAGGTGCTCCCTCCATGGACACACCACTCTGGATGAGTACCCTGGGCATGGCAGGTGCTGGGAGAGAGTCTTCTCTGCCAGGGCCATTCCATGGGTGCTGAGAGGTTTATGCTGGATATTAGGTAAAGATTTTTCCCTGGAGGGTGGCTGAGCCCCGGAATAGGCTGCCCAGTGAATGGTCACAGCCCCAAGACTGCCAGAGCTCAAGAAGCATTTGACAACACTCTCAGGAACAGGATGGATTTTGGGGCTCTCCTCTGCAGGGCCAGGAGATGATCCATGCAGGTCCCTTCCAGCTCAGGATATTCTATGTTTCCATGATTTCAAACAGAAATGGTGCCAGCAAAACCTCCAGAGTCACATTTGCAGTGAACAAAAACACCCACCTGCACACAACACAGCATTTCAAATCCTGCCTTTAATCTCAGGTTCCAGTAACAACCTTCTCACCATCCAATTACTTGTCTTACAATTGACATAGAAATATTAAATTCCTAAGAACTAAAACACTTTGAAACTATAACCTACTTTTAAAGTAGACAAGATTTATAGTGGAAGCATTTACTTCCTAGTCCTTGAATTATCAAAGTCACTGGTGCTTCATCAGTAGCCTCATAAATGAGGCCTCCAAACACAATGTCTGGTTGCCATTTGCTGGGCACTGTTTGCTGGCTGAGCCCCTCTGACTGTGTGGCAGGTGACAGCCCTGTCACTATCCCCTATGACTCTGAAACCACATGTGACCATGGTGTGCCCTTGGCATGCTTCTGCTGTCACACAACTGCCTGGTGCAATCAGGTCTGTCCTGCACCCCTCTGACCATTGCTGAGCAGCAGAGGCAGCCGCTGGCACTGTGGGCTCACTGCTGCCAGCCACAGCATCCAGAAAACAGCTCAAATGGAAACTGGGGAATCTGCACTGAAGCAAACATCAGGCTTCTGGCAGCAGCAGCAGCAGCAGCAGCAACAGTGGCAATGGTGCCTCTGGTCCCCACCTCTGCCTGGCCCCAGCCCTCATCATAAATTGCTGCACTAACCTACATGGAGAGGCATTAACTTTCACTCCTGAAACAAGGTACAATTAGTTGGGCATATAAGGACACCAAGTGATGCCAATTACCCTCTAAAATATGAATAGAATTAAGCCAGAGAAGCAGAAAATTACCTTTGTGGGAGATCTGTTGCAGAGCTTAACTGAACAAGGATGGTAGCTGGATTGGCAAGGAAGAATTTTGTCTTTTAACACCAGTTCACAAGCACCTTGACTATCACCTTGGAAATCATCCAGAGTTTTAATTAGCCATTAACTCTTCCCTACACATTCAGCAGTGTTCAAGGAGACCATTGTACTGATTTCACACCCCTCCCACAGGCTCCTCGGGCTGCCTCAAGGCACTTTGTTGATCAGTAATTGCTTCCAATAGCACATAATTAATCACTGACCAGCTCTGCTCCTTGCAGCCTGCCCAAAGATCATATAATCACAGGACACTTTGCGTTGGAAGCACCTTCAAGCTCATCCCATTCCACCCCTTGACATGAGAAGGGACACCTTCCGCTCGACCAGGTTGCTCCAAGCCCTGTCCAACTTGGCTTTGAGCACTTCCAGGGATGGGGCAGCCACAGCTGCTCTGAGCAGCCTGCGCCACTCACTGCCTGTTCCAGAGATGGACAGCAGCCTTCCTGGGAAGTCATGGCTCCTGGAGCTTTGACACCAAACCAAGCTCCAGCCCCACTCCTGGGGTGTTTGCAATGGCCCTAATCTGTGCCAGCGCTCCTGCTTTCCAGAAGGTCCCAGGTTCCCACCAGATGTGATGGTGACAGGACTTGCAAAACGAACTGGGATCTGCCCCAGGTTTACTGCCCTGCAGCCCTGAGGAAACCAGTTCATCAGGACGTGCTCCAGCTGCTACGCAGTCCAAGTGCTTTCTGACTCCAAGTCCTTCCCTTGCACAGATGTGTTCTCTGGCTGCTGCACCCAAAGAAACCTAAAACACCTGTGGAGGATGTTTTGTGGAATGATTTTTAGGGCCTCTGTATGGCTAGCATGTGCACAGGGATGTGCCACGAGCAGCCTGTGAAGCCATCAGCACAAGTGATTTTCAAAACTGATCAGCCATGGTGATTTGAAGTTTTCCCCCTTCAGATCACAGCACTGAGCTCAGGGCTGCCCCCAGGACAGACCCCCCACCCCCCCGACCCCAGCACAGCCCACTCAGAACTGGGCTTCCCCATGGAAAGCTGGAGGTAACAGGGAGTTTTATCCAGTGCAAAGCCACACATATTCAAGACCTCAGGGAGTTTCTGCCCAATCTGTTCCAGGCAGGTAGGAAGCACACAGTGCTGTGCAGCTCCTGGGACTTTTAATAGTAATTAACAATCTGTTCTTCTCAAGTATTGGTGGTAAGAGGCTAGGAAAAGCTGTCTGTCAGGATCAGGAGCAAGAAGACCACCAGAACGACTCTGGTGTGCCTGCAAATGCTCCTGAAACAAAAAAGATCCATGTCTCCCAAGGGCTTGTGCCTCAAGAGCCTCCTGCTTTCCCTATTGCTCTCTGATGTTCATATATATAAAACCTTTTTGTTCCCATCAATGCTAATCCTGGATTTATGCTTATGTGAAAAGCTCATGGAATGTGCTGTGGGAACTGAAGGCTTTTAAAAGCAATTTGAGAAGCAGTGCAGGGAATGTTCTCCCAAGAACTGCTGCCACTGCTCTCCCTGCTGTGCAGGACTTGCTGTACCTGCAGCACCGGCTGCTTGTTCCAGCCTGGTTCCAGCTCTCTTAGTTTATGAGATGCATTATTTACCAGCCTGACATGCAACTCATTTAAAAATCAGATTTATCAGCAAATTAGTAGCACTTGCTATGGTGCCTTCCGACAAGAGTATTTTGCTGGGCTTCTGTTGACTCAGCAATTTTCTGCCCAATTTATCACCAAAGGGTGCTAGCACAGTGCCCTCAGCCCCTTCGCAGCCCAGGTGCTCCGCTCACAGCACCGCTGGGATACGGACTGCCTTGGACTTTGGACTTCCACCAGCAAGCCAAGCAGGAGGAGGCCCTCCTGGGAGCGCAATGAACTAACTCAGTGTTGCAAAGAGCCTGGATCCACAACTGGACCCTCTTTGGGCAGCTGGATGCTGTGCTCACCGGACCATCAGTCTGTCCTGCCCCACAGCACCCACAAAGCAGGGTTACCACAGTTTGTGACATGTACCAGTGGTGGCAGCAGCTCCTAGTGGAGGGTCTCAGGATGCAGCACTGGCACCAGTGGTGTTAACCCTGTGCCCACTGTTGGCAGATCCCCGTGTGGCTGCCTGGGAGCAAGGCCAAAGGAACAGCTGAGCATTGACCACACTCCAATGCAGCACAGGAGGCTTTTAATATGTATGGGAAGATCCAGGCAGTTCTTTTAAATCTGCATCCCAGAATGCACCACCTGCTCTGTGCCTCGTGGATCTCCGAGCTGCCACTTCCCACACCTGGGAGCAGGGTCTGCCCTGCTCCTCTTGTTCTGCAGCAGTCCAGCAGTATCTGGTCTCTTCAGGGGGTAGGAACAGCTCACACCAGCTGAACCATGCTGCAGGAACTGTCCTGGTCCCAAGGACCTATTAGCACATCATGGGAAGTGTCAGTCACTTTGCAAAGGTGAGACCGTTCATGGACTGAAGTGTAATTAGAACCCTCGGCAGCTCAAGATCCACCCTGGAAAGTGGATACTAGTGCTCAGAGGAGCAATGTCCTTCCCCTGTGTGCTCCCTTCCCAGCCAGCACCCTCTACCCTTTTCCTCCAGCTCCTGGGACCAGGTACCCCACTGGGCCATTAGCCAGTGCCAATCTCAAGTGGGAACAAACCAAGGCCCTCCAAGATGAGAAGTAGAACCACGGGCACAGGATTCAGAGCCAGGGCCAGGGCCAGTGATGTCTGCCTCACCCGTGGCCAAGGGGCCCATGGCCACCTTGTCACACCTACGCCTTCACTCTGCAACACGTGTGTGGACACTCACTGCTCTGAGCACTGCAGCCCCTCCTATGCAGCCAGGAGCAGAAACACACTGTAAGCACACATCAATATTTATTCTTCAGAGAGAGAGTTTTTGCCATGACTCAGATTTCTTTCTTCCACTGGGACCCAAAGGGATTGAATGAAAAGGAAGCTTGGACATGGACATGCACATCTCACCTCTGTGCACAGCAGCCCCCAGCCCAAATCAGCCAGGATGGCACATTTTCCCTGCCCACTATCCTGTCCCCACAGGGCAGCCATGCCTCCAGGTGCCACACTACTCACCTGCAATGGGGTCAAGCACAAAGTGGGAAAGTGGATGCCTTGCTCCCTCTGAGGTGCAGGAGGAGAAGCTGGGATGCTCCAAACAGGATCAGCCTCTTTCCTGCAGCAGGCTTCTCCTCCAGGAGAGGTGCCTGACAGATGCCAGTCTCAGAGCCACCTTGCTGCAGCATTGCTTGGTTCTTTTCACCACCTGCTCAGGCCAGGAGCAGATTGACTTCCCTGGGAGCACCCACAGGCACTGGCAGGGCCGAGTTGCTCCTCAGCTTCTGCTCCAGCTCACAGCAGAGTTGTGTCCTCCAAAGGCAGTGCTGCCTTATCAATAATAAAAGGCAATTTCCCCAGACAGAGCCAGGAGATTACTCAGCCCTGCGTGCACTTCATCTGCAGCTGACAGGATGGGAAGGACTTTGGGAAGATGCAATTTGACAGTAACACAAAACAACAACAACATTAAGGGAAGAATAATGGCAAAGGCATCTGTCAAAAAAACTTGTGTTCTTTAACCAGGAGCAAGAAATCAGAACAGTCAGACCCAGGCAGAAGCTGAAAGGGAGGGCAGAAGTGCAGCAAGGAGCCAGGTTCCATTGCCCATGGGGCATCCCGGCCACCATAGGATCTCAACTTCAGGATGTGGTCACAGGGAGGATGAGAGGACCCTGCTGTCAGCTCAGCCAGTTCAGCAACTTGCCAGCTCCATGGCCACAGAGCCCAAGGGAGGGAAAAGCACCACTGTGCATAATGCAAGTAACATTCCTCATTCCTCAGGGCAGGACCTGGTGCCATGAGCCCACAGTAGACGCAGGGCTTGGTGTGAGTCAGGCACCAGGGTCACATGTGGCATGGCTGCGGCAGGCCCGCTGCAGAGGGAGATGGAGCCAGGCAAGGTACTGCTGCTTCAGTCTCTATGAAAACAAGCCAGAGGATGTCTGCTGATATTAGAGAGATGAAAGGTATCCAGAGGAGCTGGGTTCCATGAGGTTGTGCCAGCTCAACAAACAGGGGTCTGCAGCCCAGGAGCTCACAGCAAGGATTCAGGTGCCAAGAGGGGATTACCATCTCCATGGGGACAGCTCTGGTGACACTGGAGGAAGAGGGAACATGTTTTAGCGACAGCAATGGCAGCACTTGGACCTCAGCACAGTCATGAGAGCTGAGCAGAGTGCAGCAACTGGGACTGATAGGCAGTCTTCAGAGCCCCCTTTCCCCCAAAGTCCAGGAGCAGGGAGACACGTCACTGCTGATACTGCAGTACATCAGGGCTCAAGCCACTGAGAGACCTGTCCAGATGAGGCTGGCTTGATCTTCCCTTAACAAGGGCACTGCATTGATGGGTGTCTATGTGCCCTCCACATGTAATTTGAGCCCCTGATAAGTAATTCACCAAAGTTGAAATCCCATCAATGGAGCTGCCATGGAGAGACCTGCCCAGCACAGCCAAAGTTCCCAGGTACTGCCTAGAGAGGAGCCAAGCAGCACCTCTCCAGTCCATAGGAATGCTGTTGTCAAGCACATAGAGTATGGGATGGCCCAGACAGTATCTCCTTAAGAGCCTGTTATGCCTCAATACTTAAAATTTTAAAAATGGGGGAGTGAAAGAGAGAACTCCCGGTGAGTGAGGGATCCTCTTTTGAATATGTGTGTCATGAACCACATGAATATATGAACACAAGAATACAAGAACCAGAACCATGACTCCAAGTGTGGTTGAGAGGACTTGGGAGACAGGCAGTGCTGCAGGAGTGCTTCAATGAGCTATTGGGCTCTATTGAGTGAGGGCTTCCCACTAACCAGAAATGCTTCCATCCCATCCCCTCACACAGACCTTCTCCTCTAGAGAGGGTGTCCCTGACTCTCACTAAGGACCTTGGCGATCCTCCAGTGTTGGAGTGAGGGTCTGACTGACCCTCAGCATGGCGGATGCTGCCGGCAGATGCTTAGTCTGAGGGACTGGGGGGACCCCACATGAAGTCTCCAATATGAAGTCGCACAGGAACAACATATCCCGCTGTCTGTCTGAGGTTCCCCCCTCCACATGGATTCAACAATTGTGCAATTCCTTGTCCGCTCTGAAGCCAGGTCCCTGCAGAGCCTGACGCTCATTTCTCCCAGGCTGGATGCTCCTGCTTCCTCCAGGCACTTGGCTTAGCATAAGTCACTGTGGGGTCATGACACCCATTCTACAACCCACTCATAAACATTGCAGCTGCTTTGGGCAGCCTGACTGGCCTGGGCAGGTACTGCATTGGAAGTAGCAGAGAGAAAACCTCTCCAGAATGTCACTGGCATGACCCCAGCACCACCAAGGAGCTGCAGATCTTTGCAGCTGTGGGCAGTGGCAACACAGGGCAGAAAAACACCAGATGCAAAAATGACATCCCACTTGGAAGGACATCAAGAGCCCCTCACTGTCAGAAGCAGTGTCCTGAGGTTTTACAGCCTGGATACAGACACCAGAGCTCTGGAAGCAGAGGCTCAGCCAAAACTTCTCTGAATCTGACCATGTTGGAGCATCTGAGGGAGAGAGGACACCTCCTGTCTTATCCAGGCTCCTAGAGTTGCTGCCAGGCAATAAAAACCAGTGAAGGACTTGATAATGTGTATGTATGGACAGACAGACTAACAGGTCTTAACAAAACCTTTCTTTTAAAAATATAATTTTTAATTTAAATGCAAATTGGGTGCTGCATTAGCTGTAGGTCACTTGCACTGATACACTGCTTAATTAGCAGGGATGATGTTCAGGAAGCAACAGCACAAATGTTTGGCCCTTTCCTGGGCATTTATTTTAATTAAATTTTTTCAGGATGGGATCATTCCTGTTCTACAGAACAGCTCCTCACCCGAGTTCAGCCAGACCTTTTCCAAGCCACACATGCTGCCAGGAATACTCTCAGCAGGCTGTCAGCTATTAATGGAGCAGGGCACATTTATATTTGCATCTCAAAATCCCCTTTGGCAAATCACAAATCGCAGCACTCTGCTCAATAGATGCTCCTGCAGCATCCAGCATCAGGAAAATGGTGTCAGTGATAAATCTGTGCAAGGACATAAGAGATGCGTCCAACTGCTGGGGCGAATTACATGGATAAGTCTTCAGAAGATACATTAAACCTAATGTGAAATCAAACCTTCCAAGTGACGAGCAGAGCAGTTATCCTGTGTTACATGCAAGTTATGTGCAATAGGATCTTGTTCAAAGAAGATCTGCCTTTGCCAAGAGAGATGAGCTGGAATGAGAGCCCTGGTCCAAGAGAGAGGATGCTCTGATCTCTGGTCAGGGCTCCTGGCGTGGAGCTTTAACCATTCCCTCGGTCCAGCTCTACCTCATGCGAGAGAAATTCTGACGTGAAACATCACCAGGAGATGGAGAGGGCAGAGCAGAAGTGACCCTGTGGCTGTGCCTGACAGTAACCATTCAGAGTTCAATCAGTGCCATGTCCCTCACAGTGCAGATGAATGGCAACTCACTGGGAGAAAATTAGATAAACAGTGGCCTTAATAGCGCTCCATTGCCCTCCAAATAGCAACCCCAGCCAGGACTGCCTCTGGGCACAGCAGGAAGAGGTCCTTGGATTAAAGGACATGCTCTGAGGTTGTCCCTTCTCTGCTGTGCTATGTTTCAGCCATTTCCATTATGGTCAGCTCAGAGCAGATCCAGAACCAGCCGAATCAGACACACAAAGAAGCACTGGGTGGAAGCCCAGGGCCTGATGCATGCCAGTTCTCCAGAGGGCTGTTCCCTTCCTCCCTTGCTGTCCATAACCTGGAGGGGACAAGCTCACCCATCCTTCTAAAGGGTGTTGGAAATCTCATCTCCAATGCACCACGAGAGCTTACGACCCCTTTTGTCACCTGGGGAAGCCAGGTGACAAAGCCAGGTTCACATGCCCATCACTGCCTGCAACAGCAGACATTCCTGTGTCATCTCTGCCATCACCTGTTCAGTGTTGTTGGTACTTAATGCTCCTATGCCACCGATGTCTGGCTGGAGGCAGCTGATGCGCTCTAGGGTGGTGATCCCCACTTTTGGTGTTCCCAGGGAGCCACTTCAGGGCCAAAGCCATAAAAATTAGGATTTGGAGTTTATTTGTTCCCTGTACTCCTGTCTGTCTATGAATATGTGGGTTCATTCTGAAAAAGGACCCTGTGTATCTTCCAGCTTCCTATGTGTAGGGAACAGCAATCTGGAGTTCATGGGGCTCCCGATGCAGGTGACAGCCATGGCTGCCTTCAGATTGGAGTCCAAAGCACCCAACGCTGAGGGTCCAATGGACCCAAGGACTGTCCTCTCCTTCCAACTCAGCTGTTTGCTTATTCCCTTGCTAAACACAGAACTGAGGGACTTGGGGCTCAATTTAGCAGAAGTTGAAGACATCAACCCACAAATGAAGGGGTAACTTTTCCAAGTGGGTGTCTGGAGATACCACAGGGACACATGGGGCTGCTTCCAGAGGGGGCTTCACCCAGCCCCCTGCCCCTGCTCACCTCCCCATGTCACACAGCCCTGCTCATCAGCTCCTTCACTCCACAGTGCCCAGGCTCATGCTCAAGGCACCAACCATCACACCTGAGCCTGGAGACACATCCAAAGGGGCCACAAACTCCTGTGGGAGGGAAGGAGAACCTGGCAGGCAAAAGGGAAGGTGCTTTAATGAAGCATCCAGTATTAAACCACAGAAGGATTAAAGAGAGGAAGGACTAGGATCCTCCACAAAAACACAGTCATTAGTGAAGCCCAAGGGTAAATGCAATTGTTTTCTGGTTTTTTTCCTGTCTTTGATGACCCAGTTTTTTACTTTCATCAGCATCAGGCTTGTGTTAAATTTTAAATATGCTTGGATAACTAAGAACATTAACTATTCATGATCTTATCTGCAATAGCTGTTGGCTCTGACACTGTGCTAGAGCTGATCTTGCCTGGGAAGGCAATAGCTGGTTTTTCCTGAGCATCTTGTTGAAATTATCACAGGGGTGGGGTTCCACAACACTCCTGGATAAATCAGGGCATGTGGGGCTGGTTAGGATCATTGAGGCCATTCTCCTGCAATTGAGTGGCTTGAAAATACTTAAGAGGACACAAATGCTGGGATCTGGGGAATGCTGTGGATACTCAGAATGCTTCAGCTCCAGGGAAACCCCAATATCATTTAGAAATATAAAGGGGTCCTCCTGAGGTGGCAGGTGACTCTGCTGTCTCCGCCCAGCCAGGTAGTGTCCTAGTCCAGGCAGAGGCTGAAGGAATCCCTGATTATCAGGAATGTGAGCTGATAAATCACAGAATCATTGAATGTTTTAGGCTGGAAGGGACCTAAAAGCTCATCTCATTCCACCGCCTGCCCATGAGCAGGGAAATCTTCCAGTAGACCAGTCTGCTCCAAGCCCTGCCCAACCTGGCCTTGGACATTTCAAGTGATGGGGCAGCCACAGCTGCTCTGGAAAATCTGTGCCAAGGCCTCAGAACCCTTACAGGGAAGAATTTCTTCCTAATATCCAATCTAAACCTTCCCTCATCAGCTTGAGGCCTTTCCCCCTTGTCCTGACACTGCATGCCCTCGTGCAAAGTCCTTCTCCAGAATAAGCATGGAGGTCAGTGTGCCTAGGGTGGGGGGAATAAGGCACATGCAGCTCTTGGGAGCCCCTTCCCTGGGTGTAAACATCTCTGTCAGCAAGAGTAGAGGATGAAGCAGCTGCAAGAGCTCAAGTTAACCTGGGAAAAGCTAGACAGTGCTGAGATCTGGGAACAGGCACAAGAGTGAAGAACACAGGACAGAGCACAGGAGAACAAAGGTGATTAATTATCAGAGCATGAACCAGCAGAATGCAGGGAAAGAGAGAAGGAATTATTCAAAGGAATAAAAAGCTCATGCTGGTTTCCAGGAGGGATTGGACTAGCAGCATCTCCTGCAGCTGGCACGTGGGAGATGCTCCCACCAACTTGTGCTGACAGTTCATTGCTGGAAAGAAAATCTCCTTTTCAGAGGATCCAAAGTGCAGGAGGGCAGCACTGGAAAAGCAGGAGAAAAGTGTGAGGAGCACAGCGATCTGCAAGGCTCCTGGCTCAGAGTTAACACTACCATGGAAGAACCATCCCTCCACCATTTTCCAAAAAGCGTACCGGCACTTCCTAAAGGAAAAGTGAAATGAGACTCACGGAATCAGAGAATGGTTGAGATGGAAACACCCTCTGGAGGTCACCTTGTCCAAATCTCAGACTCCCAGGACCATGTCCAGTTGGCAAAGTTTACTCCAATTTTTCCCCCTATGAATATTAAACACCATAGGACAAAATATAATTACTCCATTTGCAAACTAACAGAGTTACAGTGAATGCTCAATGTATACAGCATTTTATTGTTTGAACATATGTTACAATGGACAAACATATATTACATATTACATATGCTATACAAAATATACATTCTGCTGTGAAAAAAATATAAATAGACAATAGGAACTAGCAAGAGGGAACAGAAGCAGCTTTGCTCTTGCTGCTTCTGACCCCTCTCAGTTTCTGTACCGGTAGTGCTTTGGCATTGATTGAGGCAATTGCTCGTTTTTACTAACAAAAGAAAGGCCACTCTGTCCCTCTGCAAAGGGGAAACAAGACACACATGATTTTCTCTTCCAAGTCTACCAAAGAAGTTTTTCCACAGTGCAGCAAAGTGTCACCTACTTACAAGCATCAGCTATTTACAACCAGCTTATGGACTTTAAATGCTTATGAAAGGATGTAAATGTCTTAATTCAGGATTCAGCTTTTATAGGCTACTCTCTCACAGAAATCAGAGCAGCTTTAGCTGCACCCTCTGACAGCTAGCATAGTCCTGGTGCACACAGCAGTAATTTTAAAGCCCTGGCCCAGGCCAAGCAGGTCTCACCTACCTAAAGGGAATTCCCTTGCTCCAGGGCGTTGTACCCCAAGTACTCTCAGGGTCTGGACAATGCCAGATGTACTGTGACAGATCTCCGTGAGCTCAGCTCCTATGAAGCGAGAGAGGAGTGAAAGAAATAGGAACAAGCATTTGCCAAATGGCAATGAGAGAGCAGCAGGGATGTGGTTTTCCCACTGCTGGGAATCACAGATGCCAGCAGCACCTTGTCCCAGTAGCCTGAGTGAGAACTGGCTGAGAGAGCAGCCCAAAATGATAAGGCTTTGCTGCTGCTGTAGTTTCATGGCATGACCTTTTTCATCTGGATTTAAACTGACAGTGCTGGATCCCTGCAGCAGGGATCACTTTGGATTCAGAATAAGCACTGTGCCTTAAATGCCATCTGGGAAGGAAAAGTCTGGAGGAAATAAAACCAGAAAGAAATGTTCTTGGTTTGGGTTTTTTTTTTAAAGCTTTCACCTGTCAAAATCCCAAAATTTACACACCTGTGTTTCTCTCTAGTTACCCACAGGTCAAGGACAATTGCATCCCCTTCCCACTAAAGCTGCTGTCTACCAAAGCAGCCATGCTGGCTTTGAGAGCACGGGAAGAGGCCTTAAAAATATTACTCATTTGCAATGATTTGACTATTATTCCTAGCCAAAGAGCCATGGAAAAAGCATCATTAGTCCCAGTGTTTCCCCACTCATTAACTCAAATACTTCACCACAGTCTCTAAATTCAGCTGTGATTCTGTACAACCAGACCTGACAATTGAGTCACAAACCCTTCAGTCCAGGAATGGATCAATGGGAACTGCCACATACCTATAACTGAGCCGGGCCAAAAAGGGGTTTCTGTCTTTATAAAAATATCACACAGATGGTTTTATTTGGGTACAAATCCTACAGCTCCAAAGCAGGCAGCAGTGACCAGGAGGGAAGCACCTCACTCTAAAGGCGTGACCACAGAGCACAATGTACCCACTGAAAACCCATCCCTGAGGAGTCTTTTAACACCTTCTACAAAAAGGGACATATTCCCCCAAAAAGAACAACTTCCTAGAAAGCCTTTATAATGTCATTGTTCTTTCCCATTTTCTCAGGCACATCTCACTGAAACTATGGAGTCTGAGCTTCCTCTGTGTCAGCAAGATTTTTCAGTAGTGAGGAGTTCCCTGCATTGTATCATTTCTCACCTGTCAAATATTTAAACATTTTGACCACACTTAAGATTTAAGGGAACTATTAGTTCAACAATGTAGCCTGATATTTTACAACAGAAAAGGAACAGTGTTTTAAACTCCATATGCCTTTGGCTATGCAGAAGAAATAAGTATTCATCAAGTGCTCTCTCAATTTACCTCATGCTTTTCATCACCACATTATTTTTAAAAGTTCACTTAACTGTCAGCTAGGAAACATATGGAGACCCTCTCAGCAGATACAATACAAAGGAGTTTTTTTATAGATAAAAGCTTAGATAAACCTTGAAATTCTGCTACTATCATGAAATGGATCAGCTTGCAGCTAGGTCAGCCAGGCACACAGTTGTAGGCAACAATGAAATTCATCAATATCACAGTTCTACCACATGTCTATATGTAAATGCACTTTTCAAAACAAAGACAGCTCTGTTCCCTCACAAACAAGCTTTCAGTTCCCCCAAGCTCCTCATATGGCTTGATATGCAGCTGTCAAGACTAACAGTATGATACATACTTTGGCATAATAAAAAATAATTTACATTACAGTCAACACATTTATATGCTTAGTGTATACAAAATATTTATAAATGTGAGTTTATTTACAACTAGAGTCCATTATTCATAGAAGAAAACAAGCCCCAAATTTAGACTGCCAACAGATACCTACTAACAGTGTAAGGAAGGAAAAGCTGGCCAAGAGTTTTATGCTTACAGTTCTGGGGGAATTCCGTGAGGAGGCCCTGATGGCTTGTTTCCAAGCAGACAAAGCCCTGTGAAATAGCTACACACGTTCTTGAGAGCTTTCCAAAACATGCACCACCACAAAGACTGCTTCCAGCATCACACAATCCGTGTTTTAACGCTATTTTTGTAGATGGCACTAATTTTCCATGTGTTCTCCGGTGCACAGTCCCATTGTCCAATGGAAAAATTGCAGAAAAAAGGCCATGTACCATCTCCTTCAAGAGAGTCTGACTCTTTAATACTTACAGACACATAAACAAGCATCTTTGGCCTTGGGGTTGGTACTGAGGTAGTAAATACAGTCAGTCAATGTGGATTTGCTTTCAAAGCTTTTTGAGTGTTTTATGTGGTTTCACTGTGGTCATGAATGTTCTGTGTCCTGTTAAAATCAAAATTCTCCTCCTGTAGCCTATGGCAGGGTCTGGGCGATGCCTGGTCCCGGTCTCTGCTGGCGATACCGTCACCCCGGAGCAGCTGTGGGGCCTCGTGGGCCAACGGATGGTGCAGGAATTGGGGGTGAGAGCAAGCCAGGTCTTTGCTGCCTCCCCACAGAGGAACCTGGAAGGGCTCTGAGGGAGAAAAATTAGAAGATGAACAGAAGCAAGTTCATAGAATTGAGGAATATTCTAAGTTGGAAGGGACCCTCAAGGATCGTTGCGTCCAACTCCTGGCCCTGCACAGACACCCCAACAATTCCACCCTGTGCCTGAAGAGCGTTGTCCAAACACTCTTTGGGCTCTGGCAGCCTTGGGGCCATGACCATTCCCTGAGGAGCCTGTTCAGTGCCCGAACACCCTCTGGAGGAAGGACCTTTTCCTGATACCCAATCCAAACCACCCTGACAACAGCTCCAGCTGTTCCCTCAGGTGCTGTCACTGCTCACAAAGAGCAGAGATCAATCACACTCAGATTTTAAAAATATTTGAGCTCTGTGACTCAGCAATTACAATCTTTCTGAGCTGATTTTCTCTGGTTTTGAGAGTATATTTTACTAGATGCGCTCCTTTTCCAGCGACCTCTTACAGTAACCACGAACACACAGAGCTTCAGTGTGAATTTTTAAAAAGGTGATCTGGAAAAAAGTCAACAAAAAATAACCAATTTAGGGAGTTTTTTGAACTTCAGCTGAAACAGAAAGGCTATTTGAATTTCTTATGTGAAGCTCCAACTTTTGGTTAATATATGTCCTTGAAGTATAAGCAAAGGCTCACATTCCACAAACTTAAACCTTAAATTAAGAAATTCTATATTTTTAACATCACCCTCTTCAATTGCAGGAACTGGATGCAAGCTGTTGCTTGCTAATGCAACATGGGCATTTGGAGAACAAGTGGTTAATAAATATGAGTTATTCCACAAACTACTGGCACTTGTGTCAATAGTGAAGGGCAGCATATCAAAAGCCAAAGTTATCAGGGAATACAAAGCAACAAAAGGAAAAGTGGACACTCACCAATAATCTGCTGGGAAGAGATTTTCTTATCACTTTTTTTGTCATGGTTGGTAAGGAAGACAGGCACATCTCTGTCTGCTAAGAGATTACCCAGAGCACTGGTTTCATTCTGGGTGCGTGCTGTATACGTTTCCTTGGACATCTGCACCATGAGATTTGGGAGTGTTTGATCCAGGGGGTCCTCCTCAGTGATGAAGGCATAGGGACAGTACTCTCGGGTCCGGGAGTAGATGTTGGCATTGTCATAGCAATCTGAGCAGATCACTAATGGTGCTGCACTACCTGATGAACACAATGGAAAAATAAAATACTCTAAAAAAGGATGAGGATGCCAGATTTCCATAGGCTTTATGTCCTGGTATGATCATTTATTACAGCAGCACAGATTGAAGGGTCTTTTTACAGTTAAGGGAGTAACAGAGTACTCAGCTTGAGAGGTCACATGAGAAACCCCCCAGGCTCCCCAGTCCAGATTCTCCACAGTAGTCCCCTTCTGAAGCTGACCAGGGGAACCACAGACATGTTCCCCTATTTCATGGGCAAAAAAGTTCAATGCAGGTCCAACCACTTGTGCACCAGGGTGAAACAGCCTAGGGATCAAACCTGCCCACACCCATCTTGGACCTGACTTGCCCCTGCATGCCCATGCACATCAGAGGTGATGACAAACCCGTCACTTAGATGAGCTGCTTCTCCACTCCTTCCCAACACACACTCTAGTGCAGTGGGACTGGGATGAAGAGATCATGAACAGGTGTGAAAAACTTACACTGAGGATCGATTTTCAAGCCAGCCTATGTAAGGAGTGATGAGTCCTCAGCATTTTGATGGCAAAGAGAGCACATCTCTCTAAGCTCAATGACATGAACATCCAGAAAATTGTCCAAACAAGGTAGGGAAATAGTGCAAACCCCTTAGTTATGATTGTAACAAGCCAACCAACTTTAAAACAAACCAACCAACCAGCCAACCTTATACCAAGGATAGGAGTCACAGCTAGTCATCTTCTAAGCAAAATCTATTTCCATCTCTTCTGCCTGGGCTCTTGAGATGCCAACGGAAAGAAACAGGATAAAGATCTATCTTGACACTTAAGCTGTGAGGATGAGACTGTGCATTGGTATCCTGATGAGGCTCTGGCAAACACACCTGAGGCCTTTGCTTACCATCTGTGCCTTTGTGCATGTAGCTGCCAGCTGGAGGCATCAGCTGCTGATGGCTCCCTGCCTCCAAGTTACTGTAGCCTTCCTGAGGCTCAGACAGTGTTCCTTGGGAGGACAGGTAGCTGGGAATGTCAGCAGGTAGGTTCATCTCCTCTGCAAGGCAGAATTAACATTGGCAACATTAAACATTGGGAACATTTCAAGGTATTACCAGCACTATTCCCCACGTTAACAAGAATATCCAGAATTTCAACTCACATACGGGTATCTTTTTTTCTACCCCAGTAATTACAAATCCAGACGGCCAGTTCAAAGCTGACAGGGCCAGGAAGAAACTTTACACCTATTATTCCAGGCCCGGAAAACATTTCTAAGTTTATTCAAACACCTACTTCCAAACTTTACTGTTTTCCCTCAATGTACGGCAAACCTACTGTATAAGGAATAGAATTAGCACACTTCTGGTATTTAAAAGAAATTCTAAAATGGAGGAATTTGAGCAAAACCCTGAAGACATTTTAGAAGGAAATCTTCAGTTCTTTAATCTTATCCATTTGTAACAAATCCAAAAATTGCAAGTGTTTTGGATTAAAAACAGGACCAGAAACTGTTCATTTTACACTTAACCTGTGTTAGTGATGCTGTAGTCTTCATTCTTTCTCCTCATGTGGTAGATGACGATAACCCACACCAAGGATGTTCCCACCACACAACACACAACAACGATAATCACGATCCCTACTGTTGTCCAGCCATCCTCTTCATGGACAATGGCACTCTGGGAAGAATCACAGTTGGGGGAAGCCAGGACATTTAGATAAATATGGCCACGCTCAGTGCCTAGTGTGTTGGACATGATGCACGTGTACTTCCCAGCATCCTCCAGCCCCGCATCCACTATGATGAGGAGCTGATTTGCTGCCGCGAAGAAATGCCGCTCGGTGACTGTCAAGGGACCATCATCCTTGGTCCAGTTGAGGCGAGGGGCAGGACTGCCACCAGCTATGCACTGCAGGACAGCAGTTTCACCTCGGGTCACTGTCCTGTCCTCCAGGGGCCTCACGAAAGAAGGAGTTTCTGGGACAAAAAGTGAAATTGTAAGATAACTTCAAAGAATCATGGAATCCTGTAATTGTTTTGATTGGAAGGGACCTCAAAGATCATCCTGTCCCATTTCCTGCCATAAACAGGGACACCTTCCACTAGACCAAGTTGCTCCAAGCATCTCTTGCACTTCGAGGGATGGGGCAGCCACAGTTGCTTTAGGAAACCTGTGCCAGTCCACTTCTAAATTTGGCCATAATGTTAAGAGTCGGCGTCTTCAAAAAATGCTGCACTCTGGAAGGAACTGGCCTTCCATTATTACTCAGCATAGTTCACAGGATGGGTCAGCTTGGAAGGGACCATAGTGGGTCATCTGGTCCTACCTCCCTGCTCAAGCAGGGTTATCCCAGAGTACATAGGATTGCATCCAGATGGTTCTGGAACATCTCCAGTACAAGAGACTCCACTCTGGGCAGCCTGTTCCTGCACAGTGAAGAAGTTCTTCCTCACATTCATGCAGAACTTGCTGTGCATCAGTTTCTGCCCATGGCCTCTTGTCCCATTGCTGAGCACCACCAAGCACAGCCAGGTCCATCCTCTGACCCCTTCCTACAGGCATGGACACACATTGATGAGAGCTCCTCTCAGCCACCTTTCCTCAAGGCTGAACAAGCCCAGTTCCATAAACCTTTCACAGAATCATTAAACCATTTAGGTTGGAAAAGGCCTCTACGATTATCAAGTCCAACTATTCACCATCTCTTTGTAAGAGTGATGCTCCAGTCCCTTCATCACCTCCATAGCCTCTGCTGGACTTGCTCCAATGATTCTGCATCCCTCTTGTCCTGAGGAGCTCAGAACTGAACACAGCACTCCAGATGTGCCTCACTAGGGCTGAGCAGACGGGCAGGATCACCTCCCTAAAGTACTGGCAATGCTCTCTCTCATGTATCCCAAGACCCCACTGGTCTTCTTTGTGGCAAGTTTGTTACCCGTGACAAAATTTGCTATATGGCAACACAAATTACTTGCCTGATCTATACTGCTGGACTAAGATATGCCCCTCAGCTCACTGCAAAGATCAGACTAACTCCAACTCCGCCAAGCAACTCTGCAACTCAGCTTCTAAAGCTTCACTGTGTAAACATCACACCAAGTGCTGCTCTTTGTATTTTAACTTCATTCTCCACCATTTCAACTTGCTGCTTATAGCTAAGCTACATTTCTGCTGCAGCCGTGCAGGGATCTATCAGCACCGGCCAGTCACACTTACCCAGCACAGTCAGGGTAGCATTGGCTGAGAGTCCCCCAGCGATGTTCTGGGCCATGCAGCTGTAGATCCCCATGTCTTCCATCTTCACATTTGCAATGAAGAACACATCGTCCTCAGGCATGACATGCATCCTCCTCTCTCTTGCAGCAGGGAAGTCTGTGCCACCATCTTTCTGCCAGGAGATTTGTGGGGGGGGATGGCCCTCGGCAGCACACTCCAGCCGGGCCATTGCCCCGGTGCGGATAGTGAGATCCATGGGAGTTTTCAGGAAAGAAGGGAGCTCTGGATCAAAGGGGACATCGATTCAGCATTTTCATTATCAGGTAAAATGCAGCAAAAGCTCCACAGCAGAGAGGAAATTTGAAAACATATCTGAAACACTCCATAAGAGAGAGAAATAGATTCTACTGAAGAACTGCACAATTTTTCAGTGGTTATTTCTAAGAGTCTTTCTCCCAAGATTTAAATACGGTATCTACAGTGTTCATAGAGTCACAGAATGCTTTGGGCTGAAAGAGACCCTTAAGACAATACATGCCCAAGGGCAAGGGGACCTTCCACTCTCCCTTGCCCCAAGCCCTGTTCAGCTTGGCCTTGAACACTTAGAGGGACAGGGCAGCCACAGCTTCTCTGGGCAACCTGTGCCACAGCCTTGCCAACCTCTCAGGGACAAATTTCTTCCTAATATCCAATGCAAACATACTTTATTTCAGTTTAAAGCCATTAAGTTCCTCTAAGATGTTGTGAAGAAGATGATTCTCATGGGAAGGATCCAGGGAAAAGTGTTTGCCACATTTTTCTTCTCTGCTAACAGAGAAGGTAAGCTTCCATCTCATCATCTCTAGGTACTGTGGGGATCAGTGGTCTGCTGACTGATGTCTTACCTGCCATTCCCTCAAAATAAACAGAATCATTGCTTTTGACTTTTCAGAGTTTTTACCACTTATTTTCTGATGAGTCTTCCCCAGTTTTACAAACATGTGGAAAAGGTGCTGAGTTCTGAGGAGACAGTAGAGGGAGCTTTTAGTTTAAAGAATTCCACCTCCAATTAACAAGATGAACAACTAACTCTGTTCTAATAAAGCATGGGAGATAAATGCCACTTTCAAAAAGTGAATAGAGGCTTTTCATCTACAAAAAAAATCACTTGTTTCCAGCTTTATAAAATTATGTGTGATACATCTAAATCTCACTGATATTTGCAAGAGTATTTTGGGCCAGCTTTAGTGAAAAATAGACTTGCAGCTACATAATGGAATTTCAGGTTCAGAGTGTTTCTCCTTTTTTACCATTATCACTTACCATTAACAGTCAACTTGGCTTTGTTGGAGTAATTGGAGCCAAAGTGATTGGTGACAATGCACTGGTATTTCCCTTCATCAGTGAAATTCACATTCAAGAGGTGCAGGACAGTGGTGTATTCCAGCACCTCCCCACTTTGCTGCTGGTACCTGGCAAAATTCTCAATGTCAGCATCATAGAGGACCTCACTGTCTTTGCGCCAGGCCGTGGCCATGGGTGAATCACTGCTGCTCACAGCAGTGCACATCAGGGTCACATTTGTGCCTCGCAAGGCCACTGTGGTCTCTGGGTGGACTCTTATCTGTGGTTTAGGGAAATTATCTGAAAAGAAAAGCACCAAGATTAGCTACTTTTCTCTTGAGCAAGAATTAATATTGCAAGAAAACTCACTCAAAAGACAATGCAAGCAAAACCAAAACTTTAGGAAAAGATATCCTGCTTGAGGGGCACAAATTCAGCTGTTTTGAGCTAGAAATCAAGCTGTGGAGGAGGCAGAAGAATCAGCACTGAAAACAATCAGTGTGGAAGTGTGGTGCTGAGCAGCCCTGCCTTTTGTCCAACTGTCTGAAACTTGCTTTATTTAGATCACACTCAAAAATCCCGCTCAGCTGAAGAGCCAAGCCATTATATGAAGGACTGAGACTTACTTTCAGATAGTTTAAATATCCTGAAGAGCCTTGAAGTTCTACAAGCACAAAGCATAACAAGCTGGAACTTCACTAACTCATCCCACTTAATGAAACTGATTTCCATATCCATAAATTCAGCAAAGACACTCTCATAGACACATGAAGAGCTCTGGCTCTACTCAGCCACTGTGGTGGTACTGTGGAGAAGTGGGTGTGTGCAACTAATTTTTTTGTAGCCTTTGCCACAATGAAAGAATTGCATATACACAAATAACTGTTATAAAAATTGCTCACCAGGAAAAGGAAACATCAGGCCTGCCACAGGCTTCACGCAGAACTCTGGGCAAAGTTTGAGACCACTATAAACATCACAGTTATGGAGCACCAGAAAACGTGTCAGAGCCTGAACTACTCTAATTTTTGCCCAGAGCTGTGGCTGTCCCATTCCTGGAAGAGCTTGTGGCCAGGTTGGGCAGGGATTGGAGCAATCTGTTCTCATGGAAGGTGTCCCTATCTATGGCAGGGGTTGGAACTGGATGATCTTTAAGGTTCCTTCCAACCCAAACTATTTTATGATTCTGTGATATTCTGCCATATGAGCAAGAAGCAGGAACAAAGTGTCAAACAGTCCTTACAAAGCTAAAGGTAGTCAAAAGCAGGGAGAATGAAAGCATAATTCATTCTTACTAGAAAGCTAAATAAAAATTAACGCCCAACAGCACTACTCCTTTGGGTTAACTTCAGTGCTCAAACACCACCAAACAGAGCAAAGAGATGCAGAACTAAACCCCAAACTCAGAGCAGACTCGGGGATGTACATGGTCCACGTGGGCACCAAGGCCAGGACCAAGTACCTCCCCAGTACTACAGCTTGATTTCAGCAACAAGACTTGTGTTACTGTGCTTTTGTGTCAAAAGTCACTAAAATACAAACCACAAACAAAGTCATCAGGGTCCACACTGAGAAGGCTTTGTCCTGCCAACCACTCAGGGTGAGCACAGCTGACACTGACAGACTGCAGCAAATGGCTCTCACTCAGCCACTGGGGCAGCCATTTCAACTGGCAATCACAAAGCAAACTGCTTGTGTTCAACACTCTGCAGAAATAGGGCAAAAAAAAAAGGGTGAGTGAAGTTTATTTTACATGCATACGTGGGATTTCACACAGCAAAGCAACTTAAAGCATACACATACAGACACATCAGATTTACAGTATTATTTTATACCTATGGGTATTTATTATAAAATATTGGGAATTTATGCTAGAATCAGTCCCTCTATGTCAGCATTAACACCTAACATTTCATTTTAATCCTGGAGAATATAAACTCAGTTTCAGCTTCCAAAAAAACAATCCCAAAACCACTAAGCCTGTCTTTAAAATTATCTCATCCCTCTTTAAAGCAATTAAAAGAACATAACATTGCAGCACAGCTCCATGTTTCAAACTAAACAGAACTGCCATTATGAAATGAGCAGAAGCCTCAATTCTCATTTTAATGCCAGATGATAAATATTTAAGGCCCAAAGTGATTTCTTTCATACAGCTATCAACTGCAGCTTGTTTTCTTTGCTCCACAGAAAACCTACCAACAGAAAACAATGATGGTCTCTTCTTTCCTACCATCTGCTTTCAAAGTTTGCTAAGTATTATTACTCATTTGCTGGAGTGCCAGACGCCACCTCTGAACTGACTTGAAGAAACTGGGGGACTGAGTTTTGTTTGCCATACTCCAAGTATGAGTTTGACTGACTTGAGACAATCCAGTCTTTAACAAGAAGTGATCTGTCCCAAGATGCAGCCAGTCATGGGAGAAAAGAGGCTCCAAACAAGCAAGGATTCCATCCTGCTCTTTGTCTGTACATATAAATGACCAATCATTTTCAATATACATCAGAGAAGGCAACTTCAACACCTGAAATTGCCTCCTCACAGCAGCAGATCTTGCAAACTAAATCCATCTGGCCAAGGTTAACTAATGGAGTAACAGTTTTAGACCAGGTTACAATAGTCAGAGACTTTATCTTACAGAAAGTATTGCATTACAGTAGTATTAGTCTTGGGTGTGAAGGTCATTTCACATTATATTACTTCATATGAAGACCACAAGAGACCCTATCAGCTTAAACATCTGCTGAGCACATACAAAATCTTGTCTAGCTGTGAATTTTAAAGCCTTTCCTTAGCCCCAAAAAACAGGAAGAAAAACACAGGATTTGCTAATCCCCCTGAGAAATTCTTGATGAATTAATTGTTTTGTTCACTGCCTACATGCAGTGCTGAGATTGCTGCAAAATCATAGGATAAGAAAAGCTTAATGGTTCAGTACTGCAAGTAAAAGTTAACTCCTCCTAATTGCAACTAAGGAAATGCAGTTGAAGATTTTATCAAACCTTAAATCTAAATATTCTGCTACCAACTTTGAGTTGATATTTTACCAGCATTGCTGCAAAAATTTTATGAGGAAAGCAGGCACACTTCAGACAACTTCAAACAACACTACAATGGCTGAAGAATTCTTTCCAAGGTAGGGCTTGTAAAGAATCTAAATAATTGTTATGAACTTACAGCTCCTTCAGGTGAGCCAGGGCAAAGGCATTTTCTTGGATGGACATTATTGCATTGTTGCTTAAATCTCTGTAAGTTAAGCAAAGAGCACAATGAGGAATCAGTGCAATTTTATACACTGCCTTCAGTTAAATACTTTAAAATCTCACAGAGAACACAAGACTGAAGTTGACACATAATTAGGAGTTCTACAAATTAAAATACTTACAGATGTTCAAGTCCTTCGAGACCAGAGAATGCTTTTTTGGTAATTGACTTAATCTGGTTTCCCTGCAAGATTCTGAAAATAAAGGCCCAGAAACCAGTCTGAATGTCAATATGAGTTCACAAACAAGACCCAAAAGAAATACCCTATGATGCTTAACTACATTTTTTTTTTCTAATTCTAGCTGAGATACAGGACTAAATACTATTCTTTTTAGCTTAAAGGCTCAACTAATTTTCCCAAGAACAGGGCTTCTTTCCTATTTTCAACTTAAGATATTTGGGTTAGAAATGTGTCAGAAGATAATTTAAGTCAGGAGGATGAAACAGCAATAAGTAGAACTTGGGAATGAAGCAATAACTTCTTAATACCAACCTGCTACCACCACACGACTTCCTGGACTGCACCCTCACACCAGACTATTTCCTAAAACAACATTTGTAACTACACAGGACTGAGCTTCCTACAAAACATGTGGCACTGGATGAAAAGTGCACAGCCTAATATCAAGTAGTTTGTTAATGCAATAGTATTTCAAATTTGCTCAAAAATACTTTGTATTTTGGGTATTTTGGGTTGGTTGTTTTTTTTTTTTGGTAAGTAGTAACTTTCACCCAAACCAAAGAAGCACAAAAAATGACAATCATCACACAGAGGGAGTGAGGTATTCAATAATAAATGCAGTCAAATACTTATGCTCAATCTCATCAAACTGATGCTGTAAGGAAATACAGTGCTCCATGGATCCGATGCTCCTGAACAAGGAACCCCAGACTACATCAAGTGCTAGTTACACACAAGTGGAAACACTGAGTAGGGCTTTCTGCCTCACGTCATTGACTGACAATTACTTAATATTTTGCACTGTCCCTCTCTGCATGCCTGGGAAGCGCTGTTGTTCCCCTAATTTGTAATACATACAGTTTATCCAGCCTGCTGAGTCCCACAAAAGCTTCATTTGCATCTTCTATGGCCCAGGAGATCTCATTGTTCCTCAAGTCCCTGCAGGAGAAGACATTTCTCAGAAAGAAGACTTGGAACATCATCATGACCAGGGCTAGTGCTGAGCTGGGGAAGACAGGCCAGGTATGAGGCTCTGGCACACCTGGAAGGTCTCTTTTACAAAACTAAACTTGTCAGGAGATGGATTTCTCACTTCAGAAAGGCAAAAGGGAAAACATAATGGTAAGTGCTGCAGTAAGCACCACAAACAAATGCTGCAGCACAACTTCTTGATGTGGCATTTAAGGAAAGCCCCAGTCTGACCAGCACTTTTCATGTGACGGACTATGTGCCAGGAGCTGGGAAAGGCTCCTGAAGCAAGTTGGTTCATGTAAGGGAATTAAGCAACACACTAGCAGCATTAATCTTCACAAGTAACAGGCTTATACCAGCATTAGCATATTAAGGAATTACACCCAGGCTACAGTGTAGGCCTGCCAGGCACACCTTGGTGGCTTCTCAAAATAAAGTTGATATTCTGCTCACAGATCTTGTTATCACCTAATGGTATTTCTGACTGACCTCAGCACAGCACTTCAGCCCCTCATGGAGAAGAGAGGTCTGAATAAAAAAAGCAATAGAGCAATACAGTTTGGAGAGAATTAAATGATCTTCAGAAAGAAAATGAAATAAATTCACATGCATTTTTAGCCTGAATGGCATGGACTGAGCCAAAAGCATCTGTTTTGATACCACCATGCACAGAGAGGAGTGCATTTAAAGGAAATCACACTAATGAAAAATAGTCCAGCCAGTGTTTTACCTGATATTCTATGCAACAGCTAGATGAAGCTTCCAAACAAGTCAACTGACACAAAATTAGGTGCATACACAGGCAACTGTATATATCACTTATATAAACACCTCTTTCCCTATGCTAATGGGGGGAAAATGAATTATCTAGTTTCCCATTATGTCAGACTGTAACTGTGTAGAACACCATCATGGAAGAAACTGGGATCAACCTCCAGGATGCCATCAGTGGTAACACATAATTTTCCTATTTTTCTTACTTTAAAATACAGAAGTCTTGTTAAAACCACACACAGCAGTCACTTTCACAACTTGTATTTATACACTTCCCAGTTTAGGACAAAAAGAAAAGAATTTCATATTTCACGCATCACAAGGTCTGAACAAATAAGGCCTTGAAACTTGCTCACATTAAATCTTTTCCTCTTTGAAAATTATTCAAGCTACGGTGCTCCCAACATGGAGCTGAGCTAATAATGACTATAAGAATAATATACCAAATTTATTTCCCAGTTGCTAATTCTTGTGATTTAAAGCATTTCTAGAATTATCTCAACATCTGCTTCAGAATGCTATATTGTGAGTGCTGGAGAATACAAATTGCCAAACTGCTCACAGTATTATGAAGCAAATAGTGTGATAATACATAAAACTTCAAAACTTCAGGGCTGTTCTTAGATACATCTGTAACCCTAACTTGCAGTCTATGTACAGTTTTACAGTTTATTCTGCTATACTGCAGAGTGGCAGGAGCTGAACATACACAAAATATGTTCTCCAGCTGTAGCACCAAACAACCAGCATACAACCAACAATGGAACTAAAACTACACAGTATCTCCTGGGTTTTGAGGTATTTTCACACTCCACTACTCAGACCACTCAGCAAAATGACTGAGCAGCCCAAAAGAAAAGCCCCTCATTGTGTGAGAGAAGAGCTGGCTACTCATGCCTGGCTGGGCACTAATGCTTGGAGCCTTGTTAATCACCACTGCTCTCCATCCTGCACATTCCACTCCCAAAGCAAAGGGCCAGGCCCTCACTGTTGACACCCCTGAGAGCCCAGGACAACCTACTAATTAATCTGCTCTTGTTCTTTTTCATGCTACTCTAAATCTAAGAAATTAAGTTTAATTATTTCATTAAAAAGTTGTATAAGGTTAACAGAGTATGACTGCTTACATGAATCTCTCTGGTGAGTTTGCTTATTTAAGCATTTATTTAATGAAGCGACAGAGGGGTTATAGATTTTCACTTCTTTCTCAAGTACTGTTGCTCAGGATAATTACAACTGTTCAGATCTACGTGGGAAGGATTGGGTCTCTTTTGAAATATCCCAGATCTGCCAGAAAAGGTCCTGGCAAGTGCAAAGCTGTGCCTTCAACAGCAAGAAGCAACTCTACAACCTCTGTAACGTTTGTGAGTCAGAACATGAGCAAGATGGACTAAACTATCCCTTCTACAACACAATAAAAGGGTTCGGTGTTTGGTTTCTGAGGTTCCAAACCTAAGGAACCCCTCTAGAATAAAGAGCTCCAGGCTATTTGCTCCACAACTGCATTCACAAGGTACCCACATCTCTCAGAAGCGGCAGGACACACATCTGAGCACTCAAGGTCACCAAGTAATTGTTTCTTACTACCTCTACAATTGAGTGGTCAGCTTGTTTTAGCTCGGCTGGAATGCTATCGTCTTGGCAAGCCAAAATATTATCAGCCCTACCACACCTGCAGGCAGGACAGCACCAACAATGATCTCAGGCTCCCACAGTGCAATATCCATAGTCTCTGCTTCCAAAAGCTCCACTTGAACTACAACTACATTAAACTGAAACTTCTGTTTGGAGTTTTCTGTACTTACAAGGTTTGAAGATTTGTCAGACCTCTAAAGACACCATCAGCAATGTGATTAATGCGATTGTCACCCAGGTTTAGCTTCTCCAATAAACCAAGTCCCACAAAGGCAGACTCCTTGAGGCGAGTGAGTTGATTGTATGACAAGTCTCTGAAAACATTCAACACACATTTTAAAGGCAAGCAGGGGGATTAATTATTAAGATACTATCTGACTTGATTAACTATTGTGTTCTAATTTCTCTAACAGAATACTTATAATTAAAATACATCATTGCCATGGGCCTAGCAAGGAAATGGAGTACTTCCTTTGGTAACTCATTCTTGCCAATCAATAACTGCAACATTTCAAAAATCCCCAATGAATAGCAGCCCAGGACTTACAGCTCAGCAAGTCTTTGGCAGAATTCCCATGCATCTGGGCTGATCCTGGTGATGGCATTCTGGCTAACATAGAGTTGTTGCAATGTCCGCAGCCCATACAGCCAGCCCTTGTTTACTTCTGTTAAGTTATTATGTTCCAGTTCCCTAAAGAATTAGATGGGAAAAACATTTGCCAAATAGATTATCAATGTAACATCTACTTATAAAATTTCACCTTGTGGATCTCAAAACTATTTACTAACTTTAAGCCTTGGACAACAAAAAATGTGTGATTCTTTCAATCCCATTGAATTAAAAAAAAATGAACTAAAGTATATGAAGAACTGAGTAACTAAACACCAGCTTCAGGGATCGAGTGGCAGAAACAAAACTATATTCTCAAAAATAATTTTTAAAAAAGAAGTCTTTTGCTAACATTGCATCATACATCCCTGTGTTCACACTGTCAAAGTCAGAGGAAAGAAAAACCCCATGCTATGAGGACTGCAAATGAAAACCAGCAAAAACCAACTACCGAGGCAAACATTCTTGATCACCATGCAGGAAGAAGCTGGAAAGAGGACCAATGTAATGGAATCACAAGACTGGTTTGTGTTGCAACAGACCTCAAAGATCTTCCAATTGCAACTGGGACACCTTCCATTAGACCAGGTTGCTCTATTCAGCCCTATTCTACCTGGCCTTGAACACTTCCAGGAATGGGGAAGTGTATCTTTCCACTCCTGAAGTAATCAGACATGACATAAAAATAATGGGAAAATACTTTTTTCCTATGATTGCGTCAGTATCTCAGCACAGCCTTGATGTAAGGGAATCCAGAGCCATTTTCTTTTTGCAAAAGAAATTCCGCAACCAGTCATACTCACAATTCCTCTATATTACCCAGGCCAAAGAATGCTCCATCCATTAGTCTGCTAATCCCATTGCGCTGCATTTTCAAGGACTTTAAGGATTCCAATCCTTGGAATGTAAGACTTTCCACTATTTTAATCCGGTTCCTTTTCAGTTCCCTTTCATAAAGATGACAGTCAAATATTAAGACACCTTGCAACAAGCACCACTGTGTGACAGTCAAGAACATGCTGAGATTAACAGCTCAGCTGTAAATGTTGTTTTGATGTTTTCAAGACTGTTACTTACAGAAACTGCACATGAGGCAATCTGAAGATCTTTGGTGGAATCATACTAATCCTATTTCTGTTCAGTTTTATCACCATTAGTGAGCTAGATAAGTTATCAAGGCAACCTGCTTCTAGAGTAGTTATTCTGTTGTTACTCAGATTCCTAAGAAAGGAAGGAAGAAGGAAGCAGGTCTTTCAGAACACAAAGAATTTGATGAACACAATGGCACAAGCACCTCAGAGCAACCACTGATTAACAGAACCCAAGACACCTGTGAAGTCACATGAAAAATCTAAATCACCAAGCTAAATCTTTTTTCCCCAAGGAATTGGTGTCAGAAGCTGATTTTTACTGCATGTCCATGTTTCAGTTAGAAGTGGTTAACAAAATGTCCACTCAATGAGTGATGTACTCAGGGTAGAAATTATTCCCTGTTCCTGATGGCTTATGTACCTGCATTCTGACAACAGCAATTGCTGTTCTCTGTGTTATTTGGGAAAATACAATACTGATTGGTATGAAAACTATTTTATTTCAAGGACATATGTAGCTCCATTAAGCACTGCTACCAGTTCAAAGCTGTGTAAGGATGCCAACTTTAAGACACTAATTTAAGAATAAACGAGGTCTCCAACATTATCATTGTAGAGCCAGAAATCCCAGAGACAGCAGATCACTCATACTTACAGGTACTTCAGCTGCATTCGTGGAAAGGAAGAGGCTTTAATTTCTGAGATAAGATTAGAACTAAGATCTAGATTTTCCAATGAAAGGTAGACCTGGAGATGCTCAGCATTTATTTCTGGAATGGTATTGTGTACCCTGAAAAAGATTAGCAATAAATATGATTATCACAACATCTCATCCTTCTAGATGCACGGCTGAAATACCAACAGGATTCTGTATATCAACAGCATTAGTGAGCTTCATGAATAGGACATGCATAACATGCTTCCAAAAGTGTTAATTCCTAAAGCAATACTGCAAATCCAAGAGCTATTTGCCACCATGGCATATGAACAGATTCAAATTCTGAGGCCTATATATAAGCTGGTCCTTGTGGGAAGTGTCGTTCCTGGACTGAATCCCACCCCTTCAAATTGCCTGCCTTGGTTGACTGCATTTTATTGGTAATTTAGGGTGACTTGATTGTCTAAATAATTTGTATTTCTTTAAAGAGTGCTTACATATTCCCTGATGCTCTTTACATGAGCAGTATTTCAAGAAAAAAGACGATGTTTTTCTACAATGTGATAGCAGAACTCTAACATGGTCCTACCATTTGTTAAACAAGAAGGCAGATGAGCTATTACTTACAATGAGAGAAGAGTTATATTGGAAGTTGTTTCTCCAAAATATGGAATTTCACTCAGCTCATTGTAATTCATTTTCCTTAAATAGAGGGCAAAAAAATTACCGACACTTCAAAGAGGAAAAAATCCTTCTGTACACAGCAGAAATAATTCATATCAATGCACTTAAAATTTTTACTGTATTAATAATACATAGTAGTTGACAAAAAATGATCGCCCAAGAGCTTAAATACTAATAATTTGAACAATTTGAACAGCAAAACATGCTAGCTTTTCTCATTTTCATGGATATTGTTACTTCTCTTTCATTTAAAATCAGCTATAGCCAAAACAAACACTCCTCATTTCTCTTTAAAAATACTGGTCTTCTGATCTTTCATGGGAAAGATTTCTGCTCACAACACAAGAGTTTTATACATAAAATGTGCTGCCAACATGGAGCATCAATTTTTTATTAACTTGCACTGAATATTTCTGCAAGACAGACCAGGCATCTTGACATGCAATAAAACATTAGAATTAGGTAGGATATCTTAAGACTTTATCCTCATAAAAAACAACTTACACTTCTTGGAGAGTAGGGACAGACAAATCAATGCTCCAATTGGATGATAATAAATGATTATGACTTAAATCCCTAGAGAACAGAAAAAAAAAGTTATTTAGTTCCTGGAATAATAATTAAAAAACCTAAACATGGCCAAAACATCTATACGTTACGCAATCTCAAGTTTGAAACTGCATTTAAGTATTTTATACAGCTACTCCTTCACTAAAGAAAAGAGCTTGTTTTAGCGGTCACTCACAATTAAAAGTCTAAACAGTTCCATTTCTCTGTTTGAATCAAAAAACTTCTGTTAAAGCTTCTTGATAGGAAGATTGTACCTGACCAGAGAATTCTGGCTTTAATCCAGAGCTTTATTAACAACACTTGTCCACTGTAAGAAGGAAAAACTTTGCAGAGACATGTGAATAATTTCTTACAAAACGCCCGTTACTGAACTGCTTCCTGCAGCGCAATCCCCATTTTCTCAGCTTTCCAAAGATGCTGACTAGCCAAGCCAGGCTTATTTTAAAGGAACAACATACACAAAATTCCCAAACAAGCTGGAGCCGAGAGAACCCTGAGGCTGGGAATCTTTCAGACAGATGCTTTAGCACCAGTTGGTTTTACTTATAGGAATCAAATGCAGGAGTTGGACTCTTTCAATGGGCAAGAGTCATCAAATGCAGCTTTAATGTTCACACTGGGTGTTGGTGCTATTCCATTGCTGTAACTTTACACAGTATTTTACTTTCACCTTGGACTTGGTGCATAAATGCAACAGATACATCCATTTCTGAGCACAGGCTGCCTCTGGTCATGACGTGAGTCAAAGGCGGACTAAAAAAAATCAGATTTATGATGGAAACACGGTCCCAGCCTTTCTGACACCAGAAAGGACAGGCAGATGTCAGGCCAAAAGGTGAAACCAACTCATCTATGTGACATTTTGCTGGTACAAGTCCAGCACAGAGATGAATCTCCCTAAGCTCACACCAAGAGCCTGAGTCATTGTGTCTGAACAGACCTGACACTGCCACTATGCTTGCAGAATAGGACTGGTGCCCTCACCACAGTCGGAAATCTGTTGGTGAGTGCAGGAATAACTGGACACAGCTTATGTCTCTGAGCTATGAAGATGGTGAAGAGTCTAAAGGAGCCATACAAGGAGTAGCTGAGGTCACTCAGCTTCTTTAGCCTGGAGAAGAACAGACTGAGGTCAGGACTCACCAGGGTCTACAGCTTCCTCCCAAGGGGCAGCTCTGATATCTCCTCTCTCTGAGCATGACAAGACCCAGGGGAACAGCTGGAGCTGTATCAGAAAAGGGTTAGGTTGGCTGTCAGGAAAAGGTTCTTCCCCCAGAGACTGGCTGGGCACTGAACAGGCTCCCCAGGTTAGTGGTCAGGGCTCCAAGGCTGCCAGAGTGCAAGGAGCATTTGGACAATGCTCTTGGGCAGAGGGTGGAATTTTGGGGTGTCCTACACAGGGCCAGGAGTTGGACTCAATGATTCTTTTGGGTTTCTTCTAGCTCAGAATGTTCTATGCCAGCTAGTTGCTCTAGCCTAGCAGCAAGGCATCATTCTTCCCTCCCCATTTCCAACTGAGAGCTGTAACAAGGAATCTATAACAAGCTGTTTTCAGCAAAGCTGTTCCACTCCCTATGAGCTCTTCTGGTAAGGTCCTGTATCACTGATCCTCTCATCATTACAGCAGTAGCATTGCATGCATTTATCACAGTCTTAAGATTATCAGGCAGGCAGCAGCTATGCTGACGCAGGAGACAAAATCACACTTTGCAACCAAAACTGTATTTATCTGTTAAAATGAATATTAAAATGTAAATGAGTATAATTCAAAATATTTCCATTGACAACCAGGTTTGGACAAGCCACAGCATCAACACACTCCTCTATTCCTGCAATAGCTTTGGGCCTGTACTTGACTCCAAATAGACCAAGGGCCAAACTTGATCCTATAAAATCATTAACTCCAATTCCTGGCCCAGAACAGGTCAACCCCAAAATTCCAACACATTCCTGAGAGCATTGTCCAAAAACTCCCTGAGCTCTGGCAGACTATTTTTGATCTGTAAGACCACAATCTACTAAAAGACAATATGGACTGACAATTGACAGACTACAGTATAGTTATAGTTGTTAACTTTCACTCAGGTTCAGTGTAAAGATTCAGCTGAATTATTAAAATCCTGGGTGTCATGGCAAGTCAGGCAGTTGTTAATGTATTCTTTTAATTACACCAAGATGCAAATTATACCGATGAAGCAGTGTTTGGAAACAAACAAACAAAAAAAAAAAATCAAGAGAACCGGAGAGGAGAACTGCAGCCAGCTGCAGAACTGTCCTGCAGCTCTGCTTTCTCAATACTTGTGGTAATTAAGCCAGCCCTAAACACTAGAAAAAACACAGAAACAACGAATCATGAGCTGCCTCTCAGCAGGCTTCCCACCTCAGGGGGCTGACTGTTCAAGACACTCTCTCCAGCTGCCCACATTCCCCTGAACCCCGCTCAGCCCCAGCTTCTGGGCATCCACAGGAGGCTGGCACAGACAGGTGGAGGGAGATATGATCCCAAATCCCAGCAGTAGACTTTCCTGAATTTTTCAATCATGCAGGCACCCAGCCAGTGCTGGCAGTCTAATCTTGGAGCAGTGTATTTAACCAGAGCAGAAAGTACTAAGCCATGATGTTTCCGAAGAACTGGTGCACAACAGATGGAGGAAGGAGATAATGGACATGGAAGGTAACAATGTACCCCTCAAGGTGTGCAGATACTCCACTAATGAGCAAAACCAGGCCATGGGTTCTGAGCCAGACCAACCTGTGTGTCAGGCACAGCTAGCGGACACTGACACAGATCTTGGAAGCAAGATTAATATATATAGAAAATTGAAACTTGTTTTTTCTAAGGCTTTCAGGAAGACTATAAGAGACTATGTTAGCTGGGTAGGGAGCCTTCAACAACCTTCTAGCTTACCTGCCTGACTACTTTAGGACTGACCAAAAGTTAAAATTATTCAGGACACTGAATTCCTCCAAATTCCTCCTAAACACTGACAGCCATGGGGCCTGGGTGATGAGGATGGGCTAACATCCAGCTATCCCTCCCAGAAGCCTACTGTCTAATTACTGAGTTAGAAATTAAGATTTTAATTCAGAAAACACAGAGAATTATTTTTGTATTATTACTCAGATTTGGACTACAACAAAGTTTTCATTACAATAAGTCCTCTTTCAAGAAGTTGGGTAGAGTTGATATTTAAAGTGACTTTGACATTATTTATATCTACGTTCTGTTACTGATGCTTTTCTTGTTCAAACAGACCAACTTATCACAAAATACAGAATGAAACACATTGGCTGATTTTCTGTGTTTAGGGATCATTCAATCACACAGCTAAGATTCCTGTTCTTCTGGAGAACCAGACACGATTCCCTTGTTCTGGAAAAGCCAAAACCAAAAAACCTATCCTTTAAGCAGCCTTTGTAACTGGGAGGTCCAAGCTGGGCAGAATACAGAGCAGACGTGCAAAATTTGTATTTTAGAGATTCATCTGGTATTGTATATAACATCATCCAAACATTCATTCTGAGCTTAAGTGGTACTCATTTCTTAAGTAAATAAAACAGAACACATACCAAATGGATTATGGATGATAAAGAATGATCTTAATTCAGCCAAGCTGAGAATACTGTGGCACTGTAGAGGTATTGATGTAGAATGCAGGCAGCCAGTTGACCTCACCCAAAAAAATCTACTGTGAACAGAACTTGCTAAACTAATTAACTGATACCTGAACTACTTCTGTTCATCGTCTCTCTGGTTACCAGGATATATACACACACCTACCACTATGGCACTAGGGGAAGCGACCACTAGCATTGTGCTTCTCTCTGCCCCTATGCACAGGGCTGGCATTCCTTGCTCTAAAGAAACTAACCTTAGGAGGCAGACATATAAAAAAAAATGTCCTAACTCCCCAACTTCACAATGCTTTTCATCACCCACCAGGTTAGCCACAAAATATATATAACTTCAGAGGAAAAATGAAGTTAGTAGCCTGAGTACTTCCATAATGAAAACCAAGTTCTGCTCTGCTGGCTTTTATTAAAAACAAAAAGTGAAAATAAAACCAACCCACACACACACACACACTGGAAGCACCACCTGCAATTAATTTGAGAATTAGGAAAACGCAGTTTTTAGTCCTCAGTGCTATTTGAAATGGTATGACAGAACTAATAGAGAAAAGCACATCAGGGACTTCATCATGTGAAAAAAATTAGGCTTTGATTAATTTAAAACAGCTGGTATATATTATAGCTCATTTAAATTCAGAATTGCTAGAGCAGTCCTAGTGAAGAAAAAACATCACCCATGCTTCATGTGCCAAAATCCTAAAAGCCACAACAGAGGATAGACACAGAATGGATTGAGACCAGCTCTTGGAGGACTTAGGGCTGTTGGTGGATGAGAAGCTCAACAGAAACGTGCATCTGCAGCCCAGAACACCTCCCTGAGCCCTGGGCTGATCCCCCAGCATGAGCAGCAAAGGAGGGGGCGATTCTGCCCCGCTCAGGTGAGACCCCACCTGCAGGGCTGCCTCCCACCCTGGGGCACCACTGCCGGGGCCGCTCTGCCCGCAGCGCTCCGGGCTCCGTGAGAACATCCCGCGGACAAAATCACAGAATCAACTGCGTTGGAAAAGACCTCCAAGATCATTGAGTCCAACCTATGACCAAACACAACCTTGTCAATCACAGCACCGAGTGCCACGTCCAGTCGTTCCTTAAACGCTGCCAGGGAATCCACCACCTCCCTAGGCAGCCCCTTCCCATGCCCAATAACCCTTTCTGTGAAGAAATTCCTCCAGACGCCGAACCTGAACCTCTCCTGGCATAGCTCAAGACTATACCGGCTTGTCTTATCGCTTGTTCCCTGGGAAGAGAGCCCGACCCCCACCTGGCTGCACCCTCCTGTCAGTGAGTGACAGAGATAAGGAAGGACACCGAGCCCCGAGCCCTGCCAGCCGTTCAGCCCGGGCCTCGCACCGCGCCCCCCGCCCCGCCAGGCCGCGGCCTGCGCGCAGTCCACCGCCCGCCCGGCTCCGCAGCGCTCACTCACAGCCCCGTGGTGCCGGCGGGCAGCGGCGGAATCCTCCGCGGGCCCGGCCCGCCGGGCAGGCGCTGCCGGCTGCAGTCCAGCAGGCCGCGGCGGCATGAGCAGGGCGCGGCGCAGGGTTCGACGGCACCCGCCCGCGCACACAGCGCTGCTGCCGCCGCTAGCAGCAGCAGCAGCGGCAGCAGCGGCGGCGGCGGACGGCCCCGCGGCAGCGCCCCGCCGGCGGCCCGCACGGCCGGCCCCGCTCCCCGCATCCCCCGGCCCGGCCCGGCCGCGCCGCGCCGCCCCGCCCGGAGCCACCGCAGCGCGCAGGCGGAGAGGGGCGGGGCTTGATCTGACCCCGCCCCTCGCCGCCCTCCGGATGATATCCCGACCCGGGCTGGGCGGGGCCGGGAGAGCGAGGCACCGCCTCAAGCCCCGCCCAGCGCGCGCGGCGGGGTGCGCAGGCGCGGGGGCGCCGCCGCGGCCCGGGCGGCCGTGAGGGAGGGGCGCGGGCGAGGCCGCTACAAGCGCCTCCCCAGCAGCACTTCCATTAGGGGTTGTAAGGGGAAGGGCCGGGAGAGTCTCTGGAACAGCCTCAGCTTGCAGTCGGGGAGGGTGGGTGTTGTCAGCAGCTTCGTTTCATCCGTTTGCAACGTCAGCTTGTGTCAGTGGGTGTCTGCAGCGAGCGGTCAGATGACGCACTGTTGTCCCTTCCAAGCGGACCCGTTCTCTTTCCCCACGAGCTAGGTGCTGCCGTGAGGGTGTCATCCTCTCCCTGGGCTGTGCGTGCAGCGCACCTGTGCTGAGGTGTCCTCTCACAGACACCTCACAGGTGTCCCCAAGACTGTGCGGCTTCACTGGCACCGTGGCCTGGGTCTGTGCTCCAATAGCCAGCGTGAGGGCAAACAGACCTGCAGGGCTTCACCTGGATCGTGCTGGCATTGCCAGCACCCAGCCTGGCTACCAACACCTGGGCACAGACCAAACCACTGGCTGTGTGCCAGTCCTGTCTGCTCTCTGCAGCCCCTCCATGCCATTCACATCCTGACAGGGCTCTCAGGCTGCTCCCACACCCCACTGCCATGGCCATGGCCTCCAGGTTGGCCAAGGTCACAGAATCATTTAGGTTGGAAAAGACTTCCAAGATCATCGAGTCCAATTTGTGACTGAATACCACCTTATCAACTAGACCATGGCACTAAGTGACACTTCCAGTTCTTCCTTAAACACCTCCATGGATGGTGTCTCTTTGAGCAGCCTGTTCCAATGTCTAATCACCTTTTCTGCTGTTACAGAGTGTCCAAAGGAGGGATATGGAGATGGTGCAAGGTCTGGACGGGCCATTAGGAATTGCTGAGATCACTTGGCTTGTTCAGCCCAGAGAAGAGGACTCTGAAGTCAGACCTCATCAGCATCTGCTGCGGCTTCCTCCCGAGGCCAGCAGAGGTGCAGCTCCAATCTCTGCTCTCTGTGACCAGTGACAGGACCCAAAGGAATGTCTGGAGCTTTGTCAGGGGACAGTTAAAATGGATATTAGGAAAAGGTTCTTCCAGAGGGTGGTCGGGCACTGAACAGGCTCTCCAGTGAATGATCATGGCCCCCAGGCTGCCAGAGCTCAAGGAATGTTTGGACAACGTTCTCAGGCAGAGGGTGGGATTTTGGAGTGTCCTGTTCAGGGCTAGGAGTTGGACTTGATGAACCTTGTGAGTCCCTTCCAACTCAGGATAGTCTTTATGATCTGTGAAAAAAGGGCTGAGCAAGGACAGGGAAGATGCCAGTGGGAATCTGCTGCCTGCATCAGGGTGGCCACTGGCAGTGCTGCCCTGGCTTTCCAGGGCCACAAGCTCAGAGGAGCTCAATTAGGAGAATCTGCTTAGGCTTAGACAAAGTCCAGGGTCCAGCACAGGTCTTTCCAACAATAGTTGCCAGTGCAATTTGAATTTATAAGGTTATTGCCATGGCAGCAGAAATTTGCATATTAATAGAAGCCAGACTTAATTGCTGAGCTGCTCCTAACATCTTGGAGCAGAAAGGAGCCTGCTGTGATTCACTAAGCTACAACTGCCACTACTGGGGGCCCTGCCTTCTCAGTCAATTCCCTTAAAACTCTCTCTCCTGCTTCCTCTGCCAGTCCATCACAGCTCCAAGATCTGTGCAGCTGCCCACAGTATCCATTTCGATATGACATCCCTCTGAGGGTCCTCTGGGATGATGCCTCTGGAATCTATTTGCCCACACAGGGCTAGTGCTATACACAGAACACCTCCTGTGTGCTCAGGTTTGCCCACAGGTGTTTCAAAGCCCAGTCCTGCTCACCATGCTAAAGTGGGCACAAGCCCTTGCAGAGCAGGTAGCAGTGGCACACCCGAGAGTATACCTGAAACAACCCTGCTGGAGGTAATCCCAGCCCAGCCAGTGTCAGTGTGGTTTAAAATGGAGAAGGCTCTCGATCCCTTTCCTGTCCCTGGCTGGGACAAGACAGATGGAGTGGTCAGGGACTTGCCAAGGAAGAACGTCTCCCTGGGATGAGGAGTCTCCCCACTCCCCAGCACAGGTCGATCCTGGATCCCTAGGGTAGGTGCAGGGGGTTTTGCTGCAGCCCAGCCCGGCTCATCCCCCTCGGGCCACTTTCCTGCCCCAGCACCTCGGCTGCTTCCCTGAGCATTTGAGGGGAAGCCTGGGATCCTGCTACAGCAGCAGGAGTCTCCCTGCCCCTGCCAGGAGCATCGTTGGCCTGGGCATGCCCCCCCGGCTGGGCGGCAATGGAGACTTAGCACATCCCACTGCTGTCTGCAGCTTCTACGGCGAGATGCTGTCCAGGCTCTAGCTCAGCATGGTTCTCTCCTTCGCGGCACTGAGCGGCAGCGTGGGAAGGCTTGGACTGTGCTGGAGTTGAGCCTTCGCCACTGGATGGCACACGAGTCCCAGCACAGGAGCCTGGGTGGCCTTGGGGTGCTGAGCAAGGCGCTGCCGGTTGCGGGCGGGGGCTGCCGGAGGGTGCTGAGAGCTGCGGGAGCTGCCAGAGGTGCTGGGCTCCCATGGGCTCCCATCTGCTAACTCCACGCCGCCCTCGGGACTGTCGGTGGCTGGGTCGGAGCAGGACTCTGACCTTGACTGAACAGTATCTGCCGCACCTCCAGCTGGGCGTCCAGCCGCTCCTCAGGAGCATACAATTTTCTTCCTGACTAGCACTCCCTCCAGATAAGGCTGAGCTTACCGCCCTGGTCCTTGCAGGCTGGAAATTCAGAGAGGTTTTTAAACCTGCTGGCCTTGACAAGCACAGCCTGAAATGAGCTCTTTATACCGTTCTGTGTGCCAATGCCACTGCTGGAGGGCAGAGGATGCCAACCTGGCCAATAACTCACAATAAAAACTCTTCTCTCCCCCAAATCTGTGACCAGCCACTTTTGTATCTGCCCCTGTTTCCTTCTCAGCCCTGTTCTCAGCAGCACAGAGGTACCTCTGCATCCCTCTACATCTCCACCACCATCCAGGCAGTGCAGGGTGGCCTTATGCTGTGGGATGCCCAGTGCTGCAGTGCTGGGATGGGGCAGTGCCAGATTCCTCAGGCTGTGGCTCTCCTGTGGGATCACCCTGCCCCAGCTTCTCTCTGGTGCTGCACCTCATCAGCTGTGCCGCAGGTCCCTGTGGCCCAGCTGTGCCCAGGAAAGTGAGCGGACAGCCAGAGGAACAGACAGGTTGTCTCTCTGCTGCGCTTGGCCCCATTGTTCTCCCACGGCCACTGTGTCAACAGGAACTGAAAGAGGAAACAGGGGCTAAGGAGATGCCAAGACCCCTGCTGCTCAGGGAAAGATAAGGAGGGAGGGGGAATTTATATACTGTCCAAGGGTGGCGGATACAGGAGGTTCCCCTGTGGTGCAGAAGAGGGACAGCATTGTGTCCCCAGATAGCTTTCCATGTATCATGCTGAGTGTGGGCAGTGACTGGGGAAGCATGGGATGCTTGGGTGGTGGTTTAAGCCAAATGTTTAAAAACATTGAAGTGATTTGTCTGTGAAGCTTTGGGGAGGGCTGGCACCATGGGCAGAACTCCATCACCCACAGACCCTCCTCATGGCACAGAGATGGCTGAGCTCTGGCTGGGGTTTTTGGAATGTTTCTGTCTCTTCCAGTCCATTCTCAGGGTGTCTGCACCATCCCAGAACCCTGAGAGATGGGATGCAAATTGGTCATCCTGGCTGTGTCTGCCCATAGCCCCAGTATCCAGGCTACTGCACTTCCTGGGAGGAAGGGATGAGTGCCAGGGTGTTGGTGGCACTGCTGCCTCCCCAGACGCCCCCAGGATGCAGCAGTCTGCTGTGCATCTGCTCCAGGAGCAGGACACTAACCTTCTTACATCCACTCTGCCAACAAACCAGGAGGGAACTTTGAACTTTGTCCTTGAAAGGGGTGACAAAGCCCAAAGAGCAGTAGCCATGGGCCTCCAGGGCTCACAGGTCTTGCTTGGAGCACACACGGGAGGCACCCCCATTGCCTCAATCTCCTTCCTGGTTCCCAGTCTATGGGTTTGGTGGCCAATGGACCACCAATCTGCAGCTGCTGATGGGCAGCAGCCGAGGAGATGCTGTGCCTGTGTCCTGGACCTCTCCAAGTGCAGCACCTGCATGTCTTTGCAGACACCCACTGTCTGTCTGGGAACCAGAGCCGAGCTTTGGCACTTCCAGTCGTGTGTGCTGGAGCTGGGCACTACTGCCTTGTCCAGTCCTGTAGGTTTGTAGTCATGTCTGATCAGGGTCACATTCACAACATTGTCAAAAGCCCCCAACACCCCCACAGCCTTCCAGATGCCCCGAATCCACACCCTCCCGGTCATCAAGTGCTTCCCAGGAACAGTAAGGAGATCTCCAGGCCTGTTTTTCCAGGGAAATCACTGCAACACAATAGCATCTTCAGCTGGAGTGTGGCTTGGTTCCACTGACGTGTGGCCAACACCTACAGCCCTTCCTCTCCCTCCCAGCAGTTTGTTTTGTTTCCTTCAACATTTATAGGTCAGCTGAAGTCAAGAGAGCTAATGACTGGGAGCATGGCCCCAGGAACTTCCCAGGCTCTTATGGACTAGGAACAGGGTGGGATGAAGACGGGGCATGTTTCAACAGCACACAGCTGATTTGGGAATCCCTGCATTTCAAGGGTGGCGCAGGTCCAGTTCAAAGATGATAGAATTGACTTGCAATGAAAGTGAAAGGTGAAGGTCTTCATAGACAAGGTCTATGAAAAGAAAATTAGGAACAGTTTAATATTAATCGCATCAGAGAGACTAAACACTGTTTTATATTAAACAATAAAACAAAACTGTTATTTTGTAACCTTTAAGCTATATTCAAATTTATGTTCTCACCATCAGACCTGATCAAAGGCATTCCTGGGGAATTTATTTGAGGAAGGGTTTTGGGACATACACTTGTAATGCTGCTCTATTGGGGCACTCAGACTATGACACCAGTCACAACTCTTCCTTGTCACTCAGCATTATTTCCAGTGCGGGAACCAACCCACACATCCCCTTCTCTGGTGTGGAAAAGCGTCAGATCCAGGCAAGGAGACTGTGACCTCTCCAGCATCTCTGGTAGACCACTGGGTGTGCTCACTTCAGGAAGAGGTGAAATGTGAAAGCTACCTCCTCATCCCTCGCTGCTGGTAGGTCCCACTCAGAGGACACAGGCATCAGGCTCAGGAGCCACAGCCACACTGGTGCAGCAAGTGAGCATCAGTGTGAGCACAAGGCCTTCCCCTGCCACTCGTCTGCCCTGCAGCTGCAGCACCTCCCAGCACTGCTGTGGCAGGAGCTCCTGGAGCCAGCATGGGATCCAAAGAGCACACTGACCGACGTCAGAGCCAGGACAAAGTCTGGCAGGACACAGAGAGGTGTGAAAGGCAAAGCAGTGTCACACGTGCCTGATCCACGTGACTGCCAGTGCAGAACGTCGCCCACAGTCTGCCCAGTGCTCTGCACTGGCAACACACATCGGGCCAAGGTGGGCATGTCTCCCACCATGCACATCTCCTGAAGCAAGCACAGGAGCAGGGAGAATCATCCATTCCTGTGACTTTTGAGTACCTGGGACATGCTGGGTGATGTCCCAAGACGATCCCAGTCTCCTGGCATGACCGCGCCAGTCCCTGGTGGGGTGCAGGGTTGAGTGGGTGCGTGTGAGGTGCCTGTATACCCCGGCCAGCGCATCGCCTTTCAGAGGGCTTTGTCTACACCATCACGAATAATATCAAGGTGTTCTGCCAAGTTTCTTCCAGCAAACCTATGAGTTCATTCAAAGTGACAGGGGACCTGATTTATTATACTAATGAGCCAGCGATAAATAAACATGACCTGAGAGAATCCCAGTCCCACAATTCCATTCTTGTTCGGCTCCTTAAGGGAGATGAAAGGTTTCCTACAATTTCCCAGTGCTACCCAGAATCTCCCCTACTTGATCTGCCAAAGCTTTCTCCTGCTGTTGAGCGTGGTATTTGATTGAATTGACAGCAGCAGCTTATTAATTGTACTAATGAGGGGCTCAGCAATATGGAGCAGTGGAGAGAGTCCAGTGTAGCTAATAAAATGCTCAAAGCTGAGCAGAGCATAAGGTCACCATGTTGCCAGGCTACTGGCTAAGCTGCCTGGAAAACGAATACGTGAACCAGTAGGTGACTCTGGGAAAAATATTGCCTCAGAACTCACATAATTAATAGGACAGTGATGCTTTATTTTCTTAGGAAGAATATAGAGCAGGGAGGGTATGAGTGCACGGGCATCGCAGCTGAGTGGCTGAGGTGGCTGGGGGCTGCAGGAGCTATGCTGGGAGTGGGATAACAGGGTCTCCTCCTCTCCTGGCCTTTTCCCAGCAGCCATTTACTCCTCCTCACAGACATGCAGGAGGCCAGATCCAGGCTCCAGGAGGGGCCTGAGGAAGGTGTCCACCTTGTGACAGTTTGGTGTGGCCTGAAGGGATATTTTGGATATCTGGTAACAATAAGGGAACTGCCCCGTATTTGACCTGAGCTAGTTCCCCAAATGCCACTGCAGGGAGAGATAAACAAGGCTAATTAAAACTAGAGATAACTGTAAATTTGGCAAGGGGATGTTCTCGGGATCTCTGATCTCTTGAGACATTAATTCCCACTGGGAGTTTACCACACAACCCCCAAGGGTTTATAGCAATAAACAGGAATATTTTTGCTCCACTAGGAAGGAAAAAGGAAAAGAAAAGGACAAATACTGATCTTAATCTCTTTATTTGCAACTAGTTTTGTAGCCCCCATTCAAGCTCTCCAAATTGCGCCTCACCAGGGGAGCTTATTCTCATACCAGACTGTTATCTGAGCAAAGCCCTGGAGCACGAGTGTCCGCCTAAAGCAAACACTGGAAAAAGGTCATTAATCTTTCAGGCTCGTGTGGGACTTGCAGCTGTGGTGCTGGGGGCTCCCACGTGCCCCCTGTGCTGTCTATGAAGCTTCATGGGCTGCCAGCTCTGTGCTGGGAAATGTCAGAAGGGTCCCTGCACACAGCAGGGTCTCCAGGGCTCTGGAGTGTCCCCCCAGCACAGAGCTGCAGGCCACTGTGCCATATACTAGGTGGGGACTGCCCACTCCATCGGCAGGAACAGCCTTTCAATCTGCCATCAGGTGGGCTGGGATTGCCTTTGAAGGAGATAGGTTGATGTGGCTGTGGTGGCCAGTGAGTGGTCACTGCTGAGCCACAGAAAAGACACTCAGACAATTTGGCAGAAAGGTCTCTTACAAAATCCATCATGGTAATGTCAGGAGAATGAGTCAACATGACAGAAATGGCTTTGCCTGGAGATGGGATCATGGAAGATTTATCCATCTAAACAGGGAGGCCCATGGAGCCCCTCTAACTGCTGCGGGTGTCTCTGGCTGTATGAGCTGGATCCTGGCCCTGCTCCTGGCCATGGACTGGCTCCTGGGGAGGTGCTGGTTGCTGCCGCACTGTCCTGGGATAAGCCAGCTGCTGTTCCCCACAGTGGTGGGATGCTGGGGCAGGCAAGAGCACAGCGTGCCCCAGACCCACATTCCCGAGGAGCTGGTGGCATGAGGCCTGGTGGTTGGGCTGAGACATCACCTGCAAGGCAGTGGGGTGGGAGGAGAGGCGGAGGGGCAGGAAGGGAGAAGAGACAGCCTCTCTCCATGCTGTGCCTCAGCCCTGGGGCCACTGAACAATGGCTGGAAAGGTGATGGGAAGATGGGAAGTGTGGGGGGAATTACAGGACACGCTCCAATTGCCTGTGCGCTGTCCCTGCCAGATCCCAGCAAGCTCCCTCCTGCTGGTACGTCCCTCGGGCTGCAGTCTCATCCCTGGCCCCATGGCTCCCTGTCCCACAGCTTCCTGACCCATGGCTCTCTGCTCTCCCAAGGACCTGCCAGCCCTTCCCTCCCAAAGTCTTTGTTTCCCTATCTCTGGAAACCAGAAGCTCGGGTTTCCAAGGTAGCAAAGCAATTTCTTCCCCTGCAAATTGTCCCTGTTTTGATTTGTTTCTTGTCTCTCACACAGCCTTGGAAGCCAGGGCTGCTGCCACTGGGGCGGCTCACAGGTGCTGTGGCGGCTCTCCCTGGAACCCAGGGCCACCCCAGTAAGTATGAGCTCCCTGTGAACTCTGCCCAAACCTTCACATGAATGGGTGTGGGAACCAGGTGCTTTTCCCAGCAAGCTGCCTGCACCTGTACTCAGCAAGTGCAAGCTGGCTAAGCACAAAGCTGCAGCACAGTGCAGCCCCCCACACCAGAGAGTGTGTGGGACAGCATAGCAGTAGAGAGCAGAGCCAGAGTTAGAGCTCCTGTGCTCTGGTATCCAGATGGGACACAGCCCCAGCCTCAGTGTGGCCTCATCTCTGGCTCAGGTGGGATTCTGGTTTTCTTCAGGCAGAAATGGGTGATATTAATCCCTGCTCACTGCAGGGATCCCTGCCTAGGGTCACAGCTTCTGAAACCTCACCGAGATCTGTGCAGCATTAAGGATGTACAGAGGTGCAGACTCTGTACCAAGCAGGCTGATCCATGGATTCCGCCTTGTAAGCGTGAGTTTCATCTGAGTTCCCCCACGAGAGAAGTGAAATGAAAGATATCCTAGTGTGAAGGCTCCGCCAGCACTTCTGCAGCCTGCTGTCCTGCTGCCTGGGGTCTTTTGGGCAGGGCAGATCACTCCACAGTATCCTGCCTTCACTCCCACTCCCCCCACACTGAGGATACTGAAGGTCCCTCTGCCAAGTTCCTCAGCCTGGCTCCTCTGACCAGCTTGAAATTCACTTGGGGAAAAAAATACTTAGACTAACAAATAACAACCCTGGCAGCTGGCCAGTGATTCAAAGGCTCCAAAAATGAAGCTGAAATTTGCAGCTGGCCACACTCCCTGCCTAACTTGGCAGCAGCGCTGGTGTCTGAACACCTGCCAGGGCCAGGAGTGACTGTGGCGCCCGCAGCGGAGCGCGCCGAGCCGGCCGTGGGCATCGTGCATGCCCTGGCACTGCTGCTGGGCCGCCAAGTGCGGCTGTACCTGTGCCCCGGGCTTTATTCTCACAGAAACAGATCTTCTGACTCCCAGGAGAAGCTCTGCCAGGACAAGGAAAATGACCTGGAAAAACAATGTTTGCAAACAACACTGCTGCTGTGCAAGGCAGGGCGCATGCTGGAGCTCTCTGGGTTCAACATCGCAGCGTGCTCAGCACTCCCACATACAGTGGGCCCATGACCAGCCCTACTGGCCCTTTGTCTCACCCTGGTCAGGCTGGTATCACTGCCTGAGCCAGCTGAGCGGCAGCTTGGCCAGGAGAGGGATTGCTGGGGTGGTGAGGGAGCCGAGGCTGGCTGGGCAGGGTGGTCTGTGCGGTGCTGGGGAGTGAACAGGGAGCTCTGAAAATGTAGCAGAGCCTGGCAGAGGGTTGGGGCTCCTGCAGAGAAGCACAAACTTTGATAACCCTAAATGACAAGGAGGCAGAGAGGTGCAGGGGAGTGGAGGAGCTGAGCAGGAGGCTGTTGGAAAGGCAGGGCACTAGGCTACAGCCCCTTGGCCTTCCCATGCCCAGGAAGGGGTGTCATGTGGAAGGGTAATTGGATCCTGGGATTTTCTGAATGATACTGTGGATTATTTCACAATGGTCATCTCACAGTGTAATCTCATTATGGCATTACACAGCCATGTGCACATGCAGCCCTATTAGGCCCATGGCTGGTGACACATGAGGACCTGCCCGGCATGTACGTTTTCTGAGGCTTGATCTGAGACCAGACAGCAGAGGAGGGGTCATTTAGTCAAGGGTGGCTGGTGGCAGCTGGGACCTGGGATTTTCCAAGACACACAAGAGGATGGGACAGGGTGCCATGGCTTTGTGGCAGAGAGGTGAGTCCCCAGGTGCTGGAGGAATGCTGGCAGGTGGCAGCGTGGCCATTCCTGCCCTGGTGGTACTGGGGCTGAAGTTCTTGCCCCCAGCATGGGCTCCTGGGGCAGAGGCAAGAGGCAGCCATGCAGCTTGGAATGTAGCAGAGGTGCTGGGCTGGTTCTGACAGAGCTCAGACACTTAGAGGGAAATTCTCCATCCTGGGAGACCTGAGCCTCGGCATCCCAGGGGAGCCTGGTCAGGGCACCCCACAAGGCAGAGGGGGCTGGGATACTGCAGGAGACCTGGAAGTAGGGTCTGCAGCTGTTGCTAGCCCTACAACGAATATCTGCTGTGAGCCCAGACCACGTGTCTCCCCTCCCACTCCCTGCACCACAGCTGGCTGCTTTTCCAAAGCATAACAGGCAAATTCCATCTCTGAGACAGTGAAAACACAGCTCACTCCCGCAAGGTGTGTAAGAATAGCAGATGAGCCAGGGCAGGCAAACAGCCTTGACCACAGCTTCCTGCCACAGACCCAACAAGATGAAGCTAAAGGAGCCCCTGTATCCCTGCACTGGGCCTTTGGAGCCAAATGGGGACTCAGGGAGGCTCACAGTGCTGCTTGGAGAGGAGGGTGGCTGCTGCAGGGGTCTGAAACTTTGGGCCACCCGAGCTAATGCCTGAATCCCCAAAGACAGAGGATGTAAGGAAACTCTGTCATCCTCCTCCTCCTCCCTTGTCCCTCCAGCTCAGGACAGGGAAATGAAAATCACAGGGCAGCACAGAGAGTTGCCACCACCCAAGCCCATAGCACTGGGCACTGTGTGATTAATCACATTTGGTGCTTGTGCCCTAATGAACTTCCACCTAGAAAGTAAGTATTTGTACCTGGCAGCAACAAGCTTAATCAAAAACAAGATTTTTGAGGTTTTTTTTGTTTGTGCCCTACTGAAACATGGAAATCTGAAACACTGCAGATCAGCCAACTCTCCCGCAGCAGCTTTCCAGCAGGTTAACTTTGAACTGGGACAGTAACAAATTATCTGCTAAACATACATGTGGAGGCGACTGTGCCAGTCTGTCTGACTTGTCTTTAGCTGTTCCTGCTCTAAAATCTAATTTTCTTTGACATTTTGTATCACTCAATTTTGTTCTTTAAGCCTGTAAACTAGGGGAAGGGTAGAAGTGCCTTTATCCTAAGAAGAAGCATGATCTGCTTTGAAACAAGAGCTGGCTTTATTTATCCTATCCCCAAACTGGGCTTGGGGAGTAACAGAAATGTTTGTTGTCCCACAAAAGACTGGTTTATCAGCAGTAATGACAAGTTAGAATTAGCTTATTTGGCACATTTAACCTATTCTCTGATTATGGAGGATCAGAGGTTTGTAACTGGGGCTGTTGCAACTATTTTCTGCTGAGAGTTTTTGGAGCCAGCATGGTGCACCCACCCTGCGCCTATGTAACTGTTGAGCCATAGGTAGTTGTGCCGCCACGATAGGTCAAAAGTCAGTTCATGGGGCACCTGCCCAGTTGGAGAAGTTCTGGCTTGCACAAAAGACTAATTAAATTGCTTTATGTAACTCCTCCTGCCTATAGAGCTCAGTCACCAGAGTGTGTGCAAACCTGAGACAACAGCACATGGAGAAGGTGGAACCGAATTTGCTGGTGAGAGCTAGTTTTGATGGACACTTCACAGTGTCCAAACCTTATCTCCAGTAATGTTGACTTGGAAGGTAGGACTTGGGCTCTGTAAATATATTTTCTTCCCCAAAACAACCTTCTTACTGGTCACACTAAGGACAACACAATTTCAGAGAGAAGAGTGGGACCTGATCTAGTGTGTGGCATCTCTGCCTGTTGTGGGGAGGTGGAATGAAATGATTTATAAGGTCCCTTCCAACCTGAATGTTTCTATGATTCTGTGATGACCTGCAGAATGGGAGAGCAAGTAGGGTGGGTGGGCAGAGTGGGGAGACCATCCTAGTGGGGTGGGGTGGGAGGAGGGTGCATGTGGCAGTGAAGCAGCAGCTTCCCAAGGACAAGCCACCTGCATCCTGACCTGAGCTTCACTGCTGGCAGGACATGAAATCCCATCTCCGTGGTAGCAAAAGGCAAAGTCCCCAGAACCTGTTCTGGGGCAAGGGCTGCCTCCAACTGTTAGTGTACTTTAGTGGTGTTGGACTTAGGCCTGTGTTTGTGCAGGGAGGGCATCTGACCCACTTCAGAAAGAGCCATCTCCAAGCGAGCCAGCCACAGGCACTGCTTCTTGCTCTGTTTTGCCCAGGGTAAGGAACTATGCTGGGCTGGGTCCTGGGAGGGAACAGAGCCTGCAGGGTGTCCTTGCTCAGAACTGGGGCCTACTCCCTATCAGGAGCAAACCCGTGTCAGGGCACACAGCAGCAGTGAGCTCCTCTCCGGGGATCTTTCCTCCAAACAAGCACGGTCAAACAAAGCCAGGGGGACAGAGGCTTTCCTGACATTGTCAGTCTAGGCTCTTTGGGAACAGAACAAGAGGGGTTTTGGAAACAAGCAGCACAAATATGTATGTACACATGCACACAATAGGTTGTGTGCTCACAGTGTGGGATGTGAGCCCACCGTGGCCGTCCTGCCACTGGGCGCTGCCAGCAAGGGGAAGATGGAAACAGTGACACACTCAGCCACGAAGAAACTGCCAGTGTTGGCTCTAGTGTCTCCCCTGCTCACCTCCATGCAGCCTGAAGGGCTGGGAGCTGGGCATTTAAAGAGACAGGCAGCTGCACCGGCTGAGGCATTGCTGGCAGTGTGGTGCAGGTACCACCTTTCTCTCTCTTTTCATTACTGATGGCCTCTGGGGGGGCTATTTTGGGGGAACATTCAGGTATTGAGCCAGCCCAGACAGGGAGAATGGGGCTGAAGGGTCCTCATGCTGCTGCCATCCATGAGGGTAAGAGTTCAGGGCACCTAAGTAGGGATGCCAGGGGAGTGTCACACAGGCTATTGTCTTGTCTGCCTCCCCTTGGCCCCACAAGTGGGGTCATGTTCACTGCACAGGCACAAGTGTGACTCCAGAGGTGGTGCTCCTCAGAAACCCAGTCTGAACCACCAGGAGCTCAGCTGAGGGCTCTGCACTCCCCTTATTGGTGGAGGAGAATGGGAGCATGTCGCTGCCTTCCTCACTGCAGCTTCTGTCTTTATTCCCTGACAGTCTTCCAGATACAGAGCAGCCCAGGATACAGATCAGCATGGAGATCTGCACTGGTGCTGGCCTGGCAGAGGGAGAGGGCTCAGTGCCTTCCCCAAGGATGGAGAGGTGCTCAGCCCTGAGGAGCTGTACACATGCCCCAGGGGTGACCTCATGGCCCTCTCCACAAGTGCCTTCCTTCCTAAGTGCTTGTCATCTTGGCCATCCCAGTGCATTTATACACTGACAGTCAGAGCTCCCAGGTGGAGTGGCAGAAGCAGGCTCCATGCTGTCCAGCAACTGGGTGCTCAAGCCAGGAAATCCCAGTCATCTGGTACTTGGCAGGCTCCAGACTAAAAATACCTAAGGAAAAGAATCCTCTAGGCTCATCAAGGCCAAAGCAATTGTGAGCAGATTTCTGGACAAATACGGGGGTTTGTGGTTTTGTCTGTTCTCAGCATGCACTTGTCTCAGCACTCACTGCCTCCCCAGGGACTTGTGGGGTCAGGATGTCCCAATGGCCATCCCATTAGATGGGATGGCCACACCATGTTGTGACTTGGGAGGGGAGTGTCAGGCCAGACAACCACAGCGTGCTGTGCAGCAGGAGTGTGAGGCCCTATTTAGAAGCATGAGTGGCCTGAGAGCAGCTCAGGCCATAGCGTGTTTGTGAGTCAGGTATCTCATGCCCAGGTGTGTGGCACTCACTGAAAGACATCTTCACAGGTATCAGGGTCAGCTGGTCAAACCTCTTGGCTCTCAGGCTGCCTGCAGTTCTTTCCCTTCCTCTTCAGACCTACAAGAGTGCCTCAAACTCTCCTGAGATGATGCAGGATGAAAAACATCAAGCACTACAGAGAGAAGCCTGGCTTTGTGCAATATTCCAAGAAAACAGCTGCTATAGATGCTGCAAAGGAGAAACAGAACTGAAGCACAGTCCCAAGCTCCAGCTCATCCCCATGGTGATACTACCACCCTGAGCTCACTGAAGGTAGGTAGCATCCTCTCAGAAGCAGCCCAGTCAACAAACCCATCAGCAGTAGAAATTGATCGTAAAGATGCATTGTGCATCGAAGAGAGGTGCTGAAGCCTGTTTGAAGATGAAGAAAGGTGGCTAGGAATGCCACCAACCTCTTGACAGCCAGGGATCATGCAGGGCAGGCTGAAACCAGGAGGAAACAGCCTTTCTGGGCAGGGATACAACAGAGAATGAAATGCAGGTGAGCTAGTGTTATTGACATGTGAAGTTATTTGGTGCAGGATATGGTTAAATTATTTGCCAAGCCCCCACCTTTTCCTCCCCACCCCAAGAACAGGAATAGAGTCATTAAAACAGCATGTTCTGGGACAGTGGAGATCCCATGGGAGAACTGGACACTGCAAGAAGTACACCCACTGCTGTGGCCTGACCGAGTACCCTTGCCTCTTGCCTCAAGGGTCCACAGCTCTGCCAGAAGGCTTTTGGATAAAGATCATCCCAGCATCTGGTGTATGTAGCAGAACAGGATCTTGTCCTGGTCAGACTGGTTTGAAGACAATAACTGTGTGGCTGGGATGCAGTTGAGTGTTCATCCAGCAGCCTCACCTCTGTGTATCCTCTGTGGTGATGCTCCATTAAGTGGGCTCTCACTCCCTGGGGTGATATTCACCCACCAAGCCCCTCATGCCAGAGGAGACACTAGCCCCTTCCCCTGCCTTCCTGCAGGCACAGGCAGAATCAGCTATAGACCCTAAAGGATGAATTACCTGCTTGAGTGAGGACTGGTGTTGCCAAGACATGCTAGTCAGGCAGCCAGCACTTGGGGAACAAGGAAGGAGAATGTGGAAAGAGCAAGTCACTGCAGTGGGAGCATATGGGATAGCAATGAGGGAGGGACACAGCCCACATACTCCTTAAAGAGAGGGCAGAGACCCTCATGAGTCAGAACTCACAGTGTGTTGAATTAGTATTGGAAAAAGGACATTGAACAGCCTCACTTTCCTCTGGTTCAGGAACAGAGGGGCAGGAGGAACAGAGATACTATTTCTTGTGCCAGGTAAGTTCCTTGGCAAAAGGTGATGTGCTTGAGTGGGCTGCAGCATGAGGGGCCCATTGAACAGAACCAGGGAGCTCTTACCCCAGAGCATGAGGAAGAGACGCAGTGCAAGGGACAAGGGAGGACTACAGCAATGGTGACATCTCAGCTTTTCCCATGTGCTCTACATGTCATCAAGATTCACTAATTTCTAGGCAAGCTTTCCAAGGAAAGGATGCTTCTCCTGGCAGCAAAGAGCAGGAGGGGCAGCTGCCAGGATGCAGCTGGAGCCAGCACAGCCTTCTCTTTCTTAGGCAGGATGCAGCAAAGCCAGGTGAAAGCAAATGCAGCAGGCAAAGCTCTCTAAAGGGCACAGTTACCCTTTTCAAGTTTGGAACAGCAGGACCGGCTGACTTGCTGCCACTTGCCTCTGACTGCCACCACCCCACACCATCCTCCTCACTCCTCTTCTCCTGGAGCTCACAGGGACGTGGCAGTCCCTTTTGGTCAGGGCTTCTGAGAAAGCCTACAAGAGATTATCCTCTTTCTGCGGGTCTCACATCATTTCATGAGCCAAATCACTGTCTGTCTCACCACTCACCAGTCACATGGTGCCCCAATGCCAATTTTGATAAGGAATTACCTCCACTGCCACTAGGTAACAAGTATGGAGTTCTTCATGCTGGCAAATGCAGGTCTCTCTGACATGGCCACAAGTGTTAGGATCTAAGGGGGATCTCTGGGGAGACACAACCTTGTTAAGTGCTGCATCGCTGGGGGACATGTGTGTGGACCTGACACAGGTGGCAACAGAGCAGCAATGGGAGTCCCAACAGGTAAAAAGTGTTGATCTACATGAGCATAAAAATGCAAAACACAACCACAGAGCTCTTCCATGGTGATAGTGGCCATTTTGAACATCTTAGCAGGCCCTTTCTTTCTAAGGCAGATTATTTTCTAAACAATGACAGAAGCTGTTACACCAATACACCCCTGAACAATGTCATACCTCTATCATCCATAGAGGAGAACTTGCACATTCTGTAAGGACAGTGATCTGATGCCTTCTCTTCCACCTCTGTTGTCATGGGGTAAACTCAGAGCCTGGAAACTCAGTTGAAGTGAAATGTCAATCCAAAAGCTCAGAAAACCCTTTTCCAAAGCCTAGTCAGGAAACTAGGATGGATATCTCAATAGAACAGACTTTCCGAAGAGATTTCCAAGAATTCCTGGATTTGGACTCTTGTTACTTCTCTTATCAAGCAGGACATGTGTATTCATGACAGATGAGAACTAGACTTCTACATCTGCTAAAGACATTAATTCGAAGAGAAATCAGAACTAATGATTATGTTTTGAGATTACTAGAGGTCCTTAGTGTTTACAGTGGAACACAGAAAACCTGAATTTTTACTGCTCTGCTGAGGCCTCTCCCACATTCTGGAAATGAAATGGTTTGTCTGTCCCGGATGTTGAACTTGATTAGTGTCCACCACAAATGCAATCAGAAACAGGACTGTGAGGCTGCTTAGTGTTGCTTTTCAAGGACAGCTTTGTTGCCCAATATCCTGGAACAATATCCTGTTTTCCTCACAAGAAAAAAAAATCCTAATAGGATTATTATTAAATCCGTCTTTTAAAGGAGACAAAAATGCAGCAATACAGCAGGAAGGACTCCTTCCCATTTTCAGTAAGATGGAGAAGCAGCAGGAGCAGCAGGAACAGGAACAACAGAGATGTCCTGCAGCTTCTCACCTGCCCTTCTAGTCCATCACTGCTCTGGCAGCTCCCTGCTCACTTGAGCTCTGCCGTCCCCAGCCTCTTGTTTTGCACGTTGCTCTAAAACCCACACACGGGGGCATTGCACATCAGTGCTAGATGAAGGACATGCTCTCTGGCTTCATTCATCCCAGCAGCACTGGGTCTTGTCAAAGGAAACTGGAAGACCATGTCCCACCTGGTATTCACCACAGCACTTCTTGCTGCTTGTCCCCAGCGGAGCAGAGCACTTGAACCTAGGCAGGATCTTAACAGCAGAGCCAAGTGGCACTTCGAGTTTGATCCAAAATTGCCCCTTTGAATTGTTATTTATCTTGTTGTTAAAGCAAAACAGAGCACAGGCCTCTTCCTGCTCAGTCACACAGGAACAGATGGATCAGGAGATTCTCCCACCCACTCGCTCTTTGTGTTACAGTGTCTCACCTCAGAAGTGGGTGAAAGAGTTGGTTGTAGTCCCTGGCCTTTTATTGAGTGCACCTGGTCCATTCGGTGCCTCGACACGCTCAGAGTACACCCATGACCATGCTTGCTGTGATGGAGGAGCAGTGATTCCTTTGATATGGAAGAGCTGGTACCTCCCCACAGCTGCTCTGTCTCCATCTGTGGAGCATCACTGTTTATTCCCTTCTTTCCCTTCCTTGACTCACAGTTGAACTACACCACTCTTCTTTTGCCTGTGAAACAAATTAGAGCATTACACATGAAACCCAGAAGTCAAGTAGCATCATTAGGCTTTGGGAAACAGCAGCCAGAGAAAAACATGCACAGGTAACAGTCCCTTTGTGCAAGACTTGGGACATGCAGGGAGTGAAGAACATGGGATGCACGGCTGCCACAGGCTGGTTTGCATCCAGAGATGAGGAGCTCTGCTTGGGATGGGAACACGCTGCCAGCAAGGGCCTCTCCCACGCACCTCCACCATGCACCGTTTGGCACATAGAGCCTGGGACTGTTTTATCCTGCAGAGCCAAGCTGTGAGTGAAATGGCGAGGGCTTTGAGCTTCTTCACATCTCTGGTACAAAGGCCCAACTGAAATAACTGTGATCCACCACAAATGTCCCCCCCAGCAGTGTGTCCTTACCTTCATGGGAGCACAGCTGCCAGCGAGGGCTGGCAACGCTAAGAAATATCGTGGTGAACACAAAAGCACAATCACCAGGCAATGTATTTTACTGGATTTCAAGGTGCTGATGTGTTTTAATACAGGCACTGTGCAGCATTCTGCACCTGAAAGGGTCCAGGACCACCAGGGGCAGGGCCAGGTGTGCTAGGAATGGGGCCGGGACTCCTGGGAGTGGGGTCAGGGCCCCCCAGGAGCCGGGCCAGGATCCCCAAGAGCAGGGCCAGGAACCCCACGAGTGGGCTCAGGACTCCCGGGAGCGTGTCCAGGACCCCCGGGAGGGATGAGGGCACGGCAGTGAGGGGCGAGGGGACCAGCTCCTGCCCAGAGAGTGGAACTCCTGCGCCGAGTCACTCCGTGGGACAAGTTCAGGGAAGTCCCGCGCTGCCGCTGCGCCGGGCAGTGTCATCCGGGCCGGCCTCCCGGCGCACTCGGCCCCCAAAACCCATCCCCGGGGGCCCGCGCGGCCGGGACGGGCCGTGTCGGGGCGGTCCGGTCCGTGCCGAGCGGTCCGGTTTATGCTGGACGGTTCGTGCTGGGCGGTCGGTACGCGCTGTGCCGGTCCGGTCCGTGCCGGGACGGTAGGTACGTGCCGGGCCGTGCCGTGCCGGGCCTGGCCGTGCCGGGGCAGTAGGTACGTGCCGGGGCGCACGGCCCGGGCCGCCGCCGCGGGCCCGCAGGGTCGGGGGGGCCCGTGAGGCGCACGTGGCGCGCGCGGGGCGGGCCGCGGCCGGGCACGCCCCGCTCCCGCCCCCGCGCCCCTCCGGCCTTATAGTGGCGGGGGCGGGGGCGGCCGCACTCGGCGGCGGCGGCGGCACCGGTACCGGCTTCATCCGCAGGTAGGGCGCGGGCGGCCCACGTGAAGCGGCGGGACGGGTGAGTGCGGGGGGGGGCCCGGCTCTGGGAGCCTCACGCACTCTGGCGGCTCCGCGCTCCCCGGGACCGCAGCTCCCGGCCCGGCTGTGAGGTCCTGGACCGTTCTTGTGGTGGGCCCGTGGCCGGTCGCTCAGCCCACTGGCTGGTTGGTTCCACGGCGGCGTTTCTGGCTGTGTTGGAGCCGCCGCTCCGGTCTCCCCCGAGCTGAGGGGGGAGCCATGTTTTGTTCCCGCTCTGGTATGGCCGCGTGGTGCGGATCCCTCAGTGCCCTGCCCCGACCGCCCTCGTCTCTCTCGCACCGGCAGTCACGCCCTGGGGTGGGGGTTTCCCCGGCCTCCTTCTCCCGGCGAACGGTGAGGATGGATGGTGGTGGCCTCGGGGGCCCCGGGTAGCCCAGTTGTCCCGAAGTGGAGGTTCCCTGTCCTGGGGAGCTCCTCGTTCCCCCTGCCCGGCCCCTCAGGCCGCTCCCCCGGCGTGTTTGTGGGGCCGCGCGGGGGAATCTCCGCACCGTCTGAGGGCGCTCGATAAGCTCTGGGGCGCAGGGAGATGATCACTGTTTGTGTTTAGCTCTTGATAAAAGCTGGGAAGGCCTGGAAGCTGCGTGGGAGCCATGTCCTGGGAGTGGGTCTGCGGTATTGGGGTGCAGGGGGTACTCCCCCCGTCCCCATGGGGAGCACTCCTGCCGCCCTCAGCATCTGGGTGAGCACCGCATCGCTCACACCGGCCTTCAGGTGACTCCTCTCGGCAGGCGCTCAGAGCTGGACCTCGAGCATTTGAGGCTGCTCAGGTGGGTGAGTCACCCAAGTCCTTCAGCATAGTGTTCCTCTGCTGGCTGTGCAGGATAGACTGCGGAACCGTGGTCCCGCTCCTGGAAAGGTTCCTTTACTGCTTGTTTCTGCCTTGCTCAGGGAGGAGGTGATAGTAAGGTCTTGATGGCCCCATGCGTGTTTGGGGCATGCATCCGCCTCTGGTGTGCGAATCGGTCAGCCGGCGAGGAGTTGCGATGACCAGCAGCAGGAAGCTGGGGCTGCTGGAACTCAGGGGTGGCTGGTGGTAGCTTACACTTGCTGGGCAGCAAGGAGCTGTCAGAACACTCTCAGAACCAGCACCTACCAGCTCTGGCCCTGGGGTCTGCTCTGGTTGAAACCTGGTGGCCTCTGGCAGGTGTTTTCTGGCCCCAGGGTGAGATGTTGGGTGGGCTTAGCAGGGCTGGACTCCAGACATGCTTCTGGAATGTTTCTCTCAGGGTGGGTGTTGCAGGTCGGGCAGGAGTCCTGCAGCTGAAGGGTGCACAAATGCATCATGAAAGTGAACAGTGCCAGAGGGTTTGAAAGTTGACTCAGGCAAAGGGGATGAGCGTGAATAGGAGGATCATAAGGAAATTGTGAATTGTATCTGTGGCTGGAGAGGTGGGATTTGTGTCCTGAAACAGTAAATGGCCGGAGTGCTCACACCCTGCCCCTTAAATGTGGAGCTTTTGCACAATGGTTACTCATGTTCTCTAGCTTGGAGTTTTTTTCTGAGGAAGAAGGTGGGTTTTCTTAGTTGAATCACAAGGAAGCAGGTATAATGATTCTGGTTTTGTGCCTTTCTTTGAGCCTTAAGTCTTTTTGTGGTGCACAGTCATCCCATTTTCATGCTAAGTGAGGTAATTTAGTGCTGTTGGATTCTCCTGGGTGTCTTTGCACTGAGGCTTCCTTGGCTGTGTCAGCATGGCTGAGAAATGGGCCAGGGCAAGGAGCAGCTGGGCTGTGCTAGGTGTGAAGAAACTCTCCCAAGTTCCTGATAGAGCCTTTGTTGGGAAGGAGCTTCCTTGGTCTTAGATGAACCGCTGGGGTGAAGGATCTTCTAATTACAAACTAGTTCTGCTAGTGTATGGCAGATCTCTCTGTGGGGGTGCCTATGGCTGTCCTACCTCCTTGGGAAGGTGTGAAACATTGTTCCCTTTCAGGAGTTGTTACCTGGAAAAAGTGTGATTTCTCTTGGATCCTATTTGGCACAGTTGGCCTGATTTATCTGGCAGCTGAAGTGGAAAATACCTAGTGACTTTTATGCTGTCATTTTATATCTCCTTTATGAGGAGTTGAAAAGCTGCACGTAGGCTTGGGAGGTGCATCTCATTAAGCCCTGTAGTGCAAATCTGCTGTTGCACTCTAATGGCTTTTCTCATTTCCTCCTCTGGAATCGGCCTATAACAGACTCTTAAGAAAGTGGGAGCCTCTCACTAGTGTTACCCGTATGACTCACTGTGTCCTTAGAGCCGTTGCAGAGTAGTTCTGTAGCTAAGGAAAATCCATGTGGGGCTGTAGTTAATTACCAAAACCACAATCACTGGAGTGCTTCTGGGCCCTTGGTGTGACCTCCTCTCTGGCTGCTATGCCAATGCTGCCTTGGTCCTGGCTTGAGGGCTGGGTTCTCAGTGTGTGTGTCCCACTTCCTTCCGTGTACTCCTGGGTCCTTGGTGTGACCTCCTCTCCCCTTGTGCTTTTGAGTCCTTAGGGGGCATGTCCCACCTCCATCCTAGTGCTTACTCATCTGTGGTTTGAGGGCTTGTAGGTAGCAATAATGGGGCAATGGCTGGGATCAAAATTCAGACTCCTGCTCCTAGGGAAGGCACAGCCAGTTCAGTTTGATGGTAGCCACTGTGACTTCGTGGTTTTGCAGCCCCCTGCTTTGCCAAGATACCTGGAGCTGTCTCTGGCTGGCACTGCAGGTCTCTAATGCAAGAATGCCAATGCTATTCCATACTACATTTTTCTCATTCTGAGGATTTCTGGGCAGGCACAGGGTGTCCTGGGAGCGTTCCTGAGCACCGCTAGTGTGGGGAGGATCAACTCTGTCCTGGCAGAGCACAACTTGTACTCAGGGTGTGACTGGGAAACCCTGTTCAGGGGCTTGAGCATTCCCTGTCCCTTCCTGAGATAGGGGCTTGGCTGGCAGCTGGGCCATGAGAATCCCTTTCCTTAGGGATGAGGGGACCGCAGGTGCTGTGCTGGGGACTGAAGCTGATGTGAGCCCAGACTACATGCAAGAATTGCTTGTTTCACATCATATTCTTGTAACTGGTTTGCAAACCCCTCTGGCTGCAGGGTTTTAGGTTAGAGGGTTCTAGAAGAGCCATGACCACAGCCAGGTTCTGGTGTAGAAATAAGCCAGGCTTTCTCTCTTGGGCTTGTTGGTAGCTTGCTTAAGCTTGATTTCATGCTTTCTCACACCAGTACATGGTTGGTCCTTACTGAGCATTGCTGATGCTAACAACCGGGCACAGCAGTCCCAGATGGGAGCTTCTCTGGTGGACACAAATAGCTGCTCTGCTCTCTGGTTGGTTGACTTCCCTCAAAGCTGCCAACAAACTATCCCAACATCTCACTTTGCAGGGCAGCTTGCAGCCTTTCTTGCTGTGTGCCATGCTGGGAGTGTTTTGGGGGCTGAACGGCTGTGTCCATCAGAGAGACCAATTGTGAGTGCCCAGGGAAAGACCGTGGTTGTGCCCGGTGGGGTGAGCAGCAGGATCTGTGCCTCTGCGGGCTGAGGCTTGTGCTGCCAGTGGGGGAGCTGGAGGAGGGCAGCTGCCAGTGCTGTGCCCCAATGGCGTCTGTCTGTCTGCGTGCCACTGTTGGCTCACTGGGCCGGCAGACCGGGGCATGTCTGGGAGTGTGTTGGCCATTCCTGGTGGGAAGAGGCACTGAGTGGGCTGGGCTGCTTCTGGCCAAAACCTTGAGCTTGCCTGTGCGGGCTGCTGGCCTTGAGTGAGCCCTGCCTGTGCTGCTGATCTTGGCTCACCCTGGCAGCAAAGGCTGGGGCTGAGCAGGGCCTCAATTGACTATTGTCCTGATGCAGAGCCCTTGGAAGTGCTGGGGAGTCACGTAGGCCGTATGCTGCCAGGTTAAGCCCTGGCTGTGGGTGCCCGCTGGAATTGGAGCTCTGTGCATAATGCTCTAAACCCGCTTAAAACTGGTGAAAGTGGTGTCTCAACTCCTGACAATCTCTATTTCATCTCACTTCATGCCAGAAAAAGGCCAAATTTGAAGCTATAGAGTGTTATTGGCTGTGAACTGCTAGTGATTACCAGCCCCTTCACTTCCCCAGCAAGAGATCTCAGTTTAGTTTCAGGGATCAGGAGAGATGCTGGGGGCCTGACAGCTCCCCATGTTGGGCAAATGTCCCATGGATGGTTATGGCCTTGTGCTGAGCACTGGAAGAGCTTCTTGTGATGAACTGGGCTTGGGAGGGGGGTGTATGTGGCTAATTCTTTGGGCTGGGCTGATGGGAACGAGCTCCTGGGGAACAGCATCCCTCTTTCTGCTGAGGGCTTGAGGGAAGAGCTGTCTCAGGGAGTGCAATCTCTGCTGCTAGCAAGCGGCAGCTTTGTGCCCATCCTGCCTGGCCTAGGTGTTTCACTGGTGGCATTCCCAGACCAAAGGCTGGGTCCAGCTTACAAGGGCATAAGGCACCCAAATGGCTGTTGGATAGCTGGGACATCCCCAAACATCTTTTTGCTGTGGAGATCCTTCTCTGGACAATGCTATGTCCATCTTAGAAGCTGGGGGAGCACAGGAGGAACAAAAAGCAGGAAGCAAAGACAGCAGGGCTGGGATGAGCCACTGTGGATTTCATACCTGCTAAGATGCCAGATGAACCTCTGCTGGCAGCAGCACAAACTTTTGTGCAGCAGCACTAGGGTGATGGTGGCTTGTGGGAGAAAGATATGGGTCTCTCAGCTTGTCCTGCTCTATGGAGCAAGAGTTGAGGCTCCCTGCCTGCCCTGCTCCAGTTCCCAGGCACTTTGAGAGCCCTGCTCCAGGGGAAAGGCTTTGTGAGTTCAAAGGGCAGCAGATGCCACTAAGTGTGGGGAAGCCTTGAGCTGGAGGGATGTGTGAGTGTGTTGTGCCTGGGCAGGGCCTCTGCTTGAATGGGGGAATGTCCCTCTTCCTCTGACCCCAAAAAGGAGCAATGTGAACCACTTCAATAAAAGCTTTGCCCCAGAAATACTTTGGGGCATTTGCAGTGTTCCATAAATGTGAGCCTCTGTCTTTTTGTGCTGGAGTTCTGCCAATCTGAGCTTTCAAAAGTGCAGCAATTTACTGCATTATGTAACTAAAAGTCTTGAAATCCTACTGTTCCAGGCCCCTTTGGAGAAAGGATAACTGCTTGTGGTTGGGATCTAGGAGATGGCAGGGCTTTAGTCTCCTGAGGGATCTGTTTTGAGGTGATGCCATCCTCATTGTCTCAATTCCTGCTTTCACTATTGCTGTGCAGGGGAGGGTGGCTGTAGGCTACCCATTCCTGCAGATTAGTCAGGACTTTTATAGGGAGCAGTTGTGATACTCACAGTCATTACATGGTTTCATCAGTCTTAATTACTGCAAATATGGTTATTTTATTTCCTAATAGGGAAAACTGTAGCTGGCTGCTTGGCAGCTGTGAATTTGATTTCTAATGGTGTCTTACATGTTGCAGCTCTTCCAAAACAGAGCTGAAAATGTCATTACTATGTGTTCTGGTTGTTTTTTGGGTTTTTTATGTCCCTTTTTGCAAAAGGGAGGGAATCTTTCTAGTTGGGCTGGCTGCCTTACATGTGCTTTATTTTTTTTCCTCACTTGTTTGAAGCTACTTCTGTGTGGGGTCAAGGAGTAAATCATCAAGAAGCCTAATGCAGTTGAAATATGAGCTTTCTAAAACTGGTCTTTCTTAATAAGGATTTTCAGTGAGTCAGGGAAGAGTGTTGTGGCATGCAAAACTCCTTGTGTAAACTCTCTGGTGTCAGACTTCGGGAATCTTTGGTCTCAAAACCTTGTTCAGCTCAAGATTTTTCATTGTGCCTCAGCAATGCAAGAGAGGTCATGTCTAACCTGCTAGAAGCCTCTTATTTTACAGAGAGATGCCACCTCAGCACCCGCAGGAAGAGACATGCTGCTTGTAGGGAAGAAAAAATAAATTAAACAAGCCACAGTCATTTTGGAGCAGTTGAGCTCCTTGGGAGCAGTGAAAGAATTAAACCAATGTATATGTCTCAAGAACAAAAGGAAAAAATCCCCAACACCTCATCAAAACCTCCTCAGCCTTTGCCTTGGATGGCTTTTATTGCCTGTAGTTTTAATTAGTGCTCACAAGTTGATTATATTCCTTGCTGAGAACTTTTATAGCCAACACCTGGTAGTTTCAGCTTTCAAAAATATTTTGGATAAATCAGTGTGGTTGGATGATGCTTTAGGGTTCACTGAAGGCTGTGAAAGCTCAGTGTGACTCAAAGCCAGAGGTGGTAGAAGCTCCAGTGTGCAGAGGGCATGTTCAGCAATTCCCAGTGTTCATGGTGGGTGGGTGGACTGCTCTGTGTTCCAAGAGACCAGACTGCATCAGGAGTCTCCGTAGAGTTTGGCTGTTCCCTCAGTGGCTGGTCCCATGTGGGTACCCACAGGTGTGTGTTGGCCCAGGGATCTGCCTGCAGCCAGACACCAGAGATACGGGCTCATCCTCTGGAGTCCCAGAGAGGAAATCGGAAGAAATGGGCTCTGGCCCCTGGGCATAGTTCAGCTGTGGACGTGCCAAGGGCAGCGTCTTGTCAATGATTCCTTTGTTGGAGTGGTGGGTGGCTTGGAGCTGCTCATGATGGTCATGTGTTGCACTGGCCAGGATGCAGGAAAATACCCTGCCAGTGGAAAAATCATTGTCTGGGCCACACTAGACTAGTCTTAGCAGCTTACAGAATCCGACCTCCTGTGCTTTTCTTCCTCTCACCCTGTGTGGGTCTGGAGCAGCACCGCAGCCAGGTGGCTCTGGCAAACCTGGTGCTGTATCAGATAACTGCTGCCAGTACCTCCTGTGCCAGGCAGGAAGGAGCAGGATCTCCCCATGACTCTGGATCACCAGCTGTGCCTCGACCAGGACAGTGGGATCCTAGCATTGGATGTGCACCAAGTGACACAGAGTGAGTGAAAAGGCAGGAGCCCATCGTCCTGTAGTGTGTACTATAGGGATGTGCCAGGTAGATGCTGACATGTCAGCAGCCATGGATGAGATGGTAATCACTGTGAGCTGGGGTAGATACAGGCTATCAATAGGAGCCAGCATCACACTGCTTTGAAGTTGTCACTCTGCTTGGTATGACCTCAGGAGCTCTGGAAAAGACTCTCCTGCTCCAAGTTGTTTTTTTCCTCGAGTGCAAACCTGAGCAGCAGAGATCTGCAGAGCGAGGGGTGGGCTCTGGTGAAGGAGCCTAATGCTGTCTCCTTGGTTGGTGGTGCTTAATATGGGTGAGTGATGTGGGGATATTTCTGGCTTTGAGGCTGGGGAGGGCTGCAGTCCTTCAGAAAGTGCCTTCTGAAATCCCTGGGGTTCCACAGGAGTTTTGGGGCTGGTAATGATATCTGTTGCTTTGCATGTTATGACCCTTGTTTGTGAGCAGCTGCCCTTGCTACAGTTCCTTGCTGTGATGCCTCGTGCTGCTCTCAGCTGCCTGGACCAGCCTTCATTTGGAATAACAGTGGTTCTGGAGTGTGATCTAGTTCTGCTGCTGTGCGGGCCCATGCATGAACAGCCTGATCTTGATGGCCTCTGGATTGCTCTCAATGAGCTTTTCCAAAGGAATTCCACACTTCAGCAAACCTGAATGACATTTTCCTGTTTATTTGGTTTTCTAGTCACTTCTAGTTTTGAACTTTTTAGGTGAATTGTTTTTATACTTGGGTGCTTTGTGAAACCTGCCGTAGCCCTTTTGATCCAGGAGGAGGGTTTGGATGCAGTTGGGTCTGGAGGTGCCCTGCCAGGGCCAAACTGCAGGGGAACCAGGCTCTGCTGGGACTGCTCTGTGTGGATCCACCTCCCCCGTCTCTGGTGGCATATGGGAGCCTTCTTGGTCACTGCTCAGGCTAAGTTTAGCCATAGCCCCTGACCTTTGGGGATTGTGGGTGTGCTGTGACACCCAACTGCCCTTTTTCAGCAGAAATAGGAGTGTCCTGCTCAGGTCATGCATGAGGACTTAAGTCCCTTCAGTGTGTCTGCATTTAATAACCTTGGTGTGCAGCTACTGCTCTAGGTGGTGTGGGGCTTGCTGGGGTTGCACTCCTGCAGATGCTGTGGGAGCTCTGCCTGTGCAGATGAGTTCTGGCTGCTGTCACAGACACTGCCTGCCCTTTCCAGCTTAGGTCAGGGTGTCGCATCTTAAATTCATCACTTATAAATGTGTGCTGACTGGGCTCTTAAAGGCCAGCTGCAATCTGAGCATGTGCTTTAGAGTGGCCCACTGTGCTGTTGATCCTGGGGTGCTCTTACCTCACGGATAAACTTTCCTCATGGTGGTGGGGGCACTGGTACAGTGCCAGCCTTGCAAACAGAGCGGTTGTTTGCCAGAAGCAGAGATTCTGCTTTCAGCTGAGGCACTGCTTTGTCCTTTACAGATCTTTGATCCCCAGTGGAATCATCACCGACTTGATTCAAGATGCCACCGGCCATCGGAGGCCCCGTAGGATACACTCCGCCTGAAGGAGGATGGGGATGGGCAGTGGTCGTCGGAGCCTTCATTTCCATCGGTTTTTCCTATGCCTTCCCCAAATCTATCACAGTGTTCTTCAAAGAGATTGAGGTCATCTTCAATGCCTCCAGCAGCAAAGTCTCCTGGATCTCCTCCATCATGCTGGCTGTTATGTATGCAGGAGGTAAGTGGGGTGGAGGCAGTGGTACTTGTGCTCCCGCATCACAGCACAAGATGCTGCTCTCCTGCTGGGGCTGGTGATTCCCACCTGGCTGTGGTGAAAACAACCAAAATTCTGCTAACGCTTTGAATTCTCTCCTGTCTGAGAGCAAAACCTCCCTTAATGAGTTTTCTTAAAGGAGGTTGCTCAGAAAGTTCCATTTAATGCCCAGAATGCAAAAACCAGGTTAATCTGTCCTCCTCTGCAAAGCTGTAAAATCTTTCCGGGGAATTATGACTTGTGTAATTCTGCCCTTGTCCTTATTACAGTGGGTTGCAGATGCTGTGTGTACTCCCAGCATCCTCCTGAAGGCCAGGGAGCTGCTGTGCTACATGTGGCAGCCCTCCTCTTAGGGGCACTTTGAGATAAGACATTGGGTTTTTCTGGGTTTTTCTTCTCAGTTCAGGGAATAGCAGGTGTATGTAGGGATCTGTCCTCAGTTTCTTGTCAGCTCAGTTGTGCTTGGAGTGTGCTGAAGCCTTGTGCCACGTGTTACTGCTTGCTGGTGCCAAGCAGTGCTGTAGGCAGCTTGTGCTGTTTGAGGATGGTAGTGTGCGCTGGAAGTAGGGAGACATGAGCAGAATAAGGCAAACCCACCTAAACTAAACCCCTCCCTCCCCTGTCCTTCAGAAGCTGCCTTTTGAAGGCTTTTAACTTTCAAGCTGAGTACTTTATGCATGTTTTTAATGGGTGAGGAGCATGCAGAGTGTTCCTGATCTCAGACCCTGGGGTCTTGTATGTGCCTGCAGACACAGTGTTGTGCTGGGCTGAAAGAAACACTGTGAGTCTGCTGTTGTGACCACTTCAGCGGCAAATGGGAGCTTGTCCCTGCTGCCAGTCCCCAGCTGGCAAGTTGCCTGCAGCCTTGTTGGATTTGTGCATCCAAAGGAGCTGATGTCAGCTCCCAGCTGAGCACGAGGCTTTTCCTTTGCCGGGAACAGGCTCTGCTTTGTCCTCGCTCAGCTAGCGAAGCGACCAGCACATTCCCCTGCTCCAATGTTGTAACAAGCTTGTAAACTGTGTAGCTGCCTTAATGAGACCCAATCTGGGACATTCCTCCTCTTGCAATAGCTCAGAGCTGATTCTTCAGGGGGCACTGTCTGGAGCTGCCTGGCAGCAGGGTTAAGAACTCCCTCCTCCAGTACTGGAGTAGTGGTTGTCCCCATGTCCCCCTACCTCCCTGGTGATACTGTCTCTCCTGTTTCCACTAAACTGTTGCCATTAAATTCCAGCAGCACAGGAATCGCTACTGGCCCATTCATTCCTGCCTGAAACCAGAGCCTTTACAGAGTCTGAATTGCACTGGAGTAGTCCTAGTGTGTATCCCATTTTCCCTGTCTTCTAGGACACCTGCTTGCTTGGAGGCTGAAAAAGTAGTTCATCCTCTGGAGTAGCAGAATCTCACAGAGCAGGGGCAGCTTCTGTCCTGGATGGGGCTAGGTGTGAGGAAGTAGCACATTTCCCTTCAGCTACATTTCCCATGTTCCTTTGTCAGTCCCATGTTGTGGCTAGATTCCATTACTTACATGTTTTTAGTAACTTGAGCAATCAAGTCAGATCAGGTAATGTTTAGTCAAAAATGCTTCCAGTGAATCTAGAAAATAGGTATGGGTGTGAATTATTTTCCTTTAAAAAAAGGAGGGGGGGATGGGGAAAATTGCCCCTAGCACTGTCCAGCTGTGTGGCTTCCTGCTGATTGCCCTTTGGAGCCTGCTATTTCCAGGTGGACTTCCTGGAAGAAAAGCTTTCACTGCCTTTAGGCTCTTCAGGGGCATCATGTTTGCTGAGTTTAAGGTCCAGGTTTTGCTGAGTATGCTGTGGGACTTGTGATGTGGCAGCTTCCAGGTGCTGCTGCCTCTCACAGGACCAGAGCCATGGCCCATCCCTGGTGGCATTGCGTTGGAGCTCTGGTAGCAGAGAGCAGAATGCTGTGGGGCTGGGAGCAGCCTCTGCAGCAGGAAGGCTTCTGTAACCTGCTCCAGGCTTTGTTTAAACTGGGCAAAAAGGTCAAGTACCATCTGAGGACCCATGAATAACATGTTGACAGCCTCTCTGTCTGTTAATGGCAAAGCAAGGTCTGTTAATATTCAATGGATGTTCATTCGGTGTATTTAAATACATTTTAGTGTCTGTAGAGCATGCTTGGCAGTCTCTAATCACTGTTTACTTTGGATTAAAGCTCCTGATACTGAAGCACTTAAAAGGGCAATTGGGCTCTGTCTGCATTAGAGGTAGCAGTGAAAACAGGAGCACCCCTTCTCCTGGGGCAGTGCTGCTTCTCCCCAAGCCCTGGGGAGCTTCATCTGCACCCAGAGAAGGTGTTTCCTCACAGCTTCATCAGCTTGATCAGAAACCTCTGGCAAGAGATGTGCAGTTGCTTTGTGGCTGAGACCCCAGCCCAAGGCAGGTGGGTGGCCACAAGCAGGGCAGAGCCCACAGCGCAGCATGAGGCAGGTAGCTTCAGCCTGTCCCAGAACCCTGTCTCTGGGGGCAGCTGGTGGCCGGACAGCTCCTATTTCAGCCCACAGAAGGCAACCTGCTCAGAGAAGTCAAAGCTTTCTGTGCTTCAACAATTCTCTCTTATGGTTGGTTTAGATTAGGTATTTAGGAAGAAATTATTCTGTGAGGGTGATGAGGCCCTGGCACAGAGAAACCTAGAAAAGCTGTGTCTGCCCCATCCCTGGAAATGTTCAAGACTGCATTGGATCTAGTAGAACGTGTCCCTGCCCGTGGCAGGGAGCTGGAACAAGATGATCTTCCAACCCAAGATCCCTTCCAACCCAAATAATTTTGTGATTCTCTTATCTCTGTGTGCCTCTAATCCTCCTGTCCTTTCCCCTTACTCCAGTTCCCTCACTGGGAGAAGCAGCACTGTGTGAAAGCTGGAATCCTCTGGCAGTAAAGTTGCAGTGTGTGTGTTTGGTCTCTCATGCAAAGATAACTCCTCTCTGGGTGCATCTCTGTTTGCTCAGGTCCCATCAGCAGCATCCTGGTGAACAAGTATGGCAGCCGGCCCATCATGATCGCAGGCGGCTGCCTCTCCGGCTGCGGGCTGATTGCAGCCTCCTTCTGCAACACGGTGGAGGAGCTCTACTTCTGTGTTGGGGTCATAGGGGGTAAGTGATAGCTCTGCCCTGGTGGGGCACTGAAAGGAGCAACTTCAGCCTGGTGATTAGTAGTTGGTGTCTGAATTTGCATAAATTCTGGTTCTTGTTGCTGCCTAGGTGCCTCTTTAGCTGGCAGCAGGGGCTGACTCCTGCTCATGCCAGTGGGAAAGTGGGTGGGTCAGCTGTTGGAATGGACTGTCTGGGGCACTAGTGGAATCACCATGCCTGGAAGTGTTCCAAAAAGCATGTGGATGTCACACTTGGGGACATGGCAGTGCTGGGGCAATGGTTGGACTCCATGATCTTAGCTTTTCCAACCTAAATTATTCTGTTATTCTAAGTTGGAAATTGAGCTGTGAACTCCCCAGAACTGGAACCCCACTTGTCCTGCCAGCCCTTCTGCCAGTGCTGCTGGAGGCATCCAAGCCTTGAGCCCTTATCTCTCTCTTACAGGCCTTGGACTTGCCTTCAACTTGAACCCTGCCTTAACCATGATTGGCAAGTACTTCTTTAAGAAGCGTCCACTGGCTAATGGGCTGGCAATGGCAGGCAGTCCTGTGTTCCTCTCTACCCTGGCACCTGTCAACCAGCTCTTCTTTGGCATATTTGGCTGGCGTGGCAGCTTCCTCATCCTGGGTGGCCTCCTGCTGAACTGCTGCGTGGCTGGATCCCTGATGCGGCCCATAGGTCCCAAGCCGGATCAGCAGAAGAAAGAGGCCAATAAGGAAGTGCAGCAGGAGGCTGGGAAAGCGGGGAAAAAGGATGATGGTGACACCAGCACGGATCTCATTGATGGAAAGGCCAAGAAGGAGAAGAGCTCATTCTTCCAGACAATCAACAAATTCTTGGACCTGTCTCTATTCACACACAGGGGCTTCCTGCTCTATCTGTCAGGCAATGTAATCATGTTCTTCGGGTTGTTCGCTCCCTTGGTCTTCCTCAGCAATTACGCAAAGAGCAAGAAGATTGCTAGTGACTCTGCAGCCTTCCTGCTCTCCATACTGGCCATTGTGGACATGGTGGCCAGACCTTCCATGGGACTGGTGGCAAACACCAAGTGGGTCAGACCCCGCATCCAGTATTTCTTTGCCATCTCTATTATTTACAATGGGGTTTGCCACCTCTTGGTCCCCATGTCCACCAGCTATGCTGGCTTCTGCATTTATGCTGGCTTCTTTGGCTTTGCTTTTGGCTGGCTGAGCTCGATCCTGTTTGAGACCCTGATGGACCTGGTGGGAGCTCAGCGGTTCTCCAGTGCTGTTGGCCTGGTGACCATCGTGGAGTGCTGCCCTGTTCTTCTGGGACCCCCTATGCTAGGTAGGGTGTGCTGTGCCTGGAGAGCTCACTTGAGGATACGGTTTTAATGGGGTGGTGCTGGGTTGGTGATTGAACGTCATGATCTTAATGGTATTTCCCAGTCTTAGTGATTCTATGATTCTTTGACTCTGGCTGTCCTGTCTGGACTTGCTGTGAGTGGTGGTGGGTTCCCTTGAGCCATAGGGCAGCGGTCAGCAGACCACCCCAGCATCTGAGGAATGGCCAAGGAAGTGGGATCTGAACCCCTGGCACAGGGTGGGGGAGTAGGGAATAAAGGAATGTGGGACAGGTCCTTGTCTGAATGTGGGGGTGATGGGCTTGGGTTGCTCTTGGGAATATCTCCATGACTTTAAGCTGCTCTGGGGGCTTCTTGCTAAACTGTACCCTCTCATCCTTTAGGGAAACTCCATGACATTTATGGTGACTACAAGTACACCTACTGGGCCTGTGGGGTTGTCCTGATCATCTCTGGGATCTACCTCTTCATCGGGATGGGCATTAACTATCGCCTGGTGGCCAAGGAGGAGAAGGCGAGGAAGGATGAAGAGACCAACATTGATGAGGCTGAGAAGCAGAAAGGGGCAAAAAATGATGTGGCCCCCTCATCTCAGAAGAATGTGGAGGATGGTGTCAAAGAGGAGGAGAGCCGCATGTGAGGGACCGGTCTTAATCCCGGAGTGTGGGGGAAGCGCTGCTGCCCTGGTGTGATGTCCGGGGCAGAGCTCTGCTGGCGCTGGGGGCCGTAAGAAGTGTTTAAACCGGGTGTTCATTTTTAAACAGGCTCTGAATTGTCTTTCCATCTGTGTTAAACAAAGGTCACAGGACTACACATGCAGTATCCTCATGTCTCCAGGGGCAGGGGGACTCTTATAGTCTGGCTTTTTAACAGTAACATGAATGTACTAATATGTGCCTTACAGTCTCTGTATCTAGCTGAATCTGAATGAGCCTTAACTCTAAACTGTGCTTTAGCTCTGTATTCTGCTTGGGGGTGGGGGGGGGTATGTGTGTGCTTTGGGGAGTTTTGTTGTTAAAAAGCCATAAAAAGCAGGATACTGGATTTGTTGAAGCACAATGGGCTTCAGGGCCGGCCCTGGATGAATACTGCTTCACACGCTTCTTACTGCAGGTCCTCTGCAAGGGAGATGCAGGCATGGGGCAAGGTGCTCCTTAACCCCCAGGCCCAGTGCCTCCTGGCTCTTTAGTTGGTCTTTAGGTATGTTTTAAAAACACTTTAGCTACTCTAGTTCTTTAAAATCCCTGTTTTTGTAGCTGTTCTCTCATGGGATATTTGAGTCGAAGAAAGATGCCTGCAGTTCTTGTTGGGCAACATCACCCACTCCAGGGCTGTGGCAGGCCTGCTTGCCCAAGCCTTCCTGGGGGAGTGTTGGGGTCCCCCCTGCCTCCCCACTCTGCCTCAATAGTGCCTCTTCTCAGCCCAGTGCTGGGTGATGTGAAATGGGCTCAGGTTGTGGTGCTGGCATTCATGCTGCTTTAGCTGTGCTGCCCCATCCTGCCCGTGGGGTGGTCTTCCACCAGAGCATCCCATCCAGCCAGGTGTTTTGGGTGCCTGACCTTGGGCAGAGTGCTGAGGTGGGTGGGGATGGTACATCCCTGAGACTTTTTCTGCTTTTGCTCTTTTACCTGTTAGAGAAACCTCTTTTACTTGCTTCTGTTCAACTGAGATCTTCAGGCGGTGGATGCTGAACCTCTCACATCTAGGACACGTTAAGGGGGAGGAAAGAATTTGTATGTATTTATTTTTTATTTTTTAGTGTTGGAAAATATCTCAATGTACGTGGAGCAGGTTAATGGCTCTCAAGTTCTAGTAAATGTTGATCAGAATTCATGTTAAGAGGCTTGAGTTTTTTCAAATAAACTTGTTTTTTTACAATTTACCCATCAAATATTGAACTTTTTTTCTTAGAAGTGAGATTTCTATGTGCCAGATCACATAGATTTAGGGTCAATTTTGAGGATAGAGTGAGAAGGGCTGTGGTGGGGCCTGGCTCTCCACTTGCTGCACCAGCACCCTGTGGAAGCTGGACAAATACTGAGAGGGTGAGATGCCCGTTTTCAGCTGGAAGAGGAGGCTTTGGTTGGCAGGATGGCAACAGCATAGTGTCCTCATGCACTCTGATTTTAGAAACCTGTAAAAACCCTTGAGAGCTCCCTTGATTGTGAGGGGGAGGGACATACACTTAAAAGTGTGAGTGATATGCAGATGCTCTTGCTGTCTGCTTCCTTCTGAGCTGAGTGGGGCCACATCTATATGAGGCTGAAACTAAATGAGGGGTTAAATGAACGTGGTCTTGAGGGAGTTGTTCTGGGGTCTCTGAACCTGTGGCAGGTTCAAGACCTGCATTGCAACTGCTTTTCTTGCTCTCCCTTGTCTGCAAGGCCCCTTTTCCCTTTTTTGGATCTAAATACCTCTGTAAAGCAGCCTGGATTGTTGGGTTTTTTGGGGTTTTTTTTTTTAAAGACTAGATTATAAAGCCAGGGGAATATTTTGCAAAAGTGGATGTTGTACAGTTACTGAGCTGTGATACTGTAAAGCCAGTAATTGTACTTTTATAGCTGGGGTGTCTGGTGAACCGCAGGGATAGGCTCACATCACAATAACCAACCCCTGCGAAACTTGCCCTGTTATCCAAGTTTTTGTAGCTGCAGACAAGGTCCCCTCTGTGTGTGGGATGGTCTCTGGTGGGACTCAGGGCTGCAGGAGGGCCTGGGCTCTTCAGCCATGCCAAGCATTGGTGATGCCTGTTGAGAAGAGCATCTGTCCTGTGTAATGCAGAATGTGTTCAGCCCTTCTCTTCTGCTCCCTACCTCTTGTGGTCACTGGGGGTCCTGTCTGGGCTGTGTCCACAGCTGCCATGGGTGTTCTGTAGCCACAGCCACTGGGAGAGGCTCACACAGCTAGGGCAGGAAGCCAACTTGCTTCTAAGGAAAAAAGTGTTTAAATAATTTCCTGCTGCTCATATATGGCTGACTGGGAACACTTCAGTAGTCAATCCTGGTGGTTCTCTACTGGTGACCTCCATGCCCTATCTGGAGCTGGGTGTCAGCCCTGTCCTTGTTCCAGGATCTCCTGTGGGATTAGTTCCTCTGATCCAGTGCTGTGGAAATGCAGGTGAGAGAGGAAGGTGTCTGTTGGACTGGGAGGAGAAACTTACTCTTGCCCTTGGTTAGGCTGAAAGCTAGTAAGTGCCCTGGGGTGGAGCACACTCCTTGCTATGGCAGGTGTGGCACCCCTTCAGGGCACAGGCTCTGTCCTGGGCCAGCCTCCCACAGGCAGGGGCTGTCCCAGTGCCTGTCCTGGCTCAGCTCTCAGCAGCAGCAGAGCTATATTTAGTCACGTTATTTCTGCAAGCAAAGTTATCTGCACTGCTGGGAAGTACATGACCTGGGCTCCCAGAGCCTCTCAGTGTTCCATACCTGTATGTAAAACAGGAGCTAAAATTAGGCACAGGGCTCACAAAAGCAGATGAGAGCCCTGGCTTTACCCATGGTGATGGGTGAGTGGGCAGTGGATGCTCAAACCAGCCCCTGTGTTCCAGGGATGCCCTGCAGGCTGAACCCATTGCACTGACTAATTGGAGGAGATGGAGATCTGCTGGATCTGGTCCTTTTGCAAAGGACCACAGTAGGTTCATGGGGACATGTGCTTCCTTTCTCCCCAGGCCAGGAGCTGTGAGTAGTGGCAGTATTGCTGTCAGATTCCCACCGTTCTTCCACTGGTTTCCTCTATGCACCTGGCCATGTTTCCTTCCTTCCTCCAGGGATAGCAAAATAAAATTCTCTTCATAGCGAGCAGAATTGAGGAAATACTTGGGAGCTAATTCCACTGGAGTTTGTTTTCTCAAACATCTGAAGTTGCCAGCCAGGAATGCTCAGCAGCAGCTGGGGGGTTTGGGGGCTCCTAGAGGAGCAGGGTGTGCTCCAGCTGCTGGCTGGGAACTGCTGACTGCTGGTGGCAGCCAGGCCTGTTGATGGTGGGAGCTGGGATGAGCTAGACAGACCCCAGCTGTCCTCCCTCCTTTCCTTTCTTCCCTTAGGGAATGTGGGGGCAGTTCACCGGTGAGCCTTCTGAATACAGCGGTTATGGGCTTGGGAGGCTGCTGCTGCCTCGGCTGTGGTGTTGGGCCATCCTCCACTGCCTCCCTGGGCGATGCCCAAATGGCTGCCTTGAGCCCATTTTCCCCGGTCTGTGGTGCCTGGGGTACTGTAGGAGGCTAGGCAGCCCTACAGCCCTTCACCCACAAACATTCCCAGCCTCCCAAAACAGCCTAATCCTCCCAGCAATGCAATCCCCCTCCTGGGGCGAGGGGAGCCTGGCTGCAGAGCTCATTCATGTGACATGCATGAGGAGGGGATCTGGGTCCCTGCCTGCTCCTACTCTGCCCAGGGACTTTATTCAGTTCTTTTGGGAGATTTGGGTTATGCTGAGTGTGCATCTCTGTCCAAGCACTCTGGGCTGCTGCTCTGCAAACAAATGCTGCTGTTCCCAGCTGCTGCCAAGGTGGGGCCCAGCAGGATGGGCAGCTGCTGGCAAAGGTCTGTTGGTCCCATGGCCTGCACTGCCTCTGGCTGTGGCTGTCTGCCCTGACTGTGCCAGAGGCAGAGAGAATTATAGAATCATAGGATGGTTTGGGTGGGTAGAGACCTTAGAGCTCATTCCACTGCAAGACATGGGCAGAGACCTTTTCCGCTAGACTGGGTTGCTACAAGCCCCATCAGGCTGGCCTTGAGCACTTCCAAGAAATGGCAGGGTGATCAGTGCCACTCATATTGCTGCTGCTAGCTGCCACCTTCCTGCTGCAGGTGGGTATATGGGGATGACCATGCAGTGCCCATCCTGACTCCCACAAAGGCTTTGAGATGAGCTATGGCTGTGCAGACACTTCATCATCACTCAAAGCAGCCTGCTTGCAGCTGAGGAGCAGGAGGAACCTGTAGGAGGAGCTCCTGGCCCGTGGGGAAGTCTTCCTCTTTCTCTTCCTCCACCTTGGGTTGTCTGTGGGACAGGGGTCTGTCCAGGTTTGTGCCCTGGCACAGATGGACACCCTTGTGCAATGAGCAGCCTGATTTAGCCCCGATGTTGGAGAGTCCTGTCCGTGGCCTGGCACGACATGGCATGGGGATAGATGTACAGGAATGGGCAGATGGAGAGGGCCACGGCTCAGCCTTTGCTGGCTGGGCTCTGAGGAAAAACAACAGCCCCTTAACAGGAGCAAAGCTGAATTACAGGAGACAGAGCATCAATGGCTGCAGGATGATCATAAATTACTTCAGTGCACATTATATTCCATTAATGAGAGCCCTTTGCTGTGTTAGGGTGGGGGGTTGAGCGGTGCCCCACTATCATAGAGCCAGTCTGGGAGGGGGTGGTGAAGGATACCCCTTGTCATGGAGCTATTCCAGAGGGTGTGAGGGATGCCCCAGTGCCACGTGGAGATGGGGCACAGCACATGCTCAGGGTGACTCTGTGGGGCACAGGCTGTGTTCACTGCAAACACTGCCAAGGACAAACTCTGCTGCACTTTGCTCAGGCTTTTTCCCTGGGCGGACCCAGGACCTTTGCTCTGCTTCAGGCAGAGATTTTGGCATCCCTGTGTTCCTCAGGTGCAGCCTGAGCATGTCTATAAAATAATTTAGGAGTTCTCTTTCAAGTTTCTTCCTGCATAACGGGAAAAAACAGTAAGATGGGGTGATTTAATAGCCGCCAAATAAAAGGCAAAGCAAGTCATTAGCTGGAAATGTCTGGTTCTCGCTCAGCCAAACACCAAGAAATCATTATGTTCAGTTATGGGATATTGCCCTGGAATACCATCTTACTAACTATTTATAATTATTTCTGAATGCACATTATAATCTGCTGGACAGGGCAGTGACAGTCACCACAGCTGGCGGCTGGGCACTGTTTTTCCCGGGAGTTAAAACTGCTTTGGTTTATAATCCAGCAGGATCAGATGTTCCTACTCTGCCAGAACACCACCCTGGCAGTAATTGCTTTGGCTCCTTGTGATAACATTGGGGTGTTGGCTGCATACTCACAGCTTCCCAAAGGGTATGGTCAGGTGTCCCCCATTCCCAAGGCTAGGGGAAGGGTGGGACAGGGTAAGTGGAACAGGATAGTCCTGTCCCCTCTGGATACATGTGCCAGGGGCTGTGGAGCTGATGGTTTTTGGGAAGCATGTGTTCATGGAAGAACTGCAGCAGTTCTGGGCAAACCTCTCATGCACCCCAACCACCATCCTGTTGGTGTTCCTGCCACCATGGGCATATGGGGATGGCATGGAGCCCGTTGTGGCCATTGTTCCTCCTCACCACTCCACGTGCTGCCCACACTGCTGTGTCCATGTAGGCTCTTAAACTTCTAGTCACCAGAGCATCTCCTGCTTATCACCCCAGACCTCAGGACCCTGATGCATGCTAATCACAGAGGGGTCTCTGACCTGCTTGCCCCAGCAGGGAGGACTCTGGGCTGGTGGGCAGAGAAGCAACTTCATGATGCTGGAGGTCAGAAGGGAAACAGGGACACTCAATTCCCCAAAACAGCTTTTTGCTGCCATGGCCACACTGATGCCCAAGAGAGCCTCCATGCATCAGCGTGGGGGATCCCCAGTGGGTGGGCAGAAAGGTCCCCATTGCCGTGGGGGTGCTCGGGGGGGACCAGGCGGGCCGAGGTCAAAGGTCAAAGCGCTCCGCTCTCCCTGCGGCCGTTCGCGGCGCGGCCGCCAGAGGGCGCCCTGCGGCCTTGGATAATTCCGGGATGCGAATTCCCAGAATCGATCCCAGCCTGGGCCAGTCCCCCCAGCCAGCCCAGCATCCCATCCAACCGCCCTCCGACAGTGCCGTGCTATTCCCTCTCGTCCTGCCACTCCACGCTTTTCTCCAAAGTCCCTCTCCAGCTCTCTTTGTGCCCCTTCAGGCGCTGGAAGGGGCTCTCAGGTCTCCCTGGAGCCTTCTCTTCCCAGGCTAGAAAGAGAGGGCATGTTCTGCAGCTGAAGTAAAACACTCACTACTGACACACCGTACTGTGCTGGTCCTCTGGCTGTTTGGTTTGTAGAGGTAATGGACTTTGTCTAGACAAGAGGAGGATCGGAGGCACCTTATCACTGTCCACAGGAGGTTGTAGTGACATGGGAGCTGGTCTCTTCTACTCTTCTACTGTAAGAGTAGAGTAAAAGGTCCAGAGGAAATGGCCTTAAACTAAGACAGGGGAGATTCAGATTAGACTTTTTTTTTTTTTTTTTATGGGTAAGAGTGGTTGGGCACTGAAATAGATTGCCCCAAGAGGGCATTGAGTCATCATCTCTGGAAGTGTTCAATAGATGTCTGGATCTGGCACTGGGTAATGTGGCTTCGGGGTTAGAGTGGCAGTGCTGGGTTAATGGTTGGACTGGATGATCATAAAGTTCTCTTCCAACATTGATGATTCTACAATTCTATTCTATGACAGCTTTCTTTGGCCTTGAACTTTAAAAAAACAAACTAATCAAAACAAGAAAAAGTGGGAAAACTAAGTACCAGCACTCTCAGAATGTTTCTGTGCAAGTAGAACAAGTAGGATGAATGCACAGCAGGATTGAGTTAAGAAGTGCTGCTCTCCGTGGCTTCAGAGAAACAAGAAAGAAGGAATGAAAGCAAAGCGTGGGAGGGGAATTAAACTTCATAAAGATGGAACTCTGAGCATATCACTGAAATGACCTTCAGTTTCAGTGAAGCCTAGAGGAAACCCACAGGATTCAGCATTTCTGCCTCTCAGCCTTTCCTGGGAAGCTGAAGGCAAGCGCCTGGCCCTGATACTGGTGAGAATTAAAACTTCCTCAAGGCAGAAAATCCATCTGCTGCCACACAAGGACCTGAGCACACAGCCACCATAATTTGACACACAGAGTTACTTAATTTATAGAATTTATAGCCTCCGGTGCTTCCTATGTTTTCTCTACCCTCTCCTATTAATCCATAATCCACTATTATAACCCTTAGGAAATGATTTATAGATTTTTTTTTCTTCAGTTTCCATCTTGGAAATGGTACCTGTCAGCATCATAAATGGCTCCAGAGCCTCTGGGCTGGGAGGTTGGATAGAGATGGTGGGGAAGGGCCAGAGGAGATAACAGGAGATAACAGAGATAACCTGCCTGGCAATGAAGCTGTCCTGTGCCCCCGTGTCCCTGCACAGCACCAAGCCACAGGTGCCCTGGTCCTGCCTACACCAGAGTGGTGTGGCATGGTCTGGATTGGAGAACACTGAGCACCAGCTGGAGTCAAAGCACCAGTAGCCCAAAATCCAATGGCCTCTGGGCTACTGGTCTGTATAAAGTCATTTTCCTGTCACTGCAGCCACTGTTGGCAGTCTGAGCACAGCTGTGCTATTGACTGCTCAGTGTGCTGTCTCCAGAATTAAAGCTCAATCGGCCAGGGGCAGAGATTATTATAGGGAAACTATGCAACTAAATAGGTTGTTAATAAGTTGATTTAAAATTCATAAATGGGGGTGGGGGGGTGAAGATAACAGGGTAGAGAACAGCAGGCTCAAATTAATTGAAACTGTTTGATGAGGAATCAGTGAGGTGGGGAATGAAATAAGGGAGGAGGATTAAAGGGAGTTCCTAATTTAAATCAGTTTGAAAATGTGCCAGAACCCACTCCACTGGGACTTGGTCATTGCGAGTCTTCATTGCTCCTTTCATTAGCTCCCAAGCCCTTGGCTGTACTTAGTGGATCCAGACAGGGGGAAAGAGTGGGCAGGGGCTGACCTCCTACCAGGGGCTGCAGAATGGCCTTTCTGCCCCTAATAGATTGGATTAGGACCGCAATAGCCTGGATGCTATGCCAGGGGATGTGGAAAGGCACAGTCACATCTGAGGAGGACCCGATGGTGGGTGTGAGGACGAGAGCAGTGTGGGGAGGGACAGAAGAGGAGGATGGAAAAGAAAGAGAAGTGACAGAAACAGCTCCAGGTTATGAGTTGGTGCTGGAGAGGCACAGCTGCTGCAGGAAACCAAGGAGGAAAGAAAAGTTGGCTGCAGTGCTTCTGCCCACGACTTCCCCACTGTCATCACATGTCTTTTCATGATGGATTTGCATAGATGAGGCTTGGAAGACCGAGCTGAACACATCCAGTGACTGCTGTTGTAGCTCAAGACATAAGCAAAGCCAGGTAGAGAAAGGTTCCAGCTCTTGTCCTATTATGCCTAGTCCTTACTGAGAATGAATATATGCATTTTAAAAAATAATTTGCCCAATCATCATAGAATCCCAGAATAGTTTGGGTGGGAAAGGAAATTAAACTCATCTTGTCCTACACCCTACCATGGGCAGAAACACCTTCCACTAGAACAGATTGCTCCAAGCCTCACCCAACCTGGCCTTAGATACTTCCAGAGATGGGGCAGCCACAGCTTCTCCGGGCAAACTGGTGCCAGGGCCTCACCACCATCACAGGAAAGAATTTCTTCCATATATTTAATGTATATCTGTCTTTACCTAGTTTTAAATTGTTCCCTCTTGTCTTATCTGCCTGTGTAAAAAGTCACTCTCTCTCTTCTTTATAAGCGCCCCTCCTTAAGGCATGGGAAAGGGCTCCAAATTCTCTCTGGAGCACTTCCTTCTCCAGGCTGAGCAGCCCCCACTCTCTCAGCCTGTTACACTACTTTCATGTTAAGCTTTGTCACATCTCCTGGGATAGACAGCTCCATGGCAGTGCAGGATGTGCTGCAGGGACGATGCCTGTGCCACAGCCTGGCATGCTGACTTCCCGTCTCAAATAAAGACCTGCTCCCAAACAATTTGCAAACAGGAGACATACATAAAACTCAATTACAAATATTCCAGCTTTGTTTTCACTCTTGGTGACTTGTCAGTTTGGCAAACACTGGTGTTCAAAACCACTAATCATCTGGGCTTCATTTGTGCCATCTGGCTCCTCACCTCCTGTGCCAGCAGGTCTGAAATACTTTCACTGTGTGTTTAACTTCCCAAATGATTTATCAAACACAGCATACAATTAAACTGCCCTTCTGTATCCATTAGACACTGTATTGATCTTCTTCTTGCTGCCTTCACTGCAAGCTGTGGGTCTCAGATTTGGTTAAACCATAAATATTATTGCACATCTCCCTAAAATCCTACTGATGTGCCTACACTGAGCATCTGGGTTTGCTCCACTCTGCCTGTCTGCAGCTTTACAGGACATTCTATCAGCCCCTGTAGTCAAACATCAGCTGCTGGTGACAAAAGGCAAGAGTAGGTGCAGAAATACCAGATGTCTCAGTGAATTCAAAGCTTTTCACTGCAGGGAACCAGTGGAGAGGGAGGTAGAGGCTCCTGGTTGCTCCAGCTCTGGAGACAAGGGCCACACTGGGATGTGCCCATGAATGGGTTTGGGGAACTTGGCTCTCCAGTGCCAACATGATGAGGTGGGATCTCAAAACATTCCCAAGCTTCAGAAATGCTGTAGAGCATGTGGCTGGTTTATCTCAGTGCAAGGTTAAATGCCACACAAGAGGTAATAAAGTGACTTGCCCCAGGCTACACAACACATTGAGGGAAAGCTGAAGATTAGAAGCCAGGTGTCCTCAGTGTCCTCAGTTCCTCTGCTCTGCCCTTCCCACCCGATAGGTTCCTGCCTTCTCATTTAAAAAGTCACAGCTTGTGTTTGCTCTTTAATGCTTTACACTTTGAATTAACTCCTTCTTCCGGGGACCATGGCATGAACTGCCAGGTGCTGGCACAGGGATGTGTCGGTAGTGGAGCTGTGGGGACAGCCCGGGCTGGGGAGCCAGCACCTGGGAAGGGATGCCCAGTCTGCAGGCACAAAACCCTGTGCTGTGGCTGCCGGGGCTTTGCAGGAAGGAGGAACCCAGTAAGGGTTTGCAGGGGGTGTGGAGGAGGTGAAATGTGGAATTAATTTGAGGACCCAGAGTCAATCTGTTTTATTCAGCTAAAATTGTGAAGGCTAAAAACTAGGATTATTTTTGCACATATTACTTTGAAATGAAAATTCTAATGCCAGCTTAGATACCTGTTCAGTCTCACAGGGTTGAAGGACATAGGCCAGTTAAGAGCTTAAAAAAAAATCCATTTCCACATAACACTTTGTAATATCAGGCAGCATTTAGCCCTTGTTTCTTCTACCTGTCTGATTTCCATATATCCAAGAGTAAGAACTTCTTTGTACTTTGCAAGTAACATGGAGTTCCAATCAGTGTCTGGTTCTCACTTTATCCTGTTGGGATTCACAGTGAATGCCAGATGCTGTGGTATCAGGGAATTACCAGGCTTTGCCTGTCCATCACAGGGATTTCCCTTTTTCCTCTCTTCTCTCCATGATTAAGTAAAGCTGCTGGGTTTTCTTTCATTGTTAATGTTACTTAAACCCAGATGGATTTACAGACTCCCAGTCCTGTTCCTGGGCACAGGCTCCTCTCGAGCACACACTCCAGAGGGGTGTTAATTAGACAAGGGGGGTGTTAATTAGGCAAGGGTGCAGTGGCAATAATGCATGGTGAATGTTCAGTCCTCCCACCCTCTGTGTGTGAAGTGGATCAATAAGCAATTCAGCCATTAGAAATAAAGCTACTCTTATTATCTGCCGATCAATAATTCATTAGTCTTGGATGTACCTGCCTTGGAGCACTTCTGGAAGGAGAGAAGCTTGCAGCAGGCAGACCAAGGGCAGGCAGGGGATGCAGCAATATTTTTCCCTCCAAAATCCCTGTGAACCTTTGGTGACTGAGGACAGTGGGATTTTCTATACCCCAGGTCTGTATCTATGATTAAAATGCAATTGTAAACAGCTTTTTTATTATTGCACATGCCCAACCTCCCCATCCCCCCTGCCCTCCCATTGCTGCTCCCCACTGCCCCGACTGGAAATGTTGACAGTAATAAATGACTGGCAAAGGAATTATACACATTAAGCTGAGAAGTGTTAAGCTGAGGTCAAAACTATTTTCTTTCTCTAATTACATGGAGGGTAAATTAATTTTGCCAATAAAAGCGACACAGAAGGTCATGGTGAGCAGGTGGTCACGCTGTCCCATGAGGAGCTGCCTCTGCAGCCGTCTTCCCCTGTGCCCCAAAATCGAGGTGTTTGGCTGGTGCGTTTAACTAGAACATTGAGCTGTGAGAAAGCCCAAACCCAGGCAAGAGCTTTTTGCTTAATTTATGGTTCTCTTTTTACTTTCAGACTAATTCCCAGCTTCTCGAGTCAGCGCTCAGCTGGCCGTCCTGCTCTTTGAACATAAGCCAGCCCTGAAACAAGGGTGTTCAGTCTGAAATCATGTTTATGAAACTGTAACAGGGTTTGTTACTCTGTTAATGCACCATATAAAAAAAGCTATGAAAATCAACTGCCAGGTATAATAACCTGCTCACTCCCAGCTGCATTTTCTTGGCTGCTTTATAACTGATTTTATCCTCTGCAGAGGATGGAAAAGAGCCTCATTCTGCACAGCTGGGATGTTGTGCCCATCCTGCCTCATGCCCTGCTCCTACCTCCAGGCCCCACCTGCAGCCGGGGTGACCCTGGATAATCCCCAGGATGGGCTGGGGAGCGGAGGTGGCTGGAACAGCCATCACGGTGCTCTTGAATGTGTGACCTCTTGTGGACAATGCTGCTGATGGTGGCATCAGAGGCGACCTTGAGCTTCCAGAACCTGAGCAGATTCAATTTTTCCTGGGTATTAACAGTGTCTCCTGGGGAAAAGCATGTCATTGTCTTTCCACTGGATCTCATCTGTGGGAGTCAGCATTTCCCACAGCCTCGCTGCCTTGGGGAAGGCCTTCGAGCAGAGGTAGGACATGGCAGTAGCTTTTGCTGGTCTCTGGTACTCACCATCCATCAGCCATCAGCAGTGGGATTGTTTCACTTCCAGGAACAGCTCACTCTGGCAGGAGCATCCAGCAGCACCACCGAGCCATGTGTCCTGGTGGCACTGGGTGGGCGTGAGCTGGGCACAAACACCAGGACTCTTCCCTCCACTGGATAACATTTCTCCTAAGACCTCCTGCTGGCTGGCTCTGGAGTATCTGATTGTGGCTGAATAAACACCTGTCCTGTGCCTTAAGATTAGCTTTGGTGAGTTTATGCTTCCTTCGAATCAAAGACCTGAGACAATTATCACTGCAACAGCTGTTCCTGGAATCATGCAGTGCACTGGAGAAGGGACAAAGAGAAGGAAGAAAGCATTCCCAACATTTCCAGGCACCATGCTTGTGCCAAGCCCTCACACAGGGCATGGCAGCAGTCAGAAGACTGGTCCCTGACCTGTGACAGTTCCTGAGGCCATCACTCCCACAGGGTTATGATGCTGATGCCAACGTGTGCAAACTCCTCACGCCTATCCTGGGAAATGACAGCATAATGAGCCATTTTCATTTGCTGTCTCCTAATCTGGCTGGAAACATCACAGCACATGGCAGCAAAATGCTGTGTTTAAATCCATAATGGCTCCTGGCACTATTCTTAATATAAATCAAGGGGGGTGCAGTTATGGAGAGAAGGTTTTTATGACCCTATCTTCATATCATCTGTCAAAAAGACAATTTGGCCTCTGCAGTATTAATCTATTTTTATCTAGACATGTGCAGTTGTTACTTCTATGCTATCACTTTCCAAATGGTGAGATTTATTTTTCCCCTGTTAGTCTCAGGAATTGCTTCCACTCCCCTGGATGCTGTGGGTGGGTAACTAATGGATACACATTTATGGCCTGATGTAAAGTGTTTGAAAAGCCCTTTGAAACCCACTGAGTGGGTTGAAGATGGCACAGAGTGCCACAGAAGCAGCAAAGTGTTGGTTGCACTTCCATTGCTGTGACTATTTCCCATTCCTCCTGGAAAGTTGTGATGACACCCTTAAGGGGAAGCAATCTCTACATGGGCCTCTAAAAAAGCTGTTCCAGCAGACCAACAGCTGGAAGTTGCTCTGTTCTTTCCCTGCCATTCTGTGAAAATGCCCTTCGGGCATCACATTATCTAAGTGGAAATTTGCCCATTTTTCCTGGAATATAATCTAGTAACAGTCCTGGCATAGCTTCCCTGTGCCTGTGTGTTTGCAAAGGGACACCAGGATAGACTCATATCCTTTAACTTCTGCAGCCTCTGCTGGTGGATAGCAACATAGATATGGAAAGCAGGAGGGAATCAAAGAAATAATGGGTTTTTTCAAAAATATATAATTTGGAAACAGCTTTTCTATTTCCACTTTATTGGGTATTTTTAGTTGAGCAGCTGTTCTCTTGATGTTGATCTTAACCCTGTTTCTTTCATTTCTAACTAAAGAATTTTTTTATTTTTGTGGCTATAGAATTCAGCTTCAGAGGTTACTTACTGTTTCCATGTTCAATGCACTCTGGAAGGAATCTATATTCTTCTCTTATGGTTCCTGGGCATGAAAGCAATCTCTAAATGCTCAGAGGATGAAATGAGGTCAAACCTGCAATTCCACACGGCTACTGCTGAGGGAAGCCAGCACTCCAATGTACTGCTTTGTTTCTGTCAAAGCAGTTTAGAAAACAGCAACGGGAAATTATTTTGCAATAAATAGAAACTTACAAGCACAGATGGGCTGCAGCCTCGGGTTTTCCTTCAAGCTATTCTCCCAAAAAGAGATTGGGAATTGCAATTGGCTGCATTAAATTTGTAGGTGAAGGACAAGCTGTTTTTACATACAAATTATTACAACTGCGTCATTTACAAATCCCTCTCATGCGCTAAAGCCTTCATGTGTCCACCAGCATAGGGCTCAAGCCTCAAGATTTCCTTTTGCATGTGGGTTAAAATGGTGCTCAGAGGTGGAGAAGCATCATCCAGCACCTCACAGCTCCTATGGAATGGACACTTCTCTCTCAGTCCCTCTGAGCACTGAAGCAGGAGCTGAAGAAGTGCTGCCAGCATTTGTTCAGAAGTGGAGCTGAGACACTGCCTGGTGAGCGGGGAGAAAATGCTCTCCAGGGCATCCTCCAGGACTGGCTCGGGTCAGCAAGGCCAGACCTGCTCTCCATTCCCCAGGGAGAATCAGAATCCTTATCAGTTAGGCTGGAAGGGATCTCCAAGATCACCAAATCCAGCCTTTGGCCAAATACGCTCATCCCCGCTCAGCTGGGATGTGCATGTACCCCAGAGTGTGGATGGGGTTGTCCCGAGCCAGGGGTGCTCCAGAGACACCCCTTCACCCAAATGCTGCTGGGGGCTGCACATTGCCCTGGAGCTGCTGTGTCAAAGCATTTCCCCTTCTTCTCTGAGCTGTTTATCTGGAAGCTTCCATTGTATCTGAGGCTCGGTGAGGGTGTTAATTACGCTGTGCTCATTTCCAAAATGGGTATTACAATGCTTTCCCTGCTGCAGCTGGGGGATTTTACAAAATTGTTAATACCCAATTCTGGAGAAAATTGAGCATTCTAAATGTTCCCCAAAATGTGTGTAAAAATTTCACACAATTCATCATTTGCAGGGGTTGCAAATAACCAGCTCCTTCCTTTTCTAGTGCATGTTATACCAAACAGAGGTTTTTAGACCTTTTCTCACCATCAGATTGCAGTTATATTCAATTCATATAATAGAGGTTATAAAACCAGTTTCTTTTTAAGCCCGTTCTTACAAAAAAGCTTCCCTTCCTCCAGCCACCTGCATTTGAAGTAGCCTGAAATATTGACAGAATTTTGCTGTATGAAATCCAGGAAAATTCATGGAACATACACCTGCTTAAGTTGTTCCTTTGTGTTCTCAGAAGCTCAAATCCTTTATAAAGTTGAACTGATACACAAACTAGAATTTATGTATGTATAGATATACACACACAATCTACCTTATCTCCTGCATTTTCTATTTCACGTGCCAGCAACTCTGTATAGAAAAAATATTATGTGTATAAAGAATCTTTGCTCTGGCTGTAAAACTGGAGGTGTCTCTGGGTGAGAAACATTATCTGTTTAACTGTGCAGAGTAGCACTACAAATTCATACAATATGAGGCAACATTATTACATTGCTATTTCCCGTGGAGTTTGGGCAGCATCCTGTCAGGCAGGATGTACTAATTTTCTGTGTGAAATGGCAGAATTTGGGCAGGGATTGGATTAATTTCTTCCATAGTATTCCTGGAAGTGTTCAAGGCCAAGCTGGAGGGGGCTTGGAGCAACCTGATCTAGTGGCAGGGGGTTGGAATGAGATGAGTTTTAAGGACCCTTCCCACCCAAAGCATTCCAGGATTCTGTATATCCTTTATCTTGCTGAAAGGGTTATAAAACCCTTAATTGCCTAAGCAACTAGGTTTTTTCCTTACCTGGAGGAAGACGTGTCTTTCTGTGCCCTCAGACTGATACAGCCCAGCAGTGCTGTCTGCTGAAATCAAAGTTTGCTTTTGGGAGCTGCCAATCCTTTTTTTTTTTTAATCTGTCAGCCCAGAGTTTTGACCAACAGTGAGAAATAAGCTGTTTAAAAATAAGTTTAAGCAACTCTGTATGTGTAGCTCATTGAAGTAAAAAAATTGCCCACTGCAGCTTCAAGATCTTTGTAATTAATACACATAAATGATTGATTGACCTCAAAACTTTGTGACAGAAAATCTATTCACTTGTCAATCATCTCAAGAAGAGCTGCCATTTAAAAAGGACTAAGACAGATGGCACCAATGAATTGTGCCACAGTGAAATGAAACTATATCAATTTTTCTCTTTCATCTACACTGGAGTGTCACCATGTTCATTTACAGAACCTGTGTGCAGGACCACGCACTGTATGTAAAACAACTGACTGAGGCTGAGGGAAAGGTAAGAATTTGGTAACAAATTACAGCAGGAGACGGAAACAGAATGAGAAATGCCGTACCCAAGATTTTGCCAAAGGCCAGGTCTAGAGCACCTGATGGAAAGGAGGAAGTTCAGCACTGCTTCCCAAAGCTGGTGGCTCTGAACTGATACATGCTCTTCTGAGGAGCTGGACGAAGCTCTGCCGACCTTTGTAAAACTATGGGAAAATGTGATGTAACGCAAGTTAAGTTCCCCAGTACTGCATGTACAGGGATGTTCTCATTGTGACGTGCAGCAGCAGAGACTGGTGAGGTGTGACCAAAAGTAATTTTGGCTTGACAACAAGCAGTGAGGCTGAGAATGCTGCTCCCACCCACCAGTCTCCCACCTTTGCTGGAACACTTTGCATTGTAACCTGTGCTTCTGGAGCAAGGGAAGGAGGAGAGCAGCACCGTCCTCTGACCCCCCAGATCTCTGGCTGTACACAGAGAAGGCTCAGTTCAAGCTACCTCCCAAGGACTGCCCATATTTGCCTCGAAGCCCAGCTTTTATAACCACATTTTTGTAAATTGATAAAGATGACAGCTTTATCAGCATCCTATTCCAGCTCCTGCCAGGCTGGTTTTATCACCCAGCGAACACTGTTCCCATTCATTCCTACCTGGATGCTGTAGCTGTAGCTGGTGTTTTGTGATTCATACTTCTGGTTTCCCTAAATTGGATTATTTCAATCTGAGGTCCTTTGGGCTGCTGCAGACTGCTCTGGCATAGTGCTGGGCTGCAGCTCAGTGTAACACAGAAATTTTGGCTGTGATCCCTGTTACGGGTAATCTTCATCCACTTCCTTGCAGAGCAGATTGAGCTAAAGCTCTAGGGCGTACTCTGCCCTCTTCACCCCACAGGAATCTCCCTCCTTCCTCTTATAATTCATGTGGTTTTGAGCCAGCCATGGGGCTGCAGAGCTGGGGCATGTCCAAGTCATGTTCTTAACCCAACTCCGAACTTACTTGCACAGAAAATGTCACCAGGTTAAAACTAATTTTCCCTTTCTGAGTGGAGTTGTTCTTGGTTCTGCTGTGTCAGCTCACCTCCCTTTTTCCACACTGGCAATAACCCCATCCTGGGGCTGATCCAGGTGGGACTGTGTCAACATCCCAGCTTTCATCTTGCCACTGTGTGACTCAGTAAATAGTATCCAAAAGGTTATTTTGTTGGCATATACTTATTTAGTGTACACAGACTTAAATATTTGATTGACGAATCAAAACATTTTTCCTTTTGCTTGCTCCTTTACAGGAGTTTGCATTGATTTTTAGTTTGTCATTGAAAATTAAGAGTGGAAATTACCTCTTCTAATTCCTCATTTTATTGTCCTGTGGTGCAGACAAGTTTCTGTGGCATCAGGGAATTTGCTGTCTGTGCCATGCACTCTTATGGGTGAGAGACAGCGTGGAGCTCACTGTGTAAAGAGCCATTAAAAGTGACTCCAGGAGTCAATAAGCTCCCAGCTTCAGTTGTGTTATCAGTATTGATTCAGTTAAAAATTATTTATCTTAATCCCAGGCCTGCAGCTGCTGTTGGTTTAACCCTTTGGAGAAAGCATGGTATGAAGGCATCTGCCTGACTTCCAGGCTGTGGGAGGGTTTCTTCATGATGAAACTTCTCAGGGATTTTCTGCTGACCCAGGTGCTCTCCCCTGATAGCTGCCTGGAAGGTGAAATGAGTGGCAGAGTGACTTGTACCTTGCTGTACCTGGGATGTGAGCATCGATCCCACTCAGTGGAGCATCCCCGTGCCAAACCCGATATTCCCTCATCCCCATCCAGGGGGTGTCCATTACTGCACTGGTTTCTCTTAAGAAACATTTATGCCATTTCTTGGCTTGACTGTGCCCCTTCACTCCCCTTAACCTCCCATACACCTTCCTCCTTCTTTGACTCTCCAGTATTAAACACTAGTTTCCCATTTATTCTCAAGAAAAAACATTCTTTAACTCCTAATAGCTTTCCTAAAGCCATAACCTGCTTTGTCTGCTGTTTAATAGGGAATCAATATTGTTGTAATATGATGAAATTTACATTGATTTGTCTTATTTTAACTGGCAGCTAAACCAATAAGGTATTAGTCCATGTGCTCCTACCAGGAGGCCCAGTCGGCTTCTTCAAGCCTGCCGTGTTTCTCTTTGCCAATAATTAATTACAGAAATCTGGCATAATGTTTGCAAAGGGGGTTAGGCATAATTACTACTTGCAGCCCTTTTCAAAATTAATGCAAAAGTGGAACCTGCCAGACTGAGATGTCTTTTAAATGTGCTCACATTGGCAGGTGCAGGCTGGACAAGGACATCCACCTTGCCAATCATCACAGAATCCCAGAAACAGCCTTTGGGTCAGAAACAACCTTAAGGCTCATCTCCTTCTAGTTCCCCTATTATGGGCAGGGACACCTTCCACTATCCCAGGTTGCTCCAAGCCCTGTCCAACCTGGCCTTGGAAACTTCTGGGGATCCAGGGGCAGCCACAGCTGCTCTGGGAATCTGTGCCAGGGCCTGACACTCAGGTGGGTCAACAGAGTTGGAGAGAGTGGAGCCTGCGCCTTGGAGCCATCAGAGGGTGCCCAACATCCTGACGATCTTACACTTATACTGACTTTCACTGCAACCATCTGATTGCCATCATTTCAGCTCCCTGATGCACACCCTGTTCTTCCACTAAAAATGTGGTTTTAGGATGAATTGTCTGCTCTGGAGACAGGGGAAGTCAGTGTGAGCAGTTGGTGCTCCTCTGCCTGTCTCAGCCCTGCTCTGTCCTTACCACAGCACGGGCAGCAAAGTGGGCTGGAGATCTGAGCTGAGTTGTCCACGCCATGCTCTGAATACCTAATTAGACAAACAGCTTCTGTAATTACAGCAGCACAACCTGCTGCAAGAGTATTCCCTACCTGGCGTCTTCAGGGAGTCCACTGCACATCCCTGTGGATCAGGAAGGACCTGAGATCACCCATGCAATGACAAATGCAGGGGGAAAGGGCAATGTTCGTGTTGCTTTTGTTTCAAGAGCCGGTGTGGGTCAACCAACAAGAAATCAAAAGGTAAAATGGATTTCAGGCCAAGGGAAAATGATGTTTGACTCAGGGGACTGGGAGAGCCATTTCTCATTCCAACAAAGCAGTGATTAACTCAGAGACAGGAGGGACTACTCCTCTGAGACAGGAATACTCCCAACTGCAGTTTACATGGGATCTACGGTAATTCTGTTGTATTAATATAATTACCAGACAATCCATTTCAATAACATAATCACAACCCATATTTCATTCCTCAATTAGAATTCTGATGAGAACAATTTCTAAGTCATAACCTCCTCACAAACTCACTACTACAAAAAGAACAATCCAATAATTTGTCTCAATATGTTAAGCCAATTAGCCAGTGGCTACGGAGCAGAAGGGATTTTTCTTACTGGCTACTCATCAGCCATGGAAAGAGAAGTTTCAGGGGAAGAGCATCTGTCTCTTCAGAGGCCTATTTTTAAGATTGAGCCATTTCTCCAGTGTCTTAGTTCTGCCTTGGCTATGCTTTTCAATTTAGCTGTGGGGTTTTCCACTGTTTTTCCTGCTTCGCCTTCCTGCACTTGAGCAGTGCCTTTGTGCTGATGATGACACCGGGCTTGGCCAGCTCCTGTTTCTGCACCCACTGGAGGGAAGTGCAAGGGTGAGAGACAGCTGAGCTCAGAGAGGACTGAGACACCTAAACTCAACATTTTTGGACTCTCCCTGTTTCAGAGCTTGATCTGTTCCCAGCTGGTGATGCAGCAGGTCACATCACCCTCCTGGAGGTCCAACAGCCTCCAGAGGCTGCGCTGCCTCCTGCTCCAGAGCTGCTTCAGGCATCAGCTCTATATGTCCTAAAGTTAAACAAATTACATTTCCACCTGTCCAGCAGATCACAACAACATGCATGGGGTGAATCCTGCTTACCTCAGCACTGGAATTAGGGAGCAGAAATGTGATTGTTTGCCACAGGAAAGCAGTTCAGAAAGCTGCATATTACACATTGTCATGTTATACATGATGGCTTTGCGTTGCAGTCCTTGGAGATTGTAAGGAATAAAATCTTGACAACATTTTCTCCTGCATTAATCATTTTAAGCTGATCCTACAGGATACAAGGGCAAATTAAATTCTATTTGCAATTTCATGCATGATGCCCAGCACGGCCGATGCCTGAGCCAGCAGTTTTTCAGTAAGACAAGCGTGTAAGCTGCAATTATGCAGTTACTTTCTCACATGTTCCAACTCTCTTATTACTGACAAATTTATAAATGAAAATGTATGAATGGTATTAAACTCACCTTCAAGGATGGGGCAAATGAAAAGGAATAGTTTATAAGACTGTATTTGAATAAAACCTCTACTTTTAATGGTTAAAATGATAAATGGAACATGTGTGGCTTCACAGACTGCAGGGACCAGGAGGTTCAGATTCCAACACCCAGCCTCACATCTGGATTAAGCACAGGCATACCTGGCTCCAGTGGGATGGTTGTACCCGGTCCAGAAGTGCTGGGTGAGACACCGTGTCCCCAAGCAGGCAGGGCAGCTCTCAGGCAGCACAGGGTCTTCAGCCAGAGATCTTCCAGACACTTCTGGCTCCTTGTAGTGATTCCAGTATGCATCTTTCTTCCTTTTTAAACCATAAAACACGGGAGGAGCCTGGCTATGGAGCACTTTGATGGGACAAGGGGGAATGACTAAACTGACAGAGAGCAGATTTAGATTGGATATTAGGAAGAAATTATTCCTGTGATAGAGATGAGGCCCTGGCACAGGTGCCCAGAGCAGCTGTGGCTGCCCCTGGATCCCTGGAAGTGTCCAAGGCTGGGCTGGATTGGGCTTGGAGCAGCCTGGGAGAGTGGAAGGTGTCCCTGCCCATGGCAGGGGTGGAACAAGATGATCTTTAGGGTCCCTTCCACCCAACCCATTCCATGATTCAATGATTCTCATGCCCTGGTAGTATTAGTCAGCTCTGGAGGGGGCAGGAAAGGAGCCAGATAACCAACCTTCATCTGGGAGAAATGCCTTAAACTTCTCCTCAGAGGAATTAAATTCCTGTCTAAGTACTCCCCAGCCAACCAGCCTGTGATCCTCTGTCCCCCTCCACGGCACAGCATATGATGATAATGCTCTGTGCAAAAGTTCAAAGCTATTTCCTGCTTCATTTGTAAGGAACCCTGTCTTAATCGGGTTAGAACATAATATGCTTTTAGCCCTTTGGAGGGGAAACTTACACTTTTCTTCAAATGAGTTTTCTCTGATAGCTTAAAATTCTTCTCCCCTCTGCCATTCTCCTCCTTGGGTGTTATTTCTCCACTGGGAGGAAGTCAGTTTTGTGAAGTTATAATGTAGAATATCATCTACCAGATGCCTGTGCTTTGGTCTTTCTCAGAGCAATTGCACCAGAGCCCAGAGAACACCTGGAGCCCAAAGCACTGGAGCACATCCACTGGGATAGTTCAGCTCCTGCCCCGCTTCTGTGAGAGCCCCCTTTCTGCCCCTCTGCCCATTCCCATGGTGCTTTTTTCACTCACCATTATCTTAGATTAAGGAACTCATCACCTGAGACCGCAAAAGGTTTGTCAAGACCCTGGAAGAGATCAGGCATCAGTACAGAGGACAAGAAAGTCTGGAAACTAAAAGAGGGCAGGCTTAGATTGGATATTAGGAAGAAATTCTTTACTGAGAGAGCGGTGAGACACTGGCACTGTCACACACCCCACAGCAGCTCTGCGGGACCCACCCTGCCCTGACAACCTGTCAGAGCAGCCGTGACTGTCAGATCCCTTGGCAGGGAAGCCACTAGAGTGTGGCTGTCCCACGAAGCCCATCTAAATAGAAAATTCAGAAAATAAGCAGAGGAAGAGCTTGGCTGAAAAACTCTGAGCAAACTGCAAATTATTTTGTTTAAAATAAATGAGCCTGTTGGAAATTTCCAATTGGACAGTTTGGTTTTGAGTGTTGGCGGATCAAAAGCTGCTTGTCCTATGTGGCTGGAGGCAGTGGAGTGTTAGAAGCAATTCCCAGACTCCGTGGGGTCCCTGGGCTGGGCTGGTTATTTGCCCGGTGGCTTTAACAAGAGCTCACTCAGGCTTATCTGTGATTATTGGGTCTTTAGGCAAGTCATGGTGAAAATGAAATAACAGCACAGCAGAGGCAGACCTAGAGCTCTCTCCCTGCTGAGCCAAACAGGAAGAAATTTATTCATGGCATTTCTGCGGCTTTTGTTTGGGATCTGCAGGGGGGAGTTCAGTGTAAATGTGCCTGGCTAGGCTTTTCCCAACCCTTGGTTCTCCTTGAGTGGGGGAAAGGGAAAAGCAGAGCTTCAGACAGACTTTGTGGCTTCTGGCATCCTGTAAAACCAGAAGTAAATTCCTGGAAAAAATTTCCCTAGAAATGTGACACAAAGCAGACAGTGGAACAAACAGTTTCCTCCTTGGCTCGTAGGCTTCCTGCTCTAACTCAGCACCATTAGTGGAACAGGGTTCACACCTCCCCTGACCTGGATTTCCCATCCTGGCAGGGCTTTGGGACCTGATCCTGCAGGTTGGTGTGTGCTCCATTCAGCAAGAGTTCCCTTAGAGTCTTCTGCCCTGTGAGCTGTTGTTCTTGCTACAACACTGAGGATTATTTTCCTGATTTTTTTCCTCTTTGTTCATTTTCTCCTGAATTCTCCAATGTGTTTGGAGCACGTTTGCATATTCTGCGTTTCTGCCCCATCCCTGGAAGTGTTCAAGGCCGGGCTAGATGGAATTTGGAGCAACCTGTCTGGTCTAGTGGAAGGTGTCACTGCCCATGGCATGGGCTGGAACAAGATGAGCTTTGAGGTCCCTTCCAACCCAATCCACTTTGTGAATCTGTGACTGCTCTTCCCTTGCTGTTCAGGCTGCCTGAGGCTTGCCTGGAGGCTCCTCAGAAAATCTCAGGAAAGGGCTTTTGTAGCAATTTATTTCACTGCTGAGTTAGGCTTAGGAATGTGCATTGTCACCTCAGTTGTTACACACCCTTTGTGGCTTGGCAATGCAGCTGCCTCCCCTGGCAACACATAACAGCAAAGGTGAAGAATTAAAGGCTTAAAGGTGACATTCTTCAGAAAAGGTCTAGAATAAGCATTTCCTCCAGGGAAAGGGGACAGCATCCCTGCTCCATGCAGCACAAGAGGGAAATAGGAATGGTCATAATGCACTGGTAGTTAAAAGTATCCTGATGGACCAAATTTTTATCCTTATGGGTAAACATGTTACTTCCCGAACAAGGTTAGAGTGTTCAGCCCTGTGAAGAGGCAGCCAGCTGGTGTTTGAAGTTCTGTACATTTGCATTATAAAGGATCAGATGCAAATGATATATCTTGTTTCAACAGAAGTTTTAAGGAAGTGAAAACTGTCCTTTGAAGAGCTGATTCCTGTGATAACAGACCTGTACCACACTTGTGAGGAGCTCACTCACTTGGCAGAGCAGGGATGGCAGAGCGGTGCCCCCAGGGGTATAAATAAAACCAAAATCTCTTGGCAAGAGCCACAGCCAGGTAGGAACTGGCACCTTGGTGCATGGAGCTCACCTGCCACTGCTGTGCACACCTGGCATACAGACTGTGTGAAAGCGTCCAGTTTTTGGAAGCCTTGGCATTAAAGCCTGTACAAGTCTAGTGCTGCCCTCATCTGCTTGAGGGACAGGGAAAACTCTCTGTCATCATCCCAGGGACTTGCACAGTAATTTCCCAGCTGCATAATTTTACTGAGCCTGTCCATACCCATTACCTGTCAGGGTCGCTCACATGTGTGGTCAGGAGGAGGCAGAGGGCAGGGGGACCCCAGCTCTGCAGTCACCCCTCATCTCTCCACCTTGGCAGCCTGCAATGGAGCAGACCTCTATCCAGGTGTAAAAGAGAGAAAAAAAGCAATGTGCATGCTGTGGAGCTGGGGCTGCAAATAAATGCCTCTGCTGCCAAAGAGTTCTCTTGATACAGGGATGCACAGAGCGGTAACCCCGACTCGGCTCTGCTGTGTTCTCCAGCGCCTCTCAGATGGCTCCCCTTGCTCCCTGCGTGCTTGCATCCAGCCTGTTCGCACCCCAGAGCCTCTGGGCAGCCCTGCTAGCATGTCTGCAGCAGCTCCTGGCACAGGACAAGCCCAGGCACTCCCACTGCCTCTGCCCACACAGAGGTGTAGCTGTGTCTCTGGAGGTCCAGAGCTGGTCTTGGATCACAGCTGGAATAAGACCTTTTTCTGTGTCTAGAGGGAGATGAAGAGTGGTTTCCACCCTGGGAGCCACAATCTGTCATGCACATATTTTTGTTTTCTCCTCCAAACATATTTAGAGAATTAGAGAAAACCCACATCATACAAGGGATTTAAAGGTTATTAAGGGAAAAATGCATTTTTCAGCACCTGCTGCCTGAAAAGAGTGTAGCCAAGTGTTTTAAATACCCTGGTGTTATTATTCACAGAAAATTCTTTTCTTTCCCCCCCCCCTTTTTTTTTTCAGTGTAGCTGTAGTCATCACTCAACCTTATAACTATAATGGATGGTTGCTAGAAGCTTTCCAAACAAGGCAGCACAATGAGATACAGACAGTTAACCCACATCAATTCTCTAAGGAAATTTCATGTTGAACCCTTTAATTCGCTCCTTTTGAAATTATTCTGATCAGTCAGTGCATAGGGCACTGCTGTAGGGAAAAGATTGAACATGGAACAAAGTGGAATGAGATTTGACATAATAAAATTAAAGAAAAAACACAGAGGAGATATTCAGGTACACTTCCAAAATTCTAATGAACTCATTTGCAGAGCTAAAAATTTCTCAGGGACTGCAGTTGATTCAAAGAGAAATGTATTTAATTTAAAACAACTCACTTCAGGGAACTCTGCACTGGGATGAAATGTATTAAATAATTGATCAACCAGGGAATAAGAAAGAGAGGGAAAAAAGAAAGAAAAAAAAGGAAAGAAAGGTACCTGGGTGGTATGTGACCTGGAAATGAAAGACAGCTCTACCTGGGGGCGGGTGGCACACCGAAGGGGTGACAGGTCTCCCAGAGCCACCACTCTGTCCTCAAGGCTTGGTGGCACCAGCCAAAGCAGGGACGCATCCCTGCACCACTCCAGCTCTTCACCTCATCCCACCAGAGTAACACAAGTTTTATTGCATTTCCTTCCAGTGCCAAAGTCACACAGAGACCCTGCGTCCTGTGTGGCCTCTGCTGTGGGATTGATTTCTTTTCTGCTTCACTGGGTGTTTTACAAAGAGTTCAAAATGAAACAAATATACTTCAACCCTTCTCCTCAGCAGCTCTAAGGGCAAATTATGATGGAGCTGATATGAAAATACACACACTGACAATTTTTGTGCAGTGGCTTGGGTTTGGATGTAAAATGGAAACACACATTTAGTGCTTGGCTGTGGCACTGCTGTGCATGCAAACAGCAATTAAAACCTGCAGCCAAATGCCATAAATCTGCCAGTGACAGAATAAATGCTGTTAAAGACATAAAATGAAAAGGAACTGAAGCTCATTTGCATTTTAGGCTACAGTTGTTGTGAATGAAATGTAACTTCTAAGTACAGTTTCACTGCGTTGAGGCTAGTCTGTGAGCAAGAGGCTTCAAAACACAGATGGGCTGCCCTGGAACAGGGCTGTACAGAGCAGCAGGCATTGGGGTCCATCAGTCCTGCCTGGTCTGTGACCACCAAACAAACGCCCCCTCCCTCTCTGCAGGGAGGGTCTGAGCAGCCCCATCCTCCGTGACAGCACTGCCTCTCTGCATACTCTTTTAATGGCTTTAATTTCGTTAGCTTCCCCTTATTAACCAAACCAGGAGATGGCACAGCCTTACAGACAGTATTCTTGCTTCCAGCAGCAGGGAGTTGGTACATGAATACATCATGGAGTTAAGATCCATCCCTGTTTGCTGCAGACTTCGCCCACTCCTTGTCTGGGAGCCCCCAGACACATGGGCTGGAAAAAGCCTGTGTGAGTGTTTGCTGGTGTCAGGGAGCGAAAAAAGGAGCAAAGCAGATGGATGCCTCTATAACCGCAAATAATTAAATTAGAGGCATAAATGTAATTGTTATCCATTTAATTTATTCTTCTCTGGGATATTCCTGCTCCATAAAACTGATTGAGGGAAATTGTGATGCATGTCAGATCATGGCTCTCCCCAGCAAAGATCTGTATAAATCACAAACAAAGGCTGCTTGCTTGGATAAAATTAATTCAAATTCTAGAGCTTATAAGGAAAGTGAGGCAGAGATGGAAGTGGAGGAATCTTTTTATTCATCTGAATAGCAGACGATGAAGCCAGTTTTTAATTAATAGGTAAAGGAACCAAGAGGACGAGGGATAGGTTCACATTGACAGGGAACAGGTTTACATTAGCTACTAGGAAGAAATTCTTGCATGTGAAGGTGGTGAGGCCTTGGCACAGGCTGCCCAGAGCAGCTGTGGCTGGCCTATCCTTGCAAGTGCCCAAGGCCAGGCTGGACAGGGCTTGGAGCATCCTGGGATAGTGGAAGCTGTCCCTGCCATGGCAGGGGGTGGGATGAGATGAGCTTTAAGGCTCATTCCAAACCAAACTATTCTGGAATTCTGTGGTAGTGGCTCTCCCTTGTGTCAATAGGCCAAGAAAAATCCATAGATTTACCCCCTCCTGCCCCCGCTCTTTCCATTTACTACACCACCCTGGATTATTTTCTTTCATACCACATTAGGACATATAAAATATACAAAACCGTAAAGAGCACCAACAGAATTCTGAACATTTGTTCCTCTGCCCTTGTTCTGAGAGTGTTGATGCCTGGGATTCTCAGCAATGTTTGCTTCTCTGCAAAACATCACAGTCAAAACTGACCTAGTTTGAGATATCAGTTGTGCTCCTCATGAATGCAAAAGTTCTTTATGCTAAAAATCACAAGAGCTTTGATTCATTTTCCTCTTTCTTTCTAGAGCCTAAATAAAAAGAACCATTCTGTTTTCTCATAATTAAGTGCTTCAGGAGTATTTCAGCTCTCCAAGAGGTTTCAATTATCCAGCAAGCATTGGTAGCAGAGGTTAAAGGGTCAGAAACACAATTGTCAAAAACAGAGACTTGAGACAATTCCTGAAACACCAATTATTTTTTGTCCAACAAGTATGTGCAACTGTGTGCATATATGGCATCATTCAACAAGTGAGCTAAACCCTTGGGATGCAAAGCACACACTAAAATACATGTCTGAAGTCAAAGTGAGAAATTAAAGGAGATTATTTCAGTAAGTGTGAATTTTCGGTCCTTTTTTTGCAGGAGAATTTTTATCCTCTCCACACACCCAATTTCCCTGGCAAGCTAATTGTTGTAATTGCAACCAATTTTTTGTATGTAAATTTAATGAAAGACTGTTTTCAATGTTTAACCAGCTCATTATAAGGTTTTATCTTTGTGGAAAGGAAAAAAAATAAAACATGCAGTGACTAGAAACCCCGATGGGATGAGCCTCTGTGGATCAGCCTGAACCCAGGGGCCATCTCACCTCCCAGGAGTGAGGGGTGCCAGAGCTGGTTGAGCAGAAGGGACCCCGTGGGACGGGGATGCCAGTGAGGCCGTGGCGCTGCTGCTGCACGAGGGAGCAGTGGTGGGCAGGAGGGACTGGGGGTCCCACAGGGAGGGTCTGTCTGGGCTTCAGGCTTGGAAATGTCCTCATTGTGCATCTGAACTTCTTTGTCAGGCTGTCCCCATGGAGAGGGGCTAGCGAAGAATGCTGTAAACAGGGCATAAAGAGGTATGAACTGAGGAATAAATTTAGGCTGGAAATATCAAAATGGTTTCTGAGCTTGTAGCAGGATGGATCTAGGCTGTAAACCCCTTCCAAAAACAGTGGGAAGAAATCCACTCTACTTCTCCAACACCAAAGGTTTGAAGAGTTTCCACAAAGGCTTGCAGGGAGCAGTACTGATGGTAGGACAGGACTGGGCTTCCCGGGCGTCCTCCAGCTCTGAGCTAATCTTCTTTCACTCTCTAGAAAACACCAGCAGAAGGAACCCTGTGCATAGCGTGGCCTTTGCAGTGTGCTTCCTCCCGGAGCCAAATGCATCCCTTGGAAAAGTTACTGATTACATGGAAGTGGATTAACAAGAGGCAGGCAGCACCAATGAAAGCAGTTAACTGTTTATTGCACTTTCCTTTGCCTGGTCCCTGGTGATTTTCTCACCAATGAATAATTCAACAGCCACTGACACATGAGTAACAGCTCCTGATTTGCATTGAGCATCATTCATTAGGAAGAGGATGAAAACCTCATCTGTCTGCTGGTTAATGCCTCATCAAGGCCAGGTTGGACAGGGCTTGGAGAAACCTGGGATAGTGGGAAGTGTCTCTGCCCATGGCAGGGGCTAGAGCTGGGTGAGCTTTAAGAGCCCATCTATTGCAGGCCATTCCAGGATTTGATGATAATGCTGGTTCCGTTTCTTGTCCAGGACCTGGCGGCATAACACGTCCTCCTGTGGGCAGGAGGGGAGCACCATGCCCTGATCCCAGGGAGTCCCCACTCCGTGAAGAGAATTTTGGGATCATCAGCCCATTCAGTGCTGGCCACATGTGGCCTTCAGCCTCCACCACCACAGCAGAATGGGAGCCTGCCTCTCCAAATCTGCCTTATTTCCAGCATCAGCCTTTTGGTGCATTAAATCACCGAGTGCTACACAGAACTGATAATCAGATTTACTGACGGAGCTTCTGTGTCTCAGAGGCTCAACTAATCCCTTTTAATCCTTTTCTTAAACTCTTTCTTACAAGTGCTTACAACAGACTTTATCTTTCAGCTTTGCATCTAATTTTTCATTTCCAAATGTGGGGTTTTTTTCAAGCAAGCATGTAGCTCTACTCATTATTTTTAAATGGCTGAAGTGGAACATATTATACATGCTTTACAATTACTCCACTGCTCCCCCAGCTCATGCACCATCCTGAAAAATGCATCCAAACATGCCAAAGCGGCTGGGAGGGTCCTGACATGGAGTCTGGCAGCAGTTTTGCCTTCCTAAAGGGTATATGCCAGCATCTGCCCAACATGGGGCTGAGGCATGTCCAAGCTCCAAGCTGACAGAAAGGAGGTTTTTAGTTCAGGGGTCATTTTTAGGTGAGATTGGTGGTTTGTGGTATGTGATACACTGTCAGGATTGAGGCTTGGCAATTCTATGGCTTCTTTTGTTCCTTTCCATAGCTGGCAATAATCTCTCAAATGGAAAGAAAATCCATTTTTAACCTGTGACTGATACTGGTGAGATCAAGCCGAGCAGGGGCAAGGGAAGGAACAGCCTCTTGCCTTCCCACCAGCAGCAGGTGCTCCTTACGTCTGAGGAGTGACCTTTATGAGTGAGGTTTAGATTGGCTATCAGGGAAAATTTCTTTGCTGGAAGGATGGTAAAGCATTGGAACAGGCTGACCATGGAAGTGGTGGAATCACCATTCCTGAAAGTGTTCAAAAAACATGTAGATGTGATGTTGAGATGTTGAGGGACGTGGTTTAGTGGTGTACTTGGTAGTGCTGGGTTAATGCTGGACTCAATGACCCTAGAGGACTTTTCCAACCTTAATTATTCTATGATTCTAAGATAAAGGTGATTTAGAAACTAGTGGATAAAAATAAATCACCCATTTCCTTTTTTTTTTTTTTTTTTTTTTTTTTTTGAGTGGGCGCTAATAATTTCAACAAGTGATGAGATTGTTCTCCTGTGAACACCTCCTCACTGCATTCCAACTCCAGTGCCCAGGCACCTTTTGGAATGGCTGCAAATTATACAAAAGCCCAGCCTGACTCACACCAATTAATCTCTGCATCCGCAGCCCCACTCACTCCTCTTGCCTTTCCTACATGTGGGCTTCCAATCAACCCGCTCAGCCTGTTCCCTTAGAAACTGAGTAGCACATCACTACAGAGTCAGGCTGCAAGGGCTTTTAGAGTTCTCATCAGAGCTTTATTCCACCCCTCAGAAAGCCAAGCTGTTTCTTGTGACTGGGGACAGCCACTCTGCCCTGGCTGCAGAAAATGGGACTCAGCAGCCAATGATCTCATGCCAGCACCCGGGAAACTCAGGAGCTGAAATTTGCTGTCAATATTTGCATCTCATTAATCAATTCCAGCTACAGATGAGGCAAGAAAGAGAGGATACAAGAGAGGGTAAAGCCAGGGATGTTTTTTTGCCTATTGGCACCAATATTGGTTCCTTTACCATTGGGTAAAAACTGTTTTCATCATCTGCTATGAAGATCTTTAATGTCCTTTCCAAGCCAAACCATTCTATGATCCTATGATTCTAAAACTAGCAAAATTACACATCCTCTTCCACCTCTTCCTGTTCCATGACTGTGTCCAATCACTGTGCAGGCATGGGCTGCATGCCAGCTCTTGGATCAGCAGCAAGAGTGGAGCAGTTGAGTCTTTCTGCATCCCACCAATTCCAGGTGGGTTAATCCGCCAGGGGCTTGAACCAGGCTTGGGCAGCAGCAGCAGCAGCAGCTTCCCAGTGTTTCTCAGCTGGGGGTTCCAAAGGGCTTTGGAAAAAGGAGGCAATGACCACTCGCTGAGCCCTTCACACAGGGAAATTGTGTTTAAGGCCTCCAGTTAGGGTAACAAGCTCTTGTGAGCAAAGGTCTTTGAAGGATACTTCTGGAAAAGTGCTGCCCCTGGATTCCAGGGTATCCCTCCACATAAAGCCAGGCAGAGTCACCCAAAAAAATCCCAATCCACGGGGAGAGCAGCAAGAAACCGGCAAGTCTCAGAGCTGCATCTGGTAGGAAACCTTCGGTCTTCTGCCTGGAGTTTTGGTTTTCTATCTAAATCTGCTAATATAAATATTTACTGGCAATTTTCCCCATTCTATTAATGATAGCACTTTGTGCAGCCTGAGTTTCTTAAGGAAATACTTTAAAAATCTACTTTACATATTCAATTAATCTCCATTTTTTTTTCCCCAGGAGTTGAACTCCTGCACATATGGCTTTGCTTATACAACAAGTTTGATTAGATTTTATATTTCCATCTGTAATTTATGGTAAATTGCCTACAGATTCATTAAAAAACCCATCCTTTAAATATGTCCTGAATAATCTCTTCCATATATTTTATATATAGAACAAAAATGGGGTTATTCTGTATTCTAAAGGGACATCTACTGATAAGAACACATTGCATTTGTAGCAGTTTAAATGCAGGATATAGAAAATGTCTATCTTGTTGCGATTTTAAATCCCCACTAAAATGCATCTCAAGGAATCACTCACTACCAAGTCAATGTACAAAAACTGCTTTAATAAATCTAGAGGTGTCAGACTCTAAGTGAATTGCACATTAAATAAGATCTGATTCTTCATTGAATGTATAGATTATTATCATTAAGAGCAGATCTGCTACTCTTGGTGAGCAGGAGGCTGACAGGGTGACAGCTGCACCGCTGAGCTCCAGAGAAAGGATGTTTTGTGGGCAACCTGGGAAGCATCACAGAATCCCAGAACAGTTTAGGTTGGAGGAGACCTTAAAACTCATCTGGTTCCATCCCCTGCCCTGGGCAGGGACACCTTCTGCTGCAAGCCTCACCCAACCTGATCTGATCTGAACTCCATGCCCATCTTCCCAGCTCAGGCTGAGAGCACAGGGTAAAGCAGGAGCTCACCCCTGGGATGGGGATGGTGGAGATTGTGGGGATAGAGGGGATGGCTCACACCTCTGCTCCTGACATAGCACCACGCCCTGCACTGACCCGAACCACCGAGCCATGACTGCGGCACGATCTTAGTTCATTGCTTGCACACAGATAATGATTGCAAAAGAAAATGTTCAACCACTCCCTTGCAATTTCTTTAACTCCTTTAACCAGTTCAGGACAGATATTCCATAAATATATATTCTCCCCAAAAGGCCATTTTCCAAGTATGGGTTTGATGTAAAACAAACTATTATAATGTCTGATTTATAAGGCATCTGAAGTTTCTAACTGAAAAAAAAAAGATGATGAATTTCTCAGGTGTCTTGCTGATTTATTTGCCATGTGGCAATTGATTAGTCATGTCAGCAACTTCATAAGTAATGCAATTAATTCTGAAGTTATCCTCAAGTTATCCAAGTCCTGTGTCACTGATGAATGTGTGATGAGTCTGAGTTATAGGCTGTCTCTGAACTTGACTGACTTGAAATAAGTCACCAAGCTGAGTTGTAAATCACAAGAGATGGCTCTGAGTACATCGCTGAGTCACAAGCAGGTTGTTAGATCACACGCATCCCGATTTACGGGCTGGTGAGGTGGCCTCTGCTCTGTCTTATGGCTTGGGAGTAAATGTCAAAGTGTAAATCTGGGATGCCAATGCCAAACAGCTCCTTCCTTGGGGACATGCAGTGCCCACGGGCTGAGCCGTGATGCTCCTGTCACACACAGGAGCACTCTGGAGTCAGCACTGGCATCTTGCAGAGGAAGAGCTCCAGGTGAGCCTCATGTTTCCATTCTCACTCTCCTCCTGAGGTATCCTCAGTAAGCCTGACTGGTGCCAGCAGATATTGCAGGCTATTAATTAAGATGTCATTTACAGGCCCACTGGGTGACCTTAATTAAACTAGAAAATGGCAAACACTAATAAGGAAGATCATATGCTTGTGGGGGGGTGAATCAAGCACATTAACCTCCTGGCAAGGAATTCTTTCTTCAGCTGACAGCCAGAAGAGACCTCACAGCTTAATGCAAGGAGTCCTCAGGGTCACTGCCGGGCTGTTGATGGGACACGTTCCTCCTGTGCAGCTGTGATTCCTCCTGTGGAGCACAACTTGTGCACCACTCCTGAGACTTCACACTGGCACAGGGACATCCTTGGACCTTTCCTCAGAGCATCTGACACTGCTTTCTAGGAGCACCAAGATGGGGTTCCTTTCTCCTTTCCCTTCACTTTTTGGGGGTCTTCTCCCTTTTCTGATGATTACCACAGACTGAGGTGGAGATCACCGGAAACTCTGAGGATGTACATGAAGCTCTTCTGTTTGTTTTCCTTCCTGTGCATTGCTCCAATGCTTTTAGACTAAACACTCATTTCATATTCCCAGGAGGTGACGGAGATGCCATGAGAGACAGATTTACATCTGTAAACTGCAATCAAAACTAATTAAATCCAACACAAATGCTGATTAATAGAAGAGGGAACCTGATGTCAAGTCCCATGGCCCCATCCCAAATAACAGTGGCTTCTTTTTTAAGACACAGATTTGCTTGTTCTCTTTAATTCCCAACATCTGGTGGCACATCTCCAGCTCCTGGCTCCAAGACAGCTGTACTGCATTTGGAAGTGATACAGGGAAAACCATCTGACAGCCAGAGCTCTGCCTGAAATGTGTATTCCCTTTAGAAACTCACCACTAGGACACTACAATATGACATAAGCTCCATCCTTTTGCTCATTTTGCACCAGGCCACTGGTTTAATTTTATTTAATTAAAGCAGAATTTATTCCAGCAAAGCAGTTAAAATATTAATTAATAGCCTTGCTGCATTTAAGAGTCCTAGATTCCTTGCTCCAGGAACCAGCTTTCCAGATGAGGTCTCAAATGGAAATAGGTGCTAACAGGAGAGATGAAGGTGCAGAAACAGCTCACACTGGAGTGAGTGGCCACAGCAGCACCACATCCACAGCCCTGTGCTGAGCACAAACAGCAGGTAAAGGCCCCTGCACATGGACTCTGCAGGAAAAGCACAGAGCATGACACTTGTTAAACATGTAATGTATGTGGAGCACTGAGGGGAACTTTAGGGAATGGTACTCAAGGGAGAAGAAGCCAGCTTGTTTTAAAAGGAAATTATTGATTATTGTGGAGAGAGCAGAATCACTGTGTGGGGTATGAGTGATGGACATTTCTAGGAATATTGGTTTGGAAATGGCAACTGTGGCATCCATCATCAGCTGTGTCCTGGCAGACACAGACCCACCTGCCTAAGCACCAGTGATGGGACCCCCAGCACCCACCCCTGCCCATTCCCCCAGTGATGGGAGTCAGGGAGCAGCAGCCCAGGGTAGGAGGGGCTGGGCTGGATGACAGAGGCAGGGATGGGGGCACCAGGCAGTCCTCAGCGCTCCCCTCCCAGGCCCAGGGGGGCAGATTAGTTCTCTTTCATTCCCAGCATCTGGTGGCACATTTCCTCCTTGCTGCAAGGCAGGGATGCAATTAATGTCTGTGATGAACCATTATGACCCTGGCTCATCTGGCTTTTCCCTTCACTATGAGTCTTTATGGGGATGGTGCCTGACAGTCACGACTGTCACATCACAATTTTTCCATGGTACACTTTTCCCCAGCAGCCAGTGGGGATTTTATTGCTTAAATAGTGTGAAATCCTTCTTTATGAGGCCACTTGCCTTCTGGTCTACAAGAACTGCCTTTTGCAGCGTCCAACACTCCCTTGTTATCCCCAGCACTATTTGTTAGAGAGACAGTCCTCCCCTGCCCCACCATCCTGCTCCACAGGTGCTGCTCTTGAGGATTTAAAATAAAGTGAAGGATGCTGCAGATGAGGATTTCCAGGCACTGTAGCCACAGGTCATTAATCTTCCCATTTCTTGCACAGGATTTAAAAAAACATTTTCTTGTGGAAATGAGAGGTTTGCTCTGCTTGCACTTCTTGGGCTCTGCAGTGCAGGGTTTCCAATTCAAAGTGAAGGTGGAAAAGCCAAACCCAAATATTAATCAAATATTGACCAGACCCCAGAGCACATTCCTGCCTTTTCCCAGGAGCGGTATCAGCTCTGAGAAAGGCAGAGATGGGGCTGAAGTGGGAAGAGTTTCTGCCCAGGGATGTCCCTGTGCCAGGGCTCTGCAGGGCAGACAAACAGGTGGGCAAAGCTCAGAGGTCTCCTTGCCATCAGCCAGTGTCAATCTCCTGACTCTGACAGCGGGTGGTTCAGTGTTCAGACACCCTGCATGGCAAGGGCACCAACCCACAGTGATCAGTCTCAGTCTGATCAGATAATGTTGATATTCTGCCTTCAGCTCAATTTATTAACCCACTGTTCCTTTCTAACAAAATATCACATTGCTTGATTATGTCTCGGCTGACCATTTGCAAATGCCACCAGATATGGAGAACATGACACCATTGGCTTTTGCCAGGCACTGGAATCAGACAGTGTGTCACCCTCTGACAGGGGTACTGTAAAACCCCATTAATCAAATTGTGTATCAGTCACAAAAATTGAGGAGTAATTTGTCTAAGTCGAGGCTGGGCTCAATAACCATTTGGAGATGACTAAGTAATTAATCAATAATGTGTTCTCACCTTTTCATTTCCCTAGGTTCCTGTGACTTGCAGAGTGACTGGAAGATAACAGACAGTTGTCTGGTGGCTTCAGAAATGTTGGTTGGTGCTTACAGGGGAGTGGATTCAGTCATATTGTCTTTGCGGGAAATTTTAAACACTAATTTTGTCCCGTGGTGCTGGTGTACGCAATAATCCCATTGATCCATATTCATGTCCTCCCAGCCTTGCAGTTCCTGCACAGTTTTCACAACTCACAGAAAAAAGTCCTTACAGAACTGAGTATCCACAATATTTATTATTGCTGTTAATTAACATGGTCTCAGCCCCTGTAATAATCACAGGATTCCCTGTGTATTTAAGTATTATTGTATTTAAATAATTGATTGACTTAGAGCTCACTAATATGAATACCTCCAGGAGTGCTTAGTTGGATCATTACTTAATCCTGGCTCTGTGCACTATATCATGTTACCAATAAATCAATTTTGCATCTCTCTGCCCGCAAGATCTCACTCCTGATGGCTCAGGGGACCAGGCTGGCTGGGAGCATTGCAGAGAAGGCGACACGAGGGAGGTAGCCAGTCCTACTGCACAGGACTCCAGGGCGCTGGCTCCTGACTCACATGGGGAAGCTGAGAGCAGAGAAAAGCAAACCATTAGAAGGAAATGGAGCATGTGCTAATTTGTCTGTGTTTTCAGTTAGCAGGCATTTATTAGGGATGTCTGAGTTGCTCATATCCAGGTCAGCCTGGTAATATATTAACCTCTGGTGCCACGGACATGCACAGGAAAAAATCAAATGACAATTAACAGGGATTTTACACACTGCCCAAGGCACTTCTGACCATGCCCAGCACTGGCAGCTGGACGCACTGCTGGTTGCCACCATCCATCACTCTGACAAGGGAGAGATGCTGCGGCTCCTGGCTCTGGGGCTCTGGGCCAAACAGCAGAGGATTGGGACCCTTGTGAGACTGGGAACAGGGCACTGAGATGCCCATGAGGCAGATGAGAAGGGATTGAAACTATCCTGTCATGGGGAGCAGAGGATTGGGACCCCTCTGAGACAGGGACCGGGGCATTGGGAGCCCTGTGAAACAGGACGCAGAGGATCAGGACCCCCATGAGAGAGGAAGCAGGGGATGCTGAATGGGTCAGGAGAGTCAGTGCTGGATCACAGACTGAATGCTCCTGCAAATCTCAACTAAACCATACACATATTTTCATTTCTACCTATTTGACCCATGAACTAACTGCAAAATTTCTCTCTAATCCCTAGCAGATGAGCATCAGAACAGACCTGTGGTCCAGGCTAATCCCTTTATTATGAAGCAATGCTACAGAAATCAAAATACCAGCAGTAAGTCAGGGGATTAACAAGCTGGGCAATGCACAAATTAAATTGCATCCTCCCTCTCTGCTCTGCCCCAGCCAATGGCTCTTTTCCTGCTGTGGTCACTGCAGCTCCTCCAGCAGGAAAATAAGGCTAGAAATCCCTTTATAAAAATGAGTCTCTATTTAATCCCTGATCCAGGTAGTAAGCAGAGTCTGCCCAGGATGAACCCATGTCCGTGCATCCCCTCATATGTCTTTCTCTGTGATTCTGTGATTCTATGATGTGGCTTTGCCAAGCATGCAGGGACCAGATGTGGAGGTGGTGCTTGGGACTCTGGACTTTTCCTGCCAGCTTGGAATGGGACTCAGGCATTTTTGGGACTCAGGGGTTTGACTGCAGCCAGATGGAACATGGGCACTGCTCTCTGGTTCACTGCCACCTCTGCAGCTCTCCCTAGGCTGTCCTATGTCATGTGCCTCAGTGTGGCACAGATGGACTGACCCCAGGCAGAAGAAAATATGCAGCAGCAGAATTGTAGAACCGTGGAATGGTTTGGATTGAAGGAACCTTAAAGACCACCTTGTTCCACCCCTGTCATGGGCAAGGACACCTTCTACCAGACCAGATTGCTTCAAGGCCCGTCCAATGTGGCCTAGAACAATTCCAGGGTTGCAGGAGTCACAGCTTTTCTGGGCAACCTGTGCCAGTGTCTCACCATCCTGTTCAGCAGTGACAGCTCTAGGGCCAAATGGATCTGTGGGTTCTGCACCAGAGCCTCTGAAGAGGGCTGGGGTCTCCCAGGCAGCTGGCAGCAAGGGCCAGCATCTCTCATCCACACCAGAAAAATGGTGGGGTTCTTGGGGATGTCCTGTGCAGGGCCAGGACCTGGACACAATGATCCTTGTGGGTCCCTTCCAGCTCAGGATATTCTGTGATTCTGTGATCCCCAGGGATCAGGAGCCAGGCTGCTTGCAGCGGGGCCAGCTCTGCCCTGACCTTGCAGCATGGTTTCTGCCCTGACTGCCTTTACTGCACAGTAGCATCTAAATGAATCTTTTATTCATTCCCTTAAGAACATCTTCACAAGTGCACATTTGAATAAAACATGAGGATGCATTTTTGGAAGAGCCGTTTAATGCTTCCAACAGCCCCATCACAGTGCATTAACCAGAAAAAAGACTGTGCTGTAGCATTTTTATCTTAGTGAATGGACCCCCATGGCATGCAAGGCAATGGGGAAGGTGCCCATGGCCCCATGTCTCTATGGCCACATGTCCCCACATCCTGTTGGTGGGGCTGTGGCTGCTGTTGTCTTCTGTCCTGAGGGTGGGAGGGATGGCGCAGCATGTCTGGGTGCTGAAACCATTTGGTTCACATCCCCAAAACAGGGATATATCTACTTACAAACAAGCCAGAGGGGGAAAAAAACCAGTAGTTTCTTAGTGAAAGGTATTGGCAAATTATGAAAAAACCTGACCCACGTGCTCACGTCCAAATATACGAGTGCCAGAACAGCCACATGCACCTGCCACCTCTGTGAATCCTGTAAGCTGGATGAGACAGATTCTGCTTCTCATCTGATAAGCCAGTTCCAGGTGTCTCTATTCCTGAGCACAGCATGAGAGATGCACAGGAATGGTTTTGCATAGCTGAGATGATTCTAGCAAAAGTCTTTCTACTTCTGGAAAAAACAATTTTTTTCTTGTTTGAATTCATTGAAAAGGAGCAATAAAGCAAATGGGCAGAGAGGAGCAAGCAGAGCAACAGCAGGAGAGTGAAGGGGGCAGAGGTTATAGGGAACAGGAGCCAATTAAGCCTGAGAGGAGGAAATTTAGCACAGTCAGAGAAAATGCTCCTCCAGCCCTAAATTGGACTTCAACTCACCAGTGCAAGAAGCCACTGATGGTAGGTTGTCTGTGAGATATCATAGGAGCAACATTTGCAAAAGTCACAAGGTGAGAGCAAAGAACAGCAGAGCATCAGGGAAAGGGAGACAGCTTTTGGGGAAGAGGATAGACCAGATGTGGCCTGAATGCACCATGGCTGGGTGAAGGAAAAGGGCACCAAAGATGTGACCCTTGGAGGCATCACCTGCTTCTACAGTGACACAGAGCTCACCATCCAGGAGAGCACAGCAGCCCCAGCGTGGACAAGGTGAGGTCCCTGTGAACAGCCTCCCTTGGAAAGCTCCTATTGTGGAATAGCTTGGCATCACTTCTGACAGGTAGCACTGATTTATAAAGCAGAAATTAATGAGCTTGCTCTGCAATTTCACCTAATTTTGTCTCCCATTTCAATTTGCCATCTTTCAGCATAATGCTGGGTGGTTAATTATGTTTCCATCTTATTTCTTTGATAATACTGCACCTTGTACTGCTCAAAGGGTTTAATTTTACTTTTCATTTCACCTCCTAGCAGAGCTTTACATTTAGTCAGCTTGTAATTTGGAGGTATTTTATGCATTATGCTTGTAGTATTTGTAGGTAAAATGAAATCCTTGTCTTTTAATTCACCCTCTAATACTTCTCCACCATATCTTAATACAAAAGACTTTTTTCCTGAAGACTAATTGAATGGGGTGTAATTATAATATCCAGGGAGATGTACGTTAACTGTGACAGTTTCCTCTGACTAATCACCCCTTGGGCAACTTCAAATCTTGTCTCTGCAAGCTGCACAGATGTGCCGAGACGGAACTTGGCACAAGACTTCCCCACCAAGATGGGGACTTGGGCAGGGTGGATCTGGAGCCCTGACATGAGAGCTTGGGGTGTCCGAGCTGCTGATGCAGCTGCAGGGGTTGATTTGTCCTTCAGCGACCAGCAGCGTGGTCAGATGCAGAGAGAAGGGATCAGGGTGCCCGAGGTCACCGGGGACCATGCAGGTGGCACTGTTCCACTGAGGCAGTGAAGAGACAGGGCATCAAAGTCCTTGTCTCAGCCCAGAGATGTTCCCATCGCCATCACCCTCTTCCTCAATTTATTGCTCCTGCTAGGACTGTTTGTCTGCTCGGCCAAAGGAAAGCATTGAAGATACAGTGAGTGGAAGAAGGGCAGAGGACCAGAAGTTGCGGCAGCAGCATCCTTCCCTGGCTGCTCAGGAGTCAGAGGTAACACCAGCAGTCCTGCAGGCTGCAGCGTTTTCCTTGGAAACCTGCCAGGAGAGGAGCAGCGATTTGCAGTATTTGTGTACTCTGATGGTGTGATAGCAGCGAGGTCAGCACTCAGCAGAGACACCAAGGAGCTATTTCCTCACTAAACTGCAGTAAGTGAAAAATAAGCTTCAAGGGTGCCTATTATGCAGACAATAAAATGTTTTTATATCAATGTAGGTGTCAAGCTCACCACTTCTGCAGAGTGGATCCTTCACATTATGAGCCAGCTATGAAAATGCTCAGCCATGCAGGGATGTTCCCATTTACAGCCCGGTGTTTCCTACTGGAAATTACAGATCCCCACTCTGTATTCGACAGTCTAGTTTCTCAGAGGGCACAGGACTCCAAGTGGGAACCTTAAAATCACAGTCTGGCCTTTGGTAGGGGTAGCATCTTTGGGGACGTGGCACTGCAGCAGTGGGAGCTGCCACATAAAGGTGAAGCAACAGGATAAGAGAAGCTCCCAGCAAAGTATCTTGTAGAAATAAATGCACTTTTCTTTAGGACCACTGTGAGCCACTCAGCCTTTGCAGGCAACAACAGGCTTTCAGCTCTCCTCCAAAACCATCATTGCACAGCTGGTTGGAACTGGAATGGCCCGGGCAGAGTCCCCAGCCCCTTCACCTCGGATTCAGCAGCATGAGAAGCATTCCCAGAGCCTCCCTTTGCTGCTGAGTGAAAAGATCTTTTGCAGAGATTAAAATGAATTTATTATTTCACAATCTGGTATTTACATCACATCTGGAGAGGGTATTGCATACCCCATTACAAAAACTTCTCAGTAATGAGTCCTGTGCTGGGAACCAGGGCAGGAGGCAGGTGGCAGCAAACACACCAGTGACACCCTCACTCCATGGTCCTGACACCACCTCCAGCCCCTCCTGCACCAGCACATCCCCTGCAGTGTACCAGAGCAGCCCCAGAGTAGGGCTGGAGGTGTTGGTCCCACAGCCTCAGGGTCCCAAGCATCTGACATCGGGGGCACAGAGCTCACATTCTCCCCCACCCTGAGTGGCTGGTGTGTCCTAGAGTAGGTCATGAGCTCAGGGCCAGGAGTACATTTTTCTTTATTTTGGATTACTACAACAAAATCTAGCCTGGTCTGAGGCTCTGTCTGATGCTCCAGACACCCCAAAGCTGCTGACAGAGAGATCGCCTCACACAAGTCTGAAATTCAATTGCAAAAACAAGCAGAAACTCAGTGCCTGGGATTTGCACAGTGGAAAATGTTAAAATTGCAATCTGATTAATGCAATTACTGAGAAAGGAGATACCAGCAGCATGCACCATGGAGACATCTCACCACCCCTGGGAGCCAACAGGGTGTCAGGCAACCCTCTGACTACGCTGCCACATCTGCTGCATGTGGTCATAGCAGAAAGGCGGTGGGGCAGGGAAAGCCCAGACTCCGAGGGCAGAGTTCCTGACTGCAACTTGGATTCAGCATCTTGGGAGACAGGGAAAGGTGACTCACAGCAAGGATTTCAGCTATTCAGATTAAAGCCCATTTTGGAGGCCTGCTGCCTGTCAGTCTCTGCATTGTCAACCCTTATACAGTGGGAGTATTTTATTTAGGAGGATTAGAAAACAAGCCCATTTCTTGGTTGCTGAATGTGTCCACAGAAAAGGAGGAAACTGTGGAGTGATGGGATTCTGGCAGCTGCACTGGGATCCCTGCCTGCAGCCTCCAGGGAAGCTGGGGTGCAGCAGATGCTCTGATCCAGCAGCTGTCACAGTCCTGCTGATGGGTGCGGTGTGGTGGCCCTGGAGCATCCCACCTCTGCAGGCACTGGGCCACATCCTGCTGCTCACAGGAGCACCAGGACCCACAGCAAAGCTGCTCAGCCAGTGCCACGCTGCACAGAGACTATCGAGTGACCTGTGGAGGAGAGGAGAAATTATCCGATGCACCCAGCTGATTCCTCATCCATGAATTATCAGCAAACAGCCTCAAGAGGTGCAAATAAGATTGTCTCTTTACTTTCGTTTAATGGAGTGGCCATTCCAAATGTCACCTTAAGGATGGTTTGTGATTTTTGTGCTCGGGCTGCAGCTCCCACTGAGGGCTGTCTGCAGAGGGCACTGAGGTGCAAATCCAGCCCTTTTACACCATTCCAAAGTCACTAAAGTCATCCAAAGTTACCAGAAGTCCTTTTGAAAATACAGATCTGTGTTCCCAAACTGCCACCTCCCTAAGGAGGACATGGCACCCAAAAGGAGGTTGGCCATGGAGGGGTCTGCTGGATGAGGCAGGAGAGTAGAAGCTCCAGAGTCATACTCCCATTCCAGAGGGGAATGATCTCAGTGAGAATTCAAGACAGCAAAGCCAGAGTAGAGGCTTCGTGCTAAGTTAGTTGCTGAGGGAAACCAGTCAAACAACACTAAAAAAGACAACCAGCTCAATGTAATGCTGCAGTCACTGGTCAGTGATGGGTGCCCAGGGCTGAAGGAACCTTTTTGGATGTCCATAAAAACACTTCAGCCTGAAAGTGCTTTCTGTGCACAAAAGTAATAGCAGCAATGAAAAATCCTGACATTGCTTAATACAAAAATTTTATGGTGGGGGATGTGGGGCGAGGAAAATGAAAGCATAAGGAATAATTATACTCAACAGTATGACCAATGATTACAAAATTATGCATCTGATTAACCATGGCATATATGTAATTGCTAATGAGTTTGATAAGATTTTAATTACACCTTGTTCTTTGGGGCATTCAGCAAACCATGAAAATAATCATCGTGTAGTGCTCTGTCACAAATGATTGCCTCAGATGGGGAGCAGGGACAGATTCAGGGCTGTGCCACTGGGTTGGGAAGGGCAACGTGTGGCCCCGGAGCAGCGGGTGGTGCTGGGGCAACCTGGACACTCTGGGACCCCTGGGATGTTACACAGACACACCTAGGATGTCTGCTCAGGGCTGAGCCATCCAACATCCAAGGGCAGTACCTTGGTCGTCTTCACTTTGTTGCCACTGCTGCAGCTCCATCCCGAGAGGTCAGGCAGCACTTTGCATTCCTCCCCGTCGAGACATGGCTCCATCTGGCACCACCACTTCTGCAGCACGATGGAGGCTGGGGGAAAGGAGGGGATCAGCGGCCAGGCTGCAGCACAGGCTATGAGGACCAGCTCTGCCCACCTTTGGGTGACACCAGGAGATGCAGCCCCTCTCTCCAGCACAGCTCACAGCTCAGCCCTGGACAAGGAGCTTATCGTCACCTTCCTGGCCTCACCTGCTCCACCTGCCTCCAGAACACCCTCTTTTCTCTCACCATCCAAGGAAAAAAGACCAGTGTCCTTGCTCCTAGGGAGAGCAGTGCTGTTCAAGAACCTGTTTCAGGCTCCACTTACAGAGCAAAGGGATTGTCTCCTACCACTCTGTCCTAATAGGGTTTTGTGGTTCATGGCTCCAGTTTGGACAACCAGAGTGGGCTCTCTTTGGGAACAATATGATCTGAGCAGCTGGGAACAACAGGAGCCTTCCCTGATAATTTATTCTGGCATTACTTGGTGTTGCACAGAACTTCAGTCACAGGGCACTGGCTGTCAAACAAATCCATGCTGGCAGGGGCTGGCAGTGCTCCTGATGGCTCTTTGGTCATGGCAGATGATGGCATTCAATAAAACATACCGTTTGTATGATTGGTGCTCCTCACAGGCAAAAGTGCTGCATGGCTGGAATCGTATCCCTGCTTCCAGCTGTGGCAGCAGGGTGAGGAGACATGCAGGGATCGGTGCTGCAGACCTGACCCCAGCACCGTGATGCTGGAACCCCAGTAACTCCCACACAGCACACAGCCCAGGGCTGCACAGAGTGGAGTATCACATCACAGCCACCAGCTGAGTGAGTGCCCAATGAGAGAGTGTCCCCAGAATGTGCCCGCTTTCCCACTGCTCTGCTGCAGGATCCCAGGCAGGTCTCCTCTGTCAATGCCAGGGACATGGAAACCCCACACCTGTTTAACCCATGAAGATGAGGTCAGGGATTGAAAAGGAAGGGGCTGCACCATGGGGTACTCACCGTCCACGCAGGAGGGAGCCGCTCGTGTTGTCCCTGCCACCTGTCCTGGGAAACAGGAGCATTTCACCGTCTGGGAGCGCTCCTCGATCTTGTTCTTATTGCAGCACCGGTGAGCTGCGATGACTTCGCATGTGCCTGGCTCTACGTGCACTGGAAGAGAAACAGCCACCACGACATCTCAGAGAGCTCAGCCCATCTCCTGCCCACCGCCCTGGGCAACACTGCTGGGGTGAGCTGTGACCAAGGCACCAGGAGAGCCCAGTATGTGCAACGCTGTCCTGGCCTCTGGAATCACGCTCGGGGCTGCTGGTGATATGCAGGTGTCTGGGCCCAGCATCTTCCCAGCCCACCTGCGAGGAAAAGTGTGGTGCCTGCTCCACTCCTCTTATATCTGAGCTCTTAGTCCTAATTGCCCTCACACCCACAGCATCCTCCAAAATTCATCCCCTCTTGCCACGGCCAAGCCAAGAGCTTTATTGAAACTAATGAACACATTAGCTAATTGCAGCTGATAATGAGATGCGCTTTGCTACAAGAGGGGATGGTGCATTGTGCTGCTTTTGGCTTCAAGCAGAGCAGCACCACTTCTGACCACAGCTACAATCAGTGCCTCGGCCTCACCATCACCCACCCTCTGCCTGCAGAGGAAGGATCAGGATGGAGTTTCCACCCTGCAGCGGCAGAGAAATGTCACGGTGTTCATCAGCAATTCAAGCTGCTCTGCTGCTCCCCCTCCCAGTGCCATTAAAATATTAAAGAAAATAGCAGACTATTGTGTTGGCTGATCACCTCTGGGATCAGCGTTTAGAGCTGGTCAGCATCTCAAATCAGTGCTTCAGCTGGGTAATGGCCCACACAAGCACAATACAAATCAGCCAAAAAGGGCTGAGAGACTTCATTCCCACGACCCCAGAGATCCCTGCAGGTCCTGCTTAATGAGCACTGGAGGAGCAGCACAGAGCCACACATGGGCACATCCTGGGTCCCGTGGGTCACCGGGAATGGGCTTTTACTCCCTAGCAAAGAGGAGCCAAGCTAGGAAGAGGACAGGGAAGCTGCATTTCTGCAGTGTGGCATCCCAAAATGTCACAAGCAGGCATCAGGGCATTCCTGGTTGCTCCACGCCCTTGGCACAGAACGCCTCCCACATTCCGGAGTGCCCCCAGGAGCTGCCACCAGAGGAAAGGCTTGGAAAGAGGTACAAGCAGCACATGCAGGGCTGTGTGGAATGATTGCTGCTGCTGCTGCTGCTGCTGCTGCTGCTGCTGCTGCTGCTGCTGCTGCTGCTGCTGCTGCTGCTACAGGAACCTGTGAGCACGAGCCCTCGCTCAGCCCTCTCCCAGCAAATGAGGCTCCAGCAGTTGCTCGGACCCTGCATTTGCCTCATCCTACCCATGCTGTCACCGCTGCCAGCTCTGCCTCAGTCCTGGGCACTGCTGGAGCGTCCTGCTGGGGATGCCATCCCCTGCAGTGACACGAGGTCAGGGCCCAGGGCAGCTGACCTGTGTCATGGCAAGTGGCCCTGCAGACCCTGTCAGGTCCCCAAACTCGCCAACAAACACTGCCCAGCTTTCGGAATGCGGCCACTTTGCCTCTCCAAGGAAAGCCGAGGGAACGGGACCTCTCCCCCACCGCTGGGAGAAATCCCTTTGCCTTGCGGACATTTTTTCACATCCCTGCTTGGAAATGCTCTTCTAAGTGTAAAGGCCTGGCTTGTGGCAGCTGTGCATGGCTCCGCCAGCTTCCAGTCAAAGCACTCCCTGCCCTTCTGCTTCCACCACATCTGAGCACTGGATCCGGATGGGAGACAAAGAGCAGGATGTGAGGAGCTGCTCCAGGACACATCCCTGTGCCCGCACCACCACACACGGGCAGGATGGGTTATGCAATCACCATCTCTTTAATTTACTTCATTTACTGCTATTTCATGGTCATTTTCTTTTAATGAACACTTACTTTCATTTCTGTCCATAATAATCACACAATTATTATATGGAATATTTTGTAATAATATCTCTGGCCACAGGTTTTATCTTCTCTTTGAAATGCCATAGTAATTCCGCTTTAATAATGAATTCCATTCTTTATGTATACAGAAATGGTAGACTTCGGTGAAAGCTAAAAGGAAAGCAACTCTTTGCAGAACAAACATGACTGTTTTCCCCTTTCTTTATGCTTCATGGGATTTTTCAAATAATCTGAGAAAGAAGTAGAGATCCTTGGCATTGGCTGCCTATGAGCCCACGTTCCTATCACAATGTGGTCCAGGACCACAAGGAGTCACTCTTCCACCCCGTGCACCTCACCAGGGAATTTTCCACCCTTAAGTCTCAGTGTTCACAGGTAGTTACAGTTTGATTCATTTTCAGGAAAGCTTCATTAGCAGAGCTCTTCCCGGGAGGGCTGCCCAGGCAACCCCTCCGCTGCCTTGCAGTCCTGCTCTTCTGCTGCTCATTTTCAGCTAATTTTAAAAGGTTCAGCCGAGGGAGAGTCAGGCAGAACTGAGAAATCGGTCATTACAACCATGCAATAGCAGTTTGCTAACGTGTCAAAGCCCTTTTAATTTACTCGGAAAGGTGCAGCTCAGAGATAAAGAGAAATTTGACTCCCTCTGCCTTACTGCAGCTAGCTGAGTGTGGGGCACTGCAGCCTCAGAGTCCTTGCCCAGGAAGAGCTGCCTGTGTGGGGCAGGTACCCCACAGCCCCTGGCACAGCCTCACAGCCCCTGGCACAGCCCCACAGCCCCTGGCACAGCCCCACAGCCCCCTTGGGGCACACACAGCCTCACAGCAAGGGCCCTACTGATGACAGAGCTGAAGAAGCAGCACGCACCCCAGGAACCATCCTGCTCTCAGGCCACAAAATACTTCAATTTCCCTGAAGGTCTTAGAACTGTAGAATTAGAAACTGGTTAGGGTTGGAAAGGAGCTTAACAATCATCTTATTCCATGCCCTGCCATGGGCAGGGACACCTTCCACCCATCCAGCCTGGCCTTGAGCGCTTCCAGGAATGCATTCAAGGGCAGTCTATGCCACCACCCCCACAGAGAAGAATTTCTTCTGAACATCTAATCAAATCTTGTCTCCTTCCAGTTCAAAACCATTCTCCATTGCTCTGGCTTCTGACCATCTGGCACCCTGCCCTAGGACACGATGCCACTCCAGGTACCAGCCCCAGCCCTGGCAGCAGGACACAGCACATCCCCTTCCCGGGCCATGGCATCTGAGCAGAGGTGATGTGCCCATGGAAAGCTGGGCAAGGGCCATCCCAGCTGGCAAAATGCACCTCAGCTCCCACACACCAGATTCATTTGTTTCCCACCCCTGGCCCACAGGGAACATGAACCATGCCAGCCCCCAGCATTCACGTGAACACAGGAGCTTGGGGAGATGTAACTGAGAGCAAAGAAACCCCTCTGAGATGTAACTGAGAGCAAATAAACCCCTCTGCCTCAGATACAGTGATTTCCAAGATGCCAGCAGGAGACACCGCTGCTTCCTCGCTGCAGAGGAGATGAGCATCCCCACACGGAGGGACACCAGCAGGACAGTGGTGTGAGAGGCTCCCTGCCATGTGAGAGGCTCCCTGCCATGTGAGAGGCTCCCTGCCACACGGGGTTTTCACCTCCTAGGCCTGGGAAGTGCAAGCAGAGTCTGAGCCCACCTGCAGTGCGAGCAACGGGCTCCAGAGCTCCCTGCAGCTGCTTCTCCTTTTGCTGAGCAGCAGGGAACTTGGAACAAAACACATATCAGATGAATGGTGTGTTTAACACCGGCAGCAGGAAACCTCCCAAGAGCCTGGGATAAGTTCCAGAGCTTCTGGCATGCTTCTCCCTCCCATTTAACTGGTATTTCCCCACTGGAACCCTTTTTTAAAAGACACAGCTTATCTCATGGAACCATGAAGGATTGTAAGAGCAAAAGGCTTTTGAATCCTGCTTGCAAAAATAAAATAAAAATGCTGTCCTACTCTGAGTGACCTTTAAATGAGCAGCAGAACATGGGGTTTTTATGGCATAACCTGAAATGACACATTTGAGTGTCTCAGGGAGCGTGGGCACCACTCCACATGCTCAGTGTAAAATACTGCTTGCTGGTGGAGAGCTACAAAATGAAGAGAAGCTGGATGCATCTAAGTGCCAGGCAATGCCCAGAGAACTTCATTTCCCAAAAGAAAAAAATCTCAGCTGACTTAAATGTCTTTTTACTTCTGCTTCAGGTTGAGTGATGAGCATAAAGGCAAAGACAGCCCTTTGGGTATCAGCTTTAGAAGATGCTGGGGCCACCTTTGTGGGAGCTGGATCCAGACGTTCCAGCCTTGTTCATCACAAAGACCTCACTCTGTTACAAAGGGGATTAAACTGCTGGTGAATCATTCTTCACCAAGGAGTCTCCTATTCTGTTTCCAAATGACTGTGCTTGATTCATGTGGCTCTTTAAATCCAACCACATTCTGCAGGAAGCAGTGCTTTGCTTGGACAAAGCAGCATCTCCATGTGCTGGGTGGGCACAAGGGATCTCAGGCACATGGTCTGATTTGTGTTCAGGGCCAGGAGCTGGAATTAATGATCCTTGGAGACCTCTTCCAACTCGAGATATTCTATAATTCTATTATCAGTCCTGGTTGCCACAGTCAGATGTGTCCCTGGACAGCAAACAGGGTTTGCATATGGACTCTCTTTTCAAGAAATGTTTGAGGTCACAATTAAAGACCTTCCTCTGCTATTGATAATTTTTAGGTGGTTCTACCTGTGAGTAAACACAATTCTTTCATGGGATGAAAGCTCTGGATGTATCTGTCCCTCAGCATCTCTGACTCTGGGGGTCTCAAGCATCAGTGACACAGTTATCCCTGTTCAACTCCACACAGAAACAGAACTGCAGCTTCCTTGGACACAAATGTCACTGCCACTGAGAATGCAGCATTATGTTTCAAACATAACCTCACTGAAAACTGTCCCAAATGCAACACCAACAGGAGAGTAAAGCCCATGAACTCAACAAGTACACAAAGAATTCTTGTTTTGAGACCATGGAAACCCAGCCCAAGAGATGAGGCAGTCACAGGAAGTTCTTACAATATCAGGAAACCAGGATGGGCAAAGAGAAACTCTGTTCACAAAGACATAGACCAGGGTCAAACTTTTACGTGTTTGCTTATGGTCTGCCCTCTTTTCTGTGGATCAAATTTTCCTGAATAAAACCCACACCATTTGGTCTGCTGTGGATAAGTCTGTGAGAGCAAAAAATCCCTGACTCTGGGCCTGCTGGCACACAAATCCACGAGCCTAGCTGCTCACGGACAAGTGCGATTTATACATAATTCACACCTACCAGTACACCTGGGCATCTGCACTTCAAAGCTCAATGTGTTGCTGCTTTATTAATCCCAGGGGTGACTCTTCCCCAGAGAAGCAGCTCCCTACAAATGGATACCATGGAGGAGCAGGGCTCTCTGGCACTGGGATTGGGCAGGTTGAGTGAGCACTTAAGCTGCCAGCAGTGCCCATATCCCAGGTAAACCTGATTCAGTGCTGAAAAGTCATCCCAGAAAAAAACTGAAGAGTTTTCTCCCAGTTAGAATCACAGAATGGTTTAGGTTGAAAAGAAGCTTAAAGCTCATCTTGCTCCACTCCGTGCCATTACCAGGGCCACCTTCCACTAGACCAGGCTGCTCAGAGCCCTGTCCAACCTGATGGGGTATCCAGGGTGAGGAGAAGGGAAAGGCAGGTAGCTGCTGACTGATGGTGTGAGGGAGTCACTCCGGAAGATGTGTTTTGGCTTTAAACAATGTGGGTGGGGATTACAGGATTAGAACTGCTTTAAGTGTCAGGGAAAAATGACAGAAATAGGACAGGGTTAGGTGTGGAGTCAATCGAGAGTGAGAATGGTTTCAAATTACCCCCTATGTGCCCCTTCCAAGCACAGGCATATGAAACAGACAGCAGATGCCCTGGGATCCAAGTGTTCACCTGTGCTGCCAGGTACACAGCTCTGCCAGTGACTTCAGTACCACCAGCAACACCAGTACCACCAGTACCACCAGCATCCACCTCCCCATATGTCCTCCCACCATGCTCCAAGGAGCCCCCAGCCCTGGACCACCAGGTCCCCCCACTGGCCCATCAGGCTCCTGTGTGAGGGAGGATGGGCACAAAGGGCTGAGCACAGCGTCTCAGGTGCTTCTCTTCTCCAGACACAAACTTCAACCATGGATTCACAGAACCCCTCCAAAAATCACATCCATGCCACAAAGCAGCAATCCAACACTCAGAGAGGAAATTTCAAATTCACAGCTGGGAATAACAAATGAACATCTCAGAGCCACAATGATATTTTCCACCAAGATTTTCAGTTCTACATCACTTCACACTTGTTCTATCTTCCTAGATGATTTTTGCAACCAGGGCAAAACAAATTTTTATTTCTAGTAAGTGGAGAGTGGAGTGGAGAGCATCCACCACATAACAAGTGGGGCTTGTGATACTCATAGCAACTCAGGTGGAAAGATTTACACAGAGCAAGAATTACCCCAACAACAGGTCCACATAGATGTATCAGATGTATGTGTGGATCATTACATGTGTCTTAGATTTTGCTACAGAAATGAAGAAATTCCTTATTTAACTCCCCAGACCATCCCAACTCACCAAGCCACTGGTTTTAAATGCCCCACAATGAGTATTCACAACTTCTAACTCCCAGCAGCAGCTCCTACGGCTGTATGTTCCTACTCGTCTTGGAGGATCAGTCCCGGGAGCTTCCTGCACACGTGAACACTCCAAACACCAATCCAACAACTCTTACAGTGTATCGTGCCTCTTGGTATCTGTTTGCTGGATGCTGCCCCACACATTTGGCACACTCATCCTTGCTGCCCACATCCCAGAAAAAGGGAAGGACACTGAGCTCCCTGAGGCTGTCAGCATTTGGTGCCCAGAGAGATGCCCACCTGCTGCTGGTGTGCACCACAGCCTGAAACTCCTCCTCCCCCACCAAGAAATGTAAGACAGAACTTCACCAAGTAGCTCATCCCCATGTAACCCCCACCTCAGGCATCCCATGAAGACCCCCAAAGCACTGCCATTATCATGGGGACCCAGATGATTGCACAAGCATGTGACACATACAGCAAGGATCTTGCTCCCCTACCTGGATGGCTTCTGTGATGATGTGTGGAGGCCAGCGTCAGTCGTCCCCACAGCGTGGTAAGGCAGAGACTGAGCACGAAAACCCATTTGCTCAGGCTCTGTATATCTCTCTCACTCATTCTACCGAAAACAAGAAGAGATATGTGGAGGAAGAGGGACTGAGGAGGGCTGGGAGGTGCAGATCTACTCACCAATGTTCCTGCACGCAGTGGTATGACTCCTGAACGTTGTGAGGACTGGGGTGTCTGGCTGTGGGGACATGGCCCTGGGAGATGAAGGGATTCACCCACCACCCTCAGATGACCTCAGACTTCATCAGCAGCATAGGCCATCTCAGCAGGACAGAAAGAGATCCCACCAGCAGGAGTACAGGTGAGTGATGGTTACCTTTTACTGGTGATTCACGGTCACATCTGTGCATCTGCCAACCTCAGGTGGGTCAGGTCTTTGCAAGGAGCAGACATCAGCACATCTGAAAGGAGAAAGAAGAACATGGGCAGTGATATCTGCCATCAGTGTGCGCCGCTGTGTCTCTGGGAGTGGCTGGGGACACCTGGGAGTTTCACCAGCCCCACTTCAGGACACAAACTCAGGTCCATAAGCCTGTGTCCATTGCACCACTGAAACTTCTCCAGGAGATCAGGGCATAACCCTGCTCACCCCTTTGAACAGCAGGACCTGCAGAGCTGCTCATGATTTTTACTGAGAGCTGAGAGCACAAAACCAGGTCCTTTATAGTAGGTTATTAAAGCAGATGACAAACACTAAATGCACAACCAGTGTGTGTGGGAAGAGCCAGAGTACATAAGCAGCAAGTCATTTCAGGTTTTGCCTTTTCTGTGCGTGGTTATGTGCTGTTATTGTCCTTGTGTCACTGAGGTCCCTTGCAGTGATGCCCAAGGCTTGGCATTTGTGAACCACCTGCTGACAAACAGGAGGATGGGCTGATCCCGCTGGATGTCCCGAGGCCAGGACCCCACAGGAAGCCAAGGAACGGGGCAGCTGATTGCCCGTGGGATGCACGGAGGCCCTGGCAGCACCAGGACCTGCAGTCTGCTCTCCCAGCACATCACCTTCCTCTGGGGCTGCTCTGCCTTCCAGCACTGACGCCAAATTCATGCAACCACACACTCAAAACTGCATCAGCTACCCCTGGACACACCGAGAATCTCTCTTGGCACCACACTTGTACCACTCCCACTCCATGCAGCACATGCTGGGAAGAAGCCAAGTTTTACATCATCTAAAGCTCCTAGGGAAAAATGTAAGTCCCAAAGGGTTTTGCATTTTACTGCTGAGTTCTTTAAATATGTTCTCTTCACTATTTACAGCCACAGCCCTTCAGATGGGAACAGCTCCAGCGCTCTGCAGGCAGCGGCAGCAACAGCGATGTCACTGCTTGGCGTCTGCCAAGTGACGTGGTGACCTCCCAGCCTCTGTTATCACCTGCTGGGGTCTAACCAGGTCCAGCAAATAACTATGTCCCCCATAAAATTTTTGTGCTGGATCATAACTGACTAACAAGACACCACAAAGACAAGTGGTGGTGACACTGAGGTTGGGGAGTGCTGCTAGGGCCAGCAGCAGGTGCCAGGGTACCCTGCCCTGTGCCAAACTTGCACCCACAGTCCTCTCCATGGGCACAGCAAAATTCCAGCAGTGCACTGGACAAACCCACACCTCTCAGAGAAGAAATATTCAATTTTCAACCATGTTTGAAATTTCTGTCTGCTCTGGACCATGAGACAGTGAAACCACAGACTCCTCTAATGAAGAGCAAGAACACAATATACTGGCATTTTTAATCAAAATGAAGTTATTTGAAGAGGTAAAAAGGACATTTCTTATTTGGAAGCATTTAAAAATGAATTTTCCTGTTTTAAACTGGCATTTCAAAATGAAAAATGCTTCATTCCAAATTAGTGATTTAAAGTGATATTTTGCACTTTGATTCTCCCATCTGGAAAAACAAAAATCAGAAAATGTCATCAAAAGTGTTGACATTTGCGCAGGAAGAAACCAAAGGTATATTGACAAAACCACGTATTTTATGCTAAAAAGAATTGAGAGGTAAGGAAATACTTTTAATTAATGCTGTGGGATGGTCAGCTTGGCCAGGAGCAGACTGAAGAGAGGCTGGCAGCATCCCACTTGCTGTCCTGACTCCATCCCTGCCCACTGGGTAATGAGGGGCTGCTCCTGCTCCAGCACCTCCAGTATGGCTCAATGTGCAAGAAAACCATTGCTCCTCGAGGTGATGTGGCGGGGCTGTAAGAATCTCTCCTGTAAACTCATATTTAGGTGATCTCTGATGTTCTGGCAGAATATGCTCTGCATGAGTCTCCTCAGAGGGGGATCATACAACAGCTGGTACTGCTGGAGTCCCTTTGGAGATGTGACAGCCCACTGTGTAAATACTGATGTCAGCTTAAAGCATGCACTATTTGCTCAGTGACAAAGCAAACAGCTCTCTCAGAGCCTTCACCTGAATCCAGAGGCAGTGAGTGCCACAGCACTGCATCCAGCAGGGAGTGCCCCACACCTGGGGCCACCCTGCCCAGCCACGCTGCGCCACGCAGGAGCCGTGTCCCAGCTGGACAAGCACAGAACAGTCTTGCCCCATGGTGGGGCACATCTAGCAGCCCAGATGTGAGGACAGCAGACACAATGCTGGTGCAACTTTTGCAACAGTGAGTCCCCAGCGCCAACAAACCTCCCATGTGCCTTCCAGCAGAGCAGCCAGGTCCTCACCAGGAGACCCTGGTTTCTTGGCTGCTGCTCCAGCTCCAGCTCCTGCTTCATGCAGGGAGCACAGCCCAGCTCCCAGGCACCAGGCCTGAGCCCCACAGCACACACCAGAGTCCTTCTGGAGGTGCCCATCCCCAGTTCATGCCCATGGGACCCTCCAGGCCATTTCAGTTTCCAGGAGACATTCCTAAACCTCTCAGCTGGACCAAAAACCAAGCACTCCACTGGCTGCTCCATCCCACAGAGGACAGCAACATGCTCCCAGGGCAAAGTATATTTAGCTCAGAAAGGCTGAGCTGTTTGCTATAGCCAAGGAAGCATAAATAAATTACTGTGTTATCAATAATGCAATCCACACTGTCCATGTCACACTGGGAAGGGAAGCCACTGAGCTGAGCAGGAGTCATGCTGGTGGCCAGGAGAGCCATGTGGCTCAGGGGAGCAGGAGGACATGGTGCATCCCCATGCTCCATGCTGGCAGAGCTCCCACTCATGCCCAAACTCTCATTAGAAAACACAGCTCCACAGAAATTGCTATTTTGACAGTTATCATCCTCCAGTGTCGTGAGATTACAACTACAAATGTTTGGTCTGACTTGAGATTTTTCAGCCTGGAATGTCAGTGAAATGAAGAGTGGTTTTCTGGCATGTCAAAACACTTAATTTTGATTGAAAACCTTGGTATTCTCCATTCTGTTGTGTGCTGTTTGGAATTTTGTGGATTTTTTCACTAACTAGCATTTTTTAGCTGCTTTTGCCTTTTGGGTCTGAGCTTGGGCCTGAAAGAACTGTCAAATTCCCCAATATCTCAGACTATCAGTCTCGGTTGCAACCAGTGTGTCAAGAGATGATGGTTCCTCTGTGAGGGTCCACGTCCCTCCGTGTAGGCACATGTGGGCATGGACCATCATCCACATGGAGCTTCATAGAGGTTCTCCAGCACAGACACACTACAGGAACAGCTCCCGGACAACGACCACTCTGCCTGTCACAGGACCACTCTGTCAGTCAATTTTCACGGACGTTTTTCTCCTCCTCCATTAAAGCCATATGTGGAATTGTGCCCCTCCAGCCAGGGTCTGCAGTTTGCTGGAGCACAGCCCAGTGTCCCACAGTGCTAACGGGGCTAATGAACAGGCCCCCAAGCAAAAGGGATGGCTGATGAGCAGGAGGAGGAGACTCCTGCTTCCCTGCCTTGGCACCCACAGCATGGACAAACTCATGACTCCAGTGGGACTGGCACAGCTCACGCACTCCTCTGAACCACTGAGCCTCTACTCGTGGTGATGGGGCCATCTGACCCGTGCCCATCCTGTGCCCCTTGAGCCACCCTGTGAGGGAGCTGGCTCTCAGTGCCACTGCCCTACTCCAGCCTGGCTGGAGGAGCTTCAGCAGAGAGAGAGGAAGCAGAGAAAGATTAAAGCCCCCCGTCCCATCCTGTCCTGCTCACGGCTTTGGCCACAGGGACAGCCGGTGCTGAAGGCAGCAGCAGTTGGGATCCATGGCCCCTTCCAGAGTAAAGGAGCATCCTTGGCTGCAAAATCTGGGATCTCTCCAGCAGTGCTTTGCCTCCCAGAAAGGCGAATAGCTTCACAGTGCTGGCAAAACAGCATTCGTGATGAGTCCACTCCCGGAGCCGGTGGCCGGCCAGGGCCCCACCGGGTCCAAGCGTCCCCACAGCCCGCAGGGACTGTGGCCGCCGCTGCTGTCGGAGTCACCGGTAGCGGGGAGCAGGGCAGAGCCGGCCCCGTTAAGTCACTGCAGGGGCCCTCCCGAGCCCCTCACCGGCATCGGGGAGCCCCGGCGGGCGGCAGGGGACCGGGACACGCGGGGACCGGGAAGCGGCGTACGGCGGTCGGGCAGAGCCGGGAGCGCCGGACCCCACGGCGGAGCCCTGGACCGGCATCCCGGTGCCGCCTGTGCTCGCTGGCACGCCGATCCCGGCGGCTCCCCAGCCCTCGTCGGGACTCAGCGTCCCCTCGGAGCGGCGCCGGGCCGGCGTTCGGCACCGCGGAGGGAGCCGCCCCGGGGCTGCCGGCTCGATCCCCCCGCCAAACTTTCCGCACGTACCTGCCGGTGGCCTCGGTGCGGGCGGGGCCCGACGCTGCCCATGGCCGGGGGCCGCTCCGCTCCGCCGGGTCAGCGCCGCCTCCGCGGGCCGCAGCCGCCGGGGGCCGCGGGCATCGCCGGGCGGCGGCGGCGGCGGCGGCGGCGGCAGCGGCAGCGGGGCTGGGCGGGGGCGGCGGGCGCGGAGCCGAGCGGAGCCCCGCGGACCCGGTGCCGGCGCGAAGGAGCGCAGCGCCGCCTGCTGCTGCTGCCGCCGCCCGGGACCGGCCCCGCGATGTCGGGCTGGCACCGGCACCGGCTGCTGCCGCCGTCCGGGACCGGCCCCGCGATGTCGGGCTGGCACCGCCGCCGGCACCGGCACCGGCTGTGCACCGAGCCGCTCGCCGCCGCCCCCGCCCGCGAGGGCGCTGCCCCGCCCTGGTCAGCCCCGGTGCCCGTCAAGGCTGTCGGTGAGGAGGAACAGGCAGAGAGGATTTACCGGAAAAATTATTTACGCACACAACCCCTTTCCCTCCCCCGCGACCTCCCAGAAAACAACGAGGGGGTGATGGCCCCGCGAGCTCCGGGGGATACGGAATGGTGCGGGGATGGACGGACAGCCAGACTGATTGCTGGCCCTGGCATTCTCCTCCTCAAAGGGTGAGCCTGGTCAGAACTAATTTACACAAAAACCAACTTTCCCTGCCAAAAAAGGTGTGATGGATCCGCGAGCACAGAGGGGTGCTGGATGGTGTGGGGATGGACAGACAGACAGATGGATCCACTCCTGCAGCCCTCAAAACGTGAGCCTGTCTTTGGTGTCAAACCACCATAACAGCTTTCCTGGAACTGAAATAGCGTCACCAGTCTGGATGGGGCTCTGCCGGAGCATCTCCCTGACACAGGGGACTCCAACACCTGGGACCACAACACCAACCTGGGCCAGTTCCTAAGCCCCAGGCAGCTCCGGGCTTGTCCAGAAAACCTCTCCTGGTGCCCCCAGGGCAGAGCTTTCGTGGCTCTTCTCACAACAGGCAGCAACAGACTTTAAAACACCAACAAACAGCAAGAACAAAGGTTGAATTTTCACAACTGTTGCCAGGAATTAGACCTGCAACCTCAGCACAGGTGAGATGAGAGGCTGAAGTTCCATGTACTCATTTTTCTTTGCTCAAACCTATTTGCACATCGATGAAAGCCTTTGGTTTCTGAACACAGCTCACGGCTTACTCCTGGACCTTCCAACCCACAGCTCAGTTGGAAGCATGGAAATATGTCCAAGACCAAGCTGAGTTACAGGTGAACAGTAGCTCTTCAGACAACTCACATGTGGACAGTCTGCAAATCTCCCAGCCATTTGCTTTCCATGGGATCCCAAAGCCTTTATGCATGCTCTCTCCCTTGCCCAGAATCCAGCCCTTGGGAAGGGCACTGCTGCGAGTCCCTGCCAAGTGCCACGTTGGGACCACTGGCAGCTTCCTCAGGGCCCAGACAGAGGGCAAGGCAGATGCCCTGCGGTGACCCACCTGCTCCTGGGGGAACCACATCCCCAAAAATTCACACAGGTGTCCAGGGAGAGTACCTCAGCCCTGACAAGATTAGGTTACTTTGCTATTTTGTCCCAGGAAATTGAGTTCCTTTCCCTCCTTTATAGAGTCAAAATTGCCATATGTTAAATTCCAATTAGTTAGACTTGGTTAATCAAAAGAAAAAGGAAAAGCTCTACAAGATTAACCCAAACCCCAGTAATAAGATATTAAGGAAATACAAGCATCCCATTCTTCAGATCAGAGGGTTTTAATAATAATGACAAAAATCAATCTGAAACTAAATTAAATCTGCTGTTTATATTCATCAGGTAATTTGATCGAGAGCCTGCCAATACAGGTCTCTAGTGCTGTGATAAGTAAATACAAACATACTACTTTCAGATCACAAAGTTTTAGTGGAACGATCAAGAGAAAATTAAATCAGAGCTATTTTCCATACCAGCCAAATTCCAATTAAATTAGGCCAGATTATTTAATAAGGAAGCCTACAAAACTCTAGCTCTTTATTGATGTAATGATGCAGAAATATAAACTTGTTGCTTTCCAGATCACAGTGTTAAATGCAAGGGAGGAATTAAGACTTCAGTAAAACTGGTTTAATTTAAATTCAGCTGGAAGTAACACAGAAATTCCTTCTCATCATCATCCTGACTTCTTATTAAGTGTTCAGCAGCAGCCTTCAGCCTTGCTCTCTTCCCTGGCTGTGACTCCTCAAGCAGCCCAGACTTTACTGCATGAAGGGACCCAAGTTTCCAGTTTCCACAACAAGCCAAGTCTGGAAAGCAAAGGAACTGCCCAAGAAAACCCTCGAAACATTTCCTGATGTATCCTTAGTGATAAATCCTGCTCCCGTGTAATAAATCTGTCACACACACACCTGGAATCCTTCTGTACCTTCCAGGTCAGCAACCAGCTTTTTTTCTTTTTTGGAGAGAAAACTCATGGATTGGGGTTTGAGGTACAAAAAGGGTTAGGGGCAAATGGTTATGCAAAAGCAGATGGACATGTCAGCAGGCTTCAAATGCTCAGTGCAGTAAACTTATCTGCAGCTGCTAATAGGCAGAAGGGTACAAATTATTTTATTAAAGCTGCAAAAAGCAGAACTCCTGACATTTTATTCCTGGGGAAGATATATCACACCCTATTTTCAGTGGATCACTGAATTAAGATTCAAGTTTATTTATTCCCCTCATCTGATGAGGCCCCAGTGCCTCCAGGCTGCCTCAGCACCAAGTACCTACCTCCAAGGATTTTGTTCCCTTTTCCAAAAGTTTTGCTGACAACAGGGCATTTCAGTAGATTCCCAGCCTGTCAAAACAGCAGTCCAGGGAGAGGATCTCTGGGAAGCCTGGGCACTGCTGCAAAAGCAGGGGGAAGTCCTGCTCCCTGGATCCTCTGGAAAGTGGGTCTGAGCTTCCAAATTGAAAAGTCCCCCAAAGGCTCCATAAATTCCAGTAAGTGTTACTGTTAAGCATTTATTCTTCTTCTGTATTTCTACTGTCAGGTAATATTAAATGGGACCAGGAAGCTCATGACGATTTTGAGAGCAGAATTGTGAATGAAGACCCCTTGGGAGATATGAAAATTGTATGGAAGACTTTGAAGCCGCGGAGGGGAAAAGCTAAGTGACCCAAGGAGGTTAATGTGCCCCCTTCCCCCCTCTCCTTTGCAGGAGGAAAAGGGTAAAACCCTCTGAGAATCTGCACCAAATCCAGGTCATCTGCTCTGCAAAACACTGATGTACTCACCTGCAGAGAGGTCACAGACATACCCAGAGGAGCAGTGCTCCAAAGCCTTCTCTGCACTCCAGCAGAAACAGACAGGGAATAAAGATGTGTGGTTGCAATCAAATTATCCCTTAGAAGAAATAACAATAAATGCTGAACTTCCCAATTACAAGGGACATACAAACCTTGGAAACCATTAAGAACCACTCCTTCTGTTGATGAATTATCCAGAGTGCACAGAGCTATTTGCTGAGCTTCACTGTACCATGCTAATTATAAATTAATATATTACTCATTACACAGTCAGGCTCTACCATCAGCTGCAAAGAGCCTGTTTTAAAACATCCTCTGGTATTTTTATGGTCTAGATGTTTAATTTACTTCTGTTCTGGCTTAAATGCAACCAACATGTCATTCTTTCACAAAGAAATATCCCTGGCTCCATCCTACCTCCTCTGGGGCTCAGTAACATAGATGAAAGATGAAACTTAGAAAGGCTTTTTCAATGCTAAGCACTTGCATGAAAAATTAACTAAAATAGCATAATTTAAGACTAGTTCCTGTGTTACTGATTTTTAAATCACTGTTTATCATGGCAGCATGCTGGATTCACCTGAATCTGTGCCCAGGGAAGGTAAGTACCTGACACCCCCATGCTCAGGGGTGACTTTGGGTGAGATGGGGAGACAGGGAAAGCATGAGCGTCCCAGGCAGGACTCCCAGAGGGATGGGAAGAGCGAAGGGCAGAGCTGCTGGCATCCAAAGTGGCTGTTTATTGGCATTAGTCTGACTCAGTCTACAACATCTGCATCCCCAGGCCCTGTGCCAGTCAACCTTGTGAAGAGGAACTTCAGCCTCGAAGATAAGGAGAAAACTTTACATGGATCTGTCTGGCAGGATGAATAGGGGGAAATGGAGCCCTCTTTCTTGGAAAACAGTCTTTAACACTGCATTGTTTCAGGGAGCATTCCTGCAGGAACATGTTTATTTGTCAGACTATTCTTTCCATGCTGTGCTCAACATAACAGAAACAACAAATATCAAGAGGGTCACAGAAGTGAGTCTGGAAACTGTCAATTCCTTCTTTCCAAGGAAAGCATGCTGGTGACTCAGCAGTACAGGGCAGATTGGCAGTCTTACAGCGGGGAGACACATTCGTTGGAGAATCCAGTGATTTTCAGCCTTAATAGCATGATGATATTGCACTCAGAATATCTAAGAGCACCCCATGCGTGACCAGCATCTGGACAAGGATACTGTGAGGGGAAGGAATCAGGAGCTGAGGAGAGGACCCAGGAATGTCCACGAATGACCCACGGAGAAGAACTAGAGGGATGCCGGCCTCAGGCTGGAAGGGCTGGTTTGGAAGGGACTTTAAAGATCAATATTTCCAACCCCCCCAGAAGGAACCTTAAAGATAACCTAGTTCTACCATGGGCAGGGATGCTGCCCACTAGACCAGGTCCTGAAGGGTACTGAAAGAGCTTTGAAGTGTCCCGAAGACCTTAAATCTTGGGATTAGAAGGTGGGAATACAGGTACCACTGAGTCACTTCTGTACTGTGATCCTAATAATCCGGTACAGTTTGAAGATCTCTGGCTGAAGTTGGCTAAAGCCTGGAGGGCTCTCAGTTCTGCTTCTGCTTGTCAGTTACAATGCAAAAACACTGTGTTCACAGGAATCGGTGGTTCCTCTGTGAAACTGAGGCACTGGGGCACACGAATTTTAAGAAACAGACTCAATTTTGCTTTACAGTAGGCAAGTATTATGTTTTTTTTGTTTTGTTTTGGTGGTTTTTTTTTTGGGTTTTTTTTGTTGTTTTTTTTTTTTTTTTTTTTTTTTTTTTTCTGTCACAGGAGCCCAGAGGCAGGGAGGTGCTAAGGTCACGCTGTGCAAGTGATGGTGTTTACGCTGGCGACTCTTCCCCTCCCAGCCAGGGAGGATGTGTTGTTCTGCATCCTGCTCACGCTGGAGCGAAGCATCCTGGGTGAAAGGGAGGGAGAGGTTCGGCTTTCAGCCCTCTCACGGTACGTCCGTCCCTGCTCCTCCGCAGGCTGCGGGTTATTAATAGCCCGGAATGGCCGCGCGTGGGCTGATGAGCGCGACACGGGCGACAAAGCGCCCGGCGCTGGACGGGGATTTTGTCCCGGAGCAGCTGGCGGAATCTTGGGACGATCCAGTTAGCAAACTTACCTGTCGGCAAAACGCGTGGACAGGGCCAGCCTGTTCCCCCGCAGCCCCACCTCCAGCCGGGAAAAGACTTTCCCAGGGCATTTTCTGCGCTGGAATGGTTCGTGTCCCGGGGCTCCCGGCTGGCAGAGCACGTCCCTCGTCGGGAGATCTCGACCTCCACCTGCACCCGCCTGCGGGATAACGGCGGGGGGGGTCATTACCGGGAGGGGTCGTTCTCGGCCGGCTGCGGGAGATCCGCGTACGCGCTGCGGTGCTGAACTGCCGCGCCTGCGGGAATTCCCCCCCCGTGCCGCGGCGGGCGGAGCGGGGCGGGGCGGCGGGCTGGGCTCGGTTCGGCTCGGCTCGGCTCGGCTCGGCTCGGCTCGGCTCGGCTCGGCCCCGCTCGGCTCGGCTCCGCTCGGCCGGGCTCGGGATGCTGCTGCGGGTGCGCGCTGCCGTGGCGCAGCTGGCGGCGGGGCTGGGCGCGCAGCCCCCCGCAGAAGTCCGGGGCGCCGGGGCCGGGGCCGGGGCCGGGGCCGGTCGGGGGTCGCCGCCGCCAGCCGCGTTCTGCCGGCCGGCGTTCCTGCAGCTGACTCCCGAGGAGCTGCGCCGCGCCGACGACCACGCGGGGCGGGCGGTGCAGAGCCCCCGCGACGGCCGCCGCCGCCTGCCCTGGAGCTCGGGATACGCAGAGTGAGCGGGGCGCGGTTTGCAGCCTGGGGAGGGCAGGAGGCACCGCTCGGCACTGCAGCCTTGGGCACGAAAGTGGGTCGCGGCGGGCGGTGAGCTGCGTCTGTCCCTTTTCCAGCAGCAGCAGCAGCGAGGAGCGGGCGCTGTGGGTGCCCCTGATGGGAGAGCACCAGCGAGGGGCTGTGCTCTTACCGACCCCGCGGGCTTTAGGCTCTTCTGTCCGCTTTGTTCTGCGCTTTCTGCACAACCCCCGCTGTCACCGAGGGGTACCGAGGGCGAGGGAGCTGCGGCGCCTTTAGCAGGACGCTTGGGGAGCAGGGAGCTGGGGATTTCTTGGGAGTGAGACTACTTGAGACTTCTCCTTCAAGGACCTGATTGTCGTCTTCTTTCACTAGCTGCGAGTTTCAGCCCTAGCTGAAAGCGGGTGGGAAGGTCAGTCTTTGAAGGCTTTTGCTGCTATTTGCTGTCAGCCCACTCCCGCATCCTTTCCACAGGCTGATCTTCCCGATATCCTAGAGAGCTTTATGAGATGTTGATTTCCCCTTGGAGATAGTGGGGTAGGAGTACCCAGAATGAAAAAAAAAAAAAATCCCCTTTTTGGTATCCCAAGAGTTCTTTCTGCAAACAACTTCGGAAGTCTGCCCAAAGAAAAATCACCCTGCTGTGTTTACAGCTTCGTCCTGTGAGCAGGTTCTGCAATCTAGACCTGAAATCTGCCGTTGTCAGCACAGGCTGGGAAAAGTCAGTGTGAATCTTTTTGCAAAAGTTCTGCCGGTTTCATCATCATCACCTTCTCCCCTCCTTCCCTGAGCCCTCTGCTCCCCCGAAGAGGTGATGGGACATGGGTGAGATGTGGTTCTCTCTGTGTGTCCCAGAGGTGGATATCTGAGGCTGATACAGGTTTTGAGGCGATTATTCTGCCTGGAGCAGTGCTAGGGACCTTCAGCAAACTCAGTTTATTTCTGGTCACCTCTCCTGGTAGGTGTGTGGACAGCTGTTCCCCTCTGGACCCAGCTGTGGGTGGGACTCAATGCTGTTCCTGGCCCCAGATCAACCCACAAAACTGGTCTGGGACACCTGGGACAGGATAGGAGCACCTGTGCAGACCATCCCTGGCATCTCTGGGTACACGGGGGTATGAGTGGAGGGGTGGGGGTGGAAGGGGAGAGATGCGGTGGGATGGCATTTGCTGGAGCATGATGTGAAAGAAAGGGCCTTGACACCTTTTCTCCTCCTGGCAGGGTGATAAATGCAGGGAAGAGCCAGCACAATGAGGACCAGGCATGCTGTGAGGTGGTGTTTGTGGAGCAGAGGCCCAGCCCAAGGGGTTGGCTGTCATCCAGGGAAGGCAGCGAGGAGCTGGATGGGGTGAGAGCCGTGGTGGTCCACAAGTAGGGACATGACAGGGAAGATGGCCAGCAGCAGGGCATGAGATGGGACACATGGCAATGTGTGCACACTGGGGATTCCCTCGGTTCATGGTGCTTCTCTCTCCTGCTCCTGCCATCCTACATCTCCATGTGGCTACACCAGGGCTGGCCCAGGGACACCAATGGCCCACGTGCCCTGCTGGGCTGCAGAGGAGGCTGCTGTGCCTCCCCTTCGGAGGCTGCTGGAGGCACGAGGTGTCTGACACAGGGCTGGGCTCCAGCCAGGGATCAGCTATGTCCAGACACCTTTGGTCAGCTGCCCACATTGCTGCTGCCTGCACTGAGACCTGTGAGACTCGTGTCGCTGTCCTCAGCTGGTAGCCCAGCTGCTCTGAATTCCCCATGCCATCTGCTTCCTTGCAGGCTCATTTAACCTTCCCTCTTCTCCCTGCAGGGCAGGAAAGGTTTTTATTTCCACTACTGGGCCTTGTTTGATGGCCATGCAGGCAGCGGGGCTGCTGTCATGGCATCTGAGAGGCTCCACCTGCACATCTGTGAGCAGCTCCGGGACCTCGTGGAGATATTGCAGGACCCCTCCCCGCCTCCTGTCTGCCTCCCACGCGAGGCACAGACTGGTTCTGCAGATCCAAACCAGATGTCCTACGCAGAGGACCGCGGGGAGGTCCTGAACGATGCTGTGCCACGGTTTCACCTGGAGAAAGCTGTGTCCCACGAGAGCCTGGTGATTGGTGCCATTGAGAATGCCTTTAAGCACATGGTGAGGATTCTCTGCCTGTGAGATCATCTAGGGCATCCCCTGAGAGCAGCTCTTTGCTGTCTGTGTCCCTATCAGCTTGACCCCACTCATAAAAGGCAGCTCTGAGCAGGGAGGGGACCACAGGGAGGGGTCCAAGCATGATGATCTCAGAGAGGGCTCTGTGATGCTCTGCATTTTGAGCTTTCAGAACGCAGAGCTTTGGGCTCCAGGCCTGCGTGCTGTTCCAGGAGGCCCACCTGCTCCCCCCCTGTCTTGCTCTTTCCTGCCCCACTGAAGCCACATCCCTGGCTGCCCCACAGGACCCCTGGCCCCTCAAGCCCTACAGCTACTCTGTGGCTGTGTGGGGAAAGGTACCCTGGCTGGTCTCCTCTTCCCACCTGGAGCTGAGGTGCTGCTGGAGCAGCCAGGTGCTATTTGGGGTGGCCCACCTACCCTGCAGCCTCTCTGTCTCCCCAGGACGACCAGATCGAGCGGGAGCGAGCATCCCAGCACCTGGCCGGGGGGTGCTGCGCCCTGGCTGCCATCTACCTCATGGGCAAGTTCTACGTGGCCAACGCTGGTGACAGCAGGTACAGCCCCACAGGGCAGCCCTCAGCTTTTGCTCAGTGACTGGGGACACCCCAGTCGAGTGGTGGTGCCAGAGGTATGGCTGGTGAGGAACGCCCAGCTCCAGCCCTGTCTAGGGGAGGGTGAAGGTGGCAGAGCTGGGCAGAGTCACCCCCTGCCTGCTCCATGCCTTGGGGACAATGTACTCTGCTGTGATCTCTGTGTTTGCCAGGTATGCAGACAGGGCTGTAGAACTGCATCCCAAAATCTGGGATGTGCTCCCTTCTTTCCTAACAACATCCTCTCTGCTACCCAGATGGCTCTGGATACCCTGGCCCCTGCTGCTGGCATGGGCCTGGGCTGCAGGCTGGAGAGTGAAAGTTGCACTCAGCAAAGCTTTCAAAAATGTGCAAAAAGTAATTTTAGAGTACACTTCACACCAGAGACCTGTTTCAGGAGAAGGACATGAATCTACGTGCAGTGGGAGCTTGGAGCTCAAGAACTGTAATTGCTGTAGATATTTCCAGGGGTGGGCTAATGTAACTACCCCTGTGTTACATTACTGTACCTGTGCCCACACCCCCAAGCAATGGCAGAAGGGCAGGTCCACCTTCCATTAAAGGTGACCCTGCAGGTGAAGCTGCTTTGAACTGCCCTGTATTTATCATAGGATCAAAGAATGGTTTGGGTAGGAAAGGACATTAAAGTTCATCTTGTTCCACCCTCTGTCATTTGCAGACACCTTCCACTAGCCCAGGTTGTCCCAAGCCCTGCCTGACCCAGCCTTGAACATTTCCAAGAATGGGGCAGCTACAGTTGCTCTGGGTATTTACTGCAGGTTACCTTGTCCTCAGCAATGTCAGACCAGCAAATATCGGCTCTGGTCAGTTGTCTGAGGCTGGATGTGCTCCCAGCTCTGGGACAGAGAAGGAGAGCCCTTGTTTTGGGTGCAGGTCCCCCTCCATGGCAGCAGCAGCCAGGCAGGATGTCAGCATGCACAGAGTCCACAGAGTCCTGAGGCTGGAACTGTGCCTCTGAGTAACAGCCTGGCCTTACATCGTTGGAGGAGACTCACAGCTGCCAGTGCTGGAGATCCTTGGGCCTACCATGACATCCAGAAACATCTCATAATCAGACCTTTCTGTTTTCTTGAGACATTAAACTGTAAGAGCAGACCGAGTAGCAAGTCACAGTGCTGGTGTGGGATGGGCACATGTAATTCTGCTGCAGGCAGTTTCTGCCCCTGCTGTGTGCAGGTCCCCCCTAAAGGGAGCCTTTTTGCTACTCTTTTTCTAACCATATTCTGTCCTTTGATTTGGTCTGCTTCATTCCCCTCTGCCCCATGCTTCTCTCCCATTTCCCCTTCCTTCCTGCCCCTCTCCTGCACAGGAGGGAGAGATGCCATGCCCTGCGCAGGGGGAGCAGTGAATCCAGGAAGCAGCCCCCACCTCAGGCTGGGAAAAGGGTGGGCAGCAGAGGGAAGGGGATGCACCACTCCTGGGAATCAGCCCTGGAGAGCCAGGCTCAGCTCCTCTGCCAAGTCTCCTTCTCTCTAATCTCATCCTTCCATGTTTCATTGCAGGGCCATTATCATCCGTAATGGGGAAATCATTCCAATGTCCAGGGAGTTTACTCCAGAGACAGAGAGGCAGAGACTGCAGTTTTTAGTAAGAAAGACCTTTCTTCTAACCTCATTCCTGCTGAAACACCTCCTGGCCTCTTCCCAGTCCCCTGTGCTGCCTGCTGGACTGCTGCCATGGTGGGGTTCTGGACCCGAGGGCAGCCCCACGGCTGGGACCTGCTGTTGGCACTTGTACATCCCAGACTGCTTCCTGGGATGGGAAGAGGCACTGGGATGCAGGGAGCTGGCACGGGGGTGTCTTGTGGCTGGCAGAGGCCCGGTTTGCTGCGGCTCAGTGTGAGGGTCTGTGATGGTGAGCCTGGCAGAGCTGTGACATGGAGAGCCCAGGCTTTTGGCATGGGCTGGGTTGGTACGTTTGCATGGAGCCACTTAGGTCCATCTTGTCCTGGGCTGCTGTGAGCTGGGGGAGTGCAGCTTGGCTCCCTCCATCCACTGTGCTCCCTTTCAGTGTCAGAGGAGCTGCAGTGCTCCTGCCAACCCTACTTTCTTCCCTGGCTGCTCCCCGGAGAGTCGCAGCTGATGAGTGCCAATGTTTCTGTCTTTCGCCCTGGCAGCTCCCTGTCCCTCTCCACGATGAACCCCCTGGTGCCACCCAGAGAGACTCTTTAAGGTTATAAAGACCTCTCTGAGGGCAGCACAGGCAAGGAGGAGTTTGTGTTGGAGAAGGTCTTGCTGTATGAAATTTCCTGGCTTGCAATGTACTTGGAAAAACACTGAGGTGTTTTTTCTTGAATCTATTTTTGAATGACCCAGAGGAGGAAACTGCTGTGATCAGAATCCTCCTCAGCTGGCTGCAAGGGGCAGGGCACAGGCACATGCTGCTCTGCCACATGATGCTGAGGCTGAGGTCAGGGCTCCCCCAGAGTGGACTGGGGGTCTCTATGCCTCTGCCCAACCCCCTGCCATCCCATCTTCCCAAGGGATCTCCTCTTCTCTTCCTGCTTTTCTTTCCCTGACAGCATTTTCCAACACTCCCTGTTCCCAGTCCCCTCCACACTGTCTTCCATGAGGGCTTGGGGCTGCCCTGGGTAGGGCTCTGTGCTGCTGCTTGTCCCTTGTCATGGTCACAGCTGGGACACAGCTTCAGAAAAGACCCATCACTCTTTTCCTTGGGTGAGTGCCATGCCCTACACTGAGCCTGGGATCCTGGGAGGTTTGCAGCTATGACTCCTGAGTAAATTCCAGCTTCTCTTGGATTTTTTGGGGTTTGATTGATCCCTTTGGAGATCTTTATTTCCCAAAATTCTCTATGCAAAAGCTTCACCTTCTTGCTGAGTGCTGGCATGGCTGTCCTCAGCTCCAGTTTCCCCTCTGGCTTAGCACAGGTGGCTGGTTTGAAGCTGCTTTACCAGCACCTATTCAAGTGGCTCCAGAGCAGCTGAGGTTATCCCACCACGGAATGCTGACGCCGAAGTCCCGGTGGACGGTGGATCCTGATCTGGGCAGGGCTGGCTCCACAGATCCTGCTCTCCCAGCCCTGTGGCTGAGCCAACACTCCTTCCTGCAGGCATTGCTGAGGCCCGAGCTGCTGGGGAAGGAGTTCACCCACCTGGAATTCCCCCGCAGGATCCAGCCCAAGGAGCTGGGCAAGAAGATGCTCTACAGGGACCAGAACATGAATGGCTGGTAACCCAAAACCTGCTGGCAGCGCTGGGGTCCTTCTGGGGTGGCTGCTCATCTCTGGCATCCCATGCCACGGGGCAGGGGGCTCTGGCACACTGGGTACCCCGGCCCTAAGTGGTCAGCAGAGGTGCTGGAAGCTTCACCTGCTGACACCTTGTCTCTGGCTTATTTTAACCAGGGCTTACAAAAAGATAGAAGAGGATGACCTGAAGTTTCCACTTATCTTTGGGGAAGGCAAAAAGGTAAAGTGCTGTGGCAGAAGCTTGGCAGGGGTTGTTTCCTGCCTGCTCTCACTGTTTTGGGGGATTTCAGCCCATTTTTGGTAGTGCTGTCATCACCAGTTCTCAGCTGGGAATAGAACTGGAGATAAAGCTGCTTAAAGTCCTCTTTTGATTCCACCATTCTCCAGGCTCGGATGATGGCCACAATTGGGGTCACAAGAGGCCTGGGAGACCACGACCTCAAGGTGTTCAGCTCCAACATCCACATCAAGCCTTTTCTGTCCTGCTTCCCAGAGGTAAGGCTGGCTGCCAGCCGCTTCACAACCAGGGGTCCCTGCAGTGGTCAGAGCCACTCGGCAGGACCAGATCCATGATATGCCCAGGGCAGCAGGAGCCTCCTCTGCCTCTCACCTTTGCCTCTTGCCCTGTTGCCTCCCAGGTGAGGGTTTATGACCTCACGCAGTATGAGCACTGCCCTGACGATGTTCTGGTGCTGGGCACTGACGGGCTCTGGGATGTCACCAATGACGAGGAGGTGGCTGCTGTGGTGATGGAGGTGCTGACGAGCTATGAGCCCAATGACCCATGCAGGTGAGCTGCAGGTGGGCAGGGGGACAGGCGTGTCGTGTGCCCCACCACCTCCCCTTGGCCTGGCTCCTCAGAGCAGGGTTGTGGCCATGCAGCCCTCTGGGCTCCACAGAGTGCATTGCTCCCCTGGATGTGCACATCTGTGCCTGGATCTCTCCAAGGGACCCTTTCCTGCAGCTCTAGCTGCTCTAGCTTCTTCCTGCTTGCCAGGATGCTGCCTCAGGGGGTGCGGAGTCACTGCTGAGCCGTGCTCTGCTGTGCCTCCAGGTACACCATGGTGGCCCAGGAGCTGGTGGTGCGGTCTCGGGGGGTGCTGAAGGAGCGTGGCTGGCGGCTTGCCAATGACAAGCTGGGCTCTGGTGACGACATCTCTGTTTTTGTGATCCCCCTGGGCGGCCCCGGCAACTACACATGATGCTGAATGAGCCTGGGGCAGTGGGGCTCTCCTTGCCTGGATGGAGACACTGGAGTGGGACACTGAGGCTGCCTCAGGGCCACAGCTCCTCTAAGCACTTGTTTTTTGGGACAACTGTAAGGAGAGTAAGAAACCTGGAGCCTCAGTCTGTGCTCCTGTCCAGAGCATCCCCCTCCGCCTGCTTGTATCCCAGTCCCAGGTGGAGATGGAGAGGCCTTGGACAGAATGTGAGCACTGCGGCTGAGGGATGGTTTTATGCTGCTACTTTCTCAATGCTGTGAAATGCCTGAAGGCTCCTTGGCTCTTCATGTCCTTTGCTTCTTGCCATGCCTATGCTGACTGCAGCCCTGTGTGACAGCCACAGGGCTGCTGTGCGCTCATACCTGCTGCAGTCACCACCCATCTCCTGCCCTGTGATGCTCTGGCCAGTGAGACTGAAGCTGCTGCTGGAGGTGGGAGCTGAGGCTCAGATGGGATGTGACTGGGAGTAAAGTCACAGGCAGCTGGGCAATGCGGCTGGCACAAGTCCAGTTGTGGCCCCACAATGGCCATCCCAGCCTTGTGCTCCAAATTTTCAGCCCCTCACACCTTCATTCTGCCATGGACTTTGGCTCAGTCTCCAGTCTTGGAGATTGGAGCAGTGACCAAGCTCTGCCATGCACCAGACCCCTGAGGAGGGATAAGCAATTGCACCAGCACTGGTTGTGCCACAGGTTCTACCCCCATCTTCTCATGTCTTGGATCGCTGCAGTGCTTCTGGAGCCAGTTCTTTGTTAACTGGAGAGCTGAGCTGGAAAATATCTAAATCCTTTCTTGGTGTGGAGAGTCTACGAATGTATGTCTATATTTTGGAGTGGTTCTGAGTTAGCAGCCTCACACAGAGCAGCCCTATTCAGGTGAGCTTAACAGCTTAACTGCACTGGATCAGCTTAGCCCAGGGTTGGGAGCCCACAGTAAAAGCAGCTTGGTGTGACCAAGGCAGGGAAAGACAGCTCCTGTGTTTTCCTCAGTGATCTCAGAACTGGTGCAGAGGGGAGCTGAGCAGTTGATCTCTGCACTGGATTTTTGTATCACACACATCTCTAACCTGGAGCATCCATTTCCCAGACCTCTGCAGAGTCCTAAACTGTGAGGGATTGCCCCATCCTGGCAGTGTGGGGATGAGGAGAGCTGGGCCATGGTTCCTTGTCTGGGAAGGGCTCTGTGGCACCAGTAGTTTGTGTCCTATCACTGGCTGCAGCCAGCTTTTGTCAAGTGTCACCTCTAGTGAATGTTGTTTGTGTCCTGTAACCAGTGAGATGTAAATAAACTGGGTGCACACAATGGAAAGTGAAAGTTATGGAGGATATTTGAACCTGTTGGCATCCCTGCTGAAGGGAGTGGTGCTGGGGCCGGGAGCCTGTCCTTGTGTAGCACTGTGTGTTTAAATAAAGATTTTGCCACTCACAGCCCTACTTCAAAGTCTTTCTTTGCAGAGCTCCTGCAAAGAAGACTTACCAAAAAGCCAATTAGCTCTGATTAATTGAAGTAGGCAGGCAAACAGGGCTGCGCAGAGCCATGTGTGCTGCTGTCCATGTGCCCTTGGCACTGGTCAGAGCCCACGCAGCACCCCTGCAGCGCCCGTGGGCAGTGGAGCTGCTGGTGTGCTGCCAGGGGTTTGGACCCCTGGGTGTGGCTGGGAGGCAGCAGCAATGGCCAGCATGGTGGAAGCAGGGCATCACACCCGGGATGGAAGGGAGGAAAGGCTCGTGGTTTTCCTGTCTGCGGGGGAGGGAGTGGGGCAGGCTGTGCCTCTGAGGAATGTGACTGTCCCTCTCCGGGAGTTCAGCCACTCAAGCAGCAGCTGCTTCTGCCTCGAGGGTGGGCTGCCTGCTGGAAACATCCCCACATCCCTCTGACGGCCACCTGGCACCCCTAATACTCCTGATGCTCTCTTCACACTTGTTTGCACAGCCCCGCTCCCCTGGCACATTCCTTTTCACGCTGGTGGCTGAGAACTGGCTCTGCTTTTCCAGGTCACTGCCCGGCTGTTGGATAAGACAACGAGGCAGTGGCTGCTGCATTTAAAGCTTCCTCTGTGGTTCCCTTTTTTACTAAGGAAACATTTCCTTTGGAACCAACTCCTGGCCTGGGGCTTGATAAATAAAGAAAAATAGTCTGCAAGTCCTTAAAATAGCAGCGGTTTATGAGCCTGGGTCTGGGCCAGGCTCCTGGGGCTGCCTTTCCCTGGCTGAAGGACGGGAACTCTGCCCTGCAGCTGGATGTCCTGGGGGGAGAGCCAGCGGTGGGCACGGGGAGCCCACCAGTGGCACTGGGGTCACCGCGATGCAGCGAGGTACGGCAGGGCACAGCCCCGCTGTGCCAGCGGCCCGTGGAGGGGACCCTGGGGACAGGCACGGCGCTCAGCACCTCTGTGTCTGTGTGTCACAGCGGGAAGTGGCCTCGGCTGCTGCCCTCACCTGGCACGGGGCAGCAGCTCAGCCCCTCCCGGCAGCTGGGCTCGCCCCCTCCCCACTCGGCCTCGGGAACCTGAACCGGGAAAACGCCCACGGGCCCCGCGGGGAAACGCGGGGGGCTCGGGGTGTCCCGGAGCGGGGCGGGCGCAGCGCTGGAAACGGCTCGGCTCAGCTCGGCACAGCCCCGCACGGCTCGGCACAGCCCCGCTCGGCTCGGCTCAGCCCCGCACGGCCGCTCCGCCCTCGGCCGGGGCGGTGCCCGGAGCCGCGCGGCGGGGCCGGGACGGAGCGGAGCGGAGCGGGACGGGCAGCGGCGGACGGAGGTGCGGGTCTGGGAACCGAGCGCGGCGGGGGCACTGCCGGGGCTCGGGGGCAGCTGGGGAGGGGGGACACTGCTGGGGAGGGGGCGCTGGGAGGGAGTGGGGCCAGAGCTGCGGGGCTGGATTACTGGTTGTGATGGGGTCTAAGTTACTGGTGGAGTCTGGAGAAACTGGGCTTTGTGGATACTGGTGGGACTTGGGGGAACTGGGATCGGGGTTTACTCGTAGGGTTTGGAGGGATTGAGATCTGGGGTTACCAGTGGGATGTGGGGTCACTGACTCTGGTAAGGTGTGGGCTCAAAGGTGGGGTTACTGGGCTGTGGGGTCAGTGCAGGGGTGGGGCAATGGGGCACAGGGTGGGTGGCCAGCAGGGCTGCTGGGTGGGGTGCAGCAGGACAGGGTGGGCTGGGGGTCCATGGGTGTGGTGAGGGATGGGTCAGCTGTGCCTCAGTTACTGCAGGTTGTCATTCCTTGAGGGTGGCCTTGAGTTGTGCATCCCAACTTGCAGTTGTCCCCCAGGCAGTGTCTGACCTGGGATGAGAGCCTGGGGGCTGCTGCCCCATCCCACATCCCTCCCCACAACCCCCCCTCCAGCAGTGTCCCCATGTACAGCCTTGCTCATGGAGCGGCCACTCCGTGTTTTCTTCAGAAAGAGGGAAAAAAGTTCCCTTTCCTTACTGCTGAGCTCATTCTTAAACATTTATGTTAGGGGGGTTTGTGGGGAGGGGAAATAATTGTGTAATGTCCTAGGAGCAGGGGAGCATTCCAAAAGCATGACTGCGTGGCCTTTTCCAGTGCTAGCAGTCTGGCAGCCAAGTCTCTCCGTGGCCGCCAACCTCCCTAAACCCAGCCCCAGCCTCTCAGCGCCCCAGGGGAACGGGAGTGTGATCCCTGGCTTCCATCTGTGTTGGGTGGGCTGGGAGCAGGGGCCTGGCTGAGCCCCCCAGGCCAGCACCCCTGGGAAAGTGTTCCAGGGGAACCTGGAGACTGGAGGTGGTGGTTTGGCTGGCTTGTGTGTCATGGGAACCAATTGCATTTTGTTTCTATTTTGCCAAGTGCTTTTGGTGTCCGAACAGTTTCAGTTTATGTCCTCAACTCCTCAACTCAGGTAGCTACTGCGTGAGATTTTGTGGACTTTCACTTGCATCCAGGTTCCTGACAGCTGCAGCTTCTCCGGGGAAATGTACAAGTGGAAAATAAGCCAAGTCACTGTCTTCCAACAGGTTATCGGGAGCGTTTAACCAGGCTCACCTCCCAACTTGCCGTTTGCGCTGGAGAGGCGTATTGACATGAAAAGTAAGGAAGTGTATTAGCAAACATTGATCGGCGCTGAGGCAGGCAGGTGTTGCACAAGTACAGGCATCTGCTGAGATTGTGGCGTGTTATTTGGAGCTTTCAGCGAGACACTTGCGCTACCGTGAGGCTGGGAAGGCTGTCACTACTGCAGGAGGTAAAATAAGAACATGGCATGATGTCCTTTGGAAAAGGAGGTAAGGGCAGGCAGCTTTTCCCTCAATGCTCAAACACTTGCGGTTTGAGCTTTATTTAGGCTTTCAAATTCTTCTGTTCCAAGTTCCTTTCTCTTGTTTTGCTTGTGGATGTTTTTTATGGGATTTAGCAATGAAAACGAGCCAGCCTGGACACTCTGCTCCAGGTCTGGGTCTGGACAGTTGCCCTTTGCCACTGGAGTGTGTGTTAAGCCCAGCCTGCCTGGTTGTGCCCAAAGAATGTCTCCAAAAAAATGGGTAAGGTCTAAACTTGAGCACTGGGTTGAGCTCCTATTTTGACAATCACTTGTTCGGATATAGCCGGTCTGGAGGTCTGAGGAAGGTTTCAGTCAGCTCTCGGTGGTAAATACAGACATTTTCCTTGGAGCTGGGTGGTTTTGGCAGCAGAGGCAGGCGGGATGGCGGGCGGGCTGGGAGGCTGGGAGCAGTGGGGGATGTGGGTGGGCAGGGGTCAGCCCGGGGTGGCAGTGATGGCTGTTGGCCTGGGCCAGGGCTGAGGGCTGAGGGCTGCTCTGCACTGCACAAACGGTGCCGCTCGTCCAGCCCAGGGGGTGGATGAGTGTGAAATTACAGATCCTGCTTTGCCAAAGCCAGTGCCACTTGGATGGTTTTGAGCTGCGATCCTCCAGGAGCCCTTCCCCTTAGCATCGCTGTTTGCTTCCAGCCCTTTTTGGAAACTTTTTCTGCCTTTCAACCTTAATAAGTCTATGTTTCTGTAGTAAGAGTCCCTCTGGTGTTTGCAGCAGTGGCCGAGACGCTTGTCCTGTACTACCTTGGCCATGGCTTAGGTGTCTCAGCAAATGAAATTACCCACAGTGGGCATTCCTGTAGGGCTTTAATTTGGAAGTTTACTTACTTTATCATTGTACCAGTGAGTCCAAACTGCTGAAACAATTTCTGCAGTGGAACTGCTCCATGGCACTGGGGATATCCCTGTTGGGGGTGTCCCTGCCAAGGGGCTGCTCCCAGCACAGCTCTTTCCCCCCAGCCCTGCCCAGATTGAGAGCTGTGCCTCTGGTCAGGGCTGTGATCCCTGGCGTGACCGGTCTGACCAGGGTGGGGCTGTCAGCAGTGCTTGGGAATTTCTGCTTTAAAACAAAACCCCTCTGTTACCTCTGTGAAGTCGAGTCTGGCCTAGGAGGTTCATTGAAAGAGTTCTGTCCCTGGTTGGAGTCCTTCAAAGCATTAACATCTTTCTCTGCTATTCCCGAGTCCCCATAGCAGACACTGGATGATGGACACATCCTGCTGCCAGAGGAATTCCCTGTATCCTGCTTAACAGGAGCTTCACAGTTTGAGGCACAAAGCTGGGAGAGACCAGAAACTCAAGGGCTGCCCTGGAGCCTGGCTGATTTCATGGTGATGGCTTTAGAACAGTTGCTTGGAAAGTAGAACAGAGCAATTTGGGGTCATGTGGTAGCTTTTTTGTGAGCTGAAGGAGATGCCTGCTCAGGATCTGGCCGGTGCTGGCAGTGGTGGCACAGATTAAACCCACAGCCATCCCTGTGTGTGCCCAGCCTGCCTGCAGCAGCAGGTGCAGGGATGGGCACGGGAGCCCTGTGGGGTTGGGCACTGGGAAATGCTGGCACACAGCTGCTGCTCCCTTTTGTTTTCTCCATGGATGAGCAGGAGGCATTTCCAGCACGGCCCTTTGAGTGCTGCTCACACCCAAGAGCTGCCAGTTTGGATTGCCAGCGTGGTCTGGGCAGTGCTGGCTGTGTTTTGGGGTGGTTGGCACTTCACAGACTTTAAAGTCTCAGCTTCCATGTCTGTTATGGATGACTGTGTGCTTTCAATCATTTGGCCTGATGGCAGTTGTAGTGAAGCTGTCCTCAGATTATCGTAGAATCCCAAAATGGTTTGGGTTGGAAGGGACCTTAAAGCTCATGTCAGGGACCTTAAAGCCACGGCAGGGACACCTTCCACTGTCCCAGGCTGCTCCAAGCCTTATCCAACCTGGCCTTGGGCACTTCCAAAGATTGGGCAGCCACAGCTTCTCTGGACAGCCTGTGCCAGGGCCTCAGCATCCTCTCAGGGAATAATTTCTTCCGGAAGGGAGTCTGAGGTCTCCCAAGAGCCTTCTCTTCTCCAGGCTGAGCACCCCTAGCTCTCCAGGCTGGCTCCAGAGCAGAGGGGCTCCAACTCCGTGGACTCGCTCCAGCAGCTCTCTGTTCTCTCTGTGTCAGGGACCCCAGGGCTGGAGGCAGCTCTGCAGGTGGGGTCTCACCTGAGTGGGGCAGAGGGGCAGAATTCCCCCCTTCCTTGCTGCCCACGCTGGGGGATCAGCCCTGGGGGTGTTCCTGGGCTGCCAGTGAATGCTGCTGTCATGTTGAGCTTCTCATCCACCAGCACCCCCAAGTATTTCCTCTCAGGGCTGCTCCCACTTAATTCTTCTGCATTTGTACTTGGAATCGTCCTGTTTGTCTTCATCAAATTGTCTTCATGTTTTCCACTCTTTTTATCTGCTCATAATCTGGCAACATTGCAAAGATCTCTGCATCAGAATCCTCATCCTGGGGTCTGGCCCCATCCTGCTGAGCAAAAAGAGCATCCCCTGGCAAAGAAGCTCATCTCTCCTGGAACAGAGAGCTGCTGGCATCTGGTGTTGGTGCCATGCCAGCTGCTGGGTCCAGGGCACGGACTGGGGCACCCAGCCGACTCCTCAGGCTCAGAGCTCTTCCAGCCTCATTGCCCTGCTCGCTTTGCACACCAGCGCTGGATTAGTAATGGGCTATTTCTGGATGGCTCTCCTGAGTAATGGAATGAATTGTGCTGAGATTTTGGGTGGGGACAGTGCCTCTGCCCTCTGAGTCACCACTCGGCATCACGCCGGGCTGGGAGCTGCTGGGGCCCGGAGCCGTCCCGGGTCAGGGAGGGCGTTGGAGGCCGTGGGAAGGAGCTCTGGGCGTGGGGACCGTGCTCACATTGGGGCAGCATTCGGGCAGGAGCAGTGCCACTCTGCTTGGTTCTGGTTTCAGTCCAGTGCCTGCAGCCTGGGCATGGACAGACCCTGGTGTCCCTCTGGGAGCGGCTGTTTGTGTCCTTGGGCATCTCCTGCTTTAGGCTGCAGATGTTGTCATCCGCCTGTGGTGTGGGTTAGATACTGGCACGGCCCAAACTGCCTTTCCTCTTGGAGATAGGGAGTCACAAAGCAGCATATCATGTTTTGCTGTGGGCAGAGAAATTTTGTGTCTGAGTAAACAGGCTTTTTTCTCCCTGAGCGCTCCATTTTCTGTGCTGTGGACATGCTGCTGGAGAGAGGACGAGCCTTTGGTCAGATGAGAAGGATGGCTTGCAGCAGGGTTTGGACTTGTACATCTTGGAGGTCTTTTCCAGCCTTAATGATTCTGTGGGTTTGCCTGGTCCAGCTGGGCAGGCAGGAGCAGCAGGGCATGAGGAATAGGGACAGGAGCTGTTTCCCCCCCATGCTCAGCACTTGCCTCCCTAAAAAGTGCCTCTGGTTCCTAAAAGGGACCCTTTGGAGCACCTTTTTCTTTTTTTTCTCTGCCTTCAGTGTTGCACAAATGTGCTCACCTTCCTGTAGACATTCTGCTCCACTGGGATGTGTGCCTGACACCAAGGATCCCAGCTGAGGAACATTCCATCTCCCAGATGCAGCCCTTGATTCTCACTCTTCTCACCTTACAAGTGCCAGCTTTCTATTTTTATTAACAGCTCTAGAGCACTCAGCAGCCATGAACCCTTCCTGCCTCAGCTTGTGAGCCGAAATGCTTGGAGCCTGCAAAGATCTATGGCTACAGCAGGGTCTGTTCTGGAGATGGGTGAAAACTCTCCCTCTTTTGCCCAGACCATTGGGCAGTGTGATTTGTGAAGCTGGGGTGGTTCCCGGGGTTTGTGTGACCTGCCAGGCACATCGATGAGACAAGCAGGTCTGCAGCCTGCCTTTGGAATTCGAGTCAGCCATTCAGGCTCATTCCTTAATCCTTCACTTGCAGCTAATTGTGATGCAGCCAGACTCCTGCTTTACCCTTTTCCTCCCTTTCCTGTTGGCACAGGGTGAGGGTAGGATCACTGGGCAGGGACAGATTCCTGGCCTTTGTTAAGGCTCAGTATGAGTGCCCTGGTTAAAGGCCAGGCTTGTGATATTCTGGCCTTCCCAAGGTGATCCCAGTGATCCTGGAGTGATCCCAGCATGATCCACTCCCAGTGCTTGCAGCCCAGTGCATCAACACTGATGTGTGTGTCCTTCCCACAGGGTTATTTCCTGTGACCCTTCCCCAGGCTCCCAGCATCAATGGCTCCTTCCCACCCTGCTGCCCGGGCAGAGGGTTTGGAGAGGGATGGGGCTGAGGGAGAAAGCATGGAACATCCCTGCCTTCAGGAGAGGTTTCTTGGTCACCCGTAATTTTCCCCAGAGCAGTGTGAATTTTCAGGGATTAAACCCTGACATGCCAACGTGCGTCATTCCCAGGATCTCTGCAGGGACAGGGGGCTGGTGATGTGCTGAAGGCACGTACAGGGTAGGACAGGCTCTTTGGACTGGGGATCTGGGGATGGAAAAGAGATTTTGGTCACAAGGTCGGGGAGGGATGTGATCCCACTGTGGCTGATTTTCTCATGCCTCATTCAGATGCTGTGCCAGGCATTTTGTGGCATTGTCCTGGCCGGTTCCCAGGCTCAGCTGTAAACCCCTTTTGAAAGTGAGGGATGCATAGTTTTCCTTGCAGAACTGCATCCTTTTCCCGTGGGGCAGAAAGCCACCTGCTTTGTCCTGGGGTTTCAGCTCTGTTTGCTGAGTGATGACTGGCAGCTGCTCCCACTGCCAGTGCCAGCGTCGGCTCTCTTGGTTCCTTTTTGGCAATGGCAAGGGCTCCTTTTTCAGACAGGCTGGGATGGGGCCAGCGCAGTGGTGGGTGTCAGGCACACAGGTCCTGCTTGCCCAGACCTCCAAGAGCTTGGGCTGGTGTGTTCCAGCTGCTGATCAGATTATTTGGGGTCTGGTGAGCATGCTGGGGTGAAATCCAAAGCACAGTTTCTGCCCTGAAGAATTTATCATTTAAAATAAACACAGCATGTGCATGGAACTCTGTCTAAAATTCTGGGGACCTGGGTGGTAGCACAGCAAAACCAGGGAGGGTTGGATGTCTGGGGAAGGCAGAGTGGTTTTTCAGCTCCCATAAGGTCCCTGTGTGCAGCCACGAGCACTGACCACAGCTGGGATGGTTCTCCCAGCCCCAGCAGCACTGCTAGGTGTAAATGGCTCCGGCCAGGCCGGTTCTTGTGGTGGCCTTGAGCTGAGGTGTGTGGGAGCTGGAGGGGTCTGGCAGAGGGTTGGGCGAACTTCTGTCCTGTCAGTGGCTTCTCACAGTGGGATGTGCCCAGGTGCTTGTGTCTGGGATCGCCCAGGCTGCTGTGCACAGGAATTTGGGGGGCCGGGAACATGAACTGCCCGTGCTGCTCTGTCCTGCTCACCTGCTGGTGTCCCTGCAGCGATGGCAGCCATCAGGAAGAAGCTGGTGATTGTGGGAGATGGTGCCTGCGGAAAGACGTGTCTGCTGATCGTGTTCAGCAAAGACCAGTTCCCCGAGGTCTACGTGCCAACTGTGTTTGAGAACTACATTGCTGACATAGAGGTGGATGGGAAGCAGGTAAGGCCATTCCCGTCCCCTCGCTCCATGTCCCGTGCTGGCAGTGCCAGTGCAGTTGCTGGGACTGCTCTGTGTGCTCGGATGCACCTGCAGAGCACAGAGGAGCCCATGGCTCCAGCGTTTCTGGGTCACCCTGAGCTTGAGTTTGAGGAAGAGCAGAGCTATACCTGAGGAAGATAAGTCTATCACTCCTGGCTTAAACCGTGCCCTTCTCCCCTGTCAGGTTGAGCTGGCCCTGTGGGACACGGCAGGACAGGAGGACTATGACAGGCTGCGGCCCCTCTCGTACCCGGACACAGATGTAATCCTCATGTGCTTTTCCATCGACAGCCCGGATAGCCTCGGTAGGGACGGGGGGTCCCCCAGGGCTCGGTGCTGCTACTGAACCCCTGTCTGGGAAGGTCTGGGGAGCCCTCGTGCTGCCCCTCAAGGACGCCAGAGCCTTCCCTTCGTGCCCCGGCCTTGTGTGCACGTCAGGGCAGTGCTGGCCACTTGTTGGCTGGGCGGAGGTGGTGGGAGAGGGGGAAGCTCTCCCTGCTCCAGCGGGGAAAGCTTGGGGCTGGATTCTGTGAGGAAGCTGTGGGGCAGCATCCCCTCAGCTCATAGGATTCCATGTGTGCTGGTTGTAGAGAACATCCCTGAGAAGTGGACACCAGAGGTGAAGCACTTCTGCCCCAACGTGCCCATCATCCTGGTGGGGAACAAGAAGGACCTGCGGAACGATGAGCACACGCGGCGGGAGCTGGCCAAGATGAAGCAGGTGGGGACAGCCACTTCTGCCCGTACCAGATCCTGGCTGGAAGGGCTGGGTGCCCCAAGGGCAGCTGCTGCTGTGTTCTGGCAATGTTTCCAAACCCTGTTTTTACTGCTTCCTAGGAGCCAGTGAAGCCAGAGGAGGGGAGGGACATGGCCAACAGGATCAACGCCTTTGGCTACCTGGAGTGCTCAGCCAAGACGAAGGAGGGGGTGCGGGAGGTGTTCGAGATGGCCACCCGTGCTGGCCTGCAGGTCCGCAAGAACAAGAAGCGCAGAGGCTGCCCGCTGCTGTGAGCGGCCCCGCTGCACCGCCTGCCCGGGGAGGGACTGCTGGCAGGCAGCCCAAGCAGCACCTCTGCTGCCACTGCCTGCCCCGAGCCTTTGCACCAGAGCTGCCACCCACGCTCACACGGTGTCCCTGCGGCATTCCAGGGCCACGAGGGGCCAGTGCCTTCAGTGCCTGCTGCTCTCCACGGGCGGGGTGCTGCTGTTGCTCCCCGTGTCACCCCGTTTTGTACTGAGCTCCCTGGTTTTGCCTTTCCCATGGGCATTGCTGCAGTGCTCACTCTCTTTCCCCAGCTCTGGGCAGGTGCCACAGAAGCAGGAGGTGCCAGTCACAGCTGACATGTGGGGTGTGCCAGGCCCTCGGTGTGTTGTGCCTGCTCTCCGTGGCCGTGGAGCAGCACACAGCAGCGTTCCAGACTGGCCCGGGCAGTTCTGGCCCTGTCTGGGCAGAGCTGGGCTCAGCCGTGCCAGCACCTCCCCTCCGGGACGCGCGCCCGGCTCTGCTGGTATCGCCGCCTTCCAGTCTGCCTCGGTCACGGACTTGGCAGCAGTAAACCCAACTGCATTAATCGGGAGAATAAATGCAAACTGGTATTTTAGTAATTGTAACTTGGCTTGTGTGGTGTTCTTCTGGCTCTCCTTTATGCCTCTCACTGCTCCAGGCTCCTGCCTGGGCTCCGGGCCTTGTGCTGCAGGGTGAGGACTTGCCTGGCCCCATCCCTGCTGCTTTAGCTGCTGCTGGAGGATCAGGGCTCACCACCCTGTACTTGCAAAACAGCCAGGGAGCAGTTTACGTGGGAAGGGCCAGGCAGGAGCTTCCCAGCTGTACCCAGTCCCTGGCTGATGGGCACTGGCATCGCTGCTGGAGCCATCCTGCCTCTGGAGCAAGTCAGGGCAGGGCTGCAGTAAGCCTGATGCTGCTCTAAAGCCCTGTTTGTGTAAGCAAGGCCCACCTAGGACTCGACAGTACAGTGCTTTCCTTTAAACATTTATTTGAGGGAAATAGAGTGCCTGTACAGCCGTGCCAGCTCTCAGGCCAGGCAGCTGCCCGGTGGAGAGCTGAGCCAGCCTGTCCCAGACCAGGTACCTGCATTGCCCAGTTTCCCATCACAGCAGCAGTGAGCTCTCCTGTGCACCCAGTGAAGCTCTTTGGAGGCCAGAGTCTCCAGGCTTAAGCCTTTCACTGAATGGTGAGATCAATCACAAAAAATTGTTTTGCCACAACCATGTAAAAAATTTATTAAAATGGAGATTGTGCCAGTCTGATGCTGGTGAGGGATTAGTGGCTGGCAGCAAAAGTTGGCAACACTGTCTGTTCTAGTGGGTTCAGCAGCATCTCCACAGGGACTGAGACAGAAAAAGCAGGAGCTGCTGCAGGCTTGGGGCAGGCTGAGGGGGATGCAGCTTCGTGGGGCTTCTCCTCCCTTCCCAGGTGCATTTTCTGCAGAGAAACCTCGTGGCAGAGCTGGCTCCTGACTTCGAGATGGAGACATGCAAGCCCTAAGCAAAAACCTGTTGCATTTGGGACAGGAGCAGCCTCCCAGTGCCCAGCTGTAACCCTGGCCATGCTGCTGCCCCAGGGTGCTGGCATGTAACCCTGGCACCCTGCTGCTGTCGGGGCCCAGCTCTGCTCACCTGCGTGCTAAGCACTGAGCTGCAGCGTCTGGAGCTCGTTGGCGAGCCTGTCCTCAGCCGTGCCCTCATCCTCGTAGGGGTACCCGGTGTAGCCGCCCTGTTCCTTGCAGTACCTGAGGAACCTGCAGGTGCAGCGGGAGGGCAGCGTGGGCACAAGGTGGCACCGGCCTCGCTGCTCTGTGGGCATGGGCAGGGACCAGGGGCTGGCAGCAGGAAGGGCAGGAGTGGGAGCACTGCCTGTGGCCAGCAGCAGCTCACCTGCACCAGTGCTGGTCCTTGCTGAGCACGGTCGGGTTACCCACCACGATCAACAGAGCCTTGGCCCTGGTGATGGCCACGTTAAGCCTCTGAAGAGGACAAGCAAGAGGGCTTTACTTGGCTGCAACACCTCTCATCGTCTCGCAGCCCCATGTGGGCGCAGGCAGCTCTGGTGTGGCACTGAGCACCCAGGGCAGCTCTACCTGCCTGTGAGAACCAGAGGGAAGAAGGGGATGCCAAGGAGGAAGGGTCTGCTCGGCGCTAGGCGATACCTTGGGGTTCTTGAGGAAGCCTAGCCTGAAGGTCTGGTCAAACTGGAGGTACGTGCTGCAGCTGCGCACGGTGGAGATGAGGATCACAAGCCGCTCCTGGCCCTGGAACTCTTCCACAGAGCCCACCTGGGGCAGGGACAACAGGTCAGGGGCCAGAAGCACCCCTGGGCTGGGGCTGTCAGGGCTCCTTCCTCCTGTGCCCCTCTCTCCTCCATGCCCAGGACATACCTTCAACTGGCTGATGTCCGGCAGCTTCTGCAGATGGGGATCCAGGGAGGTGATGGCTTTCCGGATCTTCTCTACCTGAGCGGAGGCATGTGGCAAAATTCAGCCACCACAGGTCCATCCTTGTGCCAGCCCTGGGGCTGCCCATCCATCACAGTGTTCCCTGTCCCTTGCCTGTGCTCTTCCTGCAGAGCTGTGTCCCTCACCTGCTTCCTGTAGGGAGAGATGATGCCGATCTCCTTGGGGGACACCGCGGGGCAGCCTCCCTTGCCCCGGCTCTGCAGCAGCTTCTTGAGGTAGTGGACCAGCACCTCGATTTCGGCCGTGTTGAAGAATGAGGGACTCTTGGCTTCTCTCTGGTCTTCCCCACAAACCCCATGGAAGATGATGGGGAAGCCCTGGGGATGGAGAACATTTGGCAATGCTCTGCCTGTGCCTCAGGGAACCCCTTGGGTCAGTCCCTCCTGCGCCACTCACTTTTTTGGGAAGCTCCTCCCAGGTACAATACACATTCCGGATGTCAAGCCCATTACTCTTGCACACCTTCAGCTCGTTGTCATAGAAGAGCTCGTTGGGGATCCTGAGAATGGCCTCGTGGGACCTGGGAGAGGCAGGACCATGCCCAGGGTGGGTGCCATGTGGGTGCACTCCCATCTCCCACACCAGCTGGGGCACCACGAGGCTCTGGGGGACAGATCCTGGAGCGCCATGCTCTCCAATCCCTGCCTGGCTCAACCCCTTCCTGCACTATCCCTGTCCTCACCTGTAGTTCCAGAGCAGTTTGGTGATGAACTGTGGGTTGTATCCTCCACTCGACTTCTTGTACAAGGGGTTGTGCAGCATCAGCCTCTCCAGCAGCGAGGTGCCTGTGCCCAGTGATATCCTGTGGCTCCCCACAAGGCCACTGAGCCCCTGTGGGGCTCCCTGCAGCACTCCCACTCCTCTCCCTACTCACCCAGCCCATACTGGATGGCCAGTGGTGAGGTCAGGACAGGGCCCAGCTGCTTGGGGTCTCCTGCCAGCACCAGCTGCCCCCCGTTGGGGTTGGTCTCCTCATCCATGGGAGCCAGGAGCCCTGGGAACAGGGAGAGCTCAGTGGGGAATGGGAGGGACCCCAGGCCACGCAGAGATGCTGGTCCTTGAGGCAGCAGCCGGGCACCACTCACCCGCGATGGCGACCACGCTCTCCGGCTCTACCGCATGGCCACACTCGTCGATGAAGACGTGGGAGAAAAACCCAGGGGGGAAGTTGGCTGACACCAGCCTGGAGGAGAGATGGAATGAGTCTGTTCTCAGCATCCTGCCCCACCTGGCCACCCTTCCTCTCCTACCCTTCATCCTCCTCCTCCCACAGAGGAGGGATTTGCCCCCTCTGCTGCCTGCCCTCCTCCAGCCCCTCCCTGCTGAATCCCAGAGGGACTGCCTTCACAGCCTGGCTGTAAGGCAGCCCTGGGTCCACCTGCCACAGATGCTGGGGACAATCCCAGCTCCTCTGACCTTCCTGCTGTCACCAGTGTGGTGATGATAATCCGGTAGGGCCTCAGGTTCTCCTTGCTTGGGTACACGTAGCTGCTCTGCTCATCGTCCCAGTTGCAGCAGGGCTGGAGTGCAGGCACTGGGTGAGGTCCCATCATCCTGGGGGACACCAGCCCAGATGTGCTGTCAGGATTTCAGGGTGGAGGGGCAGGGACCTACCATGATATCAGTGGGCACTTCCCTGTAGTTCCTGGAGCTCGCAATGAGCCTGTAGACATTCCGAGGGGCAATGTCCTTGATGAGGCACTGGCACAGCAGGTCTGCAGCACTGTTGGAGGGGGCACAGGCCAAGATACGGGCATCCCTGAAGCATGTCCACACCTGGGTGGGAGGAGGAGATGACAGCATTGAGCCCCACAGATGAGAAGGGGCAGCAATGCTCAGGGCTGGATTTGGGCACCGGCCACTCACCTGCTTGATGGCCTCCACCATAGTGACCGTCTTGCCAGTGCCAGGGGGTCCAAAGATGAGGTATGGGGCTGGCCGGGACACCCCCGTCACGATGTGAGTCACAGCTCTGCACTGCTCCTCGTTGGTCTCCAGCTTGCGGTTAAACCACCTGTGGGAGCAGAGGCTGCGCTGCCGGAGCCCCATCGCCCCCATCGCCCCCATCGCCCCCATCACCCCCATCGCCTCCATCGTCCCCATCGCCCCCATCGCCCCCATCGCCCCCATCGCCTCCATCGCCCCCATCGCCCCCATCGCCCCCATCGCCTCCATCGCCCCCATCGCCCCCATCGCCCCCATCGCCCCCATCGCCCCCATCGCCCCCATCGCCTCCATCACCCCCATCGCCCCCATCACCTCCATCGCCTCCATCGCCTGACCCCAGGCCCTCCCACCCTGCAGAGCTGGGCGCTCACCGGGGCTGGAAGGGGCCCGAGAAGAGGGACTTGTGGCAGGAGGCGGAGGGGAAGAGGAGGCTGAACAAGCCACGGCGCACGGCCAGGACTGCAGCCCGGTGCTGCACCTGCAGTGGCAGCCGGTTGAAGGTGAAGGTCACATCGAACTTCAGGTTTTTCACAAACTTCTTCTGCAGCCTGGGAAGGAATGGTGTCAGCATGGCACGGGGCACTCTCTCATGCCCTCCTAGCCCTTTCCAACCCACTCCTGGCCTTTGGCATCTGTGAGAAAGGCTGCTGGGACCAGACATCACTCACTTGGAGGAGAAGCCCAGCCTGACCCTCTCCAGTTCCACGCTGTGCACGTAACCCTTGTACCGGATGAGCGGGGAGTGGTCCCGCTCGCTGCTCAGGTGGGCAAAGAGGTGGTCCCCTCTCAGCAGGGACGGGCGGTTCTCGGCCACGCCAGGCACCTGTGCCAAAGGGCCTGTGTGATGCCAGGCACTCTGGGAGTGCCAGTGTTGTGCCAGCACCCCTCCCATCCCGCAGCCCCCTACGCACATTGAGAACCAGCAGAGCCCTCTCCTGCACCATGGTCACATCCTGCATGTCATAGCGTCGGATGTCCACCTCCATCTGAATCTCCTCCAGGTGCAGCAGCAGCTGGAACTTCTGCTGGTAGTTCTCAGCCTGCAGAGGAGCTTCCAGCAGCGAGCTGAGGGCAGCAGCAATGTCACTGTGTCTCAGGGGCAGCTTGGCACTCAAGGAACACCTCAGCATTGCTCTCAGCCCTTGGCACTCACCGCATGGCAGCCCAGCTGGAGCTGGCACTGGTGTTGGGTCCCAGCAGGATCGTGTCCTTGAGGCTCTTTGGGTACCCGTAGGTGCCCAGAGGGATCTCCCTCTCCAGTTGGTTTTTCAGGGAGCTGGGTGGGTGGTACAGTAGTGCTTCAGGGACTACATAGTGCCCCCAGCCCCAGTGTCACTGTATTGCACAGGGCTGAAGCACTGTCCTGTGGTGCCAGACAGTCAAGGAGCGAACCTTGTCCTGGCTGCAGAACAGGCTGGGCCCCTCTGCTCAGGATGGCAGCAGCTGACTTAATCACGTACCTGTCAGGGGGGATGCCATCCTCGGTGATGACTGTGACAAGGCTTTGGAGGCTGGCCTCGTAAGGCTGGAAAGGCGCCGAGGGCCCCAGGTCCTTGGCCAGCTGGGTCTCAGCAATGGCAGCAACATAGCGTGAGATGCTGAAGGACACGCCTGGCTCCTTGGTGAACTCGAAGACCACCAGAGCACTGAAGTGCCCGTTGCAGGTGGTGAGGCATCGCACCTGGATGGGGTACATCCCACCTGCGGGGTGAAGCGGTGAGATTGGGTCCTGCATCCTCTCTGCAGGGCCTGGGGAAGGGGATGGGATGGGGCCCTACCTGGGTGTAACAGCAGAGACTGGCCCTGCACTGCCCCCTGCTCATCGCTGAAGGACAGCTCCCGTGACTGCTGCTGTGGCTGGAACCGCTGCAGGGTCACCACCTCAGTCCCACAGTTCTGCACCAGGACCGTGACTGTCCGGGGCTCACCCGGCACCACGGCGAAGCGGATATTCCCGTTGCCCTGGTCACAGTCTGAGATGATCTCTACCCCGTGCTTCCCACGAATGCGCTTGGCCCTGTGGGGAGGGAGGGTCAGGCTTTCCCAGCTGGACTGGGGGATCCAAGGGACATGCCACCGTGGGGTGCTTCTGCTCATACCACTGCTTGCCATGGCTCTGGGGCATTTGTGGAGTGGAGCTGAGCTGCTCTCCTGGGGCAGACGTGGACACGGACGCCTGTGCATTCCTTCTGGGTCGTCGGTACTGGTCTGCCACCACCACACGCCTCTTCACCTGCAAGGAGCAGCCAGAACCAGCGTGGCCCCGGGATTCTGCAGGGGGCTCCTGAGGAGCCAGTCCTGGTGGGCACTGCCCCAGCATGAACTCACCTTGAATTTCACCACCTCTCCACGCACCTGAACCTGTTGGGTTGTCTTCAGCGCATACAAGATGCAGGAAAAATTTGGCGTCTTTGCATCAGTCCTGTGGAGACAAGGGACAGGGCTTCTGTGGGAGTGTGGCTCGGCTGCCATGGGCACAGGCAGCTGAGGTGAGGCAAGTGAGAAGATGAAGTAGGACATTGAGGCTGCAGCGAGGGAGTTCTCAGCAAGTCCCCTCTGCTCCAGGAGAGGAAGAAGGACTTGGGCTTCCCACTGGCCTGTGCAAACCTCACATCCCTGCTGCTGCTCCAGCAAGTCCGAGCTGTGCCATTGCTGTCCCAGCTATGCCACAGCCATCCCAGCTGTCCCACTGCCTGGCCCTGACAGCCATGCAGCCCCTGTCCATGCCGGCGCTCAGGAGCTGAGCTGGCACAGGTGGTGGCTCTGCTAAGGCACAGCCACTGTTCTCCCAGCACTGAGGACTCCCCAGGTTCCTCCTCCCAGTCCTACCAGTGCACTGAGCCCTGGCTTTGCCAACGATTGTGCAATGTCACAGTGGTGACATTGCATAAGGGCCAGTGTGATTGGTGCCAGCAGGGTGAAGTCGGGGAGCACGGTGGGCAGTGGGTGTCCAAGGCCATCCCTAGGCAGATGCTGGGGGCCCATGGAGCTGGGGATCATCCCAGCAGGGCTTTGGTGAGACAGACGAGCTTGGAGACCCCAGCGATGCTGGCCAGGCACGGGGGATGCTGGCCTGAGATCTGTCCCAGGTGATGCTGCCCGGATCTGGCCGAGGGCTCTCACCTGCCCCGGAACTCCTGGTTGTAGATGGTCCGCAGTGTTTCCCGCAGGCTCGTCTGCTCCCGGCCCGTGTCCTGCAGGAACTGCACGAACTGATGCCCCCAAAGACTGGTCTCCGCCACGGTGAACCGCCGCATGGTTGAGCCGAGCCGAGCCGAGCCGAGCCGAGCCGAGCCGAGCCGAGCCGAGCCGAGCCGAGCCGAGCCGAGATGGTGCCGCGTCCAGCAGCGCCCGGTTGAGCCGGGCTGGGCTGGGCCGGGCTGGGCTGGGCCAGGGCCGGTCGCACAGGGAGAAACGAAAGCGAAAGAAGCGGGACCCGCCCGCCTGGCACGGGCGGACCGGGCCGGCAGCGGGGCGGCGGAGCCCGGGTCAGAGGGGCGGGAGGGACAGCGAACCAGCCCGTCTAGAGGATGATTAGCTAAAGATTTGGAGAAGGACAAAGAGATAGAAACGCTCCGAAGGCTGGAACGCTGGCGGTGAAGTGCTTCCAGTGTAACCAAGGAGCAGACTAACCTTGAGGCAGATAAAAGCTGCGCTGTGTGCAGTCTTATCTTGGGCCCTGCTTCGGCTTCACATTCCTGGAATTGCTGCAGCGATTTCCTGCATGGGTCCAGGGCCGCAGCCCACAGCACCTGAGGCTCGCACAACCTTTCATCTCTCCTGGGTGCTGCCTCTTGAACCGAGTCTGCCCTGTGCAGAGCACTGTGCAAACCCTCCAAAAAGCCCTGCTTTGTCCCGTGTAGGGTACAACCAGGAGTGTATGAAGTAGGTATTAAAGTAAGACACCGAGGGTAAGTGGAATAACCTCCTTGCTGCCTTTTTTCCAGGGTGAGGAGCTGCATTAAAGCTCTGTGATAGTTTCTATTTTAGTTTGGAAGCTCAGCCCCCCGGGTCCTGTGTCTGTATACCAGGGCGGGAGCACCACCCATGGGTTTGGAGTGATACCATCCCTGCCTTAATAACGGAACTGTTAAGGTTGGAAAAAAACTTTGAAATCATTGAAATCCAACCATCAACCCAGCACCACCACTGTGTTCACCAGTAAACCAGGTCCTCAAATGCCACATTCACATTTTTGAACACTTCCAGGGATGGCAATGCCAACACTTCCCAGACTTCAGGAATTAACAAGAGTGAGACCATGAAAGAACAGACACAAATGGCTTTAAACAAAGACTGGTGTATTTGCACTAGACTTATTGATACAGAGCATGCCTGAGGGGTGAATTGTCAGTCTGAGCAGCAAATACAAATATATTTTAATTAGATAAAACTCACAAAGGATAAAAACTTATTTTGTGGTGTTACTGTGCAAAACCTGAAGTGTAACGCACAGACAACCCCATCCCTATCTTCCCAACCGTTTTTCCTTTGTGTATTTAAAAACAAGAAAACATGAGCCAGTTTAAAAACCAGAACCTGCAAGGCGCCCAGTGATAACCAAGTGCAAACAAAGCAAAGGGAGTTCACTTTGTAGTGAATCTATGTTCCAAGATCTGAGAAAGGCATATGTCTATCTCTTCGTCCTCCCCTCCAGAGAAACTGTTATGACTGCTAATTTTGATGTTAGAGGGGGAAAACAGTAATGCAGAGCAAGCACACAAAACAGATTCATTCCGAAATCCCCTCTAAGCATGACAAGAAAGTGTCCACAACTGAGACAAATGGCAAGGATTTTCTCTTTCACTTTGGTGCAAGTTTATTTATTTTGTACACTATCCATCCATACACCTGTGATACAAATCTATGAACCTGCCACAAAGCATTAAAGCACAACATACCTATTATTTTGTAGACATTTGCATTTTTAATCACCATCCAGCCCTTGTGGATCAGCAGTGACTTATCTTGTAGTTCTGTAAAAATGCAGATGTCTGGTAACCGTACGTACACGAGGGAGGGGAGAAGAAAGATGTTCACTTTCAGAGAACATGGCTCAAATCTTTAGATTAAAAAAAAGTTATGTCCCTGGAAGAGCGGGGTCAGTAGGGAATTCTGTAAAGGATCCTGTAAACTCATTTTCTACAGCAAAATCTAAGCCTGCAGGCATCTGCTTTGTGGAGGCTGGGAATAAGAATACACGAGAACTCACTGTCTTGCACTTACTGTGCCTTGCAGCGCCGTGAGCTCTTGGCAGGTTTAACAGACTTACTGGATACCTGGAGTGCTGGATACCGGTGAAGGGAACGCTCTGCACCCTCTCCTGGGGTAATAATAGGGCTTTTCCAGCTAGGAAGTTTTCCAGCCAGTGATTGAATACAGCTATACTTCTGAGCCATGAATGGCTGAATTTAAATGACCTATTAAATGCAGCTACAACAGGAAGTTTATGTGGCAGGAAACACAAAACACAAAGACAACTATTTGTTCCACGGTTCCCTCTCAGGCTAGAAAACCTGTTAACTTTGAAAGCCCTAAAAAACTTCTCTGGTTTAAAAACCATCTACTTGGCATAGGACCATATTTGTTTTTTTGCACATGAATTTTTCATACACCTCCTTGTTTCTGCATTAAGCATTCTGCATTTCTTTGCCAATCTTGTAGCTGAGGATTTTGTTCCAGTCAATCTTGGTGCGGGTGACGGGCAGCTGCCGGCGTAAGGCTTTGAAAGTGGTGTCTGACATAGTCTGGTAGTTTTCACTGATTGCTGTCTGCAAGGGCAAGCAGATTTCGTCAGGGCACACATAAAACACTATGAGAAAGCTCAACTTAGTGTGTTAAAGCCCCAAACTCCTTTCTATAAGGTGTAATGCACATGATTAACTAAATTAATAATGAATAAAGTCATCAGTGTGTGTGCAAGTCAAAGGCTTTCTATTCACCTCCCCTGTATTGTAGCAGCACCTCCTTAGGTCTTTCACTGACTTACCTCTTTCCAGTCTCCTTGCACAGAGACTGGGACAATGCAAAAGCTGTTGCACAAGTTTCCTCCTCAGAATTTTTAACTGTCACAGAGGAAAATACATTGACACACCCACTCCCCTCCCATGCATGTTCCAGGTATCATTTGTAACCCTTTAAAAAAACCATACAGCAAACCTGATAGGAAATTACAACACAGCTTTATAACTCTACAGCGTTATAACTGTATTTTTTTAAACAAATACTGCTGTCCCTTTCTAAGTAATTCTTACAGGCAATACCAGATTCAGCCAGGAACAGAATCAGAGGTCAGTTTTCCATTTTTCCATTAACTGCAAATGGAGACTGATATGATTCTGTCCTATTTAACTACCACTGATCTTACCTGATACTCGTTCTCTGCATTTTCTATGATCTTAATAAAATCCTTAGCAGTTTGGACATCACTCTGCAAAGGAAAAAAAAAAAAAAAGTTGCATGTTTAAGAGCAACTTACATAAGCTACACAATAGATTTCTTCTCAAATGATAGGGTAAGTATAGATAAAGTAGATAGTATCAGCAGCTTGTGCCTTGAGGCTGTAGCTGCGTTCCCTTCACTTACTACATACTGGGCAGAGCTTGTGCTCCAAACTGGAACAGAGCTGCACCCTAGTGAGCAAAAAGGAGCTGGACCTTCATGGTAAAATGAGTCACTCTGCAGCTGCTGCTCCCCCTACCATACTGCAGATCTCTCTTTACTTGGGAGGACGCTGGACTCCAGGATGGTTTGGATGGAGACCAGAGATCTCTGGAGGCTGCTCTTAGAATATCTGGTTTATTACAGAGGGTGAAGGGCTCTGCTTGGAGTCACCAGACCTGACCCGTGGCAGGCCCGAGGGCGTGGGGAAAGGGAGAGGCAAGGGGTAGAGGGAGATAAGAGAGGATCCCAAGAGGGAGAGGATGTTCCAAGAGAGGGGAAGTGCCAAGAGAAGGTCTGGCTCCTCAGGGACTCCTTGTCAGGGGCTTCAAGGTGGGCTGGAACAAGACTTGGGCCAATGGGGTCACAGACTCCTGATGCTTCAGGGGAGGGTTATAGGCGTGGGATGAACCATACATTGGAAGTGATATTGAAAATTCTATTTAACCTTTAGGCCTATCTGTAGGTAAGGGCATTGTTCAACCAGAAGAGGGGATTGCCTTCATCCTGGCTGTACTATTGTTTTCTAGTTCTTCGGTAACTAAGGTTTGGTATCTCAAAACTTGTTACCATCTCAATCTCTGTATTTTCTAAATCTTTTGCCAGGCAGTCATATTTATAAGGCTTTCCTATTTCATCTTCCCCAACACTTACTGTTTCTTTCCCTTGTGCAAAATAGAAAAGCATATTCTGTCCTTTTTAACCCTAACTTCCAAGAGAAGCTTTCCAATAGAGACTTTCTAATATGACTGAATTTTAAGCAATTGTGAATCTGGGATTCCTACCTGACTCTAAACACCATATTGACTGTTCACCCTAAAATTACTTTAAAATCAAGAGAATGCAGTCATAGCAGTGCATGCTTCATGAGCTGTTAAAGGAATGCAAACAGCTTCTTATCATAAAGATCTTTAAGCATACTTACTGACACCTGTACAGAGTCCTGAATGTCTTTGTGACTAACCAGCTGGACGTTGCCATCTTCATAGTAATGGACCTGGACAAAAAGACAGATTGCAGGTTTTATTATGACCACTCACTCCAGAATTCCTGAGCCCCCAAATGCTACTAAAATGGTGCAACAGAGCATTGTGCCAGTGTTCTCTGCTTACATGGAGACTAAAAGCAGGATGGATTTTCTAAAAGGTTTCATTCTTTGTCAAGACTGTTCAAGATTATGTTAATTAGTAAATGCCTAGACCTGAGGTTAAGTGCAATTATAAAAGACTCAAGGTAGAGGTTTTAGTCCTATAAAGTGAAGCAAAGTGGAGGCTTATAGGGCAATGCTACATAATAAACTACAGGCCAGATCTGAGACTATTCCTGAAATACTAGATTTAAGAATTACCTTCTTGAATTGTTTAGTTTAGTAACATCCTGACTTGAGAAGTTCATCTCTAGTGCATTTCAGCATCTCATTCTGAGCCAAATGCATTTGTGTAAGAGAAGCACAATGCAGCTTCTCCTGTTACTGCCAGGAAAAATAACTCACCTGGATTTTGAGCACTGCAGCCACTTGAGCTGTTGGTGGTGTGATGGTAAACTTCCATTCTGATCTCCAACGCCCATTCCTAGAAGCAATCAAAGCATGAAAAAGCTATTTCCAAGAAGCTCTAACAGCAAAAAGAACAAAATTAACAACCAAGTTGTTTCTGATGTTGTCTTATCAGCAATACTACATGGGATTTAGTGCTTTAGAGGGCATGGAGCTAAATTTCTGCAGCCTAGCTGAATATAATGCAGCTTTGCTACAAAAAATCTCCAGAGACGTAAAAGAGTATCTAGCTATGTTAGCTCTGCTAACGCCTTTCCTCTGGAGAGGTCACAGGAAGAGTTTTGGTAAGTGCCAAGGGGGCTGCAAGGAAAACAGACTACAGAAGGAAAAGAACTTCTTGGGAAGCCCAAAACTCCCTGTCCTTCAGACCGTGTCAGAGCTAGAGGATGGGTTGGTTTGAGGAACCAGGCAAAGGAAGAAAACACACTGTGTTGAAATAGTCTTACCAGAAGTTTTTGGGCTGAAACTGGTGGCTCTCAATACAGGCAATAATGGTCTGCTGTCCATCTATAGATTTACCATAAACCTGTATTTAGAAAAAGAGTTAAAAAGGCCCAAGAGCTAAGGAATGCCATTCTTAATCTTTGTTCTTGGCAGCAGGGTGCAGGCTGCTGTGGTGGTACCTCACTGGGAACATGCACCACGAGATACATTGTCCAGGCATTTTATTATGGGTGGGTGTGAAGGTGCTTGGCAGTCATGCCTATGGAAAAGGTCTAATTCATCTTTACCTCTGTGTGCATACCAAGACAGTTGCACCCTCTTTGGAACTTGTCATTCCAAAGTTAGCCAAAATGCTAGTGAGGATGGAGAACTCCAACAGCTCTGCCCAGCAGGCTGCTCTGGGACTGACTGACTCAGAGCTATACACTTTCAGGGCAACAAGCCAGATACTCAACCGTGCAGAAGCCATTGGGGTAATGATCTTTGACGTAGGCTCTCAGTGCACTGTCACAGGCATCTCTCCACTGTTTTAACGCCGATTCTGTGTCCTCGGGCTGGGGATCACTTGCTTCTTTCCTTAAGTGATCAAACTTAAAAGAAAGCTTGTTTCTTGGGTCTAAAAATCTGCCGTTGCCCAGATCACCATGTTCTGTGATTAAGACCTGGAATAGAAGTTGAAATGATGATACATTTAGGCTGATATAGATATGTTATTTTGCATTTTTCCTGACTTGCGTATCAGTGTTACAATAGGTTCTTTCCTTGAGCTATAAGGCCACATAAAGAAAAGCAAGAATTTTCGGTAATAATTTAAATTAGTAGTTGTTGTGAGGCTGAAGGTAACTCTGCTCTCCACAGTAATATTGCACTTAAGACTTCTATCCCAGAAAAGGCTGAACTATAATAATGTATATATTTGGCTTAAAATTGGGTATCCTTACAATAGAAGCAGGTTGCTTTGCCTTTAAAGTTATTTTAGCTGTTTTCCTTCTTTGTTCCAAAGGAAAGAGAGAATTTTACTCCAAAATCTACCATTTATTGCCATGTTCCATGTTTTTGTAATAGCTCTACATCTGGGCAAGAAGGGTACATAGATGTAACTACTTTACGCCAGCTAAAGCAGACAGCAAAGCAGCATTGCACATTCCCTTCTTTTTTCTTTTTCACTTTAATTCTCTGGCTTCCCAAATATTGACTTTATTGGGGTGGGATTTTTAGGTTTTTTTTGCAGGTTGTACTGTAACTTTCTCATCAAAGCTATTTCTATGAACAGCCCTGTTAATATATGCCTCCCATCTCCCATAAACGTATCTGGGACACTAGAAAAGCTGGGTCAGAGCTTGGCTCAGAGAACAGAGCAGATGGTCAGGCAGCTTTCTGGCTTCTCTACGACTTGCTGTTTGTTCTAAAAAAAAAAAATTAAAAAAAGCCCTGAAATAACTTGTTTTGCTGGCATAGACTGGATAGTATTAGGTATAATCACCACACCAAATCAATTATTTGGTATAAACAAAGATAAAGTTTTTAGGGTAGCTGGGAATGGATTAAAATTGCAGAAAACAAACCAAACAAACTATTAAGAATCTATTATCAATTGTCAGTAGGAACATAAGGATTTGTAAGTGAGCTTTAAATAGACAGTAATCTTTAATCACTCATACTCTTAAGTAAAATTCCAGTGACTTCAGCATGGAACTTTAAGGAACAATGAATTAGATTTACTAAGTAGTACAACACAGAACTTAAAGAGAATACCTTGGTTATGCTTTGTTCTTACAGAAGAAAGATTGTCATAGTGATATGTGGGGGAAGGAGGAGGCTGGTACCTTGTGAGCAGAATGAGTGAGTCAGCTGATTGTGATGTTGACTTGTGAGCCAGCATTCTGCTGAAACATTTTTATTGCTTGTTCACAGTGCAGTAACACAAACCTCAAGTGTACAAAGTTTCCTCTCACCTGATCGTCATACCCTTCTATCTTCACCGGAGTGAACTGGTCCATGTTGTACTGTGCAAAGGCACTGTTGAGGATCAAAGGAACATGAACTTTAGCTGTACATGCACATTTATTCTGGCTCAAGGGTCAGTATGCTGTGTGATTATATTACAGCAAACATCAGCTTCATTGGGCAAACATACACAAAAGCACTGTTAAAGATTTTCCAATACCTTTTACCATACATAGCTATAAACCCCAGGTCTAAAAGCAGGTTAGCTTAGTGATGGCCAGGAAAATAGAGATCAAAAGTAGAACAGCAGATAGCCTGGGGAAATGTGAGCAAGCCAAGGCAAAACAGGAACACCCAGCTACAATTTAGACAGCAGCAAGGGAAACAAATGAATAGACGAATATTTACAACTTTTTTCTTATGTAAAGACTTGTTGACCGACATGTCACCTAGCTTGAAATAGATCTTATCATCCAAAAGCCTGTATGTGTAATCTTTAAGCACCTTCTGATGAAGATGTGAAAGTAAACAACAAATTTTGAAAACTTTTTATTGAGGACAGTTCTTTTTCTAAACTTAGGCTATGGATTAATCAGTATTTCAGGCTTCACTTACTTTATAAATCAGATGATTCAACATGATCAAACATTTCTGCTGCTGCAGCGTTAAACTTTTTGGCGGAATGCCTTCCTGTCAGTTTTACACAGCACAAATTCAAATTTTGGGCTTTAAAAAGAAATCATCCACACCTTTCATTATGTATTGTGTTAGGTGGACTAAGGCATTACACAAGATGACTCTGAATACAGCAAATGGTTTTCTTTGTCACAGAATGATGGGTATAAGAAAACAAAAGAGTATCTGATGGAAATCTGACATCTTAGTACTTACTGTGCTGCTCCTTCCCTGAGAAGATTGTCGTTGTTAAGTAATAACCGGACATCTGGAGGAGAAAGGGTTCAAGTGTGTTACTGGATTTTTTCATCAAATGTTTCTCTTTATGCACTTTATTTTCAACTCTACAAATGCAAACATTAAAAGATGAAATAATTTCATTACACAGAAGTAGTCCAGAAGGACTGCACGCTTTCCCTTAAAAGCAGGATGGTGTGACACAGTCTTAGATTTTTATAGTAGGTAAAACGTGAAGAAAACACCACAGATCATTTTTTCCTTAATTGCTTACCATTGAATACTTCATTGAACTCTCCAGGGGGTGCATGAGTGATGAATTTTGCAGCTATACGCACCTACAATGAAGCAGAAAAGTAATTAAAGACAAAAGATAACTTACTGAGTTCATACATATTGAAGTCATTCATCAACAAAACCAACTCTGAAGTGACAAAAGGTGGCAGATTTAGGGAAAAATCTAGGCAAGCATTGTCAAGGTAGAAATAGTCTTGTAAGACTGTTCAAAGCAAGGCTGGACAGGGCTTGGAGCAACCTGGTCTAGTGGAAAGCATCCTTGCCCATGGCAAGGGTTGGAGCTGGCTGATCTTCAAGGTCCCTTTCAACACAAACCATTCTGGGTTTCTATGAAGGCACATGGAACTGTCATGATGAAGGCATCAATAACTGAAAAAGCCAACTTTCAATGTCCAGAAACTCTGAATCTGTAAATGAAGAGCCCCGTCTCTTCTAAAAGTGTAATAAAACTGCAGTGTGTTCTGAAATCCAATATACATGTCTTGCACTGTTAGAATTTAGGTGGTCCAGATATTGGTTCTGTTGGAATTGGTAAGAGTTTATGGTTTTCATTATAAAATTTTTTATGGCTTTTACAGGACCAAAGGGAATAGAAAGATCTTGGAAGAAATGAAAAAGAAAATGTCACAAAATTAAACCTCTCCCTTAGAATAACAAAAACATCTCATTTCCTCTGACAGCTGACATTTCCAGCTAACAAAGCTGACCAATGAGCCTCTCTGTCTAACAAGAAATTAATTGAAAGTGACTGCAGAATTGCTCATTACAACTCTGATTACTTTCTACTTTTCATTTTGAGCAGCAAAACAAAGAACTGTGTATACATATGTAACTGCTTCACCTGAGTTATCACCAGAGCTGGAAATAACTCAGTTCTCTCAAGAGTCTTCCCTGTTTTAATTAATTAATTTAATTGTATTGTTTGTCACATAATTATTTAAAGCAAGCCACAAAAAGAAATAAACACTTTTCTAAACAAAATGTAATTGCCTTATTCCAACAGGATCAAGTAACAACTCTGACTTAACTGGATTGAGCTTCAGATAAAAATAGACTGTCTTCCAAATTAGCAATGATTTTGAAAAATAGATATACATTATTTGTGCCTGAAGAAATTAAGCAATACAAAGAAAACATTAAAAAGACAGTATCTTGTGTAATTGATATGATGCAGGACATAAAACCATTTTCTCTCAATCTTCTGGTTTTAGGTCGGTAAGTATACAGCAATTCTAAAAATGGAGCTCTTAAACGGTTTGAAAACCTTCCCTATTTAAAGAGCTGTAATTAGGACAGATTGCTGCCACAATATTGTTGAATTTCACTGTCAGAAATCTGGATGGTGATGAAGAGAGCTGGCAGTAGTTCAGAGAGACCCTGCAGCTCTATATCCTCAGTGGACTTTGCTCAGAGTCTGCCCCAAAAGGCTGGAAGGTTTCTGAAGGGACATAATGTGCTTTTCTGAGCAAATACAACTGTGAGCACAGCACAGAACATCACTGTGCTAAAGCTCTCTCAAGTATCTACCACTAATCCTGGGATGCCCTGCAAATTAATTCCCTGGATGAACAGATTCTCTTTTATAAGGTGCTTCAACATATGGCAAAAAGGCCTCTAAAATGCTATAAAATTTAATACCGTATAAATTTATGCAATGATGATGTGGCTGTGGAACATGAAACCCTTGCAAAAGGAGACACTGTTTTAGTAGGCTGAAGTTTAGATCAATGGATTCTCATAAGGAAATCCTTATGGGAAAAACAAACAAACAGAAAAAAACCCCAAGTGTTTAATGAGAGATTTTTACAATTTTCCACAAGTTCTCTCACTTGGAAGGATGAACAAAATTAAGTCCACACAGAAAGGCCTCTGCACTTCAATCAAATGTTATTACAAAGCCGGTTCTGAACAAAACTGCAAGTGGAAAGTGTTCACTTGGATAATTATCCCTTGCCCTGCCTCTCACAGAGCAATAAAATACAAAACATTTCAGTCAAACCATTGAAATCAGGGGTGCAGGAAACAGGCTGGGGAACGATTAATTTGCAATGTCAAGCGCTTGGATGGTTGCTGCTTTTCGGAGCTGGTTGCTTGGAGGGCGGTGTCAGGATGCTCCTCTGCAGAAACACCAAAATAGGACTTTCTGCAACCTGCCCCATTTCCTGGCCGCCGGGGCCATTTCAGGTGTCACTTCAGCTATGCAGCATCGACTTCCTGCTTCTAAAATGGGGAAAGTGTCTGAGGGGAAGGGAGGCTACTCAGCCGTTAGTTTAAACCAGCAAAACAGCAGCAGAATGAACTTGAGCAAAAAGGGAGATTTCAGAGAAAATCTCAGAATCCCAGACTGGTTGGGTTGGAAGGGACCTCAAAGCCCCTCCAGTGCCCCCTGCCACGGCAGGGACACTTTCCACTGTCCCAAGTGCTCCCAGCCCTGTCCAGCCTGGCCTTGGGCACTGCCAGGGATCCAGGGGCAGCCACAGCTGCTCTGTGCCAGGGATGCCCACCCTGCCAGGGAACAATTCCTGCCCAAAATCCCATCCAGCCCTGCCCTCTGGCAGTGGCAAGCCGTGCCCCCCATCCTGTCACTGCAGGCCTTGTCCCAAGTCCCTCGCAGCTCTCCTGGAGCCCCTTTAGGGGCTGGAAGGGGATCTAAAGTCTCCCTGGAGCCTTCTTTTCTCTGGACTGGACACCCCCAGCTCTCCCAACCTGTCTGAGAAATTAATCTCTTACCTAAAATACACCCAAAGAGAATAAAACAGTGAAGCTTGGAGGACAGAAGGATTTAATTTTGTTGCTCAATTGACATATTTGGGTTTTTTGCTTTACTATATAGTACCGGTAAACTCAAACTTAAAAAATTAACATATATAAAGTTCTAGACTCATCTGAATAGTCACATACTACAGTAAGTCTTTGCTGCATGTTTCTCTTTCAGATCCTCCTTTAAGGTTATCCTTCTCTGCCTGTGTGGGGCATAGAGTTAGTTGAAATTGAATGTTCTAAAGGCCATATCAATTCTGCTCTGGAATACTTATTTCAGACAACATCACCTAAAATACTGACTAATAGGTGAATTGTGCCTCTAAAACCCTGCTAGTTTCAGAAATTATTTCACTGAAATGGAGCTGAAAACATAGTTTAAGGGAAAAATGAAAGCAACCGCTGAATGCAGCCTGAACAACTCCTCCAGAATGTTAAGAGACAAAGCATGCACTAAGTGTAACACTTATATGATGTAAGGAAGAATAACAGTGCATTTTTAAACTACTATGTGTAGGCAACAGTGTACTACCTAGCAGAGAACTTGCAGTATGCAACTTTTTCACATTCCAACACAAAAAGAACAAACTGCCCATTTCCCCCTTTCCTAAAATAATTACGGCTCTATTTGCTCCACCTTAGTCCTTTCTACCCAGTATAATTCTCAGGATCTGTATCAAAGTACCTGGCAGCAGCTGGGGTGGGCAGAAAACGCGACAACACGCTCAGAGGGTGCTTAGGAAGTGAAGAGGTTGCAAAGCACCTTGCAGACACACTGGTTGCTTTGCTGATTTGGGAAAAGCAGCACAGAAAATACATTTTCACAAAATCATTTTGGTTGGAAAAGACCTTCAAGATCACCAAGCGATCCAGCTGTGACTGACTCCCACCTTGTCAACAAGACCAGGGCACTAGGTGTCACATCCAGTCCTTCCTTGGCCCTGACCAGGGATGGGGACTCCAGCACCTCCCTGGGCAGCCCCTTCCAATGGCTAATCGCCCTTTCTGTTAAGAAGCTCCTCCTGATGTCCAGCCTAAACCTCCTCTATTTTAGGTTGAGACTGTGTCTATTTTCACGCACAATGAGTGGCCAAGCCGCATCGGCTGCACCGAGGCAAGGAGGACATCGGGAGGCAAGGAGGACATCGGGAGGCAAGGAGGACATCGGGAGGCAAGGAGGACATCGGGAGGCAAGGAGGACATCGGGAGGCAAGGTGCTGCGCTGGTAAGGAACGGCCGGTCCTTCAGTCGGGCGGCGGCGGCCCGGTGGCCTCGGGAGCCCGCCCGCCCCGAAGCACTCGCAGGCCGGCACATCGGCACCAGGCGAGCTTGCCCGCACTCCGCACCCACTGCCTTCCCGGGGACAGCGGCGCAGGCCCGCCGTGGAGGCGGCCAGCCCTTCTTTTACCTTCTCCTCGTCCGACACCCGCTCGTCCAGGTCCGCCATCTTGGCAGCTGTGTGCCCGGCCCCGCGCGGCGCGTATCGGGAGCGCCGGCCGGCAGGCAGGCGGAACGCGCTGGTGGCACCATCTTAACTGCGGGCAGACGCCGCGTGGCCGCCATCGTAGAAACGGGAGGGTTCTCGCCGTACCAGCTGGCGGGACCGCCGTCTCCCAGAGCCGTTTAGGCTCTCGCTCATCGTGTGGGATGTGCTCGGGCGGAGCAGCGGTGATGGACTCGACGAACAGGCTGCCCACAGGAGCCCCGCCCTGCTCGTCCCAGTGTGCCCGGTGGGCTGAGACGGCCGGGAGCCGTAACCGGAAGCGCGGTCGCCACCATGTTATCTGCGGGCAGACGCCGTGGTGCCACCATAACAGGAACGGGCAGGCTTTTCGCTGCCGGGAACACGGCGCTGGCGGAGCCCCGGAGCCTCCGGGGATCCCGGTGTGGTGTGGGGGACGAGCGCTACCTCCGCGCTTGGCCCTGGAGCGGCAGCGATGGGGCTGGTGAGCGGGCTGCCCGCGCCGGCGGAACCCCGCCTCCGCGCGTGTCCCGCCCCGTCCCGGCGTGCCCAGCCGGCGGTGATGGCGGAGGGCAGCGGTGGCAGCGGCGGCAGCGGCCGGGGGCCGCCGTGCCCCGGGGCGGCCTCGGCGTTCCGGCGCTGGGAGCAGCTGCGGCGACGGGCTGCGACGCCCTGGGCCCGCGGGCTGCTGGCCGCGGCCGCCGGGCTCGGGCTCCTGTACGCGGTGCTGCGGGTGCCGCTGCGCCTCCGGGACGGGCTGGCGGCCGGTGAGGGCGGCGCGGCGGGGGAGGCGGACCCTGCCCGTGGGGCTGGGGCAGGCTCGGCCCGGCCGTCCCGAGCTGTGTCCGGGCTGTCCGGGGAATCCGGCGGCACCGGGGCAGGACACGGCTATGTCCCGTCTGGGACCCTTTCCGGACGAACGCTGCGGGGCTGGAGTCTGTCCAGAGAAAGAGACGGGTTTGGGGCAGCAGGAACGGCTGAGGGAGCTGGGAAGGGGCTCAGCCTGGAGCAGAGGTGGCTCAGGGGGACCTTGTGGCTCTGCACAGCTCCTGAAGGGAGGGGACAGCCGGGGGGGTCGGGCTCTGCTCCAGGGAACAGGACGGGGCAAACCTCCGGCTGTGCCAGGGGACGTTCCTGTTGGATATCGGGGAATTTCTTCATGAAAGGGGTGGTCAGGCTTTGGAATAGGCTGCCCAGAGAGGCGGTGGAGTCCCCACCCATCGTGGTACCCAGGGAGCAGCTGGACCTGGCACTCAGTGCTCTGGTCTTGTTGGCATCATGGGCATTGGTCACAGGTTGGACTCGGTACGGTCTTTTCCAAAGTAATTGATATTCTGATTCTGTGAGTCTGTCCCAGCCGTGCCTATGGGGCAGGTCGTGCATCCCCCCTTTGCTCAATGGCACACTGAGCTTGTCACCTAACCCCGGGGTTAGGGACACGGCCGGGGACCGGGCACTGCTGGGGCAGCTGGAAGTAGCCAAGACACTGCCCCAGTGCTGCTGCGTGCTCCCACCTGGGGCTCTGCCAGCTGCACCTGCAGCCCTGCGCTGGTGCCAGGTGACAAGGCTGATGTGCAGTTTGAGTCCAAGCTATGGGCAGAGCACCGCTAGATAATTGCATTCTCTGCACTGTGCACTCCCTAGCAGGAGGGAGAGTTCTGTGGAGAACGGATGTTAGCACTGAATACAAATTTACATCGGAATAGATGATTTTGCCTTAAAGTGAAATAATATATTAAATTGGCTTGTTGTGGTTCACCAGCCACTGTATGGATGAAACCATAAGATGCTTTGTCTAGAAATGTAGAGTGATTGTTTTTTTGGTGGGATATAAAAATTGGATGTCACAGGTAGTTACAAACAAGATAATACGTGGTGAGGATTCCCCTAACAGTGTAGCATTATAAACCTACTAGGGCTATAGTGTACTATATATTTGCATGATAACCGGCATCCTTTAATAGACAAGCTATTTATCTTTTTCAGTTCTACTTATTAAGTGTTTCGTTTTGTTTCTCTTAACAGTGACCGTGTTCTTAAGCACTTTGACTCCAAAATTCTACTTTGCCCTTACAGTAACTTCATCTTTTATATCTGGACTGATATTTGTAAGTAGTCCACTTCTTTCTTTTTTTTAAACCATTTTAGCACCTCTCAGATGACTTTTTGAGGGGTAAAGGGAATGGATATCAGACTCTAGAGGGTGCCTTTGTGCTGGGAAAGAACTTCTCTGATGTATTGTTGCAACTCTTTTGCTGTGTGTGTTGTTTGTTGGGACTGTGTGAGTCTGAGAAGGAATGCTGGAATGGTTTAGCTCCCCTGGCACAGCTCCAGCTGCTCCCCTGTCACTGGTCACCGGAGAGAGGAGAGCACAGGATCCAGCTTGGTCCAGGGCTGACAGTGTGGTGTAGTCCTTGAGGGCTTGTGATAAGCCAGTATTTTAAATAACTTCAAAAAGAGATGGTAATACTTTTGGCCCAGAATTTCTTCTAAGTGACTGTCATTGCTGTTAACTTAGCCTTGTGTCTTTGTTAGCCTCTCTCTTTGTGGTTAGCAGACATCTCGGTTTAATGGGCCATTTTATCCTTTATTCTTTTAGAGTATTTTTGTGAAATGAAAAAACTATATAATGGTTTTTTGCCTCGCTTCACAGTTTCCCTATACAGGTACTTCTGACAGGGTTTTTGAGTTACCTTAGTGACTTTGAGAGGGAGGAACATAACATTTGACTAAAATTTTGCTGTTTTTTTCCCAGTCTCTTTCACGTTCTGTGAGTGATCCTGCACGACAAGCCAGGCCAAACTAGATTAGTAGTGTCAGTCTGTGTGGAGATAAGTTCCATCCCTGATCATTTGCAAGGGGATGCACTCGCTGTGAACACTCTTCCTCCTCGTGTTTGCTGGGAGGGTGTCACCTGAGGAACTTTCTGGTGCTTTTTTCTCCTGTGACAGGTGTTTGAGTGGTGGCATTTCCGAAAATACGGCACATCGTTCATTGAGCAGGTTTCTGTGAGCCACCTGAGGCCCCTCATCGGGGGTGCAGAGAGCAGCCCCCCAGCCCCAGCAGCTTTCTTAGCGGGGGAGAATGACACCAGCAGGCAGAACATGCCAGGTGATTCCTGATGTGTCCCAGCAGCTTTCCTTAAGCTTTGAGGTGCCTTTTAATGGCTTTGGCTCTGCATTAGTGCTTGTAAAAAATTGACAAAGCCTACATTTTACAAAGTGTTTTGTTAGTAGTGGTAAAAATAAACTAAATAAAAATGTTTTTTTGCTCTAAACCATTCATTGTTAATGATATGATTTAGAAAATGTTACACATTTAGCTAAAACTGTTTCAGTAACTTTAGTTATTTAGTGTTCTAAATATGTGCAAGATAAATATTGCATGAGTGTATATGCATTGCTTAATCTTCCTGCCCTGTGCTTTTGTACCCCAGCAATGTTGGGGAGCAAAAATATTTATGGAATAGCAGAAGTTTATGAAGATGATGATTGCGTAATAATAAAATTAAAGCAGCTTTTGAAAACACAACTGCTTTTGCATTACTGCATTTTAGTGTCAAGGTAATATTTCCCATGCTTTTAATTTAAAAAATACTTTTATTTTGTTATTCCTCAGAGTGCAAAGTGTGGCGAAATCCTCTCAATCTTTTCAGAGGGGCTGAGTATAGCAGGTATTAATTATCTTGCTTTTCACTGCATATTTTTAAATTTAATCGGGGGCATGCATCTGACTTCTTCACAGAGCTTGCACTGGTAATGTCAGGAGACAGCTGGAGACCTGCAAGATTATAGGGGTGATTGATACCAATCCTGTGTTTAAAAGGCACCAAGCCAGGCTTTGGCAGTTTCAGTGTTAAGAACAAAAATATTACTGTAACATCAGGGCTTTTTGAGAGTAAAGGAGGGGGAAAAAAAAGCTTTATTCAGAGGTTAAGACAGTGATTCTCAATCTAAATTCTCTTTTATTAAACTATATTGTAAGTCTCCTAGTGTTAATTCATGGGAAAACTGCTTTCTAGGAAGCCAGTTCCCAAGTTGTTTAGAACTTCACAGATTATTGAACAGTAGTGCTTGAAACTTTGTATTAGCAGCTTTAGTCTTTTATTACAGATTTTCTGCACTAGGCACATCAGATACCGCCTTGATATCAGCATTGCTAATTACTAGGAATGCCTCTTACAGAAATCTGTTGTTTTAGGTACATGTGGGTGACTGGGAAGGAGCCTCTGACTTACTATGACATGAATTTGTCTGCTCAGGATCATCAGACCTTTTTCACATGTGACACGGATGCCCTTCGGCCTTCAGACACAGGTACTGGTGTCTGTAAGGTGTGGAAGTGTTGGACAGGGCCAAGCATGTGTTTTTAGTGAACTTGAAAGTAGTGCAAGTTATCATGTCAAATATCTTATGTCACCTTTCTCAACTACTAAAGAGGTTTAATAGATGTAGAGGATCAGAGAGTGGTTTGGGTTGGGAGGAACCTTAAAGCCCATCCAGTTCCACCCCCTGCCATGGGCAAGGGCACCTTCCAGTAGACCAGGCTGCTCCCAGTCCCCTGAAATTTAGTGTTAGTGAAGTTTAGTGGAAAGATGTTGTTTTATGTTGTGCATTCTCTACAACTTCAGTGCTGTCAGAGTCCTAATATTTTTTAAGATCTCACACATTTCAAATAATTAACACAATATTGCAAACCTGGATTATATTCTCAACAGCCAAAACATGGTCTCATTTAAACCTTAGAGATGAGTAGTGCAGTCTCCAGATTTTTTTCCTTGCGTTCCACATGTTTAGTGCAGAAAATGTTCTTTACCTGGTTATTGTCAGTGTGGGTGTGAATTATTCTCAAATTGTCACATTCCCGAGGTGTTCCTTGTCAGCTGGCTGTGACATGTTTGATATGAAGGATGTGTTTTTATTTCAAAAAAGGGAGTGAATTGTCTCGCTTGCTGAGCCAAGACTAATATTTTGTTTCCGAAAGAAAACTCAAATATTTTTCCACGTTATTCTTACTGGACAGCTGGAGGTTTTGTTCCAAAAGAAACATGTATAGATTCTTCAGTTTTCTTATCGTCCTTGAGATAGGCCAGATATAGAACTCCATGAATGTAAGGTTTTGGAGTTCCTTCAGAACTGGTTTTTAGTGTGAAAGTTAATCCTGCATAGAAAATGGCAACTCTGAATGTGTTGTTTTCCTAGAAGTTGGTTTTCAGTTTGTGTTGTCCAGTTTTACCAAATGGAAGCATGGTGGGGAATGGTTTAGAGTCACCGCATGGAAATAATTTTGAATTAAAGTTGTAGTTCAAAGGGCATTTTTGAATAGATTTCACCCTTTTTACTTGTTCCCTAGAACACTTTCTAATTAGCTGATAAATGTATATCTTGAATTGGCTTTGCCTTGTGATGCCACTCAAATGTGCTTTGTACATTTTAAAAGAAATTGTTAACCCTTTATGATCTGACAGTTGTCTAAAAATAATCATGGAACAGAATCCCAGAATGTTTCGGGTTGGAAGGGAACTTAAAGCTCATCCAGCTCCACCCCCTGCCGTGGGTAGGGACACCTTCCACTATCCCAGGGTACTCCGAGCCCCAGTGTCCAGCCTGGCCTTGGACACATCCAGGGGCAGCCACAGCTGCTCTGGCCAAGTTAATATTTAAGTATAAAACTCTACCTGTGCAAGACACCACTTACTCCATCACTGTTTTCTTTGAAGTTCTGTTTGAAAGCTTAAATGAAAGTTCTTTGCAGGTCTATGCAAGAACCTGTGTTTAACAATCGCTCCTGCCAAGCTTTCAACAAGTCTTGGGAAATGTTTCCAAAAATCTGTAGCATTTTAGAAATTGTACATCTGCCTGCTTATGTAAGCTGTTTCTGTGCTCTGTGTAGGAGTTCTGACATGGGCAGTGAGGAATCTTCCTGGTGGTGTTGCCTTCTTAAACTAAATTTGGGGTGTAATAAAGCTGTTGCAAGGTTTTGATGCTTGTGGTAGGAACAGGCTGAAATGAAAACACTTGTTTGTTCTTCCTTATAACAATCGTACAGCAAACAGGGATTTTCAGACTGGAAGGGAATGTTGATTAGAACTGGCTCCAAGCAGCCAGTGTTGCCTCCTCTGGTTCCCAGGCCTTCACAGGTGTCCATTGCCCTCACCAGCCTTTCCCTGGTTTTTCTACAGTTATGCAGAAAGCATGGCGAGAGAGGAACCCGCAAGCCCGGATTAAAGCAGCATATCAAGCTCTAGAGTTGAACAATGAGTAAGTTCAGTTGCTGTATTTCTAGTGTGAAGGATTAAGTGAAAGGATACTGCGCACACTATCAGTTTCTTCATCTAATAATTCACTTACAGCAAAGTTCTGAGTCTTAAGGGGGACTCTATTGACTGGGAATTGCACGTGGGGCTGTAGATTGCCCTGAAATATTGAACTGTTCAACTAAAAACATCTTTTGTGCAGCATTTTTTCTTAAATCGCTGTGTTAGTGGCCATAACAAATGAGAAATTATGTCCAGGCATGGAATGGTCTTAATAGACTATAAGATGATGTATTTCAGAGATGGTGTCACGGTAGAACTGTATTTGGAATTCACAGATGTCACTCCTGTAAAGGAATTAAAAATACTCTGTAGCATAAAGCAAAGAATTTCACCTACAGCTGTGACCTGCTTTGCTATGTTGTCTTGTTATTTTTGTGTAGTGTTTCAAAACCTCTTAGTTTTTAAAAAGCAAACCAAACAAAGAAAAACCTTTCCAGACAATTACAGACCATTTTTACAGTTTCAAGGAGAAAATTTAACTTGCTTTAACATATTTTCCTTTGCTTTTGCTTCAAATGGGAATTGTGTGTGTGTTTTTTTTCTGCAAAATGGAAGATTTCTTTTTTCCTGTCACTCCCCCTTTGAACTCAAGTCAGTATTTTGGAATTTTAATACTGTCAATGCTTACATCTTAAACGTAAGTGAATCTTGCCCATTTCTAACAGTTCTGTCACTTAATAAAAATACTAAACTTCCTCTCTCAGGATAACTAGTAGGTTTTTCCCTTATTTCAGTTGTGCTACTGCATATGTCCTCCTGGCTGAGGAAGAAGCAACAACTATTGTGGATGCTGAGAAATACTTCAAACAGGCTCTGAAAGCAGGAGAAATGATCTACAGAAAATCTCAGAACTGCCATTCCCAGAGCCCCCAGCATGAAGCACAGCTGAGTAAGGACTTTGAATCACATAAGGTTATAATTAGGAGAGGTAAGGATTGAGACTGATAGACTAATATTTTTTTGTCTTTGTAATCAGGAAGAGACACCAATGTATTGGTGTATGTGAAAAGGAGACTAGCTATGTGTGCCAGAAAACTTGGAAGAATACGAGAAGCAGTAAAAATGATGAGAGATGTAAGTAAAAGTAAAAAAAAAACGGAGTTAACAACTGTTTGCAATCACGTTTTCCTAACTGATGGTTTTAAGTTAAATTTTAGGCATCATAATTAATCTAATTGAATTATTTTCCCATGAATTTGCACATGATTGAATGGGGCTTTGTGTAACCTGGTCTAGTAGGAGATGTCCCTGCCCTTCTGCTGTGGCAGGGGGTTGGAATGAGATGAGCTGTAAGTGCTTCCAACCCAAACCATTCTGTGATTTTATGAAATGATGCAGTTCTTTTCATGCTGCTTCCCTGCCAGTTTCTAACACTCTGAGACAACAGAACATTAAAAAGCCCTAGATTATTGTATTGATTTCTATTAAGTATATCAGTGATTCAACTGCAATTCTATATGTAATTTATTTCTCTTTACTGATTTGCAGTTGATGAAAGAGTTTCCACTTCTCAGTATGCTGAATATCCATGAAAACCTCCTAGAGGCCCTTCTGGAGTTACAGGCTTATGCAGATGTCCAGGCAGTTTTAGCCAAGTATGATGGTAAGTGATGCCTGGTGGAAAATGTGCGTGGTTTTGAATAAGAGTGTAAATGAGGTGGGCAAGGGATGTATGTCCACAGGCAGGAGTCTACGCATGACCTCAGCAAGGTGAGCAGATTCCCTTCATCACTAAGAAATAGGTACTTGTGGAGTGCAGGTCAAGTTCTTTTGTCTGCTGAGGTCAAATTTGGGCAAACTAAATTGCATATGAATTACTTTCCGTGTTCCAAATTACTGTTAATCTGTAAAGAAATCCTTGCTTCAATTCAAGGATTATTTTAGTTAATCTCTTCTACATCCCTGGATGTGCCTAAATTCATCAGCCTTTTTCAGCCAGCACATAGCCCTGTAAGTAACTGACGTAAATAAACTGGAAAAGGTAGTTTTCCTTTTTGTCATCTTCCAGGCTTGGTCTTGTGCTTCTGTAATACTGAGGTGGTTTGTCAGAGATTAGTGGTGTGCAGACATGCTGCTGCCAGAGATCAGTGGCGTGTATCAAATGGTGTCGTTTGCTTTCACTTCCTGTCTCAATTACTAGGTTTCGGATACTGTGTAACTCTAAATAAAAGTTAATAAAGTATTTACTCATTTTTATAACCCTCAGTTTTGCCGCCTGGATAGTGCCCAATTCATGACTATACAAAACGCTGCTGTCAAAGTAGGGCCTTAAATCACCTTTGGAAAGGAGGAACATAGCAGTATTTTATGACAGTTATTGTCAGAAGTTGTGGAGTTCTCTCTTATGTCAATTCTTTAATGCCTCAGGGAATCAAAGGTATGAATGATATTTTTGCCCAGATCCTGTGCCACTTTTACATGGCCAGCCTAGCACCCTGCTCCCATTCCTTGATCCTCTTCTGGGTGGATTCTTTTTAATTTATGAAAATCATTTACACTTTGCCAAGTGCTTCTTTCTGTTAACACCAGGAATTGTGACACTTTCTTAGGAAAGCATTGCTGATTTTTTTCTGAGCATCTGGAAAAATGAGTACAAACTTCAAACTCCCTGCAGCACCCCTGTGTTTGGCTTGACACAACAGCCAGACTTGTAGCAAGTGATGGACAGGCCCAGGACGGGATTTACAAAAAAAGCAAGAACCATCTGACTATACACAACGTGGTACTTGGGAATTAGACCCCAGACTTTGTCTGCTTTTAACGTAAACTTGCACTGTGGAGTGCTAACCTTCCAGTCTGTAATTGTCAGCTCAAACTTGGCTTCAGATATGCTACAAAGCTTCAACTAATACAATTTTCCCCCATGGAACTGCAGAAGAACGGAAATTGCATTTTTGTTAAAATTCATCTACCTGTCTGTGATGTAATTTTTGTGGTCAGCTTCTGGTCAGTCTCTCAGTATTGTACAAAACTGTGTTAATATGGAGTTGCAAAATTAAGTGAAGATCAGTAGCTTACTTTAAATCTTTGTGCTTAATACAGGAAATACATGCTGTTCTTAAGTGTATTTATATGCACATTTCTCTTTGGATTCAGTTTTGGTGTGTTGGTACATTTAGAAACAAAAGGTGACTATCACCTAAATACGACTTTGAGTTTTCAATCTGAGACTGACTGGTGACTGTCAGAAAAAAGAAATTCAAAGTTTCTAATCACAGCTGAAATGTTCCAGATGTTAAATTCATTGTCTCCCATACTCAAGGAAAAAATCTCTAACTCAAAGGATGTGGGTTTAAAATGTTTGTATTGCCTTAGAATCTTACAGCTTAATTATTTTATTTTATCACAGATATCAGTCTTCCCAAATCAGCAGCAATATGTTACACAGCAGCTCTGCTAAAAGCCAGAGCTGTTTCAGAAAGGTAAGCAAGGACATGTGTGAAAACAATGCAATATCTTGGGTTCTCATGTAAAATATGAAGGAAAAAGGTCTAGATCCTTTATGTTTTAAAATTACTTCTAATCTGTAGAGAAATCTTTGCTTTGATTAAAGGATAATTTAATTTTTTTAGTCTTTTTTACATTCCTGGTTATGCCTAATTATGTAGCAATTGCATTTCTAAGAGCAAGTTGAATGTATAAATAAATATACATATATATAGATAGATATTTGTGTGTGTAATAAAATACAATTTAAAACTACTTTTAAGCATCTGTAATGTTAGTACAGGGGAGGATGTGTTTCACAAGCCAGTGTATTGACCAAGTGCTTTTGTGTAAATTCTGTTCTCAGTGTTTTGCTTGGGATTTGTTTTTTTGGGGTGGGTGCAGGACATTTTTGTAGTTGATGCTGGCATTTCACCGTGGTCTGAGCCCAGCTCCACCTCCCAGCAGGTGATGCTGTAACAGGGAGCTGAAAGTCAGGATCAGCATGAATTTTCATGTGTCATATGGGTGTGGGTAACAGTGAAGATACCTGATTTAACATGAACATTTTTCTCCCAGACGGGTTTGTTTATCTTTCTTGATAAATCAGCCAATTTTTAATGAACTCTAAACTTGCAGTGCAAACAAACATCTGGTTGGCATTTATTATTTATTACTTTTGTTCAAGGTGGGTTTTTCCTTTCAGGTTCTCCCCAGAAACTGCCTCCAAGAGAGGACTTAGTACAGCAGAAATTAATGCTGTGGAAGCAATTCACAGAGCTGTGGAATTTAACCCTCATGTTCCAAAGGTAAGAGTATTTTATTTCCTATTGGACCACTTGTAATGTGTTCTGAAAAATAATTTTGTTATTGGAATCTTTCTAGCCCCACATTTTCTTGAATTTGGTTATAACTCCCGCTATGGAGTTGTTAAAAGCATTAGTATTTATATCACAAATGTTTTGTGGCTAGATTTTTTAAAATAATAGCTGATGCTCAAATAGGATTTTTTGCACAAAAATTTAAACTTCAAATTTCCTAACTCCTTGGAAAATCCAGTAATGTATTGCTGAAGGCCCTTTACTCTCAATAAGGGTGGACATTAAGAAATATACATGTAGATATTTAAAGTCATAAAATAATCACAGAATGATTTGTTTTGGAAGGGACCATAAAGATATCTCATTCCAGGACTCTGCTTCCAAGTCCCTAAAGCCAAATTAAGTTCTCCAAATAGTAATCACACTAGTGTTCCAAACCCCCTTATTCTGCTGGGCTTTCAACCATGGCTCCATGGTTATTGAAAGATCTGCAGTCACTTATTTTCTTCATCCACGTGTAAACAGATGAAGAGTCTGTATCACCACAGGCTGCAATTTAATGACTGGCATCAAAACACAGATTCCACAGAGCATTGGGTGAAAGGAAGTCTTGCATTGCTTTGTACTGTACTAGTGACGCTCTCAGTGTGAACCTTGAAGCGGGAGCTTGGCTCAGGCAGGGTCTAATCCTCTGGAAATGATGCTGGAGCCCCAGTGGCTGCTGCTGGGGAGGCTGGAATGATCCGGCCGCTCCGTTCTGTCTGCCTGTCCAATCCAATAGAATGTGCACTGAGGAAGTTAATTGCTGGGAGAAATTGCTGCTTGTTTGCATGACTGATCAAGAGCGTAGCAAGTTCATTTCAGACAGTCTCAGACAGATTTTTCTTTAGCCTCTGCCTTTAGGGGCAGAAGATTATAATGCATTATCTTTATTTAAAAGTTCTTTTGCTTTGGGTATCCTCCAGTTGCTTCTGGAGCCTCATATACCTTTTTAACGAAATCAGAGATCATTTCAAACAGGCTGCTGTTCAAATATGGTCTGTAGTTCTGCAGACAAATGCAGAAACTGATTCCAGGTTTCAATAACTTAATTTTCTCTTCTGATTGTGCATCTATCCATTCTTCATGGGTTTTTTATTATAAGATTGCCTAGAGGCACCAATTGGTTAGATGACAGAGCAGAATTTTAGTGGTGCAGGCTGTTCAGAACTCTGAGATGTTTATGGTCAAAGCAAACAAGTGAATAAGGGCAGAGAAGTGAAGCAACTTGCCCAGTGGATCACAGAGAGGGAAGAAAATCTGATCTTTGAGTTTCTACTCTGTTCTATCCCTTAGACTAAAAATGAGTGTGTAAAGCAGGAAATCCCTCTGTTTGTACATTGGATGAAAATTATTGTCTTCGTTCGTAACATTTTGCATAAGGAAAATAAATTGTTTATCTTTGTTCTGCTTTTACAAGGCTGGGGGTTGTTTGCAAAGTCAGAACCATCTAGAAAAGTGGTCCTCTTAAGCCATGTCAAATTAGGAATCTGTAACTGCCTTGTGGTACTTTATGAAACAATCTTTTGCAGTCAACTTCTGAATATCATAGAGATTTTTATTGTGTACAAAGTCTTCAAAACCTTCAGTTCAATACTGAGACACCTTCAGTACTGACACCTTCCCTGCTTTATGCATCAACATGGACGTGAAAACCTGCCAGACTGGAATTTTCCTGTTTATGTGGTAACATGGGCTCAGAGAGACCCAAAGCCTGGAGTGAGCATTGGTGTGTTGTGGCAATACTTGCAGTGGAGCTTCACCACCACTGCTGGGTTTCTATTTCCAGTTAGCATAATGGAAATGAGGGCACTGTGGAGAGCATGAGGAGTGGGGTCAGGGGTCAGATATTTGAGACCATTTTCCCACAGCACTGCTGTGTGAGTGATCCTTTACTGTGTTAAAAAAAAAAAAAAAATTGAAGAGGATTAGAGAGGATTAGCAAGAATATTACCCTCCAGAGTGCAGGCCCAAGGCACTGAGAGAAGAACCTAGCCAGGCAGCAAATGTGCTTTATTTGGCTGGAGCACAACCCCTCCTACATTCCTTGAAGAGTCTAAATGGGAAAAGTTAAGTCCTCAAACTGGATTAGTAAATAATCTCATGGTTTGTGGCATCTGCTGAAATAAATCGGTGAGTTAGCTGCATTCTTACACTTTGGGGGACACTCCAAGGAATTACCAGCTATGTTGATCAAAGATGTGGATTAACTTTGGCTGTTACTGAATGAGACACTGTATGGTAGGAGAGGACAGCTCACAGGTAAATACTAGAGCTGAAACTGTCATTTCATTCTTTCATTCTTGTAAAAAGTAGTCATCTGTTTTTAAAAGCTAAGTTCAAATGAATACCTGACTTTTTTAATGTACCATGAAAAAACATGGTATGTTAAAAAAATTGCATGTTCTGTGTTGCAAAGAAATAGGAAATGATTCATCCTTGTGTTCTTTGACCCCTCTGAGCATCAGATTTTCTGCTGATGGAGGGAGAGGGCTGAAATTGAAAAAATCCAAAATCAAAAATACTTTGTGGTAGCCCAGTAAGACCATATGAAAAGATTTTCCTGGGTTTGGTTTATTATTCTTCTTTTGGTTAGCACCCTGACACTTTCAGGTTTGCTGCTCATACTTCAGAGCTAAGAAGTCCTCAGCCACCTACACTGAAACTTTCAGCGATGAAGTAATGAGCAAAAATACTGTTGGTTTGGGATTTTTTATTAACTTAAATTCGTCCGTAATTGGTGTTGCACCTGCAGCATTATACTTGATGTCTATTCCACAAGAATGTATTTTTATTTGTCTTATTGAAGCTGTATGTTTTTCCTTGATTTTTTTTTTTTTGTGTGCATGTTTGAAAGCCTAATTTAAGAGTCATATACACAGGAGTGTTTTTTGCTGCTTTTCATTTCTCACTTAGTGCAGCCTGGCTGCTGTGTGGTAGAAGCTGGCCCTGGCCTCTTCTACACTCAGTTATGCCTAAAATGATCAATTATGTTTCACAATCAAAGGTTTTGGAACATTCTCTGTAACCAGGTGTACTTTCCATTTTTCCTTTCAGTATTTGCTAGAAATGAAAAGCCTAGTGCTGCCTCCAGAGCACATTCTGAAGCGAGGGGACAGTGAGGCAGTAGCATATGCGTTTTTTCACCTCCAGCACTGGAAGAGGATAGAAGGGGCTCTAAATCTGCTGCACTGCACATGGGAAGGCAGTAAGTATCTCCTTTTATTTTTTTCTGTACAGTAGACTAGTATCTCTGGCTTTACCTCCCTCAAACATGATTGGTTCTCTTTGTGAGAAGCTGCTTGCCTGATTAGTTACATATCTAATGTCACTCACCCTTTTTGCAGCATTTAGGATGATCCCATACCCATTAGAGAAAGGACATCTTTTCTATCCCTACCCGAGCTGCACAGAAACAGCAGATAGAGAACTGTTGCCAAGTAAGTGGTTTCTAAGCAGTAATGATAATAAAACACAGGCTAAGGACGTATTCAGTTTGTGGTATTCTGTATTTACCTTACTGTGATTTTTTTAGTTGGAGCTTCCTGTGAAGGGGATTCAGCTATTTGTTGATGTCCCTCCCAGCAGATCCTGAAGCACTTGACTTGTGTGTGTGGTAAATGTCAGCTTGGTGCAGTAATAACCCAAGTCCTTCAGAGGTGAAATCTGTGTGCGGTACATTCAGACTGAGTCTGGCCAACCTTGAGAACAACAAAGTTGACCATTTATTAAATATTGCTTTTAAAAGGATTCATGGATTTGACTGCTGTTGTAGCAAGGAACCAATCCATGGTTCCCGTCCTGCATTGGGTATCCGGTAAAACCTGTGATCTCACAGAGAATCTTTGGTTAATCTGTAACTTCACAGAACATGTATTGCTTTCTGTCATGAATTCAGTGGTCTGTATTTATCTACTGGCTGCCTTCTGGAACTTTTTCTACATGTATTTCTATGGATTTATACTAACATTTGATATTGAAAAGCAAGTCTTACCCGGCTGCTCTTTGCTTCAAGGTTACTTTATGCAGTGATGAGCCTACATATTTTTTTCTACAAATAGACTGTATCATTACTGCCTCTACTCCTGATATTTAGGAAAATAGCAGTAATTTAGATTAGAATTGAGCTGTTAATTATACATCTTAATTGAATTCCTATGGGGTTGAGCTGCTATATCTTGAAGAAACTCAATTCCCCTGGGACTGGAAAGGGCTACTGCAAAAGCACCAGCAGCCCTACAGAGACCACAGCTGTGGAAAGGAAAACTGCACAGACATGTTTCTATTTAAAAGCCTGAAGTTATATTTAAAATGTGTAATTTAAATTTGCCCCCAGACTGCTTTAAATTACTCATTTCTCACTTATGCAGGATATTGCACAAGGAATTCCTTGGTTAGCAACTAACCCTAAATTGTAGACTTCTCAGCATAATTAAACACCAACACATGCAGATATTTCAACAGGATCACTCACGCATTCCTGTTTTGTTTTAAATATAGAACTACCTATAAATAAAATCATCTTAACACTTTTATTGCAGTACTTTGAGAAATCTTGACACTTAATTTTTTTAAAAAATTATCTATTTAAATAATATTGACCAAATCAATGATTCAAAAAACTTGGATTGGTCTGATGAGTAATGCTTCTCAAATGTCTGTGAACATATAGAATTAGTTTTAGTTGTCTTTACCGATTTTGAATTTGTTTTTAATTTCCCAGTGTAGGAAAAGCTACTGCAAAAAGAATTAATTCCTATTTTTAAACACTTTCCTAAATTATCTTGCTCCATGTTTTAGAAATGAGGTGAGTTTCTGTATAGTATGACTCTCTGGGTACCATTAACATCTCTGATGGATGTTAGACATGGATCTCCAAATATTCTATGTATTTGTGCTCCAGAATCATATCATTAAAACCAAAACAAACTTGAGCACTTCGCCATTAATGAGTTGCAAGAGCACAAGACACTTTTGCTGGGTTTACTCTTGTAATGGTGCTTTAATGTGCTAGCATTCAGAAGCAGTAAGTGGGAGGGTGAAGTGTCCTTTTCCTCCACAGACTTCAGTTTAAGAAAGAATACAATTGTATTTTCTCATTTCACAAAAAAGGGCTCATTTATAATTTTAGGTTTTTGTTAGATTTTAAAAACAGCTTGTCAAGAAGGGCAGTCCTTTTATAATTACTTATGTCTATAGAAACCTTTTTTTTCCTTCATATAAAAATCTTCTCAAATCATTAGATAGAAATCAGAGCTGGAGGTACCCAGAGCCAATAAGTAATTGCAAATTCACCCAGCAGGTCCTCGGTGAGTGACCAGCAGTAGTGTTTTGAGTGCTGAAAGCTCCACATGCCACCCCTAGCCTGGCTAATACCTGCTTTGGATTTTGTTACCAGAGATTGGAAATTGCAAGGAGCTGCTATGTACAGAATTTATAACCCCGTCCTGGCACTGTTTGCTTTGAGGTCTGCTCTGTCAGCTGCTCTGAACAGATTTACTGTAGTCTACAACCAGAAGTCTTCAAGAAGTACTAGGAAATAGATGTGTATGCAGCATGCTGGTTGTTTGGTACTTGCTTCTTACAGGGTGTGGAGATGTGTTGTTCCTTTCAGGTAACAGGATTGGAGCTCTGGAGAGTTGAAAACACCTGAACTGTTTTAGTTGGTTCGGGTGATTTTGTCAGCTTGGAACTTTACAGGTGTTCCCTCTGTCCTGTTAGAAAAGTAGATACCAAAAACTGAGCCTGATTAAATACTTCAAAAATAAAGCCCATGAAAGTGAAAAAGAAGACTGGGAAGAGAATTTTAATAATGAAAACAAATATGTGAAGATTCTTAATAAGGAAAACAAGCATGCGATGTAGGGGAAAATTTTTTAAGAAGTTAAAGTACTGGAACCTAAGATGTGCTGCAGGAGTCTTTCCTTCTGAAAGCCCAGAAATGAGTTACAAGTCCATAAATAATTCAGAAAGCAGTCCTCGATTATCAAATGTTAACATTCTTCATTTTTTTCCTTTCAGCATTTCACGAAGTCTCCGTTTACCCCCAGAAGGAGCTTCCCTTTTTCATCCATTTCACAGCAGGCCTGTGTTCCTTTTCAGCCATGCTGGCCCTCCTTACTCACCAGTTCCCTGAGCTGATGGTCATTTTTGCAAAAGCTGTAAGTACTGTCTCTGTCATGGGGCTTGCTAAGGTATCTTGTGGGTTTTGGGGAATTATGAGGTCCAGGATGAAGTAGCCTCTAGTTAACCTTGTGCTTGTGGAGCATAAATTATTTTTTCTGCCTTTATAAGAATCTCGGTACTGACAAACACATGTTGAAATTTGGGCAAAATGTCTACTTTGACAAGGGATTAACTCTTACTATTACATACCTTGGCTTTGATTTGCTCTGTCATGGTTAGAGAGCAGCATTTCAGCACCAGAGAAATTTTTCCACAGAGCACTGTGGTGAGTATGGATTTTTATCCTTGTGGGAGTACACGACTGCAGTGGGAATGAATTTGTTGAGTGGAGACTTTAAGCAAAGTGAGTAAAAGGCAAACAGGTCTCTGCAAGCACTGAAAACCCACAGCATGATGTAAATGGAATGGATGAGAACAGGTAAAGTAACTGGTGACTTCAAGCCAGATTCAGAACTGAGTTTAGCTGTCACCTAACCTTTCAGGAGCTCAGCCAGTGGTTGTATGTCTCATCTGGTTTCATTTACTAGATGGAGAATGTGTTCAGTGAACACAGTTCTGTCATTTGAGTACATTTTCAAGGATAGAAGTTGGATTAATTGGTAATAATGTGTGATGCTTTAAATGTATCTTAAATGCGTTGTTCCTGTGGGTGCCTTCTGTGCCTGTTTGCTCCCTCTCTGCCCTGCTCTTTTTAGGGTTTCTTTCCCTTACTTATTTGTTAGCATCTGCTCTCTGTAACCTTGTCATCTTTTTCTGGATTCTGGAAGCTGAGAAACGAAGTGCATAGACAGTTTCCTGCTCCAGCTTCTCAAACTACTCCAAGCAGTAACTTTGGCCTTTAGTGAACTATGGATCTTGTGCAGTAGAGCAGAGTAGCAAATAGAGAGCTCTGAACTCTTAAGGGAATCATATATTCTGGCTTTGCTAGTCAAAATGGGGGGTAAAAGACATTTGCATCCTGGCTGGTTTAATGCAACAGGTAATGGAGACCCAGGAGGAAAGCCTTTCTTTTTTAAGAAGATTTTGTTCCTAGAAGTGTTGGCTTTACTAGTGGTCCCAGTCTTGTGTCCAAGTCATGCAGGTTGAAGAGTGGGGCCTCATTTCCACACAGTGGTGTTGAACTTTATGCTGGAGAATGTAGTTGGACATGCCAGTGACAGATTTCAGTGCTGCTCATAATTGGCTGGGTTCATGGTAACGAGGGGCTAACTATTTGTTTGATTAATTCTGTAAGGGCTGCATTAGCAAAGTTGTATGATTTCCAAAGAGATACAAGGTCAAACGTTATGCTAACAAAGAATTTCTTGATGAAGTTCTCTCTGCTGGGTTTCTTGAACCAAGAAAAAGAAAAGACTGTATGATTGAGTTGGATTTGCAGTTGGGGATGTCCAGTGACACGTCCCAGTGTGGGGAAAAAACCTCCCAGGGTTTAGTCATTTGGCAGTGTGTTTATTTTGTTTATTTTCCTTAGGAAAAGATGGATAGTGTCAGTTTAGCAGAAAAGATAGATTATCAAGAAGGGTGTGCATTGCCACAGCATTCCCCCAACCAAATCAGTGGTAGCAGGCACAGACAAAGGGGCTCTTGACACTCTCTGTGGCAGTTTATTTTCAGCAAAAGTTGAAATGTGTACTGAGATCATCTGGCAAGAAGGGAATTCTGTATTACTCTGGTGAGATTGACAGCTGAGAAGGAAATACCGACTTCCAGTATTCTGCTATTTTAGCTAGTATTAATGTTGATTCTCAATCATACTCTAATGATAAAAATTCTTCCACATTTTACTTATTAGATGATGGTGCTCATTATTCAATTCCTGTAGTTTCAGAGGGATTCAGAAAACTTTTAAGAAACAATGATACTCAACATCAAAGTAACATTTCTGTTTTTATTGCTCACAAGCAGGGGTGTTGCAACTAGATGACTTTAAAGGTTCCTTCCAACCCAAACCATTCTGTGAATCTGTGTTTTAGTTCATAGATTGCTTCAATAGTTTTACTACAGATAATGCTTTGATGGCTGCTAACACTTTATACATACTCTCTTGTCTTCTGGAGGTCAGTAGTAGTAGCATCTACTTGAATTTTCATAACAGAAATGGAAGATTATCTTCTATTTAATGATAGCAGCCTTTCCACTCAAGCATACTCTAATAAAGCAATTATTATTTGTTATACTGAGCATTATATCTTCAAGTAATTCCAGTACTTCAGGCTTTTAAAATTATTTTTCCTATGTATTTCATTACTTCAAGTATTTTTCATCGTACTGTTCTTTAACTTATTAAATATAGTAATTTCAGATCATAAAGTTCTAGCTGGTGTATCTAGAATGCTTTGGCTGTAGATAAAAGCAATGCAAAATGTATTTCCAATTCTTGAATTTCCAAGAAACCTAGAACACAGTTTTAGGAATGGCAATTGGCAAGTATTATGTTTATGGAATTTTTCACTGTAAATCTCCAAGCAGTGACTCCTTAGATTACATTTCAGTTACTTCTTAATCAAACTCTTTTTCCAGCAGTTGAATCCACTGCAAGCTAAATGCCTCAGAAGGGGTTTAAGAAGTTGAATACCTTTCTATGGACTTGAAAAGTCTGAGTTTACATATTTTCATTTGTTAGTGCTTGAGTTTGTTTCCTCCACAATAAATCACAGGGTAAAGCTTGGCAAATTGCTAAAAATATTCCAAGTGGCCAAAAATCACAAGGAAGCGTTTACTAGTTCCAATGTATACAGTGTGATCCAGCATCAGCAGCGGCCGGAGCGCTGGCACCGGCCACGGGAGCCGCTGCTGCCCCCGCGCTCCCAGCCTGGGAGCCGGCGCCACGCGGATTTTGGGTGTCTTGCACAGCTCGGGGGCTCTGCAGGTGCTGGGGACCAGTGCTGGCAGAGCCCTGAACGTTTACTGATAGAGTTAGAGCTGATAGAGTTAGTTACTGATAGAGTCAGAGCCCGTGAAGGTGCCCAAGGAAGCTGTGGCTGCCGAATCCCTGGAGTGTCCAAGGCCAGGTTGGATGGGGCTTGGAGCAACCTGAGATAGTGGAAGGTGCCCCTGCCCTTGACAAGGCGTTGAAATTAGGTGATCTGTAAGGTCCCTTTCAACCTAGACTATTCTAGGATTCCGTGATAACTGTATGAGTTGGTGCAGTGGAGCAGGCAGTGGCAGAGGATCCACAGGAGCTGCAGGACCAGCACAGGTGCTCCCTGGGCCTCACTGTTTGTTCCATGCAGATTTCTGATCTCTTGGAGAGCCACACTGTTGTTGACCATCAGACAGCTCTGTTTCTGAAGTAGCTACTGTTTCAGGTCTTCGAAGTAAGTGACAGAAGGGAGGAAGGTACGCAAATGACGATAATCTGAACTGTCTGAACAAGCTGAAAAATGCTGCTAGATAAAACAACTTCTGTCAAAATTGCAGACAAAAGGGTCTGATTGTTTTTTCATTCAGTATGAATTTTTATTTTTTAATAATTACATAGACAGAGGACTGGGTGGATGTGTATCATCTTGCAAAAGTGAGGTTGCACCGTTCCTTCTGCAGTACAAAGACACCAGGAAGTCTGCAAAGAACACCAGTGATACAGGGTGATAGCAGGCACTGTAAACAGGTCTCAAAAGTTCCTGAAAACAGTGGATGTACCTTCATAGAGTCATGGAATGGTTTGTGTAGGAAGGGACCATAAAGCCCCTCCAGTTCCTCCTCCTGCCTGTGGGCAGGGACACCATCCACTCTCCCAGGGTGCTCCAAGCCCTGTCTAGCCTGGCCTTGGGCACTTTCCAGCATGGGGCACCCACAGCTGCTCTGGACAATTCCAAGCAGATCAACTCCATCTTTTACATCAGAACCTTATGTTACTGGAATAGACAGTACTGAAAAAATAGTGCAGCAGTGTTCCTGCTGTATCCTACTGAAAACAGCTTTATTTTTCAGGGAATTGGACAAAATCCTAAGACAGTCCCTGTTCCAAAGTGGTTTTAATGGATTGCTTGATACTTTCACAACAAAGAAAGAAGTCATGGGATTTAAATTAAAAATTGGCTAATTTTTATGATTGCGAGATTAGGAGAAAACATTTTTCATTCTGGCTGTTCCCTAGGTCCCCGTTGGAGGATTCTTTGCCATTTTGTCTGTGGCAGCTGTCTAGGGACAGAAAATAGGGTAAAGCAGAGCCATGTCTGGCAAGTCCTGCTTTGTGTGACACTCTGCTTTACTTTAAGAACAAATCCCCATACCACTTTCCCCAAAGCTCATTAAGTGAGACTGGAGAATTAACTTTTTAGCCAGCTGCTGAACTTTTCATATTTATAAACACTTGAGTCTTTTGCTTATCTAAGAGAAAATGTGTATAGTTTGGAGATGTGCACTTCCCTGCCAATGTGTAATGAGTGGTTCTACACTTGGTAGGGAAAAAAAAGCCTGAAGTTTCCTGTCAGAGCTGAGTGTCGATGCCAAGGGCAAAGGTTTCTTGCCTTGCTAATCTACATCTTAACTCATGCACTTAATGTGAAGGTGCCACACGCTAACAGGCAGGGAAGAAGCCCACTGCAAGGAAAAGCGTCTACACTGCTGTGAATGTTATGTTTTAAAAGCCTTTTTAATGTAATATTTGAGGTTATGATAGAAGCCAGGAGGGCCAAAGTAAAACTTTCAAAGTAAATGAGGCCTGTTGTTGCTAACTCATGAAGTGAGGGTTTGCACAAGGATAACCTGAGTGCCAGTGGAATATCGGGGGGATGGGTTGAGAAGGTGCAGGGGAGTTTGCACGATTTGTTTTAGCCTAATCTTACTTCTGGAACTGTTTAGATGGCATCTAGAATATGGATCCCGTCTGGAAGCACAGACTGGTCTTGGTGGATGGGCTGTTCCATTTGAGTTGGTGACCTGTAAATAATCTATGCCTGAATGTTGAAAAAATCAGGTGATCTTTAAGGTCCCTTCCAACCTGAACAGTTCTGTGATGTCTGGAAATCCGCTGTCCTCTGCTCCCTAGTCTGTTCAGCCCTGCAGGCACAGTGCTGAGCAGCTGGAAGAGTTGCAGTATGGAGGAATGGCATCTTAACCCCTGTGCTTCTGCCCAGGTGCTGCGGGTGCTGTGGCCAGTGAGTGCTCCCAGTGTTCTGGCCTCCAGCTGAATGGACTGCACCAGGGTGAGTGCACGAGGCTGGAGCTGCTGCTTCTGGGTGTCTTCGTGAACATCTAATGTTTGCAACAAGCCTATTTCATGGCATCAGCAGCGAAGGGGTTGGAATTCTGTTGCCCTGAGGGCAAAACACAGGACTGTTTTTGCTCATACCTTGAGTCTGCATAAGGAAGTTGGTTTGGAAACTGAGCTGATTTATTGTTGTGTTCTGTTTCTTCCAGTGCTTTGGGACTCTTCTTTTACCCTTCATCTTCACTGTGGAACGCATTGAGGACCTGCTGCTGTCCAGCCCCTGGCATCAGCTGACTAGTGTGACTGGCCAGTGTATTTTCCATGATAGTTTGATTTTATTCTTATGAGCCTCACTTGGTTGTTGGCTAACCCTCAGTGGTGGGAGCCAAGGAAGAAATCTGGGCTCTTTAAACTGATATCCTTGACTGGCTTCCATGCTGATGGTGCTTAACATGTGAATTTCTTCTTTGGCCTTAATCTGTAATCATCTAAGAAAATAGGTCTTGTTGAGCAATAGTTTATTGCTCTCTAAATCACTTGGACAACTGGAAGCTCATACTTCCTCTCTAAAAAAGGAGAATACACAAACTGAGCAGGTGTTTGGAGTACTGATGCTTCCTTCTCAGCTGCAGATGCACCAGATACTTGGCTTAGATTTCATTTCATAAGCCTTTTTCAAAATATTTGTTAACAGCAAAGTTTGGTTCTGCTTTCTTTATTAAAAGGTTGCTACTTAACACATTGAATTTGTTGACTTCTTAAGTGTCTGTTAAACATAGATTACAATGTGCAAACAAAGGTTTGTTTCTTATGAGCTTGCATTACTCAAGGAGATGGTAAACTCCTCTATTTCACATTACTTCTTTTGATATAATTGTGCATCTTTTATTTTTCAAAACAAGGCATTTTGAAAGACAGGATGGCTTCTGAAACTGCCCAAAGTGTTGTGATATCTGCAGGGAAGTCTTTTGGGATACCTGAACCTTCAAGGGTTAGTCTAAAGTAGTTTCACTGTTGTTATGAAGACTTGAAGGGAACCCAGATGTGGAAAACTCCTCAAAGGATTTGCTTCGCATACAGACCAGCCCTGGGGGTTTGTTTACTGCAGAGGTGAAAAGATGGCTGTGGCAGCCACGGTTGGAGATAATTGGTGTGACTTCCATTTCCACTCTCCATTAGAGCAAAAGTCTTTTTCCCATGCAGGTCTGCTGCTTGGCATCGGGGAAGCAGAGCTATGTCAGCCCAGGCTTCTTAGAAGGGGAAGTGATAAAAATAGCACAGGCTTGTGGATAAATGCTAATTCTAGGCACATGAAAACCCATCATCTTGCTTTTTGCAGATAAGCACATATACTTACCAATAAGAACTGGGGAGATTTTACAAGCTTGATCTCCACTATCTTTGTGAATGTTTGTGACGTTGATGGCTTCTTCCAAAGGTGGTGTAAATTAATGCAGTTTCTGAATCCTGGATGGAAGAAGCTTACTGTAGCCTACTGTATTCTCTGAAACAGTGTCTATGTCAGTCAAAGATCAAGAATTGATTTTTATTTTTGCTTATTTCCAAATCCTTCTTTATCTTGTAAACCAAGTTCTGTGAAGCAGAAAGTCACCTCTGCATCTCATGTAAGTGTAGTTTATTTGTAACTCTGAAGGGAAACATACTTGCTTGGGTAGAAATGCCATTGTTTGCCTCCACTGTATATTTCTGTTGACTGGACTTAAATCCAGGTTAACTACTTGAATTCATCAAGGAATCAAAAGGGAAGCCCTCCAGAAAGATACTACCAGTGTTTTCAGAGTTACCTAACTACTAGAATGTAATTTTCTCAACTTTCTTCCCAGTTGGTCATTGGGGCTGTTTCTCACTCTGGAATCACTGGGGTGATTAATAGACCTGTTGTGTTCATGTGATTTCACTTCGTGGTCTGCAGGGGCCCATAAGGTAACCAGCCTAATGCTTTTTAAAGTTGAACCTTTTCCAGCAGTTGTGTGGGGTTATAAATGAAGCTCTGCCTCCCATGTATCATCCCAAGAGCTGCTTTCTCTCACTGTCCTCCCTTGACATAACAGTAACAGAAAGGGGGTGGGCTTGTTCTGAAAGGAGAGCTGGCAGCAGGCTGTGTAATGAAAATCTTCCTGTCTCTAGAAGTGCCAGCAATTCTTGAGGAAAGAGTGCTCTCTATGATTTTCCAGCAGGATTGTCCATGTTTTTGGGAAGTGTTCCTTTGCCACTTAGGAGCAGAGACTTACACCTGACCCATGCCTTAGTAATACCATATCAATTACAGTGTGTGTGTTTGTATATGTATATACACATATACATTTTTATGTATATTTACATTAAAAATTACAATTATGCCTCAGGACAGGATGAATATTGATGTAGCTTCTTTGAAACAAGAAGTGTGGTGACTTTACAGCCATTGGGATGGCAATAGCTTTTCCACAAGCCTTTATGTGGCATTAACAGACTTCTCAACTTTTCAGTTCATTCAGAGTAGCCAGTGAAAGTAAAATCTTGAAGATCACCATTTATTTCTATACCTGGATCTGTGTATTTGTAAACCAGGGTAATTATAGGCTCTTTGATCATTTAGGCAGAGTTTGAGTTTGGGGTGAGTTTGGTTTGTTGGGGAGTTTTGTGTGCTCACAGTGTCTCACCATGTGATCAGGATGTCCAGGAAGAGAAATGTAGCTGCATTTCTTCCTGCCAACCTCTGACTTCTCCAGGAGTATTTGCCAAAAAGGACAGAAAGGGCAGGAAAGGGGGAAGTGTTAACATGTTAAAGTTACTGTCCGTGAAACAATTAAGCAGCTGAGTTCTTGTGTGAATTCTTCTGTCTTACCACTGACTTTAATGAGAAGCCTCTGAAGATCTTTGTGAATCAGGAGTTTATTGCATGTGCATCTGGAGAGATGACACAAAAGTGATTTAACACATTACTGAAACACTTCCTAATGTTGTCTGACTTGAAGTGTTTGGAAGTTGATGCTTACATGCTATTGGCTATTTGATTTTGTGTAGCTACTGAAGTAGGAGCATTTCAGAATAAATGTACCATGATGGTACAGTGGGTACTAGAGCAAACCTTTCCACTGGCTATTGGCACTGTTAGAATAATAAAACTCTTACAGCAGAGGTGAGGCAGTTCAGACTAATAAATATTTTAGGGTAAAAGGTCTGTTCATTGCAGCCCTAGTTGATGTGGGCTATAAATCACATCACAATTCTGGGAAGTAATCTCTGACAGATACTTGCCATACTGGGAGACCTTAGTTTTTGAAATTTGGAATAGATGCCTGTTAGTTTTTATGCACGTATGTATGTGGCAAAAGGACTTTTCATGCTGTCACACACCTTGGTCTGAGGTTATGGGGACAAATTCATATGGAGATGGCCCTGGGGTGGTTCTCCATCCAGATTTGTCACAGGCCAGTTCCCTTCCTGCATCTCTCCAGCACTGGCTAGGCAAGTTTATTCCCTGCTCCTCATCTGGAATTGTTGTGAGGGTGCCAAGCCTCATAGATCCATGACTCTGAGCAAGGCAGGGTGTAAAGGTCATAGTTGAGACCATTAATAACAAGGTGCAAACGGCTGGTTTATATGTAATGTGAGGCTTTTTACTTATTTCATTTTTGCACTTTGGGGGCTCTGTTTGCTTATGGAGCACTTGGTGTCTGGTACCTATTTAGCCTGAGAGCAGGCAATTGGGTTCCTTCAGGCCTTCAGAGGAATGCAGAAAATTGTTCTCTGGTGTTGTAATTCTGCTGGGATAACTGGAGCTTATTTGTCTCACTGCTTATTAAATGCATACTTGTCTAGAGGTCCTCTTTTTTTTTTTTTTTTTTTTTTTTTCTCTTTTTTTTTCCTGAGAAACGTTGGGTGAATCCCAAGGACAAGTGAGAAGAAGATTCCAGGAGGAGGGGGAGAGGGAAGTGCCTGCACCTCTCCACAAACTGCATCATCCACCTCCAGTGCCAGCAGAATAAAGAGGTTAAATATGAGAGCAGACTCCCTTAGGGAAAGGAAATGTATGGATGGGGCTCGGCCAGACATAAATTAATATTGCCCTTCCCCCTGCTCAGAGGGGAGGCAGTGAGGGGAGCAGCACCTCCCAAGCTGACGTTTGGGGTGTGTGCGTGGGACCAGTGAGGCTGTGCTGTGTCCGAACGGGCCCAGCTGTGCAGGTCAGGGGCAGCGCAGGTGGGACCTGTGCTGTGCTCTTGGAGAGGGCAGCTGGGCTTCATGGAATCACAGAATATCGGGAGCTGAAGGCACCTGCAAAGATCAAGTCCAGCTGCTGGCCATGCACAGGACACCCCTACAATCCCTCCTATGCCTGAGGAGTGTTGTCCAGGGGCTCCTGGAGCTCCAGCAGCCAAGAGGCCACGGCCATTCCCTGATGAGCCTGTTCAGTGCCCAACCACCCTCTGGGGAAAGAACCTTTTCCTGACAGCCCATCTAAACCTCTCCTCCAGCATTCATACTCTACCAGCTTCTGAGCAGTGTCAAGCTTGCCATGATTTGCTGTTAAAAGGGACAGACTCCTCTTGTCTGCATTTAATTAAGATGGCTGCAGAGGTGATGTATGAGCTGTTGTCACCTGCTTTTGGGAAAAATATATACAGGTCAGTCAGGATGACAATAGCAATCACAGTGAGCTTCTGTGTTCAGTGCCCTGTGCTCTGAATTCACCCATCTTACAGTAAAGGTGGATAAAGAGTAAAGGCAGCTTCAGTTTCCAGCTCTGTCTCCTGGCTGCCTCCTCCCTATCTGGAGCCTCCTTGGCAGGGTGTGCTCTGCAAGCCCCAGCCCTACAAGACCATGATCAGGGATGCTGCTCATGTGCTTGGAATTCTCATTTCCAGCCTCGACTGCTGTTTTGTGCTCTTTGGTGGGATCTTAGTGAGTCTGGTCATTGGGGAGAGTGAGATAACACACCCTTGCTTACGGCATCACTAAGGGTGCTTCCACCATGATGAGCCTGTTCCTCCATTGGGATCTTCCCCCTTTGGTTGTTTCTGGCCAGCAACATTTTCCTTTTACCATGCATGCATTGAGTTGTGCAATCACAGCGCAGCCTCATCAGCTGGACCCTTCTCTTAACAACCTCTTGACTTTTTTGCTAATTTGGCTGTGGGTTTTCATCAGTTATAAAACAGTGACACAGTATGTGACTATTGCATTCTCCTGCCTTGACTCACTGGCTGTGATTCCAGAGCAGTGACCCCCCTGCTGCTAGCTGGAGCAGCCTTCCATGACTCGGCTTCAGGAATAAGGGATGGGGAAGGTTGCACACAGAGCATGACAGGCTGTGCGAATGTTAGTCCAAATGCCACAGTAAATCTGCCCTGTCCAACCTGGCCCTGAACACTTTTGGGGATAGGTTATCCACATGTCCTGAAGTGTGATCCTGCTGAGAAAGGATTCCCCTGGGGCTCTGGATGCTCAACTCTGTAGGAAGCTTTGAGACAGCAGGAGCTGCAGACAGCAGGGAAAAGAAACGCTGTGGGCTGGTTCCTGCTCTGGGGATGGGCCCAACTGAGTGTGTAGGAATTCAAAAAACAAAGGACATAATTTTCTGGTACAGGTTTATAATGAATTTTGACTTAAAATAATAAGCAGTATACACAACATACACGTGAGTTGTACAGAGATGCTGTTGTATGGTTGACTTCAGAACCTACCAGTAAGTTCACAGGTTTCATTTGCTCTCTCAAGCCCTGTATGTCCACCAGCATCTAGAGGTGGCCTTTGTCTCTGTGCAGTCCTTCAGGGTTCAGTTCCAAGTTACAGCTCCACTTGTTCCTGGTGCTGGGGACGCAGGGACAAGCCTCGTGCAGAGGTGACTCTTGCTCAGTGGTGTTAGTGATGTGTCAGGCTGCTCAAGGTAAATACAGGTATCATGGAACTGTCTTACAGATTCACAACACCCTTCCTCTGGCCTTGCAAAAAAGAAAAAGCAAGAATGCTTTTGCAGGAGTGGATTACTCTGAACTAGTGTTTTTGCTGGTGAAGCTTTACTGTAACGTAGATTCTCTGGGGAGGTACAGGATTCCTCAGCCATCACATCCCGACAGTCAGTCCTCCGAGTCTCTACTGGTCACACCATCCCTTTGTGAAGAGAACCTTTGCAGGTTCACAGTTTAAGCAAGGATCGCAGCCTCCTGCTAGGTCAGGGATTAGTTTTGCTGAGCACATTGAAAGGCCCACAGTACCTCCTAGGAGCTGTAGTCCTTTCCTTAGTGCTTTGTAGAATTAATTAAATAAAAGCCATGCAGTTGAACTACAGCTCCCAGAACATCGTGGCCCTCAGGGCACAGGGGTTTTAAAAAAATTGCAAGGGGGGGTGGCAGTGGCTTCTTCCCTCAGTGCTCCTGTCTGGTCAGGTCTGGTCCAGCCACTCAGCCCGTTTGGGTGCTTTGCACGTGTGCACATCCACAGTGTCCTCGCACTCCTTGCAGCGCACAGCGCAGCACCAGTGGAACTTGCACTCGCACTTGGTGACGCGGGTGACGCGCGTGGTGTCGTACCCCCGCCCGCAGCACATCACCTCGCAGCCGTCCGTCCCGCGGGACGCCTTGTTGCACACCCGGCCAGCCGTGCCCAGCGAGCCTGGGGAAGGAAGCCAGAGCAGGTCACGGCCTTGTCCTCCCTCGTGTCCCACCCACCCGCAGGGGTAACTGGTGAGACTGGGCATCTCCAGCTGCAGGGGGACCTTGGGTGCCACTGCTTTAGCAGGGAAATCCCTTGTTCTGTCACAGCACGTGCTGCACTGCGCTCTCCAAAGGCACCACTTTGAAGCCTGCGCTTGCTGTGCTTCACGGACAGGGGATGCCACAAACCCAGCCAGGGATGCAGCTTTGGTGTCTCTGATGTCCCTTATGAGGGAGGGTTGGAATGAGATAATCTTTCACATCCCTTCCAACCCAAAACCTTCTGAGTTTCTATGACAATCTGCATGGCCCCCTTCCCATGCCCACTGCTAGAGCCTGTGTGTGCTGCTGCCAGAGCATAAGAGCGGTAGGGGACAGGGATGGACTCTCTGCAGCCCCTCTGTGCCTTGGGGACCCCCTGGAACAGTGTGTGCCCACCGAGCCAGGTTCTGCAGCTGGCAAAGCTCAGAATGCCCTCTCTGCTTAGGCTGAGGATGGCAGGACCTGTGCTCCCCACTGAACTCCCATGGCTGCTGCCAACTAAACTGGGAGTGCTCCAGGCTGAGAAACCACTGATCACTCTGCAGGAGTCCAGCAGCCCTGATGGCTCTTCCCTCCTCTCATCCCAGCCTTGGGCTGGGTTCAGAGGAGCAGCCTGTGCATGGAACAGGCTCTTTGTTGCCTGTTCAAGGGAGTTTTGCTCTGCAGAAGACGGGCTCTGAGGATACACTCCACTTCTGTGATGGCCTGAGGGGTCTGGGGCCTTGATGTAAAGCCTGGGGACAAACGCAGTCCTGCCTGTGCAGGTGTGGGGTGCTGTGGGGACTCCTGGGTCTGGGTAACCCCTTCTCCAAAGACTGGGGTTGACTGGGGAGCTGAGCCCACAGGCTGGGCTAGCTGGGAGCTGCTGGTCTGTTGGGAAGGGACAAGAGATGCTTTTGGGTAATGACTGGAGCTCCAGGTTTTACCTGCTGACTTGTCCATCACGCAGTAATCAGGTGAGTTCTCAAAATACACCAGATCTGTTTTTGTGGGCTTCCTGAAGTTCTTGTTGGCCACTGTGAAGCCAGTGCCATCCTGATTCATCGTCACCTGGATGGCCCCATTGTATTTCCTTCTTAGGTAATCCCCTGTTTTTCGAAAATCTGACATAGCCAGCCAACAAGTCCTTAGTGTGCAGGAGCCGCTGACCCCGTGGCATTTGCACTCCAGCTTCAGGAAGCGCTTCACAGCCTGTGGGAAGAGAGAAGGGTAAGGACCAGTGGTCACCCTGGGCATCAGATACTGCAGCAGTGTCTGCTCATTCCTGGTGCAGCTTATCAGCCCTAGGCTGTGTGGGATGGGGCTCCTGATGGGACACAGGGGCTGTGTACTGAGGTCACCGATGCCAACATCAGCAAGGAGACAAGAGGCAAAGGTGAGCGAGGTCCTGCCATTCCCTGGGGCAAGGCATGCAGGGGAGCACTGGGAAGGCGGGGCAGCATCCAGCCTTATCCACTGCAGGAACTGCCCTCCAGGGATGCCCAAGGTCCCGTTCCTCCGGGTGTTCCAAGCTGTTCTGGCTGCCCAGTCCCTTCTGGAAGGTCCCAGTGGGACGGGCGAGCTCGGGGCTCTGCTGCAGGGGCTGCACTCACCATCCTCCCGCAGCGGTTGTTGTGCAGATTCATCAGCGCCCGGGCATCCTTCACTTTCTTCTCCTTGGCATCCACAAAGGCTTTGGCAAAGCGGATCCCGTAGTTGATGTTGTCACTGCAGCCGCCCCAGTCGAACTCCCCGCGCTCGTCCTTGGAGCGGCCCCTCTTGAGCGGGTCACAGCTGCAGACCTTGAGGTCCCCTTGGCTGCAGGCCCGCGTGATGGCATAGACCACCCCGGCCGAGGAGATGGCGTAGACGAAAGCAGCCTCCCTGCTGCCTGCCACGGGAGAGACAAAGGAACGGGGACTGAGCGTGCCAGGCTCTGCCAAGGGCCTGCAGCCCATGAAGAACCAGGGCCTGGGGAGCCAGACCATCCTTTATGTGGATAAGCCCAGCCTAGCCACCTCTGGTGACCACAGCGTCCATCCTGGCTGCCCTGGAGCCCTTCAGAGTAATTGCAATGCTCAGGGTACGTGCCCGCGGGTGGCAAGACCAGCCACCACCCTTCTGCCAGAGCCACTCCCGTCCCTCTGGCCGGGCTGGGCTCTTCCCGCACAGCACAGCTTGCCGCCTGCTATTTTGTGTCTCTGCTCCAAGTTCGCAGCTGTTTTTATAATGTTGTAAAAGAAGCTGCAAATCAAAACCATGTTAGTCTTCATTTCGAGAGCCTTTGAAAGCAACTTCAAAGGCAGCAGAGCTCTCTTTGGGCCTCGCAGGATGGGGCTGTGGCGAGGAGCTTTCATCATTCCCCATCCTTTGCCAGGAGAGGATGCAAGCAGGAAAAAAGGTGCTGTGCTGGGAACAGAGCGGCTGAGCAGGCAGGCTGCAGCGTGGTGGGGCGAATGCTGCATTCAGCATTCCAGTCCCTTCCCTCCACTTGGGTCGGGCATCCAGCTGGTGGCTCTGCTGTTGCCCACCCCACGGGCAGCTGCCCCATCCCCCCGCCAGCTCAAGCAAGCCCCCCACTCACCGGCTCCTTCTGCGCCACTCACGTGTCCTCCATACGAGCTGCGAGTGGAAAGACTTTTCCAGCCGCTTTTGATTTGGAGGCCGCATGGCTGGACGCTCCCGGCACGTCATGAGATGCAGCAGCATCTGTCCTGCAGTGCTGCTGCCTCTGCCGGGGCTTGTGCCGGCTCCCAGGGTCTGTTTGCTCCCAGAGCACTCCCAGGGCAGCTGGAGCCCTTGGTGCTGCTCCTGCTCTGGAACCGCCCCAACCCTGTCCCCATTGTGCCTTTCCTCTTTGTTCCCTGGGTACATTTCTTGGTGCATCCCTGCTTGTGCTGTGTCTGTCCCTCACCTGGAGTGGGAAGGTCGCTCCCGGGCAGGGCCATGCCCAGTCCTTTGTGCAGGGCTGGCACCTGCCCCGTGGCCATGGTCCTCCTCCACCTCAGAGCCTGAAGCAAGGATGGAGCTGCATCTGTGCCTTGCCTCCCTTGCCATGCAAGGGAGCAGCCAGTTCCCACGTGAATTGCTGAGTCCTGGCCAACCCCGCTCTCCAAATATTTATATATCCCATTACTGTTTACACATGAGCCTGTTCTCCGGAGGTGTCTCCTCCTTCCCCCTTCTCCGCCAGTGCTCCCCCTGCTCCATCTCATCTGGTGCAGCTATTCCAAACGCAGTGCTCTGCTCCCATTACTACTTGATTAATTTACACGGAAAGGCAAAGCTCTCCTCAGGGAGTAATCCAAGCCACCGGACATGGCAGCCCAGTGGGAGGAGAGACCCCAGGAATACAAGTCCCATGGTGGTGGGAAGGGGACAGGGCAGGACCTACTTCGCAGCATGACCCGGCCGAAGACAGTGTGGTCACGGTCCAGGGTGCTGCAGTTCCAGCGGTGGTGCCGGAATTGGTGCTGGCACTCCCGGATCCACTCCTTGGCTCCCTCCCCAACTGACTGCATGATGTCAGGGTACCTCTGGCAGAGCTGTCGCTGCTTGTTCACTAGCCCAGGGATGTTATCACAGATCACCCTGGCGCCCAGTGCCCCGATGTACCTGCAAGAGAGAACGGTACCACATTACTGTCCTGCCTGCACAGGGGAGTCACAGAGTCACTGAACATCCTGAGCGGGATGGGACCCACAAGGATCATAGAGTCCAACTCCTGGCCCTGCACAAGACACCTCCAAAATCCCACCCTGGGACTGAGAGTGTTGGCTAAACACTTCTTGAACTCTGGCAGCCTTGGGGCCACGGCCACGGCACTGGGGATCCTGTTCAGTGCCTGACAACCTGCTGGGAGAAGAGCCTTTTCCTGATATCCTAAAGCTCCCCTGACACAGCTCCAGGCACTGCTTTGGTTCCTGTCCCTGGTCCCCGAGAGCAGAGATCAGAGCTGCTCTCCACCACCCCTCAGGAGACCCCAATGAGGTCTGACCTCAGTCTCCTCTTCTCCAGCTGACCAAACCAAGTGACTCCAGATCCCCACTCTGCTTGGTGGGTCTTATATTGAAGTCTAGTTTCCCTGTTTCCTTTCTAGCTGTGTCAGAGCTGCTCCAGGCTCTGTCCCAAGTGTCTCTACACAGAAATGTGCCCCCTTGCAGCATCCTCTTGGCACGGGTGAGCTGTGAGGCACATGTCAAGACCTGCCTGGGGCTGTGGTTCAGACAGGCAGGAGACAGGGACAGGGCACAGCTGAGCCATCACAGTCTTTTTGTTTAATAAAATAATCCCGAGATGCATGAGCCAGGAGCAAGCAGAGGTCTTCTCAGTGTGTGCATCAGTGCAGGAAGGAGCAGAGGGACTGTGGAGCCCATGTCCCCCAGCAGACAGTCAGCTCTGGGTTCTGTGGGTCATGGGATGTCTCCATAAGCCTGGCCTGTGTCAGCTCCTGGGGCAGCAGCAGAGAAACTTGCTGATGTGCAAAACCTCCCTCCCACCCTCTTCCCAACATCCCAGCCCCGCGCTGTCGCCCAGCCCTGCTGAGCACAGCAGGATGGAGCCCAGCTGAGCCCAGGGCGGCTCGTACAGGCTCTGCCCTTTCTGCTGCACTCCTCACCACACTGCCATCCCCTAGCTGTCCATTTCTCTCTCTGCATCTACTGAACATTTACTCTCATGCCCTGAAGCTCCGTAACTGGCAGAACTATGCTGTGGCTCCTATCTTGCCTGTGTCCCACCTGTATCCTGGTCCTCTCCCCGCAACAGTGGGGAGAGAGCAGGAACTCAGAGCAGAAAGACCAGGCACAAACAGCAGAGCCTGGCTGAGCCCATGGGCAGCTTTCCATAGCCATGGGGGAGGGACCTGAGCTCTGCCCCACGCTCTCTCCCCATCCCGGACAATGGCAGCAACATGGAATTTTCCATCCCAGTCAGCTCCCGCCTGCACCACCCGCTCACCCCTCTGGCTGCTTGTGCTTGAGGATGATTTTTGCCACAGAGCACGGAGCTGGGATTCTGGCTGGAAGGGATGAGGTTTGGGTGATATTCAGATTTTTTATAACCCCCAGACTGGAAGCAAAAGCTTTCCTTCAATAATAATAAAAAGCAATAAGCTTGGACAATATTTCATTGTCTGTCTCTGGACATGTTCTCTCAGTTCTATCCACCCCAGAGAGAGCTCCCAGGCTCAGGAAAGCCCTGCAAGCACAGAAAGCAATGGGATCTGCTCCCTCTTTTAAAATATTTTGTTTAAATGCTGGCAGAAGCACAAGGTCATCTCGGGCTGGAGCTGAGGATAATAAACCCAGCTCCCCATGGCTTTGCAAGCCCAGACCCCAAGGGGCAGTGAGCGTTATTGTCTCAGGCATGCTCACCAGCCTTTCATCCTGAAGCAGGGGAGCAGGGAAGCAGCAGAAGCTGTTTAGGAAAGAAAAGCCAACAGGAGCTCCCCAAGCACTGCTGACTGCGGATGTTTCGCTGCCTTGCTCGTGCCAGACTCTGAGAGCAGCCCGTTCCTTCCCATGGGGGCAGGGCAGAGCAGCATCCCACCAGCTGGATGATGGCAGCGTGACATCGACTCACACTGCAGAATTCCTCCCGGGAAGCATGGTCAGGTCCCCAGCCCTGAATCCATTCTGCCCAGCAAGGGTGGGGATGGCAGGTTTATCCCTGCCTGTGTTGGCAAGAGCAGTGATGAGATGCTGGAGGCAGCAGGTTGCAGGATGGAGGTTCAGAAGTAGCCAAAGCTCCTTTTTGCTGGAGAAAAGTGATGCTGGGGAAGCTGGGGAAGGTAAAATGTTCTGTGATGGGCCACCTCACCAGGGACCTTCTGGGGCTAGGGCGCTGGTCTCCAGTCACAGCAGTGGGCTGGGACACAGCAGCTGGCAGCGGAGCTGCCTCCCGCCTGGAGAGTGATGGATAAAGCACTAACACCATCCCCTGGGAGACCGAGATCAAGGGAAACCCTCCAGACAAGATAAACACTAGGCACTCCCTTTTTCACACTGGAAGCTAATTACTTCTCCTTAATTCTCCTGCCAAATAGCCAGATCAGAGAAAACATTATCAGCAGGAGAAAGTGGAGGGAGAGCAGTGCGAAGGGCAGCAACTGCAGCAGCAGCAGCTCGCCATGTGCATCCCAGAAGGGCCGGGGTCAGTGGCTGCATCTCACTTTGCCTGTGGCAGCACATTTACAGCAGCACCTACAGAATTCCATCAGAGTTTGTGTACTGAAATCTAACACACAGCTAAAGGGAAAATTCCTCCCATGTCCTGGAAAGGCTGTGGTTGTCTCAGCAAAGACGAAAGCTTCCACTTGGTGAGAAATGCTCCAGTAGAGTTCAGTTACTCCGAAATGGAGCAAGACAAGGAACATCAGAAAATTCTGCCAAGCAGAGTTTTGGGAGGGAAAAAACCCAAACATTTGTTTTGGATAGATGAAAGCACCCCTTCCAATTTATTTCTCAAAATCTGTGACATTTTAAAAACACTGCAATGGGAAAGACAATGGATGTTCTGAGAAGTCCCCAGCTGCCTTATCAGAACTTTGTTTTCAAACAAGTGAAGCTGTGCTGGAAGTGGCACACTTCTGCAGTGCTGTACTCGGGGGTAATCTGCATTTTTCTAGCTGAAAAAAACCCACAAACCCCAAGGCCTGAGTTCAGAAAAATCTGTGAGCGATGACTTCTCCTGATGCTGGAGGCTACTCAGGCTTAGACTTCAGGGCTGGGAGGAGAGCGGCAGAAGCAGGAGCCGGGTAGCCTGCAGTGAGGATGAGCTGGGAGGCAGGGCAGAAGGGAGTGGATAATTCAATGCGCGTGGGGATGACAATCCCCACCCTGTCCGACAGAATTCCGTATGCTGCTGCCTCCTGAGGGTGTGTGCAGCCCTGGCATCGTCCTTTGCCAGGTGCGGAGCTGTTCGCCCAGCTTGGGTAAGGGGCTGGCACCATCCCTCCAGGCTGGCCACCCTGGGCTGCGTGATGCGGCGGTGTCACCTCCTGCCGGGGCTGCAGTGTTACCTCCTGCCGGTGCTGCAGTGTCACCAGTGTCACCTCCTGCCAGGGCTGCGGTGTCACCAGTGTCACCTCCTGCCGGGCTGCAGTGTCACCTCCTGCCGAGCTGCAGTGTCACCAGTGTCACCTCCTGCCGATCAGGCTGCAGGGTCACCTCCTGCCGATCAGGGTGCAGTGTCACCAGTGTCACCTCCTGCCGGGCTGCTGTGTCACCAGTGTCACCTCCTGCCGATCAGGGTGCAGCTCCAGGTGCATTCCCATTTTCCCCAGCCCGGGTGCGGGTCCGTGCTGGGGACACTGCTCTGCCTCTCCTGCCCTCCCTTCCCTGCCTCTCGCAGGGCAGCAGCACCAGCCGAGGCAAAGCCTTTACCTTCCGAGGACAGGTGCTCCTGCAGCCTGCAGGCCAAGCCTTCCTCCCTCCCTGAAGGCTGCAGCGCTGCTTCCCCAGGCTGGGCTGAGCATCTCACCCCAACATCCCACCAGGAGACAACCGCCAGGCGCTGCCTTCCAGGCTGTTGTTCTTGTGGAGAGCCTGCTGACTTTGGCTCTTGTAAACAGGGAGAAACCTAAATTGCTTCTAAGATAAACATGCAAATCAGAGGCAGACGCATCTATTTATTTGTCAGCGTGCAGGCTGTGCTAGCGCAGCTCGGCTGTGCTGGCTGTCCTGCCCCTGGCTCCCCACTCCTCGCAGCTCCTCTGCCCTCTGCCCAGTCTGAACAGCTCCTCCCTGCATGCGCTCACTGGAAGATATCAGCTGGGAAATGTCTCTTGGAAAATGAGGTTTTGAAGAAAGAAATTAATTTAATGGGAATTCATAAATTTACATGGAATCGGAAACTGCCCCTTTGCTCTTCCACAACACCAAGGTGTTCCTGCAAAGTGAGTGCCCTAATTCAATTTCCAATGAAATTTATACTAGACACTGCTTTAACTACGACTTGATTTTTCACCATTTCATAAGGCATTGGAAAACTTATTTGAACGTGACTTAATTTTAAAAGAGAAATCTTTGGAATTGCCATTCTCAGACAAATCAACATTTTAGTGCTCTGAATTAAAACAGCTGCTTGAAACGTCATAAATTCCCATTGTGGGTTGCACCAATACCATTAAAGGCACAGTTTTAAATTAGATTAATAGAAGCTAAGCTTAACTAAAACCACGGTCACAGCTTTACCCCCAGCTGCTCCCGGGGGTTCTGGACAATTTCTGTTTCTGAGGTCTGCTGAGCTCTGAGGCTGAGAAGAGAAAATGGTCTGGCTTCTTGGTGGCATCAGAGGCTGTTGGAGTCCATCCCCTGGGAGGAGTGATTCAGATCCCCATTGATCTGTAACAGCTTTGGCAGTCCTGAAGGATCAGCTTGGGAGCCAAACTCCCCTGGCTTCTGGTCTCTTCCCATCCCACTGAATCCCCATGACATCTGTATTTTGGAGGGAGGCTGGAAAACCGTAAGCAGCTATTTGAGACAGCTTGTGCAGATAGGATCAAATCCAACATCCCTGCCTCTTTGCCTGCTAAAGAGCAAATTCCATCATGCCTGGCAGCATTTCACCTCCTCGAGTTCTTTGCATACTTCCCAAGGATGCTGCACCTTCCTTCCTCTCCTCTCCCTGCTGTGGCAGACAATTTACAGCCAACTGCCAAGCACTCTGGTTTGCAAGGTGCTATAAACATCTGAGATATTATTTTAGTATTACAAACCCTGAGTATTTTATTAAGCCCCACTGGGAACAGGGCCATCCTGGCCTGCTGGAATTGTTAACGCCTTTGAGTGATTAATAGTCCTAATTTCCTCACTTACAGCCACTACTCTGCAGGTTGAGAGCCTTAGTCTCACTTCAATGATTTTTAATATCATAATGCTGAGCCACTACCAGTGCCACTCAGGGGACATGTTTTTCATTTTCTGCACCATCTTTCTCTTTCTTGTGCATCCCTCTTTTAAAGTTGTCCACCTCCAGATCCTGGCCAGAGTCCCCTCTCTGTGGTTTTCCTGCAGCCCATGCAAACATTGGGATGTAGTTTCTGTGAGGAGGACTGAAACACTCTGGTCCTAGGGAGATGGAGCAGATGGGTGCTGCAGTTTGTTGTCCCCTGGGCAGAGGTGGGAGGCTTTGCTGTTGGCATCTTGCACAACAGTAATGTGAAAATTGAGGTCTGAAAACTTTGGTCAGCACTGGGTGAAAGCTGTTCCTCAGGGACATTGTTGCTGGTGCATGAATACAAAACAATTGCTCATTAAAAATATGCTCTACCCTTAAGAACCAATTTTTTTTTTCCCAGATCTCGAAGTTCTTTGCTAAAAGGTGGGAAGGTAAGACAGCCTTTGGTAATAAAGCTGGATGTGTAATTCTCTTTTCCATGGCATATCCTGTGTGTTGGGTGTGAGCTGCTCCAAGAAGAAGCTGTGTTTCCATGGGCTCTGGCACAGCACAGATCTCCTCATGGCACTGCTGAAATCATTTTTGGTAATAGCAAAAGCTAATGACTTTGGAAGAGCAGAAGGATTTTTTTCCTTCTGCATTTCTTTCTGAGAAAGATTTCCCATAGGCGAAAGTGACCCTAATGAAAAATGGACTGAGCAGCACAGTTAGGATTATTATAATGGCACAGAGGGACTGAGAGAACCCATCTGTATCATCCACCCTAACCATGAACACCAGGGATGCTGCAAAGGCCACGGGGTTCATTCTCCATCAGTCTGACATTACTTTAAAACTTATTTTTCACAGCATGGCTGCCTGGACAGCCAGAGCTGTGGAGCACCTCAGGATAAAGACTTCCTGGTCACTGACCTCCTGCTTTTATTGCCATGCAAAGTGCTCTGCAGCAACAAACTGACAGCCGGGGCGAGCACCCGGAGATCTCCGTGCCCCAAGTGCTGCACGTCTCTCCCCTTGGAGGTGGCAAGTCCCACTCCTGGAACTTTGTCCCCTGTCCCTGGCCATGGCAAAGGGGCTGGAACCAGGTGCTTTAGGGTCCCTTCCAACCCATTCTGTGGTTCTCTGGTTCTGTGCCTGCAGCAGTGCCACGGCCGAAAGGGCGATGAGCTGCTCGGCAGCGCTGGTGGCGGAGGCAGCGGCTGATCCAGGGCACAGGACGGGATCACAGCTACGGACACGCAGCCCTCGGAGCCCCCACACAGCCTGCGAGAGCCTCTAGGAGCAAAGCCCTCGGGGGCTGCTGTGGGCCTGCCCAGCTGAGGCTGGCACGGCGGGGAGGAGCGGTGCCCCCGCACCCCAGAGGGTCACACGGCGGGCTGGGGAGCTCCTCCACGCAGCTGTCTTTCCCTTGGCTTAATTTCAAACATTCCTATTTATGCTATTTCCCCTCCCACACACCTTAGCATGATGCCTCCTCAAATGAGCCTCTCTCTCCTCTATCCTATATCCACATGTGTGTGTGGCTCCATTTCTCCATCGCTCCTGGTGCCCATCCACTGCAGCTGGATCACAGACAGCACTGGTGTCTCAGTGGAAACACACGGCAAATCCTGGAGAAGAACACGGGGGGGAGCACAGCCAACAGCCCATCCTGGTGGGAATGTCTCCTTCTCCATCTGCAGTGGGGGTGTCCTTGCCAAACCCTTGGCCTGAGCCATGCCCAGGGGTTACTCTGTCACAGAGGGAGCCTTGGGCACTCCTGCTTCCTCATTTGCCTGTGGTATGTTTTCCATGCCCATAAACACACTCTTCCTTCCCTGGCCAAGGAAGGGAGCTGGACCAAGATGGCAGCGTGATTCTGGACTGGTCATCCCTCAAAATCCCCACATGTGCATCACACCCCGGGATGCAGCAGCTCTTTCAGAGCCCCGGTATCCTGACAGCACCATGGGCAGCCCCATGTGGTTGCCAGGTTCCCACACGCTCTCCAACCCACACCCAAACTTGCAATCCTCTTCCTTCCACAGATTTGTTTTATCTCTTTGGGAGCCTGATGCCTCCCATCTGTTCCAATGCCAAATGAAATTAAATATTTGTAGTTTCCAAGGGCTGTGGTTAGCAATAAACAAGTTAGCTAACAAGGATTTGGTGTGCTGGGGAGCTGGGGGTGTCTGTGTGGGTTGCAGGAGAGTGGGTGTGTGTGAGGGTGGGATGCAGAGGGGGATGCAGGGCTTTGTGTACATTTTTCTTTAACGAAACCTTTAATTTTAGAATGGCTTTCCACACCAGAACAGCTCGCCGGGCTCTCAATAGCGAGTAAACTCTACTTAGTTATTTACAGCAAGTTTGTTTATTGCACAGTTTATGTTTATAAGCAACATTTGTCTAATCTCCCAAATCTTTCCAAAGGAATTTTGGAGGCCGCTTTTGGGGCCTGACAGCCTCTGGCGGTGCGGGGCACAGCCCTGCCAGCCGCCATCCCCAGACGGTGCTGCTCGCCCTACCCGAGCGCACGCAAGTGTAAACGGGATTTAGGGATTTTCCCGTTGCATTCCTTCTTAATTTCTGTCTGTGCCTCAGCTGGTATTTTGTTGCTAAGTAACACTTTGGAGTTTGGAAGCATTTATGCAAGGGTGCTGCTCCCCACAGCTGCAGCCACCTCGCTGCCACTGTGAGTCACAGCGGTCTCCAGCACGGCCACCACCACACAGGCCAAAACCACACTGTCCCCAACCTGTCCCCTCTGCCTGTGCTCTGAGCACGTGCACACACACACACACCCACCCACGGCCACGATTTCGGATGCCAAAGTTCACCAATTCCTGGCGTTTCTGTGAGGCGGTTGGGCCACGCCTGACGTCACTGAAAATTAATAATTTGCAGTTGTTTAGAAGAAACATTTGGTTGATATTTCCTTTCCATGTACTGTGAACAGAGGACACCCATTTTTTCCTATTAAACTACTTAAAGAGTTGACTCTGAAAATGAGAAGCATTTCCTCCAGTTCCACAAGTTTATTGTGTGTGAATCCCTAGAAGAATTTGGCAATAATAATTAAAATAAGGAAGGATGATGCACCACCAAATGTATTTACTGTAATATCAGTGGTGTGAAAGATGTGCTTGGAAACCTATGCAAATCACTGAATAACTTTTTTACCAAGCCACAGCTGGTTGAAAGCATTTTCAGTAAAACAGAATTTCATCTAAACACACTATTTTATCAGGACTGACACGTCCAGCACAACAGCGCTCAGTTCAACTTAAGCTTTTCTTAGGAATGTTCTGCTTTCCAGAAGAGAAAGTTCAATTGGAAGTGTGAGTCTTAAGAGTTTAATATATTCCATTTCTAACTGTTTTTGTTTTAAATGTCATGTATTTATGGTCCTTGGGACCAATAGTGCTTGGTAAAATGTCCAAGGCATGGTGCCTGTCTGCACCGTGGCTGTGGGGCTGCGTGGGGCTGCCCAGCCCAGCCCAGCCCAGCTCCCCGGGGCTGCCCTGCTCTCCTCTCCTCTCCTCTCCCCTCGAGCTGCCAGCCGGGGATCAGACTGCAAGCTGAGAACGCAAACTGCTGTGGGAGCTAAATCTAGCTTCCTCCAAACAAGCCACAGCTACTGAGGCTTTCAACGTGGCTGGTTTTCCTCCCGCTTGCTGGGAAGGGACACGCACTTGGAATGAGGGCAGACCGCGGCAGGGCCGTGGGGGGAGAAGTGGGGTACGACAGCGAGGGAAATAGGTGGTTTTAACACTCCTCCTAAAGAAGGAATTTTCACCCTTCAGCAGCATCCACGTGTGTTAGCAGAACTGCCAGTCTCTGGGCGGATGATGCTGTGACTGCTCCGTTCCTCCTTTTTCCCAGGCCATGTTATCCCATGCACCCACTCCTCTGCTCTAACGAACCTCTGTTTCTCCAGCCTCTGTGATAATGGAAATAATACAACTTCTCCACTGTCCCTTCCTTCCTTCCTCAGCTTTTGGCATTTTAGCAACCTCCCCTTGCCCACAGAAGCAATCCTGCCTTCACCTGCCCTGCTGGGTTGGGGCAGAGCTGGCTCAGGAACCCACGTCAGTGCTTGTATCAACCTGAGGCTCCCCAACAGTGACTCATTTTCTCTTCCAGTGATTCCTGTTCCCTTCAGCTGACCAGGCTTCAGGAAAGTTCCTCTGGGCATGGCTGTGAACAGCCTTGCTCTTTCTACTTTCCATTTGTCCCGCAGAGCATTTTCTGGTCTCTTGAAGAAGTTGCTTTTGTGCTTGGTTGCCACCAGTTGCCTGAACAGCCTGTCCCCTGAGCTCCCACTCCTTCCTAGCCCCACAGCTTTCCTACCAGCCCTTCTCACCCTGGAATCGCTCTGCTAGGGATGCCAGCCTGGCCAGGGCTGCCACACGCCAAGATGTGCTCTCAAACACCGGGAATACTTGTGCTATCTGTATGACTATTAAGTGCTCCCGGCCCCTTACAGAGTGCTCCACGGTAGCTGAGAATTTCCAGAAACTATCGTTTTCTTTCAGTGGCAGATGGGTTGAATTTGATTAAGTTTTGCCTCATCCACCGTGATCTGTTAATGATGATGAGATTGGCATGGAAAACACTGTTTTCCACAAGATTAGAGAGGACTTTTATTGGGTGGGGGACACTGAGAACTTTACTGCAGCCAAGAATTTTTTTTCTCCAGCATTGTTGAACTACTGAAACAGCACAGGGTCACTTGGAAAACTTCTCGATCCTTGTTTTCCTAATTACTGTCATTCTGCATAGATGAATTTTCATTCTTACACGAACCGGGGCAGGAGGAGACTAATTTCCAGAAGGTTTTTGTAATGGCGTCTCTTACAAAGCCTCATCTTATCTAAAGGAAGGGGGACATCAACTTTCTTCGCTTCCCAGGAGCAAAGTAAATAACTGCGCAGGCAGCACCGCAGCCGTAGGGATGGGAGCTCCGGCAGGGTCAGGGTGGATCTGGGGGTCCCAGCTGCTGTCGCTTCCCCTGTCCAAACCGTACCGCGGGGAGGGAAGGCTGTCAGAGGTGTCACGGCGCACGGGGTTCGGCTCCCCGACAGAGCCGGAGGTCCCCGCGGCGAGTCCCATCCCCAAGGAAGGAGCGGCGGCATTTTCGGGGAGGCTGCGGTGACGGCGCCGCGGAGAAAGGCTCGGTACCGGTACCGGTACCTGCCCCGGGTTCCGGGACAGCTCCAGACCGGCAGCCGCTCTGCTCTGGGAGCCCGGGACGCGGCCGGAGCCGCGCAGGTGGAGCCGCGGGGAGCCCGCACGGCCCCGGCCGGTCCCGCCGGCTCCCACGGCCGCACGTCGGGCGCTGGGCGCCGGCTCCGTCCCCTAGTCGGTCTTCCCCGTCCCCGACCCCATCCACGTCCCCGCGCCGTTCGCGTTCCCATCCCCGTCTCCATCCCCGTCTCCATCTCCATCCCCGTCCCGCGGCCGCGCCCCGCGCAGCTCCCGTCCGCCGCGGCCCGGGCACCGTCGGAGCGGCGGCGCCGTGGCGGGACTCACTCACCACCACGAGGAGTCGGCGCGGGGCGTCAGGGCAAGCAGGAGAAGGACGAGGGGAAGGCAAAGCCGGGGGGCCGCGCCAGCCGTCCGAGGGAAGGCTCCGCACTCCGCACGCCCGGGGGCCACGGCAATCCCAGGAGACGCTTCCAGGCGGTTTGGGCTGAGCATATCTCTCCGGGGCGGGGTCCAGACGGAGAAATGACCGGGGAAGGGGGTCCTGCCCGCGCTCCCCTCGGGGCACTGCCCGTCACGGCCCCGCGGCGCGTCCGCCGGCTCCGCGCTGCTGAGCGAGCCCCGGCTGGGCCCCCGCGCCCAGGCTCATGCTGCCGCGGGGGCGGGGGGCTCCCCGCGGGGCTGGGGGCACTCAGCGGGGCCCGCACCCCCCGAGCGGCGCGGGGCGGGCGGCGGGGCCGGGCCGGGCCATGGAGGTCCTTGCGCGGAGGGCGAGCGCGCTCTGGGGATGGGAGCGCGGGGGCCGCGGCCAAATATTGCCGGAGCCCGCCGTGCTGCGGGCTCTCATTGGGCAGAGTCAGAGACGCGGAGCCGCCGCTCCGGCCGCACCGACCCCCGCCTCCCCGGGGGCACGTCGGACAGCCCCCTCCGGGCTCCTGCCCCCGCCGCCGCCCCGCTCCGGGGCCGCTCCCACCGCCGCGCCCGCACCCGCGGGGATGCGGCGCGGAGCCGCCGGTCGCGGCCGCCCCGTCGGGCCCCGTCCGGGAAAGGGACTGAGCGGCGCGGCGGGATGCGGGATGCGGGATGCGGGATGCGGGATGCGGGGGCCGGGGCCGGTCCGCCCGCGCTCCCCCCGCCAGGTGTCACTGCTGGGTGGCAAACCGGAGCTGAGCCGCGCTCCGCGGGGCCCTGCGGGGCTCCGAACCCGCCGGCGGCCGCGCCCGCCCGTCGCAGCTCCCGCGGCCCCGGGGCGGGCCGGAACGGGCAGCGCACGGAGATCGCCGTGCCGGGAGCGGCTGGCTCCGCTGCCAGGCGGCCGGGAAGGTCCCAGGCGTGGGGCGGAGGCGGTGCAGACCCCACAGGTGCCCAGGGACCTGCAGGGAGCGGTCTGAGGGACAGGGACACAGTGGGCATACACTCCTGGGATGGTGCTGGCCACAGCTGAAGTGGCCATCGGGTATCAGTGTCTAAGTTCAGACACAGCCCTTTGCACTAATTTGGCGAGGGCTCTCCCTCCTCTACGTGCCTCTGTCACCTGTGGCTGTGGGACAGGGAGAGCTGGTGGATGAGCTGCCCTGGGCTTTCAGCTTTCCTTCCTTCATCACCCTAAAACTGGTGACTGACAGCTGGCGAAGGCCAGCCTTGCCTGGCACTTCCCTATTCCCCATGCAGTCCCTGGCTGGTCTTTCCACACCATGGAGGTGAGCAGGCATTTTGGTAACCTCTCACTGTCAGCCACATTTGTGATATACCTGATTAATTACTGGGATTGTAAACCCCATTATCCACCAAAGTCCTTTCCACATTGCCAGAGCCCTCAGCTGCCCCCTCCCCTCAAGCCAGCTCCGCTCACTCTGCTCTTTCCTTCCTATTCCTGTTGTTCAGATCAGAGAGAAACTTCCCCAGCCTAGAAGAAACAGGGACTAGGAGCTCACACATGGTTAAAATCCAATTATACTTCAGAAAGCTGCAGTGACAGAAAGCTGGTGCTGGTGGGGTGCTGTCCTTTTGTCTGAGTACCCACACAGAATATTGCATTACAGTTTATCCCCAAAGTGGTGGCACTGAAAAGGCTGATATTTATAGACTGTGGAAGGCTGTGAATTTGTTTAGAAGACCCGTGACAGTGGGCAGAATGCTGGACGCTCTGCTGTGACCATTTTGTGGGCTTTTCTCTGTTACTGGGTTGTTTCTACACAAAGACAGGAGGCTGAGTACCCTGGATCCTGCTCTCATGGGGAGGGAAAGGGAGGAGGTGACAAGCACGATGTCCATGTGAATGTGCAGGTCTTGGTCGTGATGTGGTGCTGGGCCAGAGACCTCCGGCTCAGGCTGAAACTCAGGGTGAGAGCAAGAGGCAGCAGTGCAGGCAGCAGTGCCAGCCCTGGCAGGGGAGGGTGACAGTGTCTGCAGGAGGGATCACAGCTAAATTTTGGTGTGGAAGTGAAATGCTCAGGCTGGGTGCTAGAGCTTTGCACCCAGGATACTGAATTTCTCTGTCAGCCTGGTGACTCATTTGAGGCTTCTCCCCATAAAACCCACCTGACAGCCCATGGACTGCCCTGGGTTTGTACAAGGCTCTCCCTGCATTGGGCATTGAAGATGCCAGGGCAGATCTCACTCCTCCAACTGGGCAGAGCCTCATGTTTGATCTTCCATTCAAATTAGCAGTGCTCAGGGTGACGGGGTGCTTCATCCACATGAGCTGTGGTGAGTAAATAAACAAGGCTCTGCTTTCAAAGGCTTTCACAATTCATTAACTTCAAAGGAATGGGCTCTCTATTTTCTTAGCAGGTCGGTCATTCCACAGAGTTACTCTGGGTGCTGAAGGTGGTGACTGGTCCTGCCAGGACGCTGGGACAGCTGCTGCAGGGCCCAGTGTCACACACAGAGCTGTGGCGGGGGCAGAGGCGCAGTCCGTGGTCAGTGTTATGCCTAAGGAGGAGAGCAGGGTAAGTAAATGTATGGGCAAGACTGGTCTGTAGCATCCCCTGCTCCAAAGAGCTGCTCCATAGGTGGCACCCAGTCTGCAGTGTGCTCCAGGCACCATCAGACAGGGTTTGGAAGCCATAGATGAGTACCAGAGCCTCCCCCTCTCTGCAGAAGTCACCCCATCTTTGCTGGAGATGAAGGCAGTGGGATGTCTGCCCCTGCCCTCTCCAGCTGTGTCTCCTGCTGGCGCTGGGTCCTGCTGTCATCGTGCAGCCGTGCCTCCGAATCCCATGCTGGGCACTGCCAAGGAGCTCACCTCTCACGTGGCAGCACCAGGAATAACTCGGAGCCTTGCATAATCACAGGGAAAAATCACTGTCCTGGGATAACCCTCAGTGCCAGGCTGGCTCACCTCATGGGAAACCCTTTTTCTCAGGGAACAAAGACCTATTATAGACATTTATTGCGAACTTATTTTGGGGTTGATAATGCAGCTCAACCAAGCTCCTGAACTTTTAGGGAAGGGACTGGTGAGGGGCTGTGTGCTGTTGGGACCGCGGCCTCCTCAAGCTCATTTTCTCTCCAGCCACAGCACAGCAGAGGACACATTGCTGACATTATCACTGCCCAGTACAGTGGCACCAGTGGAGCCCCAGGAGAGAGGTGGGCTTGAGACAGGCAGTCCTGCTCAATGCTGGGGTATCTGCTGTTGGCAGAGCTGGCCCTGGACCCCCACATTGCCCAGACTGTGCCAAGGAAGATGCTCAGGAGCAGTTCCAGCTGTCTGGAGACAGGGTAGGGGTTCCTTTCCAGGGTGGGTAAGGGGTTCCTTGCTGAGGGACTACACCAGGACGTGAGGGCCATGGGAGCCCAGGGCCCTCTGCAAGCTGTGCCTGGTCCAGCAAAGGCGAGCACGTGGTTAGTGTTGGGTCCTGGTGACTCCAGCACTTGGCTGGGGTAGGAAGGTCTTTTATCCCCCAGAAGAGCACAGCTCCCAAAGGCTGAGCAGTTCTCCGTTATCGCCTGGCTATCTCCTTGGGGTCTGAGATGGTGAGGACGCATTTCGGATGGATACAAATAACCAGAGCAATGAGTTGACCCTTCGATATGGCCCCCACCTCCATAGAATCAGAAGCCAAACAAACAGGCACAGGGCAGCCCTGTTAGCAGAGTGACAGCATGTGCTTAGTTAGTCTATCCCCTGCTTCCAGTGTTAATTGCTTTGTTCCTTCTCAGATTAATGGATGAATTGCTGTGTGGACATGCAGTGCCTCGCCTTGCAGCCATGTGGTGTGTGTGTAACCCTTTGGTCTCCGTTGCCATCTGGGCACAGACATTGTGGGGACATCTTCCCACCCACATGTGCTCACTGGTGCCTGGCTGGAGCAGAGCACTCCTGCCTGTTAGATGTGGGAAGGGGATCAGGCTGTAGGCTCAGCTGCAAGCAGGAGTAAAGGTCAAGTAGTGAAATTAAACCCTGATGTCAGACCTGCATTTCCAACCAGCAGCTTTGTGCCTCACCGACGCCTTTGCCAGGTGTGGTGTACTGGAAAGGACTGGTTTCCCATCACAAGATCCATCCCATACTGTGGCATCAGCTCGCACCTGGCACCATCCCTCCCTTGCTTGCCCACCAGACCGACAGGCTTCTGCTGGAGCTGCTCAGTGTGCCCGAGCACCCAGGTTCAGATGGATCACCACAACCCCAGCTGTGTTAGTCATAGAAGTCACCGAAGGCCAGAAATGGTGCAATAACGCCTAAAAATACCCACAGTGCGCCTGCAGCGCCGGTTTCCATCATCCTGCAGAGGCATCTGTGTATCGTGCGTGCGGGAGAGCCGGGAGAGAGCGCCCATAAATCTGCCGGGCGCTCCCGGCCGTGCCGCCGGCCCGGGCTGTCAGCGGCACAGCAGACGGGGCTGACACTTGACAGGCCTGTGGAAAAACACGCCGTGACATCACGCAGAGACACCAGCCCACTGATTAATCTCCGAGGTCAGTGGCTGCTTTATTTTTAACCAGGGAAGGGTCTGAGGTGGGTTTTTACAGGAGTGGAGCAGCACGGGCTGCCTGTTCCTCCTCCCTGGCGCAGCTGCCCGTGCACATCTCTGCCTCCTCTGGACCCTGCCCGAGCAGCTGAGACGGGGCTCAGGGGCACCGCGGTCCAGCCTAAACCAGCACTGGAGCCTAGCTGCAGGGACTGATCCCACTGTGCCACCGGTGCACCTTGCCTGCACTCCAGCTGTTTTCTTTGCTCCTGGAGTTTCTCCTTACCCTCCCCAGCAGGCAGCTCAATTCCCCCCAAAACACAGCACATCAAACTTGAAATGTTTTGTAAAACTCTGTCAAGCTTTGGAGGGAAATGAAGGTGGTCCCCAGGGGAAAAACATTCTATTTCTTCAATTTCAAAACAACATTTCCCATTTCCAGAGGCTATATACTCTGTGGTTTTTAACATTTTCACTCTGCTTTATAATACAAACCAAAATTACAGTTAAAATAATATATTTTGAGTTTATCAGTTTGAAGCATTTCAAGCCATCAATTTCTCTAGGTTTTATTTTACAGATAACCTGGAAAGCTTTGGGGTGGGTGATTCTGAATTGGAACAGAAACAGATTTCAAAATGTTTTGCAAAGGCAGAACTTCATCCCTGTTGCCAAGTGGGAAGTGGCCAAGGAAGAAAAAAAGCCCTATCAGGTATATCTCTAGCATTGTTTCTAAGTGGAGAATTTTCCCTGTGATTAATGAAAATGGGGAAATAGGGCCAAATCCTTCATGTGCTTTGACCGCAAAGCTTGTACAAACACGCAGGTTGGGCTTTGGCTGGAATGACCAGGTTTAATTAGCTCTCTCCTATCTGGGGATGCGGGTTGTTGCTGTCAGTGCAGGGAGGGATTTATGTTTCCTTTTCCTCAGGAATATGATCAGTGTCTGGGTATTAAGAATAATCAGTTCACTAATGTAAGGTGAATTTCTTATCCTACAGTGCTGATAGTGAGGGGGACGCTGTGAGCCACGGATATGGGTCAGATGGGTGCCCCACAGCGAGGATTTAATGAGGATTTCATGCTGCTGTCGTGAGCCCACACTCAGCTCCTGGGCACAGGGGTCACCTTCTCCTGGGTGGAGATGGCCACATGGGCAAAGGTGACCCAGGCTGCGCTTATGCAGCCTCACCTCAAGTTCTGGGTGCACCTTTGAGCACCACAGTACAAGAAAGATATAAAGCTGTTAGAGACTGTCCAAATGAGGGACGCGAGGATGGTGAAAGGTCTAAAGGAGCCATACACTGAGTGGTTGAGATTATTTGCTTTGTTCAGCCAAGCAAGGAGCAGCTCCTGGGCTGGTGGCATCACTGCAGCAGCTTTCCTGATCAAAGTTCCCACAGGTGTTTTCTGCCCTTTGAAGCAGATAACACTGTGCCTCCCCAAACCTGATCCATCCTTGCTGCCTGCTCCCTATTGAAGCCCTGTGTGGTCATTGAGTCCTGATGAACCTTCACTGAACTGCTAGAGGTTTTGCAACTTTGCATGGTGGGGAACCTGGAAGGAAAAAGAAAGTAGAATAAGCGAGGAAGTGTGGAGAGCCCCAGCATAACTCCAAACTAGGGCAGGAAATGCACCACACATAGCTCCAGCCTTATCATTCAGGATGGATTTTAAGTGCTTCTTCAGTGACTCATAATCCCTGAATGGGTTTGAAGCACTGTCTGCCAGAGAGGAAAGGCCAGAGAGCTCAGATCAGATAACAGGTTACTACAAAGCCTCACGCTGCCGTGGGGCGTCTGCCAGGGCAGCAGCCAGGGCTGGTCAGCTGTGGGGAGGCATAAAATGGTCTCTCAAGTGTGGTTCAGGTGGTCAGGGGATAGAGAACAGGGCCTCTTTCTCCTCTTACTGATCATAGAATCACAGAATGGTCGGGGTTGGAAAGGACCTCGAAGATCATCATGGTCTGATGTCCTGCCATGGGCAGGGACACTTTCCACTAGAACAGGGTGCTCCATGGCATGTCCAGACTGGCTTAGAAGGATTCCAGGAATGGAGCAAGGTTCATACTCAGTCCTGGCCAGACTCATTCCATGGGCACTCTTGGTGCCTCTTGCTACCTTCAGAAATTTCTTGTACCCTGTCTCCCAGAGTCAGCTGAGGATGGGGGAGAATACAGTCTGAAACACACATTACTGAGTGAAACCCCCTGTGAAAAGCCCTCTCTGTATTGTGCCATACATGAAAGATACTGCTGTGGTTCAGAGGTTAACTTTTATCTTAAGCACAGCTAGAAGCTGAAGAGTTTTAGCATTTTTTAAAATATCAGAAAAACATAAAAAAAAGGATAAATTCTGATCTCTGCTATGTTGGTATTAATGGGGAGAAATTTAATGAAAGTCTGTAGAAGCTTCTGATTTACTCTTGTGTGAGATTGGATAGAAATAGCCCAAAGAATCTCATTGCTGCTGCCCAGATTCAGCTGCACAGGGGAGAGCTATTAATGCTCTGTTTTCTTGCCTTTGGTCAATACATCTTGCAAGGCAGGAGGAAGCTGGATTATATCTGTGAGTGTCCTAATGTCATGCTATGTTGGATAATGAACTGTGGATAAATTGGATCAGCTTTTCAGCTGCCAGCCTCTCAGAAATCCAACAAGGAGTCAGGGCAGCAAGCTGTGCTTTCAGCCTTTGCTCTGATAACCTGTGTGCTGCTGTCAAGAGCTATTGTGGTGATTCCAGGCTGGAGCAGGTGAAAATCATTGTTAACCTGGAAAATGTACATATCTCTTTAGCTTGGTGCTTCCCTGTACCTTAAAAATGTCTGGTCTGGTGCAAATCCACTTTTCAAGGAAATAGAGATGTAATGAGAGCGGCCTCTTGCTGAGCTGAATTCAGGCACTGCTTTTGACCTGGTTATTCAGTTAATCCTGGTGGCGAGGAGTGTGACTTGAGAAGCATCCAGCCTCTCTGGAGGAATGCAAAGACCCTGAGGTTGGACACCCAAAGGTTTGTGTTTCCATGGAAATGGAAGGTTTGATCCTTCCAAAGGAAGAATATTGAAAGACCCCCACTTGGTAGCAGGGCCCTCAACCCTGGCAGTGGAGAAGACTCGCCAGCTCCTCTCCTGCCCATCTGCTGGGGCACCTGTCATGATGGACACCCCTTCCCTGCCCGGTGCCCTGCAGAGGGTGTGCTCAGAGCAGCTCAGTGGGCTCTGTGCTCTCAGTGGGCTCCAGCTCGCTCCTGGTAATGCTGGGATGGGATCCCAGCTTCACCAGCACTGCCACAGGCTGTCCCCGCTGCAAGGGGGACTCCTAGGCTGTGGCTCACGGAGGTTTCAGCAAGTCTGGCTGTTGTGGTGAGGGTGAGGGCAGCGTGTGCTTCTAGGTGACGCAGGCTGCTGAATTAGCTCCAGCCATTCAAGTGGCTGCAGCCTCCTGCTCCTGTCTGCTCTGGGGGCAGCTCCAAAGCTTGAACACCGAGGAGCCTTAGAAATCTTGAACCTTAGAAATCTTCAAATTATTTGTGTTGGAAGGAAACTTAAAGCTCACCTCCTTCCAAGCCCTGCTGTGGGCAGGGTCATCTTCTACTAGACCAGTTTGCTCTGAGCCCCGTCCAGCCGGGCCTTGGACACTTCCAGGGATGGGGCATCCACAGTTTCTCTGGGAAATGTGTGCACAGGGCATTTTTGCACAAATAATTTCTTCCTAACATCTAATCTAAATCTTGCTCTTTCAGTTTAAAACGCTCCCTCCTGCCCCTGTCTGCCGGTGTAAATTCCCTGTATCGGTCAGAAAGCTGAGCCCGTTCCCTGTGGATCCGTAAGGAGCTCAGCCCCTCGCTTTATCATGACTTTAAAAAACCCCGGGGCCGCTGTGAGGGGGGGCTGCAGGGTGTCTGTATTTTCATTGGAGCTCCCGGGAGCGTAATCCTGTTAAGGGCTGAGCGTCTGATTCAGCTGTCCTGCGAGAAGGCTAATCCTGCCAGCGGGAGCGCGCATTGTCCAGCGCGGCCGTGCGGCCCTGCGGCCCTGGGGTCAGCGCTCAGCCCCGCGCTCCTCCCCGTGGGGAGCGAGCCCCAGCAAACCGGGAATTGGAGCTGGGTGAGGCTGTGTGGGCTCCTTTGAACTCTGCAGAGCAGCTTGGGCCCCCGGGCACGGCGGGCACACAGCCCGGCACCCCGGCCAGAGCGTGGGCAAATTCCAGCTTTGATCCCATTGTGCGCTTTTGGGGCTCTGCTGTTCAATAGATCACAGCCAGGGAGTTAATTTACTCATTAGCTATACATTTGCCAGGATTTAAATGCCATTTTTGCTCCTGTCCTCCCTTCATTTGTGTGATTTCCCCTTATTTCGAGGACTATTGCCCTCCTGCCGTGGCTGGGTCTTGCAGGCAGGACATAGTCTGGTGGGGCTGGTGTCACTGCTGACTGCCTTGGCTTCTTGGAGGCTTGAAAATGCTCTTTAAAAATAAGATTGCTACAGAAAAGGACATTTTAGTTGCAAATATTTTTTGATAACATGTGGGTTTGCCTTTATTTTATCCACTGAAAAAATAAAAAAAATATCCAGTGCTGATGAATAAGAAATATGTAGATATAGCTGGTAATAAAATGGGTGGGTTCTTCTGGCAACTGTGAGGATGTGGAGATCCACGGGAGGTCCGCAGTGCCAGGGATACTGAGGTTCATTTGGCCATTTGATTAAATTGGCCACAACCCTTCTGTTGAGCAGATGCTCCAGGAACGCCCATTTCACCACTTTCCACTATAACCTGAGACAGTGAATCTGGGGTTAAAAGCCTGAAGGAAAGCTGATAAATGTGTATAATATAAACTATTGAAGACTAAAAAATTCTGAAAACACCAGAGAAAGTAAATACAATAAATTTGGGGCGACATTTCTCTTCCTATCTCAGGTTTTCCGGCCGCAGCTTTCCAGCCCTGGAACAGCCCAGAACTCCACATCACCTCCAGGCAGGGTGGGCAGGAGGAGATTGATGGGTGCCGTTGGCCACTGCTTTGGTCTGTAGGGGTACGTGGAGTTGTGGCTATGCAAAACACGGTGAGGGCTTTGTGCCTTCCTACCTGGCTTTTTGATGACCAATTCCCCCTTGACTGTCAGAATCCTGCCTATCAGCACCTATCCATGCCCAGGGCTGTGGGCAGGCAACGGGATGGCAGCGGGCTCTGGGTCTCTTCTGGTGCCACTCGCAGTCACAGGGGTCTTGTGAAGATGCTGAGATGCCTCCAGGGCTCTGCCAGGTCGCTGTGTGCACTCAGCATGGCCCTGTTTATCCAGCAGCGCCAGGGCACTTAAGCCCTTTATGAGGGTGAGTTACACCACGTTTACTGGCTGCCGTGTGACTCTGTCAGCCTGTGGGGCCCAGGCTGAGCTCCCCAAGGCCACGGCATGAGCATCCAAGTGACCCACAAGCATGCAGCCTCCCTTGGGGTCCAGCTCTTGGCTCCCCACCAACCTTCCTCCTAATAAATTTGCCTAAATGCTTTGCACATCAGCCAGCAACCAATTTATCCCTGAAGTATTTTGGAGATGTCAGTGCGAGAATGTTAATGGCGCGTGATTCCCGCTCCGGAGCCGGGGCACGCGCGGCCACGCAGGAGCGATGTGGGCGGGCAGTGGGACAGCGAGCAGGGCACAGGGCTTCACTCCTGCTGGGACATCCTGGCCCTCAGGTCCTGCTTCCCAACGGTGCTGCTTGGCAAACTGGTGGAGAGATGGAGCCGTTGAACTGGCGAGGATATCGTGCTTAAAACTTGTTGTTTTTGGATGAAGCTCCCAGGCGCCCTCTCCCCTTGTGGCATTAGGCACGGTTGTTTATTGGAGCTGACAGAAACACAAGCAGTTGTCGGCCGCTGCTGCGGGAGTCGTGTCCCCCAGCAGTGGAGGGAACATGAGGGAGCTGATGACTAACACAGCGCTGAGCTTTGTGTGCTCCCAGCTGAAGGCTCCCATATGTTCCCCTCTGCAGCCCGAGGGGGAGCAGCTCGTTTGGCCCCAGAGCAGGAAGCCTTGCTGGCTCCAAGGCCTGGCTCCCAGGAAGCGGCTACGGAGCTGGGGCAGGGCCAGGACACACCTGAGCACATGTCCTTCCTGCTGTGGCAGCCCGAGCCGTGCTGTGGCCTGTTGGTGCAGCCCAGAGCTTGGGAGGAATATTGGGAACGTGTGTTTTGGCAGCTGCAGGGCTAGTGCCACTGGGGAGCTTTGTGGGCAGCACTCAGCCAGACTGGCAAGATTTATGAAGAGATCAAAAAGTCTCCAGTCTACCCTGGCTAACCTGAATCTGTTACTCTGCAAGGTACAGTTGTGATCGAATTGATGCCCTTCACTCGGAGCCGTCTCTTGGAGCATGTTGGGAGGACCCAGGAGCAGAAAAGGCGTTTCCTCAGCAAGCTGCTGTGTCATTAAAACAGCCCGTTGGCTCTCACAAATCATGCTTAGTAAATCCGTGTGCAGCTTTATGGCAAGAGGGATTATGAGATCCTGGGGTGCAGTTAAAACCATGTGAAGCACGTGTAGACCACATCCTCCCTGAGCAGCCGTGCTCCTGGTTGCACTTTGCCACATCTGCCCATGGGTGCTGCCCACCCAGGTGCCTGGCTTTGGAGCAGCAAAGGAGCTCTCTGGAGGAGCACAGGCACTGTAAGGTGATTACACAATTCTGAATGAAGGAGCAACTAGTAGGAAGACTATTGCCTCTCATAAACAGCCTTCTGTGGCCGGTGAAGGGCTCTGCTCTGTAGTCTTGCTCCCAGCACATCTGCTCCCTGCCCTGCCCTGTCCCAGACTTGGCAGCCTGTCCCTCCTCGGGGCAGCACCTGGCAAGTCAGGCACACAGGCACAGCTATGGGCTGATGCAAGAGGCTGTTTCAACAGGCACGTGGCATGTTCCTGAGTGGCTGACTCTGGAAATAATTCCCCAGTCTGGGAGAAGTTTGACATCCCAGCTGCTGGGAAATAAAGCGCAGTCGTGGTGGTGGCTGTATCTGTCCTGCACTGACACGCCAGAGCCCGGCGGCTGTGCCCGGGCTGGTCACCTGCTCCCTGGGGAATTCTGACCTTGTGTACTTTTAAACTCCAAGTGCAACCTGAGTCTCGAGCTGGCAAAACCAGCCGGTGGTGAGGGTGAGGCTGGCAGCAGGAGCATGGGACCTTTCCTGCAACAATGCCCTTGGTACCCATCATTTCTTGGATGTCACGAGCCTCGGAAGGACAGGCTGGCGTGTGCCAGGGGATGAGCTGCTGCCCTGGCTGCTCTCCACTGGCTCTTGGAGGAGAATTCCCCTCTAGGTGCTGCTTTTCTCCAGCACTGATCCCTGTTTGACCTCATCCCTGCTTCCTGCAGAGCTGGTCCCGGTAGTGATGCTTCCAGGGCTGAGCTGCCAGCCTGGCCCTGCGCTGGAATTCCCGTTACAGTGTCTCCAGCGAGTTCCCATCTGTTACTTCATTCATGTGATTAATCTGCCAAAGAAATTCCTGATGTAAACACAGCATTATCAGAATTTACTCCGGACTTGGCCCCTGGGTTCCCTGCCAGCTTTTGCTGGAATCGCACTTCTGCTCCAGCAACTCTTCAGTGCAAACAAACCCGCTGAAGACAGGGCGGGAGGCCACGGGGTGGGCTGGGGAGTCAGGGATGCTGCAGGTCAGCGCTGGGAAAGGCTGCGGGTGCGATCCTACAGGGATCAGCTGTTTGCAGCGCAGCCAGGAGGCAGCGGAATGCCGCGGCCGCTGGAATTTGCAGCATTCTGGAGCACGCCAGCAAAAAGACCTGCTGCAGCCGCGGCCGTGCGTTCCCTGTCCGCGCCGATCCGGCAGCGGCAGCGCTCCTCGCCGGGAATCCGACGGACCGGCCCCGCTCCGGGGAGCCCGGCACGGGTCCAGCCCGGGAGCCCCGGGGAGCCCCGGCCCCGGGGCTCGGGCAGAGGACGGTGCGCTGACAGCGGGAGCGGAGCGCCCGGAGCCGCCCGCTCGGTGTCCGCCCGAGCCGCTGTCGCTCCTGCAGGGCTCGGACGGACAGACGGACCCCGGAGGGCGGACCCGCGGCGCTGCCCGCCGGCTATGGCCCGGTTACCGGCCCGGCTACCGCCCGGCTATGGCCCGGCTATGGCCCGGTTACCGGCCCGGCTACCGCCCGGCTACCGCCTGGTTACCGGCCCGGCTACCGCCCGGTTACCGGCCCGGCTACCGCCTGGTTACCGGCCCGGCTACCGCCCGGCTATGGCCCGGCTACCGGCCCGGCTATGGCCCGGTTATGGCCCGGTTACCGCCCGGCTACCGCCTGGTTACCGGCCCGGCTACCGCCCGGCTATGGCCCGGCTACCGGCCCGGCTATGGCCCGGTTATGGCCCGGTTACCGCCCGGCTACCGCCTGGTTACCGGCCCGGCTACCGCCCGGCTACCGCCCGGCTATGACCCGGCTACCGGCCCAGTTACCGGCCTCGCAGGGGACGGGGGATCACAGCGAGCATCAGGAGGTGCGTGGGGACCTCTCCGTACTTGTGCCCCATGTTGTCTTTCTAAACTCTGGCCTGTCAGCATGGCAGTGACAGTGTTACAGGGGAGCCTCCAAGTGCTGCTTTTCACCTGAAACAATTGCATTTTGATTTGGGTTTTGAGGCAAAGGGCTTTTGAGAGAACTAGAGGTGGTGGCAAGAACCAGTGCCACATCGATTGGTAAATCAAGTTCCCAGCAAGGCAGGGGTGGGACCGAGGACTGTCCCTCAGGCACAGGGAAGGTGGGTCATGGATTGACCCTTGTAGGAATTTACCTCTTTAATTTGATGTTAAAGTGATGCTTGTGGATGTGCAGTTTTGTGTAGAGCAGTTTGTACCTACCGAAACCTCTGCTAATGCAAATAACCAAAAGGCTCCCAGTTGTTTATTTCCTGACCCTTCATGGGCAGCGGCAAAACACTGCAACTTGTCCCCCTGCAGCCTCTGTGTCCAGAGAGCTGGGATCAGGATGCTCCAGGGTCAGAGGAAGCCTCTCATGAAAGGTGTTTTTCAAAAGAGACTATTTTCCCCTGGAGCAGCTGTGGAATATTTCATTGTATAAAGTAATTTTTCCAGCTATTTTGTCAAAGCAAAGTTTTTAATACAGATTATCTTCTAACTTTATAGAGTTTTTATCTCTTTTTTCATCCTGTGGAAGAAAAAGTCACTTCCCACTTGCTCCCCTGAGCAGCATTCCAGCTGGGATGGCTCTCGCACACCCGGCTCCGTCCCGCTGTCATTGCACTGTCCTCTGCATGATCTTCTCAGAGCCCCGGTGGCTGTTTACGCACAGGGCACCGTGACCCTTCCTCGCTGGCGGTGTCTGGGGAGATAAAAAACTGCCCACGCTCAGCAAGGGGAAAATCTCGCCCTGCATCCAGCTGGGTCTCCATCCCTGTCTTCTCCGGGACTTCATCCTGGTTTTCTCCACATCTCCAGCTCTGCTGGGAGGTGGGGATGTGCTCGCAGAGGAGCACCAGACGTGGGGCAGTGGGCAGCTCCTGCTCTTCTCCGGCCTCCTGCCCGCTGTGACCGGCGGTCACTGGGCCGGGGGGGCTGGCAGGAGGGGGCTCCAGGGCTGCTGCTCCTGCACACCAGGGCTGGGAAGTCGTGGGCACAGGGCAGATCCCAGCGCCGCTCCCACAACAGTCCGCAGCCATCACTCGCGCGCGTGAGCTCTGTGTTTGTTTTTGTAATCCCCCTTTTTTTTAATTGTGACTTTAGCAGTGGTGAAAGGTGCTGGATTGACAGGCCGTGGAGACGGAAGGGCCTCTGAACTCCACAGAAGTTTACATTTACAAAGGACACAGAGAATAAATAGAAGACAGTGTTTAGAGTCCTCTGTAGACACTTCAGACTTGCTTATAATTCTGCAGCAATTCCATCACCTCCAAAGTGATTGATGCTCTCTATAAAGTCTTGCCTTAAAACATTTTCCTATGTGTCAGGGGAAGAAGTTTATTACACTTTACTGAAAGGGCAGGATTTGTCTTGAGCTGAAGGCTGAGTCCTTCCCAGACCTATCCCCAGGAGAAAAAATAATCAGAGTGCTGGAAAAAAGGAGCCTGACCCAAGGCAGGCGTGTGGTTTGTGGTTAGCCAGGTCGAGTGTTGGGTGTGGGGATGGAGCTCTCCCTGAGTGCTCCAAACAGGGCAGGAGTAACAGATTTTCATCAAACTATTGTTTTCTAAAAGCTTACATTTTCTTTCAGTGGAAACATGAGATGCATTTGTTTTTGACAAAAAGAAGATATTTTTTTCTAAATTAAATCACCAAATACATTGAGAAGAGACTGCTTTGGGATAGAGCTGCTTGTGTTCTGATAAAAGTAGCAGAGATCACAGGTCTAAATTTCATGGAAAATTCAGGGCAAGGTAATGTTTTTCTTGCTGTGCCAGGGCATTCCCAGGGCTGTGGCACCACAGGGCTCTGTGGGGAGCTCAGCTGCCCTGATGCACTTGCAGGAAGTCAGTGCAGGTGATTTGGGGTCTTGGATGGGTTTTCGGGTGCTGGAAGCAACGTTTCCCTTCCCACACAGTGCTGGCAAGGGTCCTGGTGCTGCATGGTGCCCAGCTGGGCTGGAAGTGGAAATCTCCCTGCTTTAAAAGAAAAGGAAAGTTATGTAAGGGGTCATTGAGTAATGAAATCATCCAGAACAGACACAGATTTCACCTTGGCAAACACTGGGATACCTTGGGGATGTTAATTTTATAAACCATCTGAAAATAGCTCATATCTTACCCCCCCAACACTGGCTCTGGGCTGACCCCAAGGTTTGGCCAGTGTGGCAAAAGACACGTCAAGAGCAATGAATAAAACCAGCAATGGATAAAAACTGCAGCATCTCAGTGTGTGCAGAGCCTGTCAGGAGGAATCAATCTCCTCAGCCAGTCCTGGGCTGGGGCTGGCTGTGGGAGGAAGGCTCTGACAAACACCAGTGATCCCACAGGGATTGCTTCCAGTCCCAGCGATTCCCCAGGCAGAGGGATGTGGCCCTGGGGAGCAGCAGGGCTGCGTGGAGCATCCTCAGTCCCAGCCTTGGCCAGGGTTGCTGCCCCTGTGTGGGCAGCACAGAGAGGCTCCCAGCCTCTCTCCCAGCCTCTCCCAACTTTTGGAAATGGACCTTGAGACTAATCCAAGTCTGCTTATTTCTACAGGCACATGATGGTTGGACTTGATGGTCTTAGAGGTATTTTCTAACCTTAACGATTCTATGATTCTATAAAACTCTTCAGAAGGACAAATGGATTTTTTTGGTCTATAAGTAAGAACTAGATCCCCCTTTTTGCCCCTCTGCTAAACAGTTTCTCCACGTGGGTGAGCCAGGCTCATGTGAGCATCTGAAAGAGGCAAGGTCCCCCTGCCAGGGCTCCTCACGTCCCACGGTGCTGACTTTCACTCACCTGAGGCTTCCTGCAGTTCGTTTGCCTCTAATACAGCAGCTGATGAAGCACCCAGTATCTTTAAGTGCTTGCTGAACAGTCAGCCCACGTTTCCAGCACACACAGAGCTCTTTGGCACTGGCTGTGGAAACCCGAAGCAGATGCTGTGAGAAGACGTTCCTTTCTCCACTGCATTTTAGTTGCCTGGAGCAATGAGTGCATGGTGGCCTTTGGTGGTGGCACTGGTGCCACCCTGGTGGTTGCTGGGCCGCATCTTTGCACCAGCTTCACTCCTGGCTCTTGGACACCAAACTGGGGGTGCTGACGTGAGGCTGATGGTGCTGGTGGGAGCTGGGGTGTCTCTGTAACATCCCTGGGATCAGGGCTGGATGCTGCCATGCAGCCACAGCCACTGGTGCTGATTTATCACTGGACCCACTGGCAAGAATTAGCTGTGTCTGCCTGCATTTAATCCCCAGTTTGATGTTTTAGGGAGAATCCGATGTCAGCTCAGTTAATTGTCTACTAAAGACTCTGCTCCTTCCCTGCCTTCGTGCTAGATTCACCTTTTCTTTTTTCCTTTCTGCAATGCCCTCAGGTAAAAGACAAATGGCAACATATAGAAAATGACCTGAGTCACTTAATTTGAACCAGAGGAGACAATAACAGTCTGGAGACAGAACTGGATTTATCTTTTCTCTCCGATGGAGGCCCCTCCTCCAGTGATGGCTGTCGGACGGTGCGAGCAGCATCTGAAGCAAATTGAGGGTAACCTTTCATTCCACAGGGATCTTCCAGCAGGGTTTGCCGGTCCCAGGGACATCTGCAGCCCTCATGTTGGATTTTGGCAGCCTCTGCGCCCATTGTCAGCCAGTTCCATTGCATTAACTGGTAATGGATAGAGAGAGGACTGCCAAGTCGGCCCATGCCTGTGGAGCCACGAGGGGCTGGGAGCTCTGGCCATGGGCACGGCACAGAGCTCGGGCAGCTCTTGGCTGTGGACTCACATTTCAGCCCTTTCCACAGGCTGTTTATCCACCCCAAGCCGCAGCACTTTTCCTTCTCTGTCCTGTTTTCCTCTTGGGCTGGGCGGGCGTGTGCGGGTGCCTGGGCAGCCGTCCGGACCCGGCTCAGGGAGGAGCTGGGAAAGCAATTCCAGTCTCGCCCTGCCGGCTAATTCAGAGGGATTTCTTTTCCTTCTTGTGTCCAACAACACGGGAAAATGAGAATGATGCATATCAAAAAGAGGAACAGGGAATCTTGACCTCTGGCTTGTGAGCTGTTGGACCAGCAGCTCAGCAAGGAGAAGCTAAGTGTCAGACTCACGATGCTTGTACTGCATTCAGCATTTATGGGTTTTGCAATTAGTTCTTCCAAGTTTTGAGGTGCAAGCCAGATCAGTCATGGCTTGGTTGCTGTTACAAACTCACATTTATGTCCACACTGATTCTATACCAATCCACTGTCCTCCTTGCCATTCTCTTCCCTTCAGTTCTCCAGCTCATTTTCTGATTTATGATCAAAATGGTACAGTGACCAAGGAGTGTGATCAGGACTTTATAAAACCTTTAATTGCATTTCATAGCCTCTTTCCCTAAACCACCTTCGGTGTGTTTAGAAATTTCCTATCCCCTTTTTCCTGTTTTGGGGTTGTGCTGTGCAGGGCCAGGAGCTGGACTTGATGGCCCTTCCAACTCAGCATATTCTGTGATTCCGTAATTCTGTTTGTCATGCCTCATCTGATGGAAGGACAGGTCAGTGAAGTGCCAGCCCCATCCCTGGCCAGGGGAAACAGCCACATCTGCGGACACCCAGAGGCTTCTGGAGGGTGCCCATCTCTAGGTTCAGTGTCTTCACAGAATCCCTGCTGTGTCCTGCACTGAAGCCCTGATAAATCCCTGATGCAACTTTTTTAGAGGATTCCTGCAGCTCTTGCTGCCTTTCAGGGATTGTTTGTTTGGTTTTAACACAATATAAGCAAACTGGAGATTGGAGGAAATTGCAGTGCCCCCAGCAAAGTGCCTGACTCCTATGGAGGCGTGTTTGCACACAAATAGTAATTGACAAAGTAATGGTTTTGTGCCCCAGGATGTGAAATGTGCACTGATAAATTTCATCCAGTAGATCAACAGCTTTTAATTTTCATCCCTCAAATCCAAGCCTCTTTCCCAGGAAGTTCAGCAGTGGGTGTCTGCAGAGCCTTTGGGCAAGGAGTTGGTTGACTCTGCTGTGAGCTCCCTGCTCCATGTCCTGCGGTTCCACTGCTCCCTGCTCCTTCTGCCATCCTTGAATGTGGCATGATCCCCAAGGAAGGAAGGAAGGAAGGAGGTAAAAGCCTCTGTCCTGGGGTTTTGGCTGCCAGCCTGGTGCCAGCAGGGATTCAGATTGTCTGGTTCAGCCTGAGCACAGCACTGGGCTGTGGGTTCTGTGGATGCTGGGACAGTGTCAGAACATCAGCAGCAGGACATGGCCCTCCCTGCGTCACTTAGGGCAAGCAGAAAAACAAACAAACCCAGGATAATGGCCAAAGCATCTTCTGGGGGGCTTGCAACTTCCTACCTCTTTTTTAAAAATAAGGAAAAAAGTAAATTTCCTCTGTCAGAGCGCAGCTATCATCATGCAATGGCACTTAGGAATATTATAAACAGTGGTGTCGGTTTATAGGGCTGGAGAGGTTTTCTGGTGGCTCGCTCAGCTTCCCTCTCCCCAGCGAGCTGGAAGCAGGTCAGGACGGGCAGGATGAGGCTGGGAAATGAGGGATAATCAAAAGGTTTGTGCAGACCCTGGGGTTTCCCATCCGTGCCCCATTCCCTCCCCAGCCGCAGCCGTGGCTCGGCTCGCCCGGGCCGGAGCGCGCAGCCAAAGTGGGGTGAGCCGGACTCCCCAAATCCCAACCCCTCTTCCCGCCTGGCCCTCATTTCCTCCCCCTCAGCACTTTCTCTGCCCGCAGCTCCGTCAGCCGGCAGGCTGTAAATCAGAGCCCAGGCCCGTGTGGCTGGGTTTGCAGCGAGGAGAACGCTGCTTTACAGGGTGGGGAGGGATGATCCCCGGCGTGGTTCTCTGCTGGCCCTTGCTGCACACCCTGACACTTTCCTGCGCTGGCACAGATGCCGTGCGAAGGATTTTCCCTCTGCAGAGCGTCCCTGCCCAGGGCGGTGCCCGGGGATGGATGCACCCACCGCTCCCTGCTGCTGCTGTGCTCAGAAATGAGCGGGGCTGCAGTGCTAAAACCCACCCAAACCTCCTTTATTCTGCATGTTCAGGGCTGCAAAACACGTGCTGGAGCTGGATCGCTGGCGCTGCGGTTCCTTACCTGGCAGATGGAGCGTGTAAGGCACACCCTGCAACGCTCTCACATGGAGAGGCAGAGGATTTATAAGATCAGTACGTGACTGACAGATAAGGGACTCCCACAGAGCAAAGACAAGAGCAGGGGAACCACAAGGCTCTGAGCTTGGACCCAAATCAAGGAATTCACAGCCCCTCTTGTCCAGGCAGGTTATAGCAGAAAATTTGCCAGATCAACCAAATGCCATAAAAACTTTCTTGAGGAAGGGTTGCAGCAGAGATGGGTTTATAAAAAACACCCACCAATAGCCCCGTGTCCCACCCTGGTATTTATGAGATGCACGTGGAGGGTGTTGATAGCAGAGGCATTTTTGTAAGTCAGTAAAACAGAAAAAGAGATTCCTCTTGGTGAGGAGGGGTGGTGACTCTGAATGCATTGAGGGCAATGAAGGAGATCATTCCATTGTTCTAAGATTTCCATAACTCACTGTGCTTAAGCACATAAAAATGTAGACATTCTGGCAATAAAGTTTGGGTAATATTTGAATATGAATCAAAAATCTCTCCCTCGTGCTCCTCTCCCCCTTGTTCTGCCTTTTGTTGTTGCTGCAGGCGCTGCCCCCCCGCCCCCCCCCCCCCGCTCGCCCGCTCCACCCCATGGCCTCACAAATGGAAAAATATCTTCAGCAGAAACCTCCCAGCTTTTCATTCTCTAATCTGCAGCATCTGTGCCCAGCCCCGACGCTCCTGCGGGCGGCCGTGGCCCAGTCTTCCCCCAGCTCACGCTCAGGAGCACATGCGGGTTGGGCTGTCCTCGCCAGCAGCGCAGCAGGTGGAGGTGGCACTGCAGCAGCAGCCTGGCCACGCTGCGAGGTGTCCCCTGTCACCCTGGGCAAGGCGATGGTCCCTCGGGCAGAAGTGCTGCAGGGCACCCACCAGCAGAGCAGCACCAGCAGGTGCCTGCCTGCTCTTTGCTGTCCTTTACAGGCCAGAGAGGTCAGCTCTGGGCCACTCATTTCTTTTTCTCTTGCCCTGTGTTTTTAGCCGGCTCCAGGGATGAAAAATTCTGAGCCTGCAGCAGTGGTACAGAGTGGGAATCTCATGATGCCTCATGTCTGAGTCCTCACACGCCTGCCTGAGGGCTCCCAGCAGACTCGCACTGCACCTCTGGGGCTTGTTCCTTTTTGTCTCTCCCGTTTTCTTCTCTCTCTCTCTCTTTTTTTTTTTTTTTCAGCGAACAACTTTATTTCCCACTTTGACATTTTCCAGACCCACCTGGGAGCCTGCTTGCCAGAAGGAGAAATGGCACAAGAGGAAATACATCTTCACAGCCTCGAGAGAGGAGAAGGTTGGAATCTGAGTCCATAAACAGCGTTGCTGTGCAGTGAGCAAAGACAGAGCAGGTTGGGCTCTGGAGAGTGTAACCCCACCTCTGCTGCTCCACTGCTAATCAAAAATAAAGAAATAGAACTTGTTTGTTTTTCCCTCTCGGACTGGGGATGCCATGCAAGGAAAACCCCCTTCACAAACTGGGGAGTTTTTGTCTTGGGGACCTCCCGGAACACACAATGGCTCTGACCTGGCCTGGCTCGCTGCGACCTGCCAAGGACCACTGTGGAAAATACCCATTTCTGCCCCAAATCATCAGCCCAGCTCCTTCCACTGCCATAAATGTGGCCACCAGTGCACGACCCCCATGTCCTTGTCCCCAGCTGTGAGCTGTGCTCTCCTCCTGCCACTGCCCTGCCTCTCCTCTGCCTGCTGGCAGGGAGGTTCAGCTTAAATCAGGCAGCACTGCAGAGGGTTTAACTCTGATTTCAACAGGTTTTCTCTGGCTTTGCAGAAGGCAGGTCAGAGTGGTGGTTGCTGAGGGATGGCAGTGGGGTGCTGCAAAGCTGCTTCCTTCAGTGCATTTCTTCTGAGCATTGTCACATTGCATGCCAGCAGCCATGCTGACAGCTCAGACAACGTGGAAAAGTCAGTCTGACACACACTGGTGCTTTATTTTATAATGCCCCGTGCCTGATGTTGATTAAAGCTCCTTTCCAGTGTTGCTAATGCTGACACCTGGTAACCCAGGGCTGTCCCCAGCGGTGAATTACACAAGTACAGAGCGTCATTTACTCTCCCACCTTCACTCACCAGAGCACAGAGCACTTTTCTGTTGCTGAGACTGCCAGGATAACCTGTGCATTTGTCATGGGCAGCGCTGGAATGATGGATACGACCTGGGCAGGGAGGAAGCGCTGCCGGGTTCCCGCAGCCCATCCCCACAGCCCTCACCCTCCTGCCCCACCACAACTTTTATCCCTTCACCTTTTTTTTCCGACTCACTGAGCAACAACTGTCATGTTTATACTCTTCCCCCCCAGTCCTGCTCTGCTTCAAGGATTAAGCTTTCATCCTTCATTATGAGCTTCTCCCCCAGGCAACATTTTCCACGAAGAAAAAGGAATTTCTGGGATTTTGCTTTTAAGAGATTATGTTACTAAGCATGTGTGTGTTTGTGCTGAGGTGAGGAGCTTTCCCACACACACGGGTGATCTCACATCCTGGGGCAACGTGCAAGTGGGGTGGTGTGGGGGGCAGGTCCCCGGTGCTGCCTGTCCCTGGCAGCTCATGCCCTTCCTCCCCTTGTGTTCCTGCATCCTCCTCTCCCATCAGAGTGGTGCCGGCGGTGGGACACCCACAAGGGGGTCCTTGGCCCCACGGTGCTCCCCTGGGGACCAGGGTGGATCCCACCACCACACTGGTGCGTGGTCACCCCTCTGGGATGAAGGATACAGAATGGGCATCCCTGGGGGTCTGGGAAAGGAGGGGCTTCATCCTCGCTCCCTAAACTGGGGGCCACTGCCACGGCCCTGCCATTTGAGCCAGAATGGCCAAATATTGGGTGTCCTCTGCCTGAGGCTGAGTGGGGCTGTCCCTGGCTCCAGCACCATTGGGGTGCTCCTGGGGGGCTCACGGCTTGGCGGAGCTGGGACCCCCCTCCTTTGGCTGTGGGGCGAGCGCTGACCTCGCTGTGCTCCTGCCTGTGCTTACACGAAACCTCAGCTACTGACAGGGAGTTGCTGGCACGCCTGGGGGCTCGGCGTTCAGGGCTTGGCTGCACAGCCACTGTTGAACAAGGTTGTGCTTTCATTGGCAGCAGCTCTTGTTATTACATCCTTTTCAGGAGCTCATCTAAGCCCAACAAATTAACATAAGGGAAGCACAACAGATAATGTCAACCGACCAAAATAATCCAAGTCTGTAGTTACAACAGGGAAGGCATAAACCCAGCCCAGGAGGAATAACTGCAGCGTGTTTAGCGTCAGCATCTGGGCTGCTGCTGCTTAGCGAGCACTCCAGCTCTGCTGGGAAACAACCAAGGGAAGGTCAGGTGCAGTCTCTGAAAAATCCCAGCCCCAGCCAAACCCTCAGGCTCCCAGGGATGCTGGTGTGAGGCTGCTCGGGGGACACTCGGGGACATGGCCCTGACACAGGCGTGGGGGCAGCAGAGGCAGAGCCCCCCGAGAGCTGGGACATCCCCACCCCTCTTCACATCAGCTGGTGGACGGTGGACGGGCCACGGCTTCACCCGCTGAGTCACGGCGCTGAATCAGACCTTGCTCATCCTCTGCACTAAATGCTGCTTATCCGAGTGTTCTTGGGGACACACAAAGATGTGCTCCTGGAGAGACAAGAAGCTTTCCCCCTGCTTCAACTGTAGCCAGTATATGCAATAATTAATAATTAAATACAATTATTGTATTGATGCTCTGCTGCCAGAGCAGCTGCCATGATCCTGCTGTTGGGAAACGAAATGATTCCCAGCTTTCCATTGCTTTTTACAAGTTGTTTTCAACTTAGAAGTCAATAAATAAAACTAGAAGCTTCTGTTGAGCTTAAACTCAGCTGGAAAAGAACACTGAAAAACGGCACTGCAGCCTTCAGAGCCCCCACCAAAATACCCTGAGCAGCAGGTCTGTATCACACATGCAGACACACACTATTGTGGGTATTAAAGAGCCTAAATCTGATTAAAGCCTTTCTATCCCCACCAGTGGTCAATTCCAGAAACCAGCTCACCCAGGAGGCTGAATTCATTTCATCCCCGAAGTCTAATTAAAGCCATTAGTGTATTCCTTGTCTTTCTGATAAGATCAAAGCATTCCAAGAGCCCGGCATTACCTTATTTTCAAGACAATTATACAACATATAGCATCGATTTATTCTGCCTCCAGCTGTACACATTTATCTCTGTCTATCATCGGCTAATCGGTCCCATCAGACACAGCCCAGCCCGGGCTCTCAGCTGACAAGTGCCTGCACTTGCCAGGCCGGCTTTCTCTGTCACCCTCCCCTCGAATTAACGCCCGGGGCAGAGCCCGGTGTGCAGAGCCCACAGCCGCGGTGGGACACGGGGCAGGTCCCATGTCCCATGTCCCGGCCGCCGTGGCGGTGCTCAGGTGGCCGTGGTGGGACACAGGACATGTCCCGGCCGCCGTGGCGGTGTTCAGGTGGCCGTGGTGGGACACAGGACATGTCCCATGTCCCGGCCGCCGTGGCGGTGTTCCCACCGGGGTTCTCCCAAGCCGGGGTGGCCCCCAGGCTGCCGCAGGTGCGCTCCTGGCCGCTGTCCCCGCCTGCCCCGCACAGCGCCAGCCTTGGCGGGGTTGCGGGGCTGTGCGACCCCAGGGGTGGCCTTGCCCCGGGACCGCTGCGGTGCCAGGGGGCCCTGGCCAGCCCAGCGCTGCCGGGACCCTCGGGCACGGGCGGTGGGGCAGCGGGCACGGGGTGCTCTCCCCTCCCATAAACATCTCTCCGGCAGCTCACGGCCCCTGCGAGAGCCGAGCTGTGAATTTTCATCTCTCAGCTAATCAACTCGCCTGCTAGTCCAAACTTGTCAGGAGCTTTATCCCTGCCCTGCCAGCCTCCTCCCGGCCCACGAGTGACAGGAGACGTTCCCATCCCTTCCCGAGACACATCCAGCAGCTACAAAAACAAACATCCTCCCGCTGGTGATTCCTCCTCGTCAAACAGTCCTGACCCTGGTTCCCTCGGGAACATCTGCGCTGCGCCCGTGCCCGGCCGCCGGCACATCCTGAGTCGCCGGCAGGGAAGGGCAATGTTTACGGCGGGGACGGCAGAGCCATGTTCCTGCCTAAACCAGGGTTTTATTAATTGCTGGTTCTCCCGATTCCTCTGTGACAATAGATTAATCACCCGGCCGAGGCCGCTCTGCCCGTGAGGCTCCTGCGGACGAGAGGCAGCTGTGGCAGAGCCGGGCTCCCCTTGGAGCCTCTGTCCCTTGGCTGTGCCCAGGCCCAGTGAACATGCTGCTCCTCCAGCTCTACATGAGCAGCGCGTGGAGCTGTGGCATCAGTGTGTAAAAAGCTCTTGGACTCCACACACGCACACACAAAAAAATTCTCCCATTGCTTCCAGAGCAGGATGAAAGCAATCAGAATCAGCTCTTCAGCTGGATTCCCTTGTCTGTTAGAGACTCAAGATCTGCTCACTCTACGGAAGGGCAGTTCAGGGGACCAATGCCTGTGTTGGAGAGCTCTGCAGCTCCCTGCCTGACCTGGGACCAGCAGCAAGCCAGAACACGAGCAGCCACCCTGTATCTTGCGCTGGCTTCAGCTTCCAAAGCACCGCAGTGCAGGGTGGCCCTCCACGGGGATCAGCCCCTGCCCAGCCCACCTTGGGCTCAGCTCGCCCTCAGCACCCCTCAGAGCCGCCCCTCACCCAGAGCTGACTCCAGGCTGCAGCAAGTGGGGGCAGTGGCCATGGGGCAATGTTTTCAGCTGGACAGTCGCTGATTCCTCATCAGCCAACACACAACTGGTTTGTGTTGCAGGTACATCTATAAAATCGCTGCAGCCATGCACGTGGATTTTATGAGCAGGTATAGACACTCAGGGACGAGCAGGGGATCCGGCATGGAGCAGGACCGGGGAATACATGCCAGAAGGATGTACAAACAGGAAGCAGAGAACTGCAGCCGAAGCATGTGTTATTTCAACCTCCAAATCTAGCCCTCCGCGTGCTACTTGCCCTATCTTGATCCCGAACGAGATGGTTGCCCTGAGAGGGATTTCCCAGCTCCGTTCAGCGGCTGCTCCCGGCCGTGGTGGCGCTCCGGGCCGGTGGCGGGGCCGGCGCCGCTCCGGCGCCCGGGGGTTATCGGCGGCGGTGGCCGAGGCGGAATTAGCGGGGCAGGGAAGTGGGTGAGCAGAGCTCCGCTGCTTGGCATGTTTGCTTGTGCTAAACCTGCAGCATGAAAACTTTTCACAGCAACACTCAGAGCCTGAAGGCTTCCTTGGCTGCGCTGTGCAAACAAACCCAGTCCGCAGGCCCGGAGCTTGTGCTCAGGCTGAATGCACGCCAAGGCAAAAGAGTTTTTCCTGACAGAAATGTGGGTTGCAGCTTTTGGGGGCAACCACGCTTCCCGGGGGATTCCCTGTGATGGGGGTGCCGGGTGATGGGATGCCCTGCGATGGGGCGTCCTGCAGCAGGGGTGTGTGTGACGGATCTGCCCTTCGGTGGCGGCTGCTGCGATGCCCAGCGGCGGTGCCCCGCTCTCCGTCCCGCCTGCGGTGCTGCCACTGCCCAGCGCGGTCCCGCACGGAGCAGCGGGCGGGGAGCGGCCCCGGCCCATTCCCCTTCCCCTTCCCTTTTCCCGGCCCGTTCCCGCTCCCTTTCCCCGGCCCGTTCCCCTTCCCGTTCCCTTTCCCCGGCCCGTTCCCGTTCCCGTTCCCTTTCCCCCGTCTCGTTCCCCGGCCCGTTCCTGGGTGCCGGTCGCCCTCCAGCGGCCCCGCCGCGCCGCGCACGGGCCGAGCCCTTCCTGGGCTGCGATGGCACTCCTGCCCTGTCCCGAGCATCCCTGCCCGCCCCTGAGCATCCCTGCCCGCCCCTGGGCTCCCCTGCCCGGTCCTGGGCTCCCCTGTCCTGTCCTGGGCTCCCCTGCCCGCCCCTGAGCACCCCTGCCCGGTCCTGGGCTCCCCTGCCCGCCCCTGGGCTCCCCGTCCTTCTCCCCGGCTGCCTGGAGCTCTCCTGCCCGGCCCGGGCGCGTTGGTGGCCGGTGGGGATGGGGGCAGAGGTGGCTCGGACGGCGCTTCCCAGCCCCAGCCCCACACCCAGCAGTGCCCGCAGCCCATGTGCAGAGGCTGCCAAACCCTCAGGCCTTTCCCCACACAAATCCTTGAGCTCCCTCCTTGCCCTGCACAGACCCCGGGCCGGGATAACGCCCGCGGGGCACGGAGCTGTTCAGCCAAGGGCTTGCCAGCATCTCCCGCTGGGGCAAGGACCTGCCACGCTGCTTTTACCGGGGCTGCGGCTGGGCCACACCAGCTCCCGTTCCTGTCCGGGCAGGGCTCCTCACCTCCGGCTGTCCCGGGCAGCAGGCAGCACCAGTTCGGTGGCTTTCGGCTGGTACCGGCACTGGCACGACCTCGGGGATGTCATCAAGCCTGGAGAGATGAGCAATGAGCTTCTGCCCAGGCTGCTGCAAAACCTGTTCAGGTGAACAGGTGAACAGGCAAAGATAAGAAAATCAGGTCGCTGCTGGGGCTCGGGAGCTGGGGGCTCTGCCCCGCAGGACAGAGAGGCACATGGAGCAGCGCCAGCTCTCCGGGCAGAGGGTGGTGGTTCTGTGCATGGACACGCTGCATCCCAGACAAAGCAGCTTTTCCTGCAGCCAGGCTCTGCTCCCAGCTACATTCTGCGACATAACTGAGCCGCAATTCTCGGCGGCAGAGGGAGCTGCCACAAGGCTGCATCCTGTCCGAGGCATCAGCAAGGGATGGGAGCTGCTCCTTCCCCAAGCCCCCAAGTTCATTAATACAGCATCATCAATTCAGAATTGTGACACTGAGGCGAAGAGGTACTCTAGGAAAACTGCTTTTACTTAAAAATACCTAAAAGCCAGAGCATCCATCTGGAGCATCCAGAGGTTGCTGTGACACCTGAAGCACAGCTGCCCCGGGGCACCTCCCAACTTCCAGCACCGGCAGCTGCAGGTGGAGATGGAGGAGCAGTATGTTGTGGCTGCAGCAGCCAAAACTACTCAGGATCCATTGTACACCCAAAAAATTATCTTCTGACATTTCAGAGCTTCCATTCAAGCTCCAGGTTCCAGGTGAGCACTGATGCCCAGGTACCACCAGCAGGACTCTTTCCTGTTGGGCAGCCCCAGCTGCAAACATTTCCTTAAGCAATTTGCACATCTTAAAAATAAAATCCTTTATTGATAATATGAATGTTTAACATGTTTAATGCCATCAGCTATAAAAATGATTAAAGACTTCAGCTTGGTACATTTGGCTTTACAAATTTACAAGTGTTAATGAATTAATACTAGTGTTATATGTTTTGCACTTCATTATACTCCATTAGCCAGTGACAAACTCTGCACCAATGTCTGCTTAGGACATATGAGTTAGAGAAGAAATATTTAGTTGCTTTCACACAGAATCTACATCAACAGTTAAATACTAACTCTAAATGTCTTACTGAATTAGTTGGATCCATTTTAATCCCTTGTGCTTAGTTTCTTTCAGAAGTTAGTCTACTAGCAAAAATACATTCTTTTGCATACCCCTTCCCATATTATATTTTAGAATAAACAGTACTCAGTGCATTTCCTATTAGACTTCATCATAGTATCTCTCTCTCTAGAGCTATCAATAAAGGAAGGGAATAATACCAGTCAGATTAATGCAAAAGTAAAGAAACTCATTAAAGCAGTGTATACAAAAGCCTCACTTTTCAATCAGAAGGGATACATGGGCCAAAATCTATTTGCCCATCCATTTTTGCATTTACTCTCAGCAACAGCAAGAAAAAAATCTGCTGTGGACACTTAGTTAAAAAAGTAATAAATGTGCTTCCAAAAGAGTCACTGCCCATTTAGCTCTGGCTGCCTCCATGTCCCTGCTGTCAATACACAGACTGTTCCACTGGATTAAAACAACAGCCCACAATACCACTATCTAAAAGGCTACTACAAGGTCTGTGCAAACCTCTAAAGCCCTGCCACGGCTGTGTGGGGTCACTCCAGCAGCAGCCACCTCTAAAGCAGCTCGGAGCTCCCACGTCCTGCGGAACGAGGCTCACAGCCCACAGGGACGCTCTGCCAGGGGCAGCTCTGCCCTGGCACAGGGATCTGCCCACAGCAAAGGGGTTCTGCCTCATGAAACACTGAAAACTGACGAAGGAGAACGCGTCTCTGGCAGTGGGAGCTGTGCTCTGTGCAAACACGGCTCTGCTGCCGGGGGAAGTGCTCGACGCTGGGCGACACCAAGCAGCAAGTCCAGTTTCTACATTTAGGATCAGCTCACATCCAGCACCCGAGATCATTAACTCAGGGTCGTGCTCTCAGCTTCTGCCACTGATCTGTGGTGTTTGTCCTGCATTTTTCAGCACAGTGACTCAGAAAAGCACTGTGCTGTGCCCGTTGGTTTTCTTGCAGCAAACATTGCTGCACAGGAATCAGCTGCTTCTCCCGGGTCCAAATACTTCTTCACACATATGACCTGCCTCAAATGCAGGCAATTCCTCACTGAGGAATTCTTTAAAATCTCAGTGAGTTGCCATGGTTTCTTCATGAGAGGCAGAAGATCAAGAAGAGATAAACACTTCCCTAATACACTGTACGTGTGTGACATACTCACACATGTACACATATTCAATTCCACAGCAGCAATGATTTGGTTCCCTATTTGCAGCCAAGGAAAGCTAGCCACAGCTAGCAGGTAAAACCCAGGTGAGTCAGACTTAACTGACACAGATGAGGAACAAAATTATTGCTTTTGTTTAAAGTTGAAGATCCCATGTCATAGGTGTTGCAAAAAACCTGTATTGGATGGATGAGTTACTTTTTCAAGTACTAGTGAGATCTTTATCAAGTAACAGAAAGATCCTTTTCTCAGAAGTTCTACACACAACAGTAGAATGCTTGAAGAGCTTGAAAATTCAAGGTGATACACCAGAAACCAGAGTTCAGCCATTTAAAGCACACAGGCATCTCGGCAGGAAAGCAGAAAGAACTATATGGACAAGGAATACTGACAGAGAAGTAATCTGGATGATATCACAACTAAATTTTTTCCCAAGAAACTCCTGTGTGCTTCCTCAAATAGCTGGGAGCTATGTCCTTCAGGACATAGCCTGGCTGGCTGCACCAGTCTGGTAGTCACCTAGCAGAATTTGTAATACATTTGCTAACTTAACTTAGCAAATGGAAAGAATTAAAAAGAAAACCAGTGTTGGTTTCAACATTCAGGACTCAGAAGAATTTGTTTCTGCAGCTAGATGTTCCCCCCCTCACCTTTTCCCAAGAATCACATTCATATTGCAGGCTTAGTTCAGGCACTTTTATAAAATGTTCATCTGGAATAAAAAGTCTGCAAAAATTACTTCTGCATAATTTAAAAGTAGCATTTCAGTCCCATTAGAGGTTGATAGGTCCCACCACATGATTATGGTTGTTATCTCTAATGATTTGACTGCTGCCATGAGACATTTGGAGGCTACTGTATAGCTGTAGTTAAGGTTTCTTCATAAACAAAAATATTTTCCTACCTATTAAAAAGAAAAAAAAATATACTAAATGCTTTATACAGACAGAATCTGCTACTATGGAAATAAATAACATGGAGTGGAAAAACAGTGTCTTAGCTTGGGTAAGCTAAGCTGTGGAATGTCACATTCCCGTTTTCTGGAGACTAGCTGCTGCTTGGCAGGAGGATCTCCAGGTCTTTGCCATTTGACACGACAGAGTTGTTAGAGCAGCTGCTGGCCACGTCCATGGGGGCACCCAGGGAGGAGGCCTGGGAAGAGGTTTTGGTTAGAGGAGCGGGAGCAGCAGGTGACTGAGCGAGGCCGGGCTTCTTCGGAGGAATGGGTGGAGGGTTCCCTCTCTCTGCTCTGGGAATGGTTGGTGACTTAATCCCAGGAGACAACGGGCTGAGCGGGCTGGAAACCTTGACAGGGCTCGGACAGTGCCCAGAGTCGGTTTTGGGGCTGCCAGCATTTGCCAGGTTTCGATAGTCCGTGCCGAAAGGGGAGCTGTTAGGGGAGACGGGCTTGATGGGGCCCTGCTGGCTGGTGAATCGCGACAGCACCTGGGTGACGGTGTTGCGGGCCAGCTGCTTGGCGGCAGAGTTGTCTGCCAGGGTGGGAGACAGGTCCCGGGAGGGAGGGCTCTGCAGGCCCCCTGGCTGGTGCTCCTGCTCCGCCTGGGACTGGAACTTGTGCCGAGCTGCGTGGAAACGCTGGTTGATGCCCACCTGGTAGGAGGACTGGTAGCCGGGGCTGCTGGCCGAGGCTCCCACTAAGCGTTTGGTCAGCACTGGTGAGGAGCAGGGAGAAGGGGTCAGAGAGGAGGCAGCTGTGCTGCCGGGAGACAGGGACGCCCCCGCAGAAGGCAGCTGGGACATCAGATGCACCGGTGACTCTGTTCTTACAGGAGAACTTCCATTCTCCACTGCGCTTTCTGCGGCTGCAGCAGATTTCTCCCTGTGAACTTGGCTCTCTGCAGCATTTGTCTCCCCACCCATCTGCACGTCTGTGTCGCAATGCCCATTGGATTTTGCATAGGAATGAGCAGGTGTAGGGGGGCTGGCAAACATGGTGTGAACAGCTTTGCTGGTGCTGGCAGGGTTTGCCCGCTCTGCCTGCAGACTCTCGGTCTGGCAGGACACAGATTTCATTGGGGGACTGTCAGTTGTGACCCCCCTGGATGTCACCGAGGGGCTGGGATGCACAGGCTTGGAGGGACTGTGCTCCTGGCAAGAAGCCTCCAGCTCTTTCAGGGCTTTCTTCAGACACTCCACCTCTTCTTTGAGTGCTTTTGTACGGTTTTCTTCTCTGTTCAGCTTAGCTTTCAGCTGTTCTCTTTCAATGTCAAACTCTGAGAGCTGCTTTTCTACTTGTGCTTCCATCTGCAAACCCCGCTTCCTCTTGGCTGCCAGCTCCTCTTCCAGTTTACTCACCTTACTCTTCTCCTTTTCCAGTTTCAAGCTCAGTTCTGCTGTCTTCTGGCCCTCTTCAGCTGCTTTGGCAGTGGCTTTCTTGCACTCCACAACAAGCATGGAAGACAGTTGCTTGTGGCGTGCCCTTTCCTCCTCCAACTGGCTCGACAGCTTCTTCTGCTCTTTCTCAAACTTTTTCACTTGGGACTTTTCAAACTCCACCTAAAAGATTAGAACAAGAGATTTTAAGGGTACCATAAAACCTTCTGAAAGTAAATGAAGGGCAACACCCCAAAAGGGAACAGGTTTACTGTGTATCTTGGAGAAATTACAGTAAAAAATAACAATGGCTAAGAAAGAGGTTATTGCACCAGAAATCAGCAAAATAGTCTGGAACAAGTCAGCTTGCACACAATAACAATTATTACTTACTAGTAGTTTTATCCTGTATGACATTTGATTGGCCTTTAGTGACATACACACCCAGTCTGCCATGCACTGACCGAGCAAGCAAAGCTTCCTTCCACCTCATTTACCACTTTGTCAGTTTGCCTTTTAAAGGCATTTAAGCTTTAAAATGCTGATGTGTTATGTACGCTTAACAGCGCTTGAGTAACAGAAAACAGTGGCTTAAATATTTATTAGCATCTCTGAAAAACACCCCCAGGAGATCTGCCACGACTTATTCTGAATTTTGAGTACTGCAGGGAGCTATCAATTGTAAATGCTATCCGGTTCTTCAGATCTCCTCGGATTTCTGGCTGAAGTGAGATTTCAAAGCATTTGATTTCCTATTAATACCTTTTAGCATTGCTCAGCTACCAAAACACCCAGAGCAATGTAAGGTTGCTTTCCATACCAAGATGATAAAAGTGGCTAGGAGTGCCTTACGAGGGAGGCTCCTGCTGCTGTCCCAGCACAGCCCTGCCCAGCTGCCCCCAGGCTGGTACCTGCTGGGTGAGCCGCTCCCGCTCCTTCTCCAGCATGTAGGTGACATCGTCGCCCTCGGCCGTGTCCTGGGCGTGCCGCTGCCTCTCCTCCTCCAGGTCCAGGATCACCTGCCCAACAAAGAGCAGCCACTCAGGCAGAGCCCAGCGCCTCTGCAAGGCCAGAATGGCACCGAGAGCCACCACGGCAGCTGCAGGAACCCAGCTCAACTCACAGCACACAAAAGCAGCTCTGGGACAAGTCCAGTCTCTGTTATTGTCTGGTCAAAGTGAGCCAGTTTGTGAAAGACCTTAGGGAAACCTCACGCTGGGTCTGTGATCACTTTGTCATTAAATATCCCAGCTGCACACTTTTCCCCCAGACTGTGCAGGATCCTCGGGCGGTTCATGTTATGAATGGTGCCCTCATTCCAGAACGGCTGGGGCTGGAATGGATCTCTGCAGGTCACCCAGCCCAACCCCCTTGCCAAGGCCTTGCCCTGGAGCAGGTTGCACAGATCAGCCCAGGAGGGTTCTGAGTACTGGCAAGGAAAGAGAATCCACAACCCCTCCACAGCCTGTTCCAGTGTTCTGTCACCCTCAAAGTAACTCAGTTTTTCCTCATAGTCAGCTGGAAATTCCTGTAGTTCAGTTTGTGCCTCTTGTCCCTCGAAACTCAGAATTTCCTGGCAGGACCATCAGTGCAAGGCCGAGCAGGAGCAGAGGTGCTGCACGCGGGAGACACAGGGCTGCAACAACAGGACGCTCCCTGCTGTGGCTCCAGCAGCAATTCCCACTCAGCCTTCTCCCAGTGCCTTACAGGGACTCCAGTGTAAAGTTTATTTTAAAGAACATTAATTTGTTCTTCCACTTAACAACAAGATGAGCTCTTGAAGTGAAACTGCTTCCCATAAGGGCTCAGTGAAGGAGCTCCTTCAGCTTTAACACTGAATTACATGAATAATTGAGATGCTATTAACAAAAAAGCCAGAATACGAACTTCCCAAGAGGCTCTGCTTATCTCATCACCAAAACTAAGCTCTCCCAACACATGCTCACCATGAACTTAGCAGCTCCTCAGTCTTCCTGAAATTTAAGCTTCCAAATAATGCTTAAATATCATCAAATATACAGGAAGCTTTAACAGAAGTAGACAGGAAGAGGAAAACGTGAAAAACTATCTGATTTTAGTGTATGACTTAGTTGGATATTTGGCTGAAAAGTGAAGCACAGACTTGTTCTTACTTCTAGTGACATCAATTTTTTTGTGGTAGTATGGTCCAACACATGACCAAGCACTTTACTGGTGTCAATATACATTAAAGGTATGTCTGAAGAATAATAGGTGCTTCAGTAAAGAGGCCAAATGGCAAGAAAAATACTTTTGGTCACTCCATACATCCTTCCAACTATAACTTCTGCACATCTTAATTGAGGCCAAACCTACCTTTCTGTGCCTGCTTTCCGCAGCAGCTAGTTGGGATAACATTCTTTCCTGCATATTCTTGCAATGTTTCATCACCACTTTCAAAATAGATAAAGGATTGGAGCATACTGGCTGCTTTTCACCATGATTCCCCTCTTTCAGTGTCTCAAAATCTCTCTGCAAAGCCATCAGTGGATCACTGATGTTGTATTTCCCATAGCGTTCCTCAATGAATGTGTCCCTGTGCTGGGCCTGCAACAAAAAAAACAAATTTGCATTTTAATACACTTAAACTAGCTAAAAAACCAGGGCTTTGTAGTTAATACTCCTTTTCCCCAGTTTTCCATTTTAAAAGAATTTAACAAAGTCTGATTCATATCCTGTTATCTGCTAGAAATAAAGGAAATAAAGACAAATCTTGCTTAAAAACACAGATTCTCCACAATATATTCAGTCTACAAACATCCTGATACCACAGCTACCTGCCAGGGCCTTGACTTACATTCCACAGCTGTGTGAAAGGAAAGAAGGTAAGTACCAACTCTTGCTCAATAACAGATTTAATCATTTATTGTGCATCAGTGAAAGAAGCAGTTGTGTGGTTTCCTTGACTATGTCACCATCAAAGAATTTCATGTTGAGCAATTAAAGAGTTTCATTCTCACAAGACCCATAAATCTGTGAATTGTTAATAAAATCTTTAATGTTCTCATCCAAACTAAACAGAGTTTAGTTTCTCAAGCAGCAAGACAGGAATGATGAGGTTTCCTTTGGTGCTTGTAAGAATTAAGACAACTCACACGTACTAGGCTCTACATTTACAGTGCTTAATGGCTGGACTCGATGAGCTCAGAGGTCTCTTCCAGCCCCAGTTATTCCATGAATCAGCCATTCCATCTGTAAATCTGTTTGTTAGGATACCCATAGGCTTATCCTAGTCAATGATGACTCTGAAGGTCTAAAAACAAAACAAAATCTCATAGACAGATATGAAAGTATTATCTGTGTGTTCAGCACCATGATAAGAAAGCAAATATTTATGCAACGGAAGACACAGAAAACCAGATGTAGATGCAAAAGAGCCCTCAGAGGCATCTTGGCTCAAAGAAGTACAACCACTCATTTCCAGTGAAATGGTTCTGAGCTGAGTTGTGAGCATTTGTGAAAACCTGTGACAGTGTTCCATTCCCCTGTGTGTTGCTGGCAGCACCACCCCATGCCCAGCAGAGCTGATGCACCTGCCAAGAAATAACACCTGAATATGAGACTTCAGCTTGGTCCCTCTGGATTTGTGTTGTCCTGTAAGGACAGCTTACCATGACAGTTCGTACCTTCTCTTTTCTGCAGTATAAATGACTTTTCTGCTCTGCACTGGCATGTCCTCAGTGAGGCCAAGAGAAGGAAGGGGTTTTTCCTCTGCTCGAGACACCTGCAGCACTGAAATGCAGGAGTGAGCCCCAGGACCTTTATCAAAGTGTGTTTAATTCAGAACAGACTTTAGCATGTGTGACCTCAGAAGGGCTCTGACCCCAAATGCCCTTTTCCTGCCACAGCACACAAGTTTTCCTTTGAGTAACTGCTCTGAACGAATGCTGTGTGCCCTTCCCAGGTGTGCTTCACCCTCCTGCTCCCAGCGGGCAGATCACCCTTTGCAGGCCAAGCACAGCAGCTCTCTGAGCTGGTGGAGGGCCCTGAACACAAATCCCACAGCAGCCCAGCCCTGCTGACGCTGGGAATGGCATTCAGCTGAACAAAGCTCCCTGCTCTGAACGCAGAGCCAGCCCGTGCCAGCCTCGCTGTGCACTGCCCAGAACGCCTGCCAGGGAGCAGGAATGGCAAACCGTCACCCATTTCTTATGGGATTGCACAAGGACATCATTGAGACAGGAAAGACTAGGCCTGACTCAATGAAAAGACAGCTCAGAAGCCAGTACTTCTTGGAATGGCTCTTTTGTGATGTCCCAGTACCAAAACCACAAATGCTTCCCTCGAGCACACAAGAGCAGGAGTCACAGAATTGTGGAACATCCCCAGGCAGCAGCTGGTAGAGCTACACTGGAACAGTGAGAGTTAAACAATAAAACATGGCTTTATTCAAAGAGCTGGCGAGATTTGCTGGTCCCACCTGCATTCCGAAATGCAGCCATGTGATCAACATGAAATAAACTAAAAAAAAAAGATTTTTGCTCTTAAAAGGAAAAGTGTTTACATTACCTTGACAAGAGGCATAAAAAACCCAACCCAAAATATCTTCTCCATGACCAAATTAGAGACATCCAGCCTGTGATTCCAGTTTGGAGCTGGATTTTAACCCTGCAGTAAACAAACACAGAGGAACAGCGCACACTTAGAGATACCCCTCCCTCTCTATCAGCAATATCCATCAGGAACTGTGGATACCTTTGATCAGAGCTTGAGATATTGTTCTAACTTTACACAATAAAAAAAATGAGAGGAAGGAAAAGATCAGCCCTGGAAATAGGAGAGCAGCCCTGGATAATGGGACAGCCTGGTTTAATGAATCACAGGAAAAGCTACAGGTTTGGCTTTTTTTTAGGAACAGGGAATCTTCTGTTTTTCTAAAGTGTTTATAAAAATGACTAAATGAAAGCTCCATGTAAGTGTGGAGGGAATTTCTAAGTGACTCAAGCATTAATAAGTCTGTAAATATGAACTGGGATCTCCATCCAGCTGGCCTTACTGCTTTGACAGATGAGCTTAATCCCAACTCATCCCAGTGCTGGCCATTCTACCCAGAAACATGGGAGAGACCCTTCAGAAGGGCACCAGTGCTTCAACTGCCTAAATAAACCCTGCCTTTGCTGCTGGGCAGCTTCTAGCAAATAAGAGCTCCAAAACCTGAGATAAAGGTGATTTTTGCAGTACTGAAGGTGTAAGAAAATCCATGTTTTCCTCTGCTCCTCACAGCACTGGGCTCTGAACTCTGAATAAACCACCCACTCTGAATTCAGTGGGGTGGCTGATTTCCTGTTTGGGAAAGAACAAGAAGTTCTTCCTTGCTACTTTGAGCAATTAAGTATTTTCCTGAACTAGCATGACAAACAGATGAGACTATCATAACATTAAGAGCTTTCTCAAGTCCAGCTATTCTCCTTCAGTAGCCAGCAGAGCATAAACATTTAATTAAAGCTGTCTAGACCGGAGAAAGTCTTAACCAGGTCATCCTACACCGACCACACCATGTTTGCAAAAACAAACCCAGTGCTTTGGCCACTGTGCACTTGGAAATGCAAACAGGGATTGTCCAGCCTGTGACACCTCTGTGCCACAGGTCCTACAGAGCAGCACCGGAATCCCTGAGGCAGCCCTTGGAAAATGAAGTCAGTGCCATAATCTCCAGAGGTTGGTTTATACAGGTGTGGAAATGTCACAGAGAATGACCTCTGCTGTGGCCGCTGCTCCTCCCTGAGACAGCTCTGCAGCTCAGCCCCTCTCTCACTGAGGTCACGTCCAAACATCGGCAACACTTCTGATTTTGTCCTGGCTGGACTGGATTCTATCTTAAATACAGCTGCCGTTCAGCCTTCAGCACAGGAGGAACTTGATGGTAGAGGAACACTCTGTTAGTGAGCCCAAAGAGAAGAAAAATCTGAACTATCCTTAAAAATAAACTTCCAGAAGACTGGAAAAATTAGGCACAAGCAGAGGGGGTTCCATGTGAAACTGGCTGGCTTTGAGCTCAAGTTTGGGTAATGGACCACTGCTAGTCTGTCTGGGAAGAGATAATTCTGATTTTCTGGGGCTGAAGCGACATCTGACCCAACTGAAAAGATGTTTCCTGTGCAGGCAGGCAAAGCAAAGGCTTTGCTTTGTGAGGAAAAAGCTACTGTTTCCCCTTGGGATTTCTAGCCTGTTTTGGGGTGAATGTTTCCCATAAGCAATTTCTGTATTTTTTTTTAAATAAAATATTTCTTGCTACTTGTTTATGTGACAGAATAGTCTCTCTCTCTCTTCAGTAATCTTTACAACTTGTTTTACTGGAACATCAAACAGGGAATTTCCAGGACCTATTTCAAGTGTTTTTTGGACATCAAGTAGAGCATTTCTCCTCCCTGTAATTTCAGAGTTCGGGTTTTAACCCTTGGTACAAAACAAACACACTCTTAATTAACTCTAGCTACTGAGTTTGCAGTTCTCCAGTAATAATTTGCACAGAAGTTCCTCCTTCATGCAGCAGAGAGTGGAATAAGCTTTAAATAGCTCCTTACTGCCTTGAACTTCCTTATTAGCATCTCTCCCCAGAGACAGAAGTTGGGAATAAAGACAGGCTGAGGTCACAGCAAGCCCTGAGAGAGAAGGGAAACGGGGGTGGGGACCACTTGCTTTGCCCAAAAATAAATGTCAAAATGCTGGAATGGGATTTCCAGTGTTGCAGCAGCTCCAGCTCTGCAGCAGTGCCACAGAGCCACCAAGGAAACTGCTCAAATGCAGCATCTGTCTGACTGCCATCACTGCATCAAGTGAGCAGACCTGACAAACCAGAGCTACCCACATCTGCCCAAGTGAGACCTGCTATCAGCTCTGAAAAACAGAAGCAGCTTTCTCAGGAAATGTCAAGCAGCACAAAAGTGCAATTTCCTCTCCTGGGAAGCTCCGGGGCAAGGCTGGCTGTGCTGTCCCACAGCCCGGGCTGGTGCTCCAGGGGCTGCACCCTGCTCAGGACTCACCCCAAAACCAGGGAACCCAGCAGCACCCAGAGCCCCGAGCAGGAGCCTGCCAGCACGGGAGGCACTCCCACACCTCTGCTCCTCTCAGCACACACCTGGAACTAAAGGCGAGGAGAGTCACTTCTTCAGAGGTGCTGGCAAACCCTGCTGCTTCATGCAAGAAAGAAACAAAAAAAATTCCCCAAGCTCGCAAGAAAAGCTGTAAGGAATGCCTACATTCCAGCAAGACAGCACCCACGGGAACACTGCTCCATGGAAGCTGCTTTCTAAGTGATGCATGAGCCAAATTTGCCCCATCTGTGAAAGATTTAACAGCAGGAAGGTTTTGTATTACTGAACTTCTCTTTTTATTTAAACAAGAGGTAGACTTAAGTTTTTGAAACTGCACTGTAAACCTAATTTCTAAATCCACTAACAAACAACACCTTGTTTTTCATTAATACTGCTTTATGGTGAATTGCTGGACTCAGAAGCAGAGAGATGAATACCAGCTCCCAGTCATTAACACAAAACAGTTTCTATTCCAGTGTAAATTGCCTGAGGCTTTATTAACATAAAAGAGTAAGCCAGAAAGCTGTTTCCTGTTTTCTAAAAGTAAACAGAACCCAGTTCTAATGTATGGAAAACAGGGGGGAGGGAACAAAGTGCTCTAACACAGCGATAGAGATCCATTTAAATATTGAATTGTTTCCAGTCGTGGTGTGCTATTTCAGAAGGCAAACCTGTGGCTCTGCAACCCTTCCTGCACAGCAGTCAGGACTGAGAGTCCAATTCTCAGGATTATGCAACTCTCTGACAGCATCTGGGATTTTGGATGATATAAACACAATTACAACTACAGGAAAAGGAGCACAATAAGAAGTCAGGCTTAAAATCTGTTCCAAGGAGAACATTGAAATTTATGTAGTGGACAGGAAGCTACTTTCAGGCAAAAAAAAAAAAGTTAGTTTTTTTTTTTTTTTTTTTTCCAAAGGGGTTTTAAAACAGAGGAAGCAAACTGAAGCACTGGGAAAGAATATTTTGAATACAGTCAGTTTGTCAGACAGCAAGGAAGAAAGGGCCAAGATCTGGGAAAAGGGTATGAAAAGAGGGGAAAAAAGGAGTGAGTTCAACAAGCAGTGTCTGGAATGCCTGGCTCAGCAGCTCGATTCTGTCACAGAGAGAAACAGAGCCAGTGCCAGCCAACAAGTGCCTGACACCACGAGGGAGAGGAAAACTATTTTAAGCTTTGTCATCTGCACGCATGGATTCTCTCTGCTAAATGCCAGATGCAAAATGTTTGTCTTTAAGCATGCAGGAATATCAATTATTGCAGACTGTACTACAATCAGACGACATGTTTACAAATTAAGGTACTCTTCCTCTGCAAGTGCTTGTCCTTTTCTATAATGTACCAAAGGATTTGACTCAAACAACCAGAGCTCAGAAACATTTAAATCTGAAGCAGAAGTAAAATTAGCCCAGGAAGGGAAATGTGTTTTTGTTACTATGAGGGAAGCAAACAGGCAGATAAAATTCTGATTTCCAACCACTGGCATCTACGTGTTTAACATAGCTGCTGGAGAAAATCACTGCTGTGGTTTAGGATTATGCAATCCCCTAAGAAAGTTCAGAGCACTGAACTCCACCTGCTCCAAGATATACTCACATTTAACATAAAACTATTTCTCTTCCAAAGAAATGCAGCTGCCAAGGCAGGACACCCTGTCCATAACACTTAGGGAACTGAGAGAGCTGTGAGGCCATATCAGACAGTTCCTCTGTGTGTGCAACAACCAGCTTCCCCCAGCCCTGGTGTCCCAGCTCCTCTCCAAAAATTACAACTCCATTTGTCCAATTTATACACGTCAAACTAAATATTCTCAAGAGTGCAAATCTTTAAGTCAGTCTTAGAAGTTGTTTTTTCTTCAGGGCAGCACTTTTATGTATCAAAACGTGAGTAAACAGATTAGCAAGGTTTCCTTTAATTAGTCACACACAAAGTCGTTCGGCCAGCGAGGCACGGTAAAGCTGTTACCACAGTTACTATCAGCAAACAACGACAAAAACAGTGTAAGGCCAGTATTTCTCCGGCTGTATACTCCAAATAAACGGCCAAAGCAGAGCGGGAAGGTCTGTGCTGCTGAGCCTTTGCCCAGCCCCAGATGAGGCGGTTACACGACTTTTCCTTCCCGCATGGAAAGGGCAGCAGAGGCAGCACTGAGGACAGGCTCTGCAGCGAGGACAGCACACTGGACACTACTGCATCCCACCGTGCTGCAGGCACAGCCCATGCCAGGGTGGATTCTCCCCCGAGATCACTCTCCGAGCCCTCAGCAAGAGCCAGCTTGGGTTTGAAGCTCTCATTGCCCTTTCCCACCAGCTCCAGCTGTCCTCACAATCCCCAGATGGAACACTACAGCATATCCCTGACAGAGGAAGGGGAAAATAGCCCTAACCTTTGATTAGATCAGCATTTTATACTCCATAATTATCAAGCATAGGTTACAATTTCGTTTAATATCTTCTCAGTTATGAGTACTTGAAAAATTATGTTAAAGGGTATCCTTACTTTGTTAATCTCCTCTCATAAGAGAGAACTGCAGGTTAAATTTCAACAGGAAAGATAATTGCTTTACACTACTGGAAGGTAGGCAATAAAAAGCCTCTGGAATGGAGCTGCTACATTTCTTCCCATCAGTCTCTCTGTGCTCCACTGTACACATTTCACACTGAAATACTGAAGGGAGGCTTGTTTTGGTAACACATTCTGACCACACACAGTGAAAAAATGGATCTCAGGACAGAGCAGAAACTTGCAAGTGTGGATCAAAACAGAAAACAAACCTTCCACCTGATCAATAGTTTTGAGAGCTAACAATATTCCTCCAAAATAAAGGGATTATCTAAGTGCAAAAGCAACTGACAACAAACATAAGCATCCCAACTGTTCTGGAGAAGGATATGCCTCCACTCCCGTAAAAGATGTTTGGAATCAAGCTGGAGGAACTTTTGCTGGAAAAGCAAGTCCCTGCAGCTCTCAGGTCTGCAAGCTGCCATTCTTCTTTTGAAATAGCTGCAAGTTTCATACATTCTGAGCAGTGACAGGTCAGCTTGAAAAAACCTTCAAGATTCAACCCTGACACAACTAATTCCTTCCAAAATTGACCCCTGCCATCATTTATACCACTGTTTTTTTCGCTTTGCTGAGGCTGAGTGCCAACCAGGCATCCTTCAAAGAGCAGCAGAATTACACATGGACAATGTATTTTGTAAAATAATTTCCAGGCTCAATACCAACACAGCAAACTGTGCAGAGACCTGCACTCCCTGGTCCAGGCCAGCAGCACACAGAGCTCACACCACAGCAGGCACTCGTCCTGCACCTGCAGGAAGAGGCTCAGCAGCACTCCTGCCCTGTCCCATCACATGCTCCCACAGCACCACGACCTCAGCTGCACTGACACGGATTGAAAACGGCTTTTTGGAGCACTTTTAGCTGGCATCTGCCTCACTGGAAGGTTACACTAATGCTCGTGCCAGCAAAGGGAAGCAGTAAGTAGCTGAGCACTCAGGGCTGCTGCTCTCAGCAGTGCCAGCTTATGGTGGCTTAGTCAACACAAAGCCACGGATGCTTTTTACTTAGTGTGACGTAATTGTCACTAAAATACTAATCTGTGATCCCTCTTGGAGAGAAGAGCTTCTGCTTTAAGCAGCCCTCCTTGCTAAAGGGTAAAAAAACCTAAAAAGGGATTCTGATAGACCTTTTACATGGCAGAAACACATGGTACTTTATCAGAAAGGATGAAAACACGCACACAACAATGTATTTCAATACCAAACCGCTTCTTGCAGCCAGCTTCCAACAATGAATTCCAAGTTAAAAAGTATCTACAGCATTTGCTATGTAATCCTGCTGATACTAAAATGGGATTCTGAACCAGTAATGAATCTTTACCTCTGAACTTCACCTTGGATACAAGCTCTCTGCAGAACTTACAGTAGCACTGTTGTCATGTTTGTTTCTTATCCTGGTACTTAAAACCTACCTTTAAAGCCTCTATGACAAGATCTCTTGCTTCTAATTCTCCCTCAAGAATGCTAAACAGCGTCAGTAGTTCTGGTTTGCTGAGTTTTTCCAGATTCATCCTGAAAACCTGAAAAATAATGAAAACTAGTTTAGTAGGCATTTCTTTGGACATTAGGATCAGTATTCGAAGCTATGACATATAATCTCCATTTAAGTTCAGCTTCTAGCTTTTTGGATTGCAAATTGCCCTGAGGGGGGATAATCTTCTCTCCAGCTTCCAACACCAGCTGCAGAAGATGCATTTGTCACCTCCTCCTGAGGGACAGGAACATATGCACACCCAGATGGTGATGGCAGAGCGTGTGGGCTAACAGGACAGGACAATATTCACCAAGAAGCAGCCAAAGTTAACAGGAGAGGGGAAGAACACAGATATTTAAAAGTCATACTGATTCCACATCTGCCTCAGACAGCTGCAAATATCACCGAGGAGCTGTGATGAACGAAGGCCAACATGGGCCACCCACAGGAGCTCAGCAGTGATGGGAATGCCGCAGTGCTGGGATTCGCTTCCTGGGAATGCCATTATCCATGATGATGGAGCAGGCCCAAACCACTTCACAAAAATCAATGCCACAGAAAACACACACTTAATTACTATTCTTTCAAACCGTTTCAATATCAGCCTCATTTATTAAACATACTTCTACTGCCTACATAAGAGATCCATCATCTGAACTGCACATAAAGAGGCCTCATATTCCCTAGCATCTTTGCTGATACACCTAACACTGTCCTGTAATAAGCCTTTTTGTTACATTATTTTGTTAAAAATGGAAATAATTTCAGACTAAATCTTTTTCTCTGATGAAAATACACCCATTGATACAGTCTTGTGCTTTGCTCAACCATCAAATATACTTTTCTGAGTCCAAGTCATGTCCATCTTTCACCACACTTCGTGTCAAGCAGAAAATGCTACAGCATGAAGAAGATACTCAGAGACATCAAACTCCAGTGGCAAGTGATTGATAAAGGGTTAAATTAGCCCCTACTGGAGAAGTCTATCCAGCTAAAACATTCAGCTGAAGTCTAGTTTGTCTGAAGTCACTGCTCTTTTACAACTGATTTGCATAACTGTGCCTTGGAGAGCTACACACAAAAGCAAGTTCTGTCTTGTTTGTGCCAGAGCAGTTTTCCAGTCGCTGGGAACAGAAAGTTCTGTAGTCTTCATACAGCAAGAGAAACCAGAAATAAACTCTGTGCCCCTCTGCTAAGCAGGGAAGTGTCCCATCAAACCCACACGTGAAATTCCATGAAGCAGCAGCGTTTCTTACAGGCTCACCCTCCCATTGGCATGGGCTGCTCAAGGAAACACCAGTGGAGTGACCACGACTGGCTGTTCCAAAACCAAACTGAACTGGACACCACAGATCTGCCAGCGTTGCATTTCTGTTTCCTGCTGCAGATCCATTCACAGATTCAAGAGGAAAACCCATCAGTGGAACGTCCTTGCACAGACTAAATTCACAGGCTCTAAGACTGAATCAATACCAATGGGAAATGCCTTTTATTGCCATACACTCACCAAGTTACAGTAGCATTGGGGCATTATAAACCTGACCGATAAAGGAGAATTCCTTGGAGATCTTAGAATAAAACGTATCAGGACAGTAAGCGTTGGACATGGACTTCCAACATGACTGCATCCACGCCTTTTCTTTAAAAAGAGATGATGTGGAAATGCAGCTGCATCACCCAAGAGCGACCAAACAGCTCAGTCTTACAGCAAGGACAGCTACCAGCTGCAGTTTGGCATTTTAAAACCCTTAGTCAGGGCAGCAATAATTTCTGCTCTGTATTCTAACTACTCCCATTGTGACTTGTTCTTCCCAGTGTGACAGGAATAAGCCATGCTATTCTTACCATACCTCTGTAGTCCTTAATGTGCTTAATAACATAAACAAGCCCTGTCCTAAAATATACAGGTAAAAATACTTCGGGGAAATAAAGACCAGGAGCCAGTTTGCACAGTAATCATTTATGCAACAACAAGAGGTAACATTAAAGGTATGTAAGTGGTACAGCCTCAGCTTCCTCATGTGCAACCTGCTGCAAGAGAAGATCTCTACCTGCTTTGTTTGCATCGGTTACTTCACACTGCTGAGGGAACAGACTGGGAGCAGATATAACAAATAAAGTCACTGCTCTAAAACAGCCCACCAAAATGTACCTGAATCCTCCAGTGATCTGCAAGGAACTTTTACAGCAATTCCCAGGGCATGTTACCCCTTTACATCCAGGGAAATACACTGAGTGCACTCACACAGATCACAAACCACAAGGACCTTGTTGTTTAGTCTGATGATATAAATATTTGCCCTGAGTCTAAGATACACGGCCATTTTTGGACAATAAGCCAGAGTTTGGAGCATAAACCAAGATAATCACCTTCTGCTTGCCTGAAGGTGAGCTTCCCTTCAGCTATGGACCACTGGAGCCTCCTTGACAGACCCATACCCACCCCCAAGGAAGTAAAACCTTTCTAAGAAAGTTATTTCCCAGTATTTCACTGAAAATAACCATCGAGAGCAGTTTAAGTGTCCGTACAAGCACGCGAGCCGAGAGACGGGGGAGTTATCTCTGGCATGTGCCACTTGAGGAACACACAGATAAGCTGGCAGCCCTGGCAGCTCCTCCGCGCCCTCGATCACGGCGGGAGGATCACGAAACCATGCCAGGCTACATTTCACTGCTCTCACACACACAGGGGCACGAACCCACCAGGAGAATGTTGCCAGCACAGGAGAACCTCACCCACCGACCTCAGCAAGGGCTGGAGTCATGGCCAGGAACACAAGGGGAGCTGAACGCACAGCCTGAGGCATGGGGAGGGCAGCTTCAAGATCCTCTGCGAGCCCTTGCCTCAAAACTCTTCTACTTTTTAAAAAAAACTCATGAAGAACAAAGCTTGTTGCTCCTACTTCCTTTGAAAGAGGGTATTTTCTAAACTTACACCAATGCAACAATGCCACAACGCCGATAATTCTGAATCAGCTTAATTTTCCTTCCTGTGTTCCTGAAGAGGAACTGATATTTTCCAGAAGCCAGCACACGGGCTGTCGTGTAATCACACTAATGGGAGAACCTAAATGACCAGTCTGAGAAGTCCTGATAGACAAGTTCCCAAAACTGCTTCTGCGTGTATCGGGTGGTGTTTGAGTAGTTTCAATAATTACATATGTCTATGCAATGAAAAAATGCGAACAGACTTAATGATTGTGGATCCACAATGCTACCTGGCATTGCATCACTACTGTGGTGGACTTGGTTAAAATGAGAAGTGTTCATATTTCCTTCACCTTTGTATCTCAGTCCTAAAGGAAAAACGGCATTACCCACAAAAAAACATCCTCACCGCATTAGTTTTTGAAGTAATACTCAGAAGGAAGAAAATAGCACAGTTTTGACATGGATTTTGTGTGGCTCCTTGAATCCCCTGTGCAGCAACCGGAGCTCCTTGAGAGAGAACAGAAACCATCGCTGGCTGCTGACCTTCAGCCCGGGGAGCCTCGCCCCTCCTGCCGCCCCGACCCCGGCCGGGACGGGCGAGCACCGCGGGTCAGCCCAGGACAGCGGCTGCCGCAGCCGCCAGCGGCACGGCCCGGGAGCGGCACCGGCACCGACCCCGGCCCGGGAGCGGCACGGCCCGGGAGCGGCACCGGCACTGGCCCGGGAGCGGCTCGGTCCGGGAGCGGCACCGGCCGGGGAGCGGCACCGGCCCGGGAGCGGCTCGGTCCCGGAGCGGCACGGCCCGGGAGTGGCACCGGCCCGGGAGCGGCACCGGCCGGGGAGCGAACGGGCGGCAGGGGCCGGGCTCGGCGGCTCCCGCGCTGCACTGGCCCGGTACCACCGCGGCGAACAAAGAGACACGCCGCACCGGAGCCCGCGGCCGCGGGGAAGGAAGGCGGGTGCGGGGAACAACGACCGGATCCATCGCCTTTCGGTCCGCCGGGCCCGGCTGGACCGGGCGGGGACGCCCACATCCCGGTAACGCCCCCCGGCCCCCGCGCCTCCGGCACCGCCCCCCGATCTCCCGTTCCCCCGATACCTCCCCTACCCGCCGCCCGCGGCCGCCCTAGCCCCGACCGCAGCCGCCCCCGCCCCTCTCAGCCCCGCGGGCCGCGCCGCCCCGCACCTGCCCCTGCCCACCGGGGGCAGAGCTGCGCCGGGCCGGGGCGAGCCGAGAGCGGGCACGGCACCGCACCGCACGGCACCGCACGGCACGGCACCGCACCGCACCGCACCGCACCGCACCGCACCGCACCGACCTGCCCGGCCCCGCGCCGCCGCCGCCGCCGCCGCTCCGCTCCCCATCGGCCGCCCGCCCCGCCCGCTGACCGACGGCCCGCCCGCCAATCAGTGCCGCCGCCACCGCGGCCGCGGGCCAATCCGCCGCGGGGAAGGCGGGGCATGGGAGGGAACAGCCAATGAGGCGGCGCGGAGGGCGGGGCCGCGGGTGAAAATCCCTTTTGTTCGCGGCGGAGCGAGCGGGCGGCCGTGATTGGTGCGTCACTTCCGCCGGGGCGGGGCCGAGGCACCGCCCGGGCCACCGCCCCCGGCCCGCGGTCGTGTCCCGGGCGGCTCCCGGTGTGGTCCGGTCCGGGTCCGGGTCCGGGTCCCGGCGGCGGGAAGGGCTGTGCCAACCCGGGACAGGGGAACACGGGCCGCGCCATCACACCCCTCTCGGTGCCCGTGGCACAGCAGTGCTCTCACACCCCTCTCGGTGCCCGTGGCACAGCAGTGCCCTCACAGCGGCTCTGAGCCCTGGCCCTGCGTCACTGCGGGACATTCCCTCTCCCCTGACACCTCCGGGTCCTGCTGCCTTCATGGCACCTGAACTTGGCATCACTCTGGACACTGATGGTTGGCCCAAGGGCATCCATGATATCTCTATTTCCTTTGTGCAGCAGCCCTCTAACAGGCGCTGCTTTGCAGCAGGGCTCACCTAGGCAGTGGCTCACCTAGGCAGTGTCTCACCTAGGTAGTGTCTCACCTAGGCAGTGGCTCACCTGGGCAGTGGCTCACCTAAGCTGTGACTCACCTGGGCAGTGGCTCACCTGGGCAGTGACTCACGGGGCAGGTCCTCGGCGTGGGCACCGCCCTCACTGCCGGGCACAACTTCCCTCTGGAGAGCTTTGGCAGGGGCCGAGCAATGCTCCTGGGTGGAGGTGCTGTGCAGAAGTCAGCGTTTGGATTTCTTTATCTGCCGAGGCCGAGGAAAGGGCCCTGGGTGCGCTGGGATGGGCGCTGGGGAAAATGCTGCCCGCGGGGCCGCAGCCGGGGCTGGCCGGGCCGCACTGCCGAGGGCAGCAGGAATTCTGCTGCCCCAGCCGCTGACCCAGCGCTCTGCTAAGCCGCGGACAGCAGGAACGGGAGCGAGCCCTTTCTTTCTGCGGCCAGCACGGCCAGCCGCTCCGCCTCTGAGTTTGCCACGAGATGTGCTGGGCATCGCTGGTTCTGCAGGGCTGAGAACAGCTCTAATGGCCTTCCCCACTGTCGGGAGCGCCCCAGGCTGCACCGAGGAGGTTCGGTTGAAACGTTAGGAAGAAATCCTTCACTGAAAGGGTGGTTGATTACCCATTGGAATGGGCTGCCCAGGGAGGCGGTGCGGCCCGGGCGTGCCCAGCGGTGCGGCTCAGATGCGCCCAGCGGTGCAGCCCAGGTGTGCCCAGCAGTGCAGCCCAGGTGTGCCCAGCGGTGCAGCCCAGATGTGCCCAGCGGTGCGGCCCGGGCGTGCCCAGCGGTGCGGCTCAGGTGTGCCCAGCGGTGCAGCCCAGGTGTGCCCAGCGGTGCAGCCCAGGTGTGCCCAGCGGTGCGGCCCGGGCGTGCCCAGCGGTGCGGCTCAGATGCGCCCAGCGGTGCAGCCCAGGTGTGCCCAGCGGTGCAGCCCAGGTGTGCCCGGCAGCGCGGCCCGGGCGCATCCCATCCCCGCGCTCCGGTGCCCGCAAATCCCCGCTGCCCGCAAACCTCCGGTGCCCGCGAATCCCCGGTGCCCGCAAATCCCCGGTGCCCGCAGATCCCCGGTGCCGTCGGCGGGGCTGCCGCGCCCCCGCGCGTCCGCAGCTCCTGCTCAGCCACAGCTCCGCTGCTCGGGAGCGGCTGCGCTGGAGCTGCTTTTCCAAATTCCACAGAGCACACCTAAAACGTTCACATCTCAAAACAGCAAGGGAGCGGCTGTGTTTCCCTGTATTTCCAGGCTGGCACGGACCGTCGGCGGGATCATCTGCTTGCTGGTCATTCCTGCTGCAAACATTCCTGGTGCTGCCCAGTCCCACTCCTGGGAACGCAGGAGAAAGGAGACCTTTGTGCAGAAAGAGCTTTGCGTGAGGCTGATTGACTAGAGATGAATTGAGCCTGGAAAGGTCACGGATGCATGAATTACATCAGGGAACATCTGGCACCAAAAGCTTCTCTGTTCTGGGGCTTGGTGAGGACACTTGATGAACCCAGAGCAAACATCTGAAGGGATTGAGAGTCCTAAAGCTCCTAGGTGGTCTCAGGGGTGGCAAATAAACAACTGCAGCCTGTAAAATTAGTGCAATTGAGAGGAAAAAAAGGTTTAATGGCTGAGTCTATACAGAAAAAAATATAAAGATAAAGAATATATTCAGTTGCCCACTGGTCTGCATTGAGGGAGCAATAAATCATCTGCACAGGATAGGAGGAGGCTTTCGAGGTCTGGAAGACATTTCTCTCCAGGCTGTTTGGTCACTACATTTTTTAACATGCAGTAGAGGTACAGGCACAGACTGCCCAGAGAAATTGTGGCTGCCCCATCACTGGAAGTGTTCAAGGTCAGGCTGGACAGGGCTTGGAGCAACCTGGGATAGTGGAAAGCGTCCCTGCCTGTGGCAGGAGGCAGAAAGAGATGGGCTTTGAGGTCCTTTGCAAACCAGGCCATTCTGCGATTCTGTGATTGCCAGATGTGTCAGATACAGGCAGAAAAATCAGGTACCCTGGGAGTCTGTGCTGGTGGGTTTCTGGTGGAAGGAAACAGCAGAGACGTGCCAAGGAGAGGACAGGTCCAGGTGGCTCCAGTAGCTGCTCACAGAGGAGGACAGGCACAGGCCGTGCAGGAGGTTCTGGCTCCCTGTGTCTGTTGTGGGACTGTGCCACGAGTCCCAGGGAAGAGTCCGGGGCTCCTGGGGCGAGCCTCTCTGGGGGGCTGTGGGGCTGTGGGATGGGAACGGGAGCTCTCGGCTCTTTGGGAAGAGAGGGGGGAACCGGGAGGGGCCCTCAGCAGCACTGGGCAGGCTCCTGTCCTGCTGGTGAGGATCAACCACCAAAAACTCCCAGCAGGGAAAGAAGTGGTAAGAGAGATTTCTCCTGAAGTATCACAGGCAAGAGAGATAAACCACAAACACAAACAATTAGGAAGAAGCACATCTGTCATGTTCTTGATGTTGTCGGAATGAGAATCCATCTGGGAAAAGAGCCAGCCCTGCCTCCCTGGGAATTATGTATTTTTTCTTTTTAAATATTGTATGACATCCATCTCTAGAGCTGTGTGTTGTTTGTGCTGGCATGTGGGTGTGTATTTCTGAAGGCTCCCCATATTAACACAAGATCTATAGTCTCATTTTAGAAAATTTGCGGCTATAAAAATATATTCTGGGTTTTGACTGAGTGTTTTTCCCTCCCTCCTGAAACTCTGGAGCCATGTAAAATAGCTTCATAAAACTTGTAGGGCTTTTTAAAGTAGAAGTTACTGCCTTGCCTTGCTTTTCAAAATGCACCCTTGATTTTAAGTGTTTAGATATTGTTTGCTTTTAAACTACTGAATGCTAGAAAGATACTCTAAATTCCTGTTTTATTTTGTTGCTTACTGAGAAAAATCCCATTATACCAAAGGGAAATGGGAATAAAGCAGTTCACAAAAATATATGGTATATGAGCCCTCCGAGTCAGGCTGTGGCTCCTTACACCCCTCTCCTTCCAGTTCCTTTGTGAAGGGCTGCATGAGAGCCTGCAAGCAGCCAGGAAGCAGCTCCAGTTCAAGGGATTTGGGAAAACCCTTTTTCCAATCAGGCAATTTGTAATTTCAATTGCTAAGTGTTTCCCTTCCATTCCTTGGCACTCTAGCACCATCTGAATTGGCTTTCTCAGCACTTCAGGAAGGCTTGTCTTAGATTATGTAAGATTTAACAGCCATCACTTCTCCAAAAGTAATACAGAAAAGTGTTTTTTATGACACAAGAGGGAGATTTCTCATTTGGAAAGCTGATTCTTCGTTATTTTCAAATGACTGCTTTGGTACAACTTTAATTTAATAAATAATATTTTTAATGAAAAAACTAGAAGAAATTTTGATGATATTTTGATAAATGGAAATGCCTGCTGAGAGGAAATTAAATTTGTCTTTTTCTATTGATATGTGCATATCATATACATTTATGTGTCATATTTAGATATAAGGACCCCTCAGGACGCTGCCTGCATTCACAGAAGCACAGGCTGGGTAAGGCTGGTAATGACCGTGGTGGGGTCACCTGGTCCAGCCCCACTTGTGCCTTTCTGGAGCTGAGCAAACTGGTCCTGCCACAGACCCAGCCCAGGAACCATCCCAGGCTTTACAATCTCTTCAGGTGATTTCCTTTCCCCTCTAGGACCATTTATTCACCCATTAATTCATGCACTGGCCTTTCACATGGACATAAAGTCCCTCTGCTGGGAGCAATGGGGCCCCTGTGTGGATCCCATAGCCCTGACTTCTCAGTGCGTGGGCAGGGAACCGTCCCCAAAATATTAATTACAGGCAGCGAGAAGAAGAGTTGCTTTGCTCTCCTGAAGCTGTTTAGCAATTTCCAAGGGAAAAACAGCCTGGGAGCTGCTGGGTTGGTGATGACTTTCCTGACAGTGATCGAGTGCTCTGATAAGAAGCAGGAGTTTGTTGCTACCTCATTTACCATGCTGGGCTCTTTCTCTGCAGCACTTAATACTGTTCTGGCCAGACCAAGATGTAAAAGAAGTGGAAAACAGAAATATACCTGGAAATTACTATCACTTAAGAGCACTACCCATGGTCGTGCTTTCTTTGAATTACCCTACATTCTGTGTGTTGGGGAATTGCTTTCTGTGATGAAAACTGCTTGCCAAAGCCCTGGGACCCTGAGTGATTTCGGTGCCTCTGCAGTCGTGAGGGCAGAGAGGAGAGAAGTGCGAAAACCACGACAATAAATGGGAAGGGCAAGTTCTCCCTGAACTGATGGAGCACTGCGCTGGCTGACTAATGTTTCCTAATTCTCTCTCTAAGTGGAAAAGGGGGAATGCCAGGAGCTGTGTGGGGCTCACATAGCTTCATGGCTGCACAGTGTAAATTAGCCCTCATTTTTGAGCGATATATTTCTGCATGGCACCTGTTCTTGCCATCACCCCCAGGCTGTCTTTCTTCACAAGCTGGTTTGTTCCATTTTATTCCTCCCTCATGGAAACTCATTCATTATTTTGCATTAGTGTGTGAAGCCGTGTAGCATCTCTTCCTGCGTTTAAAGCAGGAGGAGAAGCCTCCCTCTGTGACATTCCGTGCAGGGCTGGCTCTCACAGCCTCGCTGAGCAGCTCTGAGGCTCAGGATGGGGTGGTTTGGTTAAACCCATTGTAATGAGCAAAGAGGTTAAACACCAGCTGGGCCTTTCGTGAGCACGGAATGGGGAATCACGGAGCAGAAGAGTTGCCAGAAGAGGAACCTGCTGCAATCCTGCCAGTGGTGGAACTGGGACCACAAAGAGCTGACTCTGGGGAGTGCAGGGGATGTGTTTCAGTCACCAAACACCCTGTGACATCCTGTCACGACACGGACAGAGCAGCTGCTTACCAAGGGTGCAAAAATTAGAAGTTACACCGTATATGCACAGGGTGTAGAGAAAGTCATCAGAAAACAGCTTTACCTTCTATGGCGACTGCTTAAAAAGGAGAAATACTGACTGCTCCTAGAATTCAGTGTCTTAAGGGAGGAGCAGACCCTGCAGCAATGGCCCTGGCCTCCTTCCCCTGTGCCTAACTCGCTGCAGGAGCACAGGGAAACTCTGCACTCACATTATCCAGATTATCCACCTTGCACCTTTATGACATGTCCTGCCCACAGAGATTTGGCCCTTGCTGCATCCCCAGCCTCTCTGCTGCTGAGCTCTCCACACTGAGTGTGCCAGCAATGACAAAATCCTCCAGCAGCTCCCCCTGAGTCCGCGTTCCTTGGCTCGTGCTGCTTATTTGTGCGCCAGCTCTGCTGCTCCGTTAATGTGCCGAGGAGGGTTTCTCTCAGCAGGCACAGTGGCACCGAGGGCTTTCCTAATGGGGATCAATGGGCCAGAAAGGAAACAGCCACAGGCTGCAGCATCCACTCCCTCGGGGCCTGCTGGAGCCACGCTCCCTCCCCCAAACTGGGAAAATCCTAATATGGCCAGAAATTCTGGGTTCATTCACCAGTGCCTACTTAAACCAAGGATGAGTGCCCCACGAGGTGGTTTTCTCCCAACTCTGAAGTGCTGTCAAGATGAGAATTCCTCAGAACTGGGCACAGGAGACAGAGATGCTGCAGACCTGCTGCAGATTAAAGAAAACACAACCATGGGGAATTTCTGGGCCATTTAATGCACCAAGCTCCTCCTCTCCCTTCCCCTGGAAAATCTGTTACCCCAGAAGTCTCAGAGTGAGTCCTGTTTTCCCAGGGAACATGATAGATATCAGCCAGTGCTGAGAGAGGAGCAGGAGTCTCCCAGAGCATGGGTCCTGCTTGGATTGTTTTTGAGCTGGCAGAGGGGGAATGGAAGATAAGAAGGATGAAGATGTGAAAGCAACATTTTAAAGGCCATGGGCAATGAGGCAAGTCAGGAGGAATAATAAGAGCCCTGTCTGCATTTGGACTTCACTTACAAATAACTTCTGGAAGGTGGCTCTGAGATCACTGTGATTTCATACCCGATTAAACTGTGGTGCAGAGTCCTGGAGGCAGCTTATGAACACGATTTCTGTTCTGTACTGCTCACAGTCATGATACTCCAACCACATTTACTAATCATGTCTCCTCTGGTGAAGAGCTGTCTCAGCGCAACCAGGCCTGGTGTGACCGGTGGGCAGCGGGTGGGGGCACACGGGTGGCCCAGACCCTCTGTGCCCCCAGCCCAGCTGGCACAGGAGGGAGCTGAGCACCAGCCCCAGCAGCCCCACGCTGCAGCACGAGTGACGGTATTTTCCAGGCTTGACTTTGGGTCTCCAAAATTCAATGTACTCAGCAAGAGAAAAGGCTGTTGGGGATGTGGGTTGTTCAATAAACCTCAAAAGCTCCTGCAAGGACCCAAGTGCCCATGTGGGGAGAGACACTTCAGCCCCACGGCACAGAGGGGAGCTGGCCTGATGCTATCAGGCATGTCAGGCTTGCTCACATTTAGCAGATTACTTTAGAATTTGCATTCAGGCAATGGGAGCTGAAACAGCAACCATAAACATGATAAGTCTCATGTATAAGGTGATTTACATAATTTCTTATTTTCATGGGGCTCCTGTTTAATTTTTCCACCCCTTGTATGATCAAATATACCTCCTTCCAGATGAAACGTATTTCAAGTTTAGAGGATTAACCTGGTTGCAAGAAGCAACAATGTTAACAGCTTGTTATCTCCAAAACACAATTCCAGGATCCCTGCAAGCCGCAGAAACTCAGCTGTCTGCATCCCTCAGGGAACGGCATCACTTCCAGGGCTCTGAGAAAGAAGCTGCACATCCAGGACTCCCTTTTCTGCCCTTCTTCAGTGCTGGGCCACTGAATAGGGCTGATGGCAGACGGCTCCTGCGTGTCCGCGCAGCGCAGCCGGGTCTGCTGTGCAAGGCTCCCACAGGAGTGCAGCATTGCACCTCCTGCCCGGGCAGGGCTGGGCTCAGCGCTGCGTCCCCAGGAACGCACTGATGGGGAAGGAGCAGCTTTGCAGCCAGCCCGAATAAGCCTGGTCTCTAGGAGCAATGTGCACTAAATTACGCTGGGATATCTCGGGCTCTGTGGCTCTTTGGAGGGCATGGAAGAGATGTGTCATTCCTGCCTGCCTCAGTGTCCCCACACCAAGTACCAGGACGGCAGTGTTGGCAGTGCAAGAGCAAGGGCACTGCCAGTGTTAATTACCATCAGTTTGCAAAACGAGCTCTCAGACAGCAGATTCACATCCAACAACCTGCTCGGGAATTCACTGCCCACAGATGGATCCATGGACCTATCATCAGCATGACTCACGGAACTCATGGCTTGCTCAAGGAGAGGGAATTCTCCCAGGTTGGCAGTGCCTTCCTGCTGCCAGGCCAGTGAGGGACCCACCCTTGTCACTGCCACCCTCCCGAGCCCGCGGGCACCCTCCATCCACAGTGTCTGAGTGATGGAGACGAATGACTCTTTGTCTGACAGGAATTAATATTTAACACAGGCTTCCTCACACCTGCCATGCTGGCTGGACAGCCCAGCCTGCCTTTCCTTGGTGGGCAGAAAAGCCTTCATTGATCTGCTGCTAAAAATAGGAGGCCCCAGGTTTGGAGGCAGCAGCACCAGCTCCACCAGTGAGGCTGTGAGAGGTTCGTCGCATCTGTTGCCTGGCAGAGGCCCAAAGTATTTTTCTGGTACAAGGAGCTTTTTTTCATGCATCACCAAAGAACAGAGCTGCTATTTTTAGCTCTAATAAGCATATTTAATTTCCTACTGCCTCATTTCTACTGTTTTGTGCAAGTAGCATTTCTGAGCATGGCCCTGGGGAGCAGGTGAGGATCTTGTCTGCATCCCTTGAGCATCCAAACGGATGCTGTTCCCCTCAGCACCATCAGACACTGGGATTCAATGGAGAACAATGTACTGGGGCTGCTCCAGTACATGTAACCCCGAGGTTCCACCTCCACTGGGGACTGTGGGGTCCTCTGGGCAGGGACCCCTCACACCTCCCAGTGTCCCTGTTCCTGTCCAGGGCAGCAGGGGCTCCCATTACACAAATAATTAATCAACACAACATCAATGGTCGCTCGTTGGCATTCCAAAGTGGCCACACTGTGCCACAGCGCCCGAACTGCCACTGCCATCACCCACAGACACCCTGGGCTGTGCTTCCCATCAGTGCCTCCTTTGATGGGGGACATTTAAGGCAGGTCCAAGTTCACTTTCATCTGTTGCTGATTTTGGTCACAAGGGGAGGGGGTGCAAATGCTGAGCTGTGTTGTGTGAGAAGCAACATAAAACCACTTGGCATGCCCATAACTCACTGTCAAGTCTGGCCTGCAAACACACCCCTAACAATGAGACAAATAAAGGATCTGGGCTGTTCATAGCCCGGTCCTTATCCCCACTGATCAATACGGCTCATCAGGTTTGTGAGACAATCATGTCTTCTGCCACCAGCCCAGAACTGAGTAATGGCTTGCCAATGCCAAGTAATTATAATGATGTCTTGCAAGTGAAGCAGAAACAACCAAGTAAACGGATTTAAAGCAGTTTAATTGGGCTGAGTTTTCCTGGAGTTCAGTGCCATCCCAGTGTTCTATCAGCCCAGACCTGTGAGATTTACTTGTTGGCTTTCAGCAGCTGCCCATCCCACAGCTGCCCTCTGCTCACTGGGCCCACCCTCACCCTGGGAGAACTTCTGTCCGTGAGGGTGGCAGAGCCTGGAGCAGCTGCCCAGGGAGAGCCTGGAGTGTCCCTCTCTGAGACATCCCGAAGCCACCTGGACGTGTTCCGTGTCCCCTGCTCCAGGTGACCCTGCCTGGGCAGGGCGTAGGGCTGGATGACGTCCAGAGGTCCCTTCCAGCCCTGTTCTGTGCTCCTGCAGCCCATCTGACACTGCCATTTCCCCGGCAGTTCTCCTGTCCCCCAGCCCTCCTGGCTGCAGTGGGGCACTGTCCCCGTCCCCCCAGACATCTCTGCCACCACTTCAGGACGAGCCCAGCTCCTGCAGGCTGAGGACCCCAAGTGTTCTGTGGATTACCACCTGGCAGGGCTTAAACGTTTGCTGCAGACATAAGCCTTGTCATGGCTGATTTTATTTATCGTTGTGTAAGTGTATTTCCAAATAAAACAGAAAGTGAGCAAATAAACTGGGTGACAGAGCCATAAACCCTGCGCCTGCTCATTCACTTGAAGAAAAGCCTCCTTCAGCTAATTAACCTGTGCAAGCCTTGTGCTGTTCATAAACAAGCCAGGAATTAATAGTGGTTGTTTTTTTCAAACAGCCAGCATATGCCAGTAAATCCTTATTGGGCAGCAAAACTGAAATAGCTCCCCTTTCTAGGGTAGGTACTGCACCAACAGTGAGAGTTCTTAAATGAGAGTAAAATATTAGAACAAGTTTATTTCCTGCTTTTTCTGCCTGTACTGAGCACACCTGGGCTGTGCTGGAGCAAAGGTTGACTGAGTGGAAGCTGCAGCCTCCCCAGCACTGGGGGATTACAGAAACAAGCACCAAAACACAGTTTTCTGCAGCAAATCTCCTCACAGATCCAGTGGGAGGGTGGATTATACAGTACAGCAGTTTGAGAGGCTGAGAGCAGCAGAGAGGAATGAGTAAATAAAGCCGTGGATCTGTGGGGATGGGGGGAGGATGGTCATGAGAAGTGCAAGTAGCCTCTAGGAAAACAGGCAGTGGGAAATGCTGGCAGGGGACGTGCTGGGGACAGGGATGTGCTGGCCCTGCACAGGGTGACAGGAGGCGTCTGAGGCTTTGCTTTCAGACCAGGCTGTTCACTGGTCACACACACATAGAGGCAGACCTGAGAAAATAGAGAGGGGGCAGAAATACAAATCAAGGAATAACGCTTTTGAAGGAGAAATTATAAATTGCAATTTAATCACATAATCACTTTGACACTCTCAAGCAAGCTAATTTCTTCCCTTGCCTCATTTCACCCACTTGGCAAGATGAATCTTGATGAATAATGTCCTATGAATATTTAATTTTTTGATCAATTTGAATTTTTTTGTCTCCTATCCCTACCTGCTGGAAAAATCAGTTCTCTCCTCTTTTTCTCTGACAAACACACAGAGAACAACAGCTTCTTCTTCAACTTCCATCCTCCCCTATCCCATGACCTCTGCCTCTCAACACCTTTCTCCAAAGCTTATACTAACATGAAGTTAGTTCTGCACAGACTTACAGGGCAAAAAATACTTCCCATCCATGAAAATCCCAGCACAATTCTCTCCCTGTGTTATTTTAAAGCCTCATCCTGTCCCTGAGCCACATCTCTCTGAAGTCACCTCAACTGTGGTGCTGTGGCTGTGCCTCTCCATGCCCCATTACGTCTGTCTAAAGGATTTTTCTTCATTTGAGGAGCAAAGGTGCTGCCTAATGAGGGACGCTGTCCCCTGCTAATGGCAGTCACTTCATTATGAGCTTGGCTCTGCTTCAGACTGTGGCTCCACACCACCACAGACCCAAATCCTACCACAAGGATTTTAATTTGGGATTAACCGATCGGGAAATTAGATCACTCGTCACATCAGTCATCCTCCCCTCCCCTGCCCTGCCCACTGCTGCGGATGGCTTGGCTGCAGGAGGGGCAGGAGGAGCAGGTCCCCAGGTCCCCAAGGCTGCCAGGGCTCCTGGAGGCTAGGACAACGCTGCCAGGCACAGGCTGGGTTCTTCAGGTGTCCTGAGCAGGGCCAGGAGCTGCACTAGGTGATCCTTGTGGGTCTCTTTCAGCTCAGGATATTCTATAATCTTTATGCTTAAGTCAAAATTAATTTATTATCCTGTTTAAACCAATATCCTGGTGTATCCATCACTATTCATGTGTGTGGCCCTGCAGATGAACGCACACACGTACCCACACCTTCTCTTGTAAATTCCTGCTTTTTGCTTGCATTTCTAGGACAACACTTAATGGAAGACGAAACATAATAGAAGCCCCAGGTGGGGAAGCCACGATACAGCCCAGGCTCCAGAAAGTCAATTACTCTGTAGGAGAGGGTGACGATAACTAAGGAGATTTGCATGGAAATAACTGATCTCCTGATACAAAGGATCACACAGGCTGTGCTGGAGGGAAAGGTAAAGGCAGAGGATCAAAATCCTCCAGGCATGGCTGTGGTAATCAGCATTTCTTTGTTCCTTTGTTGGAGACAGCCAGGCAGCAGACTGAACTGGTGGAGATCTGGCTGCATTCTTGCAAAAGCCATTCATTGAAAATTAATGACAGCTTAAGTTTTCAATTAAATTTTAATTTGAACTCTGTGACTGGTGCAAATCAGCATAGTGCCACTCGTGTCAGTGATTTATCTTAGCTGAGGATTTGGCCCCACATCTCAAGTGAAAGCTCTGCCAAAATAAGCTGCAGTAGAGATCCTCCAGCCAAATTCCAAAATGTGCTAAAGGTGGAGATGGGCATGAAATCAATGCAGCCTGGGACCTCTGAAAACTCCATTAGGGACCTGGCTGAATCTCCAGAAGCGTAAAGTACTGCCCCAAGTATAAATTTGCCATAAAGGAAAAAATCCTGCAATCCCCAAAGCTTCTTTTCTTTACCAAGTGGGATCTGTCCGTGGCTCTGCTCAGGGTCCTGGCGAAGGTCAGAGAACCCCAGAGTGGTCTGAAGGAACCTCAAAGCCCATCCCGTTCCATGGCAGGGACACCTTCCACTCCCCAGGATGCTCCAAGCCCTGTCCAGCCTGGCCCTGGCCACTTCCCGGGGTGTCCTTTGCTGAAGCACAGCCCGGGACAAGGAGGTAAAACCTGAACCCGTTTCCCTTCCACGAAACAGCCTCTCCTGGGCTCACCTGTGTGCTCTCAGGTGAGCTGTGGGGCACCTTCCCCTGGCTCCCCCAGCCCTGCCACCAGCACGTGGGGACATGGGGACAGCCACGGGCACGTTCCTGGTGCCTTCATTTGAGAGGAGGGCTTCAGTTTGGACTCGCTGCCTCTTTGCATCCCATTTAATAGATCTGTGGCAGGAAGTCCAATAAGTTAGGAAGTTTAACACACTCTTTTTTTATATGTAATGTAGTAATTTCTCTATCTGCCATTCTCAAGAAGTCCTTTTATTTTTTCTCCTTGCTGTTGAAATCTATCTGGATTGAATCATTGAATCATTACTCCTGATGTTCCACAAGTCTCATTCTGAATATTTTTAGAATTACAAATTGAGATTTCTGCTTGGGACTTTTTTTTGTTTATAAATTTTGCATAAATCTGCAATACAAAAGTAGCAAAAAGAATTCAACTGAATCTTTTCAAGAGCAGGATCAGCTTGTGATGTGCAGAGCAAAGCCATTTGGTTTAACAGGCTGAGGGGTTGGAAGAGAATGAAGCAATTAAGGGGAAGGAGGGTTGTGGAAATGAGGGTCACTTGCACTTTACAGAAAGTCAGACCAGTACTGAGTTATCTCTTAAGCCGTGAGGGCTTGGAAAATCCAAGGACAGCAAGGCAAAGGCTCTCTTGAAGTGGCTGCTTGCATTTTGACTGGCAGTAACACTGAGGGTGAGGAAAGAAACACCTGCCACTGCAGCTTTAGCCCTGGAAGTTCACGGGTCTGTGCATTAGGCTGGAATAGGCAGCTCCAACTCATCTGGTGATGACTGGGCTGCACTGAGCTCAGGCAGAGAAGCAGCTCAGGGGAGGTGAGGCAGCCTCCCCACCCCAGCAGCAGCAGTGACTGGACAAGCTTGACTCACACCCACAGAGTCAATAACATGAACAGAGCACCTTGAAGTGCAAGGCTGTGATGAGTGGAATTGGCTGGGCTCATTTGCACTGCTGGGAGAAAACACGTTGTGGGTTTGTTCTCAGTGATGTTTGGGAAACCTCAGGGTGAGTGGCAGTGATGGATGGGCCCGAAGGAGCAGAGCAGGCAGAGCCAGAGCCGTGCAGCCCAGGTGGGAGATGGGAGCTGACAGCAGGAGAGGCTTCCCTGCACTTCCACCTTCTCCTCCCGGGCTCTGCAAAGGCTTCCCTGCAGTTCCACCTTCTCCTCCGGGCTCTGCAAAGGCTTCCCTGCAGTTCCACCTTCTCCTCCGGGCTCTGCAAAGGCTTCCCTGCAGTTCCACCTTCTCCTCCGGGCTCTGCAAAGGCTTCCCTGCAGTCCCACCTTCTCCTCCCGGGCTCTGCCGGTGGGAGCGGGCGTGGGAAGCACCGGGATGCTCCTCTGTGCACAGCACAGCTCTGTTCTCCCCTGGGGGCACGGACCTGTGACACCCAGGCACCTGAAGTGACGTTCCTTTGTGTATCCTTGGCCAGGAGGGATTCTGGAGCCACTGGAGATGCCAGCGATGTCCTGGTCCCACTGGTGACATGGACAGGCTTCACTAACGTGGGTTTCTAAGAAGGGGCGTAAAGCTTTTAACGCTCCCACATCTCTGAACACAGCAGATGAGACAGAAAAGTCATTTTCCATCTGTCTGCAAAGGACTGTTGAGTTCTCATCCATACGTAAAGCAGAGCCAGCAGGGATTGTTACAGGCGCAATGACAGCACTCCACAAATGTTAATATGGTTTTTAATTGGGAGGAATAATAGCTTGCTGCTGCATGCTTGGCAGACCAGGCTCTGCAGCTACTTGATCCTACCCCTTTTTTAAAACAGAAGGGGAAAATTGCAATTCCGCATTTCAGTCAGGATTTATTTAAAGCAGCTGAGGTGCTGAGCTGACAGTGGCCATGTCCCTTGTCCCCCTGGCCATCCTGGGGACAGCAGAGGCAGAACCACCACTTCACTGCTCTGGGCTGAGTCCCTGCCACAGCAGGAGGGAGGGAGCACCCAGGTCCTGGGGAGGGGACGGGAATTGACATCACGGAATGGTTGGGTTGGTGGGGACCTTAAAGCTCACCTCAAAAAGCCATGGGCAGGGACACCTTCCCCGAGCCCAGAGTGCTCCAAGGCCCCTCCAGCCTGGGCTGGGCTGATTTCAGTGTGCAGCTTGGTGCATTGCAAATTCTGCTGAAGTTAGTGAGGGCCTGTATAGCCAGTGAGATCAGGAAAATAATCGGAATTAACTTTAAAATGGATTAGTCAAATTGCATTAAATACCTTTGTAAACATTTTTGTTTAAAATTAAGCTGGATTAACTTGATTTTATTTGCTCCACTTTAATTCCAAGTAGCACCACCTAAATGGAAGCTTAAAGAAATTTAACCAAATTCACACCTTGATTAGTGCCTGGATCTCCCTAAGTGCTCAGAGCAGTGTGAGATGCTCCTGAGCTGCCTGTGTGGGGTCCCCATCTTGGGAAACCTCCCAGGAGGGAAAGGATTGCTCTGAGTCCCCTCTGAGTCCCCATGGGACTGTTCTTTGCATTCCAGCCACTCTGTTCACTTCTTTCCCTGGGTCTTTGGTCCTTATTGCAGCTCTGGCCCAAGGCAGGGCACGGCCTTGCCCCAGCTGGAGCTGGGAGGGCAGACAGAGGGTCCTGGTGCTTCCCAGGGACCCCTGCCTGCCCCAGCCCCCTGCCCAGAGCCCGACCTTCAGGGATTTAATTCCTCGCCTCCTCTGTGTGGGGAAAACAGAGGCAAGGCGAGGAATGCCCGGGTGGCCATCGGGGCAAGCAGGGTAGTTCATGTTGGTGCTGGAAACGCCAGCGAGGCTGCTGGCTGCCCAGCCCCTGGCACTGCAGCTCAGCTGGGAAGTCTCTGTGTCCCCTCTGGAGGGGTCGGGGGGCTGGAGAGGGGCTGGGGCTCTCCTGGGGAAAGGAGGAGCACCAGCACCGTGAGCCTGAGCAGAGCCTGGCAGCCAGACACGGCTGGGCAGTGCCCACCGTGCCCCCCGGGACCCCAGCCCGGCCAGGGGGGGATTGGAGAGTTGCGGAGCTGGCTGGAAAATGCTGGCAGGGTTGCCAAGGGCAGAGGAGGCAGTTCCTGCCCAGCTTCACTTCCTGTGCAGAACAGGGCAGCCACATAGCTCTCCCCCTTTTTGGGAGAATTACAATGCACTTGGAGTATTTTTAGTAAGGCCTTAATTAAATCATCAAAATATTTCAGGCTGATGTTCATCAGCAAGTAAATTCAGGGAACAGGACAAGGAAAGCAGCTGTGCATTATTTTTCTGAGTAATGATATTTGGACCTCTGTGCAATAGAAAGTGGGAAAAAAAGTAAATTATACAGAAAATGCATTCAGGAAGGTTTTAATGTTATTACAAACCTTCATTATAATGTATGATCAAGCATGTAAGTGAAAATCTTAGGACCCGGGGGTAACATATCGATTCTGGTGGACATTAAAATTTCCATTTGATGCTTAAGCAAAATCTAATCTGACTTCTGATTTTGCAAAATATTTTAGGGTAATTAGACATGTTTGAGCTTTATTGATTCTTAAAATGAACAGAAGTATGTGGGGAATTGCTAACACTCTGGATTAAAGAAAAAAAGACTCCTTGCTTTGCAAAAGTTCCTGTAATTAAATCACTCTCTGCAAATGTGACCCTCATTATCCTGGATGGAAATGAATGCAGGAACAGGTAAGGGAGTTGAAAATCATAATGAGCATAAAAGTGAAGCTTTAGTGTTTAAATGAAAGTTTGTTTTCCTATGGTTTTCCCACAGGCTGTGGGATAAATCACTCATCTGGAGGACTCTGAGCACCCGGGGCAGCGGGAGGTGTCTCTGCCCAGGGAGAGGGGCAGGGGCAGGGTGGGATGAGCTTTAAGGTCCCCTCCAACCCAGACCCTTCTGGAATTGTGCAATAAAACCACAAACAGCCCCAGAGCACGGGCTGGGGGGAATTCCTGTCAGAAATGGGCTCTTGAGAACTTTTGAGATGTCGGACTCAGAGCAAACACCGAGGGCAGGGCCGGCAGCGCCAGCCCCAAGCAGTGACCTGGGCCACTCGAGAACAGGGTCACCAGCTGGGAGTTAGAGTTGATAGTTAGAACAAGTAGGTTTGTAGTTTTAGTATTTTCCTTTATACAATATATTAATGCATTATAGCATAGTTATAATAAAGAAATCATTCAGCCCTCTGAACTGAGTCAGACATCCTCATCTCTCGCCATCGGGTTCGCCTGCGTTTACAACATTCCCAGCACAAGGTGCTTGGAAGCACCAGGCCATTCCTGCAGAGCTGCCTCTCATTCAGCTGAGCTGCAGAAACACCCAGAGCCCGTGAGCACCCCATCCCTCTGCCCTGTTCCCGGGGATGCAGCACCAGAGGCTGCAGATCCAGCCCCACCATGCCGAGGATGCTCCGGGGACCTGGAGCGAGCCCGTCCGAGCTGCTGCGAGGGCGTGCAGCTGCTCCAGAGGCACAAAAGGACATCACTCCAGCTGCTTGGAGCAGATGGCTGGGGAACATTTGCTGCCGAGCCACAGGTCCCCAGCAGGGCCTTCCCGTCACCATTTACTGCTCTCGCTCTTTCCCCGCGATGCTCACCCGGGTGAGCTCTGTGCTGGGACCAGGCTGGGCCCGGCCCTGCAGCTCAGATGGAGTCATAAATAAGCAATAAGCAGAGATAAGTGATTTATTGGGGAGCTCAAAGGCAAAGACAATCAGTAGCAAGGTCACATCCACGGTTAAGCACGTCCCTGATGCAGCTAACTCTTCTCTCCTTCCCGACAGGTCTGGGAGGCACCAAAACAGAATTTTTGTGTGCACTTCTCACCTCAGCTTCCTCTGCACACTGAACCAGCCCAGCTGCTCCCAGTGCAGGCATTTTTCCTGCTGCAGTGCCAGGCACCACGGCCCAGCGGGATGATGGCCGGTGCCCTGCGGCTCCTGGCTCTCCGTAGCGTGGCAACAAGTGCTAAGCAACACGGAGGTTGCCACCAGCCCTCGGTCTGGCTTTTGTCTGGTGCGGGACCACTCACTGGAGAGCTGATCTCGAGCAGACACTGCCCCTCTGCAGGGCTGACAGCTGCGTTACTCATCAGAACCTGCCTGAAGTGGGTGCTCATTTGAGATATAAATATCCCTGCTCTGACAGGCAATATGTCAATGAGGGGAGCCCACTGTAATCCACATTTCTCTGAGCCAGGTGCTTTGTCAGGATTACAGCTTGTGATTTTCCACCCAATGGCTTCCCACCTTCCCCTCCCAGGGAGGGGGCTGCCTTGGCAGAACGGGTGTTGTCTCTTGCGGTGAGGTTTGTCCCCCTGCAGGCCCTTGGCTCTCCCCAGGGGTGGGTCACAGCTCCCCAGGCTCCGGTGGATGCCCAAGGAGAGAGAGCAGTGTCCATGCAGCCCTGTGCCAAGGCATTGTCCCTGTTCCTGGCATCACAGAAGCTTGGAATGGTTTTTGGTGGAATGGTCCTTAAATCCCATCTCATTCCACCCCCCTGCCATGGCAGGGACACCTTCCACTGTCCCAGGCTGCTCCAAGCCCCAAAGTCCAGCCTGGACTTGGACACTGCCAGGGACAACCCCAGTTTCACTGGCACCCTGTGCGAGGCCCTCAGCGCTCTCACAGGGAAGAATTTCTTCCTAATATTTGACCCAAAGCTGCTCTCTTTCAGTCTAAGCCGCTCTCCTTGTCCTGTCACTCCAAGGTCTCACAAAAAGTCCCTCCCCAGCTCTCTTGGAGCCCCATCGGGTGCTGGAAGTTGCTGTAGCAGGGCTGCTGCTGCCAGGGCTGTGCCAGGAGCACAGACACGTCCCCACAGAGTCCTGAGATGCACTCGGTGTCAGCACTTCACTGCAGAGCAGAAACAAGACACACTCCCATGCGGCAGGGAGGCGGCTGCCCTGCCCCTGGCAGGAGCTCAGGCTGGGCAGCAAAACCTGCACTGGGAGAAGCTGGGAAAGATATCTGGGAGGACAGACTGCTATCTCCTGTCTGTTTGCTCTCTGTCATCACCTGCAGCAGTAAATAAATCCAGGTGGCCAGAGAGAGAGGGCTGAAAGTGATGCTTTCCCATGACACACTGGATTTTCTGTCGCTTGGTACTAAATAAGCCATGGCAGATTTAAAAGCGCCACAATTGCTGAAAAAACAACCTTAATAAAGTGGGTATGAATAACTGTATAGCAGCATTTCCACATATTGGAATTGTTTATGCAGGTAAAATTTAATAGCAGAGGTGTGACCACATTTATAACAGAGTAATCAGTGTGCAATTCCAAAAACCCAGTGTGTCTGCTCACAGGAGACAACCCTAATGTCTTTTAAAAAGTCATTAGATTTAAGTAATAGCCAGCACCCAAGTACTCGATCAGGCAGATAGAAAACAAATCTACTTTTATTGCCAGGCAAAAACTAGAAAACCTAATTCCTTGGAAGCTAATAAAAATTTTATAATTTTTTTTTGCGTCAAATAAGTGCAGGGTTTATTACTTTGTAGACGTCTTCATAAAACCTGGAGCAAACCTAAGCTAGATGAAAACAACAGCTGTGAGGCACAATATATTTGACCAAGATGGATGCCTCAGAGGTATGATATTCATTAGCTCACTAATTCCAAATGGTAAACAAGGTTTAATTAATTTTGATTTCAAGCTACAATGGCTGGCCACGCAGAGGGGTACAGAACGTACAGCTGCTGTAGGAGCAAGTGTCTGCTGGAGAAGGTTGCATGTTCCTTGACATTTCTGCTGGGAGGAGTGTGGGGAACGAAGAGGACGAGTGTTGGATCTCTCCCCTGGCAAGGTGGGCAGCTCTGTCCCCTGGCAGGGTGGGCAGCCCTGGCACAGAGCAGCCGGGGCTGCCCCTGGATCCCTGGCAGTGCCCAAGGCTGGACAGGGCTGGGAGCAGCCCGGGGCACTGAAGGTGTCCCTGGGCTAGTGACAGGACCCTGCCAGGCTGCTGCACCCCAGCCAAGCACTGTAAATAATAAATCTTTCTGTGATGGGTCTCAGAGAGCTCCTGATGGGAAGCATTTAGTCAAGGAGTATGTAAACAAGGCGGAAAGCCTGAAAACTCCGGTTTGTGTTGCTGACCTTGGTGAGCCGAGGGAGCCAAGCACTGCCACAGACAATAGCAGATGTACAACGAGTGTGGGAATTCAGGACAAGGGACAGGGAGGAGCCCTGGCCAGCTGCTGTCCATCAGGGTGCTGTGGGCTGCCTCTGAAATAACCAAAATACCACCTTTCAAACCACCTTGCCCTGCCTGCAGAGAACTGACCGTGCTTTCCCATTTCTGGCAAAAATCTCTTCCATGACAGTGCACGAAACAGATTTTTGGGAAAACTCAACACCCTGGAGGGGCCGTGGAAGTCTTTACTGTCACCTCTGAGTGACACCAGGACATGCACTTGTCTTGTATTTGTGAACTAGAAATGTACTTAATTCAGGCTTGAGGCAAAGTCATGGCTCACAGCCCTTTAGTGCACTGCTGAATTTGAAACCAGCTTGCAAAACTGTTCCCAAAATAACCTTGTGAGCCTCTTTTATCCAGAGAAATGTACAAAATATTTTTGTTCAAAGACAGAGGTGCAAAGAATTTAAATGTCAACACCGTCCCTGGAAGGAGAGGATGAGTTTGGGGGACTGTTTCCAATATGAGTCAGTGCTGGATCCCTGCACAGCAGAGGCTGTGGGGTGGCAAATCCTTGTCGTGGTGAGATGTGCCTGTCTCCACAGCAGGGTGATGGTACCACTGTGAGAAAAGCTTTCAGGATGTATGAAAACCCTCACCCCGGCACCTTTTCCATGGGTTTCCTGTAGCCATCAGTGCATAAATCCACTTACCTGCCCCCAAAGGCTGCGGGAGGCTCCTGTTCCCTGCTCCAGGCAGAGCAGCTCTCCCCGGATCCTTCCCAGGGCTGGGGACCTGCCGGTGGTGCCACATCCAGGGCAGCACTGATTCAGCTCTCACACGGCTCACCAGGAACCTGCAGCACGGAGATGCAGTAATTTACACTCAGGGAAGCTTTGTTGATAAATAACCAGAGCTGGAAATATGCTTTAATGAAGCACAACAACAATTAGCTTTATTCACATTTCCTCCCCAAAACACATACAAATAAATATATGCACTTAAAGAATGATGATGTTTTGAGTAATCACAGGTAAATAAAAAGAACAGAAACTTTGTATACTTTATGCAAAAGACTTTGCTGGCTGCAGTATTTCAGGTTTCATTTAAAAATAAGAGACTGGAATGAAGTCTATATCCCAAACCCATAACTTTGCATTTTCAAGGGCTGTGGCCATAATGTAAAATGAATATATGAAAATATCTGTCTTCTGCAGACCATCACCCTGTAGTTGCTGTGTCTAACGCAATCTGTCATAACACACCAAGAGAAGAACTGAAAGTCACTGAGAAGAAAGTTGATGCTCCTGCAAGATCCTCTTTGTCTGGTTTCTTCATTTGCCTATTAATAGCCCACTGTGCAATTAATTACACACAAATTGAGGCACAGTCCTTGTACTCCTGCAGAAGAGAGTTGATCAAGTCCTGCAGACATTTCCAGCCTGCAGGTAACATTTCTCCCGTGCACTGTGCTCGGGGTTTCTGCAGGGACCTGGGTTGCTTGGAGAACCCAACAGCCCCGGACACACAGGACAAAAACTGTTTGCTTAAAATATTCAGGTCAGCCTTGATGAATAATGAATGCATCCACAGAAATGGGGCTCAACCACACACAAAACAGTGGCTAAATTAATCAGGTAATTTAATGGCAAGGACTAATTTGACATCTCGTGTCTCACGGGTGCTGCTTCCACAGCTTTCCTCCAAGAAGCCTGGCTTATTCTCATGGCTACAGGCTGGACTTTCTTAGGGCAAGGCTTTTAATTATGCAGGCTGGACTCCTTTAATGTGAGGCTTTTAATTATCCTTAGATCAATACCTCTCATCAGTTCTGAGGAAAACCTTCCCCTCCTGGTGTGAGCTGGGGAGTTACAGGAGCACACTCTGTGTCCAACATCCCCCTGCCCCGGAGGGAAGGGACAGTGGCTGCCTGACCTTTGGGGTGCCAGGGTGTCACTGTCCTGTCCTGTGAGCAGAGGGCTGTCACACCCCCTGTTTGGAGCACAGGGGTGTCACTGTCCCGTGGTTTGGAAGTGCCATGGCCAGTCTGGGGGTGCCACAGTCCCCCAGCACCTCGCTGTCCTCCCAGCACAGATCTGCAGGAGGTGGCTGCGTCCTCCAGCCGGAATCAGATGGGAAAACATCAGCCACAAAGAGCAGCTCCTGCTGCTGTCCTGCTCAAACACAAGGAGAATTAACAACGTTATTTTTCATGCTGAGAGCGACTCCAATTATTTACAAAACTCCCATCAAGACTCTCAGCCTGGCATGTGTTTTTTCTCCCTCTTGTTCTCCTTTCCCTCTCCACTCTGAAATCAGGTGCACCTTCCCACAGGACTCTGCTGGAACATTTCCCCGTGCCAGGACAGCCCTGGCTGCTCCCATCCGCTCCTGTCCCCTCCATGCATCCCCAGCCCCAGCAGAGGAGCGATTGCAGCTAATGAGTTTGGCCTTGGGCAAACACCTCCTTCGCTCGGTTATTTTCATTTTTTTGGAGCCTTTCAGCCCAAGGTGCTTGTTGCTTCTCCAGCATCAACAACATTAACAAGCTCTGACATCTCATAAATTTCCCTTGGTAAAACAAAAGAGAAGCAAATAGAAAAACAAGTTTCCTCACTGCAGGGGGTTCGGTGCTTTTAATTTTTTCCTTCCTTTTCCATGCAATGGATTTTGTTGTGAGCAGCCCCTTTTATCCTGCTGGTGTCTCTCTGCTGCAGCCAAACTGCCTGGGACAACACCAGCTAGAACACACTTGTTTTGGCTTTGGGTAGAAGATGCTGAGATAAAGTGAGATCTGATTGAGAAAAATAAAAATAAAACTATAAAACTATAAAAATGTAACAAGTTCAGGAATAAGAAAAAAGCAGATTAACCCTGTTAATACTTTCTTTCAGATTAAAGCCATTCCTTGTCCCATCATAATGATCAAATAGGTCATATAGATTATAGATAAATAGATTACAGAATGTTTTAAGTTGGAAAAGACCTTAAGGATCATTGAGTCCAACCATTAACCCCACACCTCCCAGTCCACCTTTAAGCCACGTCCCCAGGTGGACCTTGCAGCTGAACAAGTATCACTGCAGGGTCACTCCCACTCATGTGCCTCAGCTTCCCCTTTTAAAATCATGTATAGTAATAACTTGTAATTGCAATAAAAATCTTTGTAACACTTCATTTAGAAATTGGGAAGATAAAAACTGGGATTGATCATCACTGTCACAAGGAGCTTGTTCAAACAGTCTCTGCCATGGCAGCCGTGGGCCCTCTTTCCTCCTTGCTCTCTGTAATTCTTTGCCAGTGCCCAAAATACAAATTGGCTTTCTTAGGGAATGAGAAATCTCCTGCCTGGGAGCTCCAGAGTTTGTGCTCAGGATGCAGAATCTGCCTCCCCTTCCATCACGCTGGCAGCGCCGCTCCGCCGAGGTGCCATTAGGAGCTGAGAGGGATGGAGCAGCCACCAGCCATTCTCTCTTGTCCTTGCAATTGATTTTCTTAAAATACATATCCCAGAGCTTCCCAGAGACACTCGAGCAGGGCTCTCCTGTAACTCTCTTTGTTGCTGGGAGCTGGATGTGGCACTGCAGCGCGCCAGGCACAAGCTCTGTCCTCCCGGGCTTGCCTTGGGTTCAGAGATCCCAGGATCTCAGCTCAGGGCCTGGCTTTTCCAAGAAAATGTTCTTACCAAATCTGCCCTGGGGCAAAGGGCTGCTAAACCAGTAACACAGGCTGCCAGCAAGGGACAAACCCCAGCGTTAATGGCAAGGCCAAAATGGACTGTCAAACCCTGTCACCCCTAACACAGATCCCCAGGTTGGTGGTTTTTTCCAGTTCCATTGTTAGAACAACACATAAATTATCATTAAAATGATGCTACTGGGAGGCAATGTGAGGTGGAAGAGAAAAACTAATTTTCCAAGGATAAAATTATTCAGCAACAACACTGGACACATGAAATGGAATTTTGGACTCAACATCCACTGATTTATAATGAGGCAGAGTACTTTCCTTACAGATCCACTTCTTGAGGCCCTGGAGCTCCTGACTGTGTCCTCTGCTTTACTGCCACAACATAAATATCAGGAGTTATGGCCGCAGCAAGCATACTGCACACTGCTGAGCTGGTTTGAATTTAATACGAGTTTAATATCAGCATCCCATAGTGCCACGGCAGCTGTCGGGAGGCAGCTGTGCTCATCCTCTTTTGCTTTCTGCATTCAGCCTTTGACCCCAGACACATCATCACTGGCCCTGGGTGCGGGAGGGAGCACGAGGAGTTTTCCAATTAAACCTCTTTGCAATACCAGGCAGCAGTCAGGAGGACACCTGAGGAATGTGGACATTTTCACGTTTTTGGAGAATCCTTGGAAGCTGCTTTGCTGTCATGCAGAAGTAAAGCCCAGAGAAGGAGATGGCCCAGAGCTGCTGCCCGTGGGGAAGGGCTGGGCTGTGCCCGGGGCTGTGGCTCCTTTGGCAGCAGCCCCGGGAGCAGAGGGAGCAGCAGCAGGGCCAGGGGTGAGGGACGGGCACACGAGCACGCAGCCAGGTCCCCAGGGGGCACGAGGAAGGATGGCAGCTTTTCCCTGGCCCTCAGAACCATGGGCTGGCTTCGCCAAGAGGAGATAAACTGATACTGACCAAAAAGATTAGAGGATGGACTCTGTGTCAGGCAGCTCTGGCATTATTAAGCTTATCATGGGAACAGAGAGAAAACTAAGAGACAGAATGTCAATTAATTTGAGTGCAAGAATTCCCTGGCCGGCAGCTCAAGGAAGGCAGGAGAGCTGCCCAGATGGCAGTGTCAGAAGGAAATGGATTTCTCTGCACAGACCCAGGAGCTTGAAACCCTTCTCATTTCTATTTGTTTAAATATTCTGCTCAGTGTAGAACAATTTGGGCTGGATGAGTGCTGACTTACAGCAGTAATTGATGCCCTAACAGAGAAGAAAACTCCGTCTGAACAAAGCCAGTATGGGGCGAGGAGTTCTGGGAAGTGAACAGACTCACCCAGCAGGACTGGGACCTGCTCCCAGCAAAACCATCTCCTCCTGCTCCTGCCACTCTGCCACTGCCAGTATCGCTGCAAGGAGGGGACACCAGGGCTGGCACAGCCATCCCGCTGTGCTGTGAGGAAGGCGCTTGCCTTGACTTTGAATTGGATCTGTGCAGGATCTCGGGCTCGGCTGTGGAGGAGCTCACAGATACTGCCTGCACCACCCACTGCCTGGCCCTGCAGGAACTGCTCAGCTGGGACTCACACACCAGAACGAGAACGGGCTCATTTAATGTACTCCCGACCTGCCCCGTGTGCCCACAGCAGGCCCAGAAATGCTGTTTGCATCTGGGAAGTCCATCACAGTGACAGGAGCCAGCAAAGTCCTTGTCACTGTGCCTAAGGGAGGAGAGAGGCTCCTCTGCTTTGATTTCTGCCCCACTCAAAGCCCGGATTTGGTGCCTCAGGCAATCCTCAGGTGTGCCAGGTTTGCTGTTCCCCCAAAGGCAGGTACAGCCTGACTGCTCAGGGACCCTTTGCTGCTCTGCCCTGCCAGGAGCACAGGGAGAAAAGGGACAGAGGGATGGGACAGGGCCCCAGCTTGGAAACCCTCAGGGCAACCTTTAACACCTCCTTTGGCATTCTCACACTGTACAATACCAATTTATGCAGGTTTTCTCTGGAGGATCATTCCGAGCAGCCACATTATATATTTACACTTAACATGCTCCTGACGGGACTGTGCTTGCAGTGCGCCCCTGGAATAGTGGAGCTCCCACAAGACGTTTTCCCCTAAACACTGCTCAGAATAAGGACGATCAGAAAGCGTCAGATTTGAGAGGGACAAAAGGGAAAATGGGTCTGGTCCCTTCTGCCTGGCCTGGCAAGGTCAGAGGCAGGGAAAGCCTTTCCTGGGCAGGGGGAAAGCAGCCCCATGGCAAAGGCAGGAGCAGAGCAGAACTGCCCAGCACTCAGACCCTCGGTCCCTGTGGCAGCCCTGCAGGGCCCCACCACAGCAATTTCAGGGTACCTGGGGGCTCTGTGGGGTCCACCAGGTGGGGGGATATTCCTGCCAGCCCCATCTCCCTCCAAGCTGATGCCACGGCACAGAACTGTTCAAAGATCTGTCATGGCCTGAGCCATCTCTTTCAGTATTTGCACAAATGTAGGGCAAATGAAAATGAAGTGGGAGTGGGGCTGGTCTGCCGGCTCTTTCTGCATCCCTCCGTGATACTGTGGGGAAGAAAATTTGTAGCTGATGGCCACAAGGCTCAGGGAGAGGTTTCTGTAGATGTTTCAGGAAAATCCTGACAAAAAGCCACATGGAACACGTGCCATCCCACACACTACTCCTCAGGCACAGCCTGCTCTCCACCAGCATTTTCTCCTCTTGATTTCAAAGCTGCTTTTCTCTTGCTACAGTGAAGTACTGAGAGTTTTTACTCCTGTAAAACACTCCTGTTCCTTGTTTAGGCCCTCCATGGCTTGTGGAAAAAATTTAATTAAAAGCTGTTCTGCTTTAATGTCCAACATGCTTCAACTGGCAATACATCTTTTTGATGCTGGAATTGCCTGCTTGGTATTTCTTACACCCTCCAAGCAGCTGGTGCAAGGCAGAACTCGAATTAGAGTAGGAAGCTGGATGGAAACCTCCTGGTGTGGCCACAAAATCCTCTGCATCTCTGGTTATGCTGCTAATTATAGCAGTGGCTGGATTCCAGCTGATGTCCTGGGAAAACACGATTGTAGGCCTAGAGATTAGGGGGAAAGTGATAAAACCTCCCCAGCCACCTCCTCACGGCCAGCTCGCTGTTTTCTGCCACCTGCAATTCATTCCTTGACACATGAAAATGTCTCAAATCAAGGACTGTTCCCCTGCAGAGCCAGAGGAGAGGTTTCATGGATTAGGAGGGGATCTCCTCCCAGATTCACACCCTCTTTGGGCTCAGCCTCGAGAGTACAGAAGGTGGTTCACCCACATCAGCTCTGGGTCAGCACAGCGTGAGCCCCTGAGCTGATCTCAGCCCGTGGGCGACCACAGCAGCGCAGGCTGGGTCACCCCTCTGCCCTTGGGCTAAAAAATCCCCGTCCCCTGTGACTGGTGCTGCCTGTGGGGCTGCCTGCTCCGTGGGGACAGCTGCCCGTGGCCCTGGCTGCTTTGGCAGAAGGGGAGGTGCTGGGGAATCAGAGGGAAGGGGAAATGAGAGGGAAAGCGGCTGCTGGAGCTCCTGGGCTGCAGAAGCACCTCTGGGGCAGCTTTTCCAGCTGTGAAACCCAGGCTCTGTCCCCCATGTCCTAATGGAGAGCCAGGTGGGGTCTGGGGGTTCCTTTGGGATTTGCTTGTGGCTGCTTTAGCTCCTGAGCCAGGGCTGTCCTCTGAGTAGGCAAGACCCAGCAAATCCTGACCACTGCCAAAGAAATTCCACTTCTTCCTCTCTTTTATCAAGTGAAATGTTAATAGTAAGCTGCAAAACGGATTCCTTGTCCTTTTATCAAATCAGCCTGCACAGCCTCAAAGCTCCTTCCCTTTTCTGGGTCTGTGGGATTTTCCAGGAGCCCCAAAATCCACTCACCCATCAAATGCCATTACAGGTAGAAACATTGTCAGGCTGTGTACAGGAATATAGACATTTAAGATTAGAAACTACTTAATAAATTCAGAGCAACACTTTGTGACATTTCCCACAAGACTTTAGTGCTGTTTACAAATTCCGAAGAACACCCCGAGTCATTTCTGGCACAGACTTATGATTTATTTCAAAGCAAAATGGGTCAGAGTGTGTGGGTCTGTGTTTAATGCAGAAAGGGTTTTGAAAATGAAAAGTCAACTGGCATGAAAGATTGCTGGGCAAATGTAAAACACTAAAGCGTGTGGGTGGTCTCTGAGCATGTAATAGGATATTTGTAAGGAAAAAAAACCATGCAGAAATCTAAGCTTTAATAAAACAGTTCCTTTTTACCCAATCAATAACGTAATAGTAATTTTCCAAGGCAAATTGCCTCTGAACTCCCTTTTGTCAAGGAAAGAGTGGCACAAATGGGACAAGGATGACAAATGGCTGCAGAAGGAGCTGTGCACACGTGTGGGGTGACCCTCCCAGGCTGGGGTGCTGCTCCCAGCAGGAGCACCTGGGGCAGGCAGGATCGGGCAGAGCAGGCTTGGCTCACGCCAGGGATGAATAAGCCCGGACAGAGGAGGGCTGGAGGATTTTCTGCTCCGTCTCAGCTCCATCTGCCCACGCACCGCTGCAGTGCCTTTGCCAAAGGATGCTCTGGAGCAGCCCCAGTGCTCCGAGGGGCTGCTCTGGAGAGGAGAGGGCTCGCCAGGGAAAGGCTTTGCAGGAGCCAGAGCCAGGACTGCGGTGGAATTTGGGATGCAGCAAGGAGGTGGAGGAGGTTGCAGGCATCGAGGAGGAGGAGATGGCACAAGGTGCCAGAGCCCAGGGTGGGAAGAACCTCCCCCAGGGACAGAGCAGGCAGTGGCAGGACAGGAAAATCACCGATTCCAAAGGCAGATAAGAGCAGGGGGTTATTTCTATCTGAGAAGACTTCCCACTAATTGTGCTTCTTGAATCTGCCCAGTAACAAAATCATGGAATGACCAAGGCTGGAGAGGGTCTCTGGGACTGAGTCCAGCCTTTACACCAGCAGTGCTGCATTCCCCATAACCCGTGTTCCCGGCAGCACATCCACACTCCTTTTGACACTTTCAGGGGTGGTGACTCCATCTCTTCCCTGGGCAGCCTGTTCCATGCTGACCATCCTTTCAGGGAAGAAATTTTCCCTAATATCCAATGTAAACCTTATGGAAGCCCGAGTTACATTGTGAGTAGCATCACCAGAAGTTCCAGGGCATTGAAACAAATCCGAAACACATTGAAAACAAATTAATCATTCCACTACTCCCTCGCATGAAGCTAAGACCCACCTTCTGTTTTAATTCTTAGGCAGCATCAGCATAATTTATTTTTCAAAATTCAGAAGCAACACTCAGAGATGAAAGCTGACAGGAGTGTCTCTGGCTGCATCGCCATTCCTCAGCAGCTCTGCTGCTCAGTGCAGAGCAGACAATTTAATTGCTACAGATTACAGCAAAGAGTGTCAGCAGTGAGCACAGCGTTGGCTCAGGCTCATTACTGGGCTCCGTCCCTCTTTTGCCTCACAAGAGTGATTTCCTCCACGCCTTTATTAAGATGCACATCAGCTCCCAGCAGAGAAGATTATACATTCATGGAGGGGGGTTCTGTTCATTTTTAACTTTTAGGAAATAAAACAATTTCAATAGGAAGAAAATGTAATAGCTGTCAGATGTTCTGGACTTGAGTCAAGCAATAAAAAACAGCCCAAAGATTGATGCTCCTGTTGGGATGGAATCATAGAACCACGGAATCACAGGCCAAACCTGTGTGATGGCTGGACAACCTGGCCTGCATCCATTTCTCTGGCAGTGACTCCCCTGGGAGAGCAGCTGGACGTGCCCTGCGTGCCATGGAGCAAACTCTTCTGCAGAGGGATTCGGCCTTCTGGACAGTTCAGAGGCAGAAATTGCCTTCAGCGCCTCTTTTCTGTAAAGGAAAAAGGAAGACAGTTTGAAAGGCTCTGCCATTATCCTCCAGGACAATAACACAATAATTAAAATCACTCTACACAGTCCATTTTCCTTCCAGATGTGGGAGACTATAATAGTGAGAATAACAATTGTCAGGACCCTTTTCTTCTCCCCCCAGAAGAACCTCACAAGTGACAGAGACTTGAAAGCTCAGAGCTGGCTCTCAGGGAGAAGATAAAATGCTGCTCAGAATATAGATTTTGGTGCCAGCTGGGAATTACAGCCCTGATCCATCCTCCTCTGTCATTGGAGTCTGTGTTGCTCTGTGGGCTAAATGGAAGTGAATACAGTTACTTTCCCTGTCTTGGGGGAAAAAATGACATTCCATTTTGTCTCCAAAAAATACACATTATTTAACTTATAAAATATTTAATCTGTGTAATTAATCCTCTCATGACAGCGCTTTGCACATTTTTCTGGCAATCCATACTTTGAATGGCCTATAGTTATAGCTAACTTTGTTTCCTTTTTCTCATGAAATTAATCAAAGGCTTGTATTCTAAATTATTCAGGAACTGAATGAAGCCTGCTTTCTATGGCTTGCAGCAAGAAAACTCCTATTTCTTTCATGTGCCAGCAATACAGAAATTCCATTTTTCCGAGGGGGAGAGGACGGGGAAGCAGCAGCGATCCACAGGCTGTGGTGTGTCACAGGAATGTAGACATTCAAGATTAGAAACTAGGTAAAGATTAGAAACCAGCTGGTGGCACGGCAGGGGCCGGGCAGGGCACGGTGCCCCTCGCCCTCTCTGCCTGGCAGGAGCAGCAGCATCCCGGGGCTGCGGGCACGGGGCTCACAGGGACCCTCCAGCAGCGCTGGCCCGGCTCCCAGAGAAGCTGGGAGCAGCTGGGATCAGCTCACTGGGATTCCTCTGCCCAGCAGGGTGACCTGTCCCCCAGGACAGGTGAGATGGGGTGAAATGGGTGAAATGGGTGAAATGGGTCTGGGTGCTTTGTGCCCAAGCCCTCCTCGCTGGGTGCCAGGGCCGGTGGCCCGGGATGCTCCCCAGGTGTTGCCTTCACCTGCCCAGCACCAGCTGCCCGGGCACTCTGCTCTCCTGCCATCCTCCCCTTCCACACGCCTTGCCCGGGGCATTTCAGAGCGTTTCAGCACATTTCAGCACATTTCATCCCGCTGGAGCCCAGGTCTGGCCAGAGCCTGATCACAGGCTTGCCAGGGTTTTGAAGTGCTTTATCAACACTTGCTCCTCTCAGCTCTTGCTGGATTCAGAGTTCAGCCCCTTTGAAGTTTTCACCTTCAGGCTGATTTTTTTCAGCAGAAAATTTTCTCTATCACCACTTGTGGAGGAGTCATATGAAGCGTCTCACTGCAAGGGAGTTGTTGTCACTGGGCTGCATATGAATTTCCTGAGATCCTCTTATTTTTCTTGGCAAAAATATTTCTTCTTTCTCTGAGCAGCCACTACTTGCAGCCCCCTGGGGGTGTTCTTCCCCCTCTGGCTCTTGCCCAGCAGCACTCAGGTTTCAGTGACTCCACGGAGCAGCAGCAGCAGGGACAGCTCTGGCTCAGCTGTGGGGCTCTGGAGGCGAGCTTTGGTAACAGGCACAACTTCACCATCACCACCTTCTGTCACGCAGGCTCTGGGAACCCTCCAGAGCTCACAGTGGGTCCCCTCCAGACTGACAAGTCCTGTTCTCAAGGAAAGAAATTACCAGCACTGAGCACTGAGAGGAGACCCAAAGGGGGCCGACAGTTCTTTAACTGTACCCAGGAAAATGTCCTAATCTGCCCTTTACTCTTCAGGCTTTACTTTGGAACTCTGTCATCAAATAATATGGGAAACTCTATTTTCTGGCTGTCCCCTTGCCCAGTGGGTTGTCAGCTCTGGCACTCAGAGAAATGCATCCAGAGCACGGCAGGGGAAGGGGGGATGTCTGCTGGAAACCATTCCCGGGGAGCAGCAGGATGGAACAGCCACAATTCCAGTAAGAAAACCTGAAGGGGAAACACAAAGCATCAGCCTTGCCTGGGGAGCCAGCGACTGCTTTGGCAGAGCACAGCAAGGTTTCCATCTCTCGTATTGCTAATCAGCTCTGAGATTCACAGAGAAAGAAAAAGTAATAAAAATAATTAAAAACCCAAAAGCAAAGCCTTGGTTAAATCATACCCTGCTGCATCACAAATTTCAGTTTACAGAGCTTTGCAGAGCTCTGTCCTAATAAATCAAAGCCTCCAGTGCAGCACCCTGGTCCAGATACAGGAAGTCTTCTAATGATCAACCCAGCATTAGGAGCATCAGTGTTAATCAGGTTTTATGGATTTATGAAACAAATATACACACTTGTCTTGTTTAATATTATTTTCCACTCAGAACTTTAGTTTAGTACAGATGCCCTGAAATTATACCATTCATAAATAATGCAAGTAATAAAACCTTTCTCTTATTCCCTGGTGCACACCAGTGCAAGATTAAATGTGGATTTAACAAAATAAAAAAAAAAGGTAGAACTTTAGGTTTAAAAAACAAAAAGCAAGTGCTAAGTGCCAGCTACTCAGAGAGGAGGAAGTCAGGGCAGCTTCCAGGCTCCAAGGCACAAATGAGAATTGATTTTTAAGGAGAGAATCAGTGGCCTTGATTTTGTGGTCAGATTTATATGACTGGGTGGATATATTTGGTTGGTGTGGGCAGGGGGTGTGGATGTGAGATCCAAGGGACCCAAGACGCCACCTGGGACCCCTCACCCGGAGAGCTCCTGGGGCTGGGGGCTTGCAGGGGCTGTCAGCCCCCTGCCCACGGCTGCCAGGAAACGGCCAGGACCTTCCCAGCGTGTGGGTGAGGGGAGCAGTGCAGGAGCTGTGCAGGAGATGTTGCAGGATCTGTGCAGGAGGTGCTGCAGGAGATGCTGCAGGAGATGCTGCAGGAGATGCTGCAGGAGATGCTGCAGGAGCAGTGCAGGAGATGCTGCAGGAGCTGTGCAGGAGCAGTGCTGGAGCAGTGCAGGAGATGCTGCAGGAGATGCTGCAGGAGATGCTGCAGGAGATGCTGCAGACAGGTGGAGCTGTCCCGGGCTCGGGGAGCGGTGCTAAACCTGCCAGAGCTTCAGTTCATTTGCTATGCGTCTTCTACATAATTCATAGCCCACAGACTGCTGAAACCAGGAACAATAAATAAATAAAGGAGCAAAATTAGTATTTCTGGGTTAGCTTTCACACAGCAAAGCACATCTACAAGAAAACCGCGGTCTCCCTCTGCTGAATTTGGCCAAAACCTAACCATGGGCAGCTTGGTAGGAGACAACTGCCTTTTCCCTTTCAAATGGGAAGAATCGATGTGATCTTAGTGCTCAGAAGCCTGGGACGAAAGGGGAGGAGGAATGAAAAGAATCAGTGACCTGTGGGGCATTTTGCCTGCTCTGAGCCCCACCTGCGCCTGCAGAGGCAGAAATGCCAGGGAGCTTCCCTGCAGCCTGATCTTTGGCCTCCGTGCTCCCCTGCTGCTCACTTCCCAGAGTTTCCCACTCATTTCTCCAGATGGGACAGATGTGCTGGGGTGAAGCCTCACCTCCCCTGGCACTGCCCAGACCCTGCCCACAGTTTGGGGGGCCCTGGGCAGTGCTGCCCCAGCGAAACAGGCAAGCCCTGGTGGCTCTGTGCCTCTGAACAATCTGAAAGGAGAAAATGGGAATGCCTGGGCTCTGTCAGCTCCTGCCCAGGCTCTGCAGGAGCTGAGCCCTCACACCCAGAGCTTTCCATCTCCTCTCTCTCCCTCCCAGCTGTAATCGCTGAAAATCCAGCCCTGACTGGATGCAACTCCCTGCCAAAAAGTGAGAAAAACTCACTTTTCTGGTTCCTACATAATTTTAAGAAACAAAATCCCTGCTATCCCCCGTGCTCAGAAATGCACTGCACAGCTGCAGCTTTGAGAAGGAGCTGCCTAGCTCCAGGTCAGAGGTGGCAGTGGTGGCAGCTCCTGTGGAAAGCCATGTTTAGGTAAAGGATGCTCTTCCCAGTGCCAAAGAGGCAGCAGATGTGTGCTGGAACCCAGTCCTGCTGCCCACCCAGGAGCCTGGGGCATCATTACTCCTCCCTTGCCATGTGTTTTGGCTCCTGCAAGCATGGAATATTTGCAAAGCATTCAGCATTTGTTGAAATACTCTCCCTGGATCAAAGCTCAATATTTCTTGGCTTCTCTACACTTTCTGAGCTGCCTTCTGCTCACTGTTATATATTTGCCTTTCTCTCCTAGGTTGTTAATGGATCTGAACAGCTTTTGTTTATTGGTTGGGCTTCTCTTCCCAGAGAAGGGCAGCAGAGCTGGGAAGGGGCTGGAGCTGAGGGTGCTGGGGAGTCTCAGCCTGGAGAAAAGGGGGATCAGGGGGCACCTTGTGGCTCTGCACAGCTCCTGCCAGGAGGGGACAGCCGGGGGGTCAGGCTCTGCTCCAGAAACAGGGACAGGAGGAGAGGGAACGGCCCCAGGCTGGGCCAGGGGAGGCTCAGGTTGAATAGCAGAGAACGTTTTTAGAGGAAAAATGATGTGATCTTGCCAGAAGCTGCCAGTTCTTCTTATTGAATTTAGAATCAATAGTGCATCAAGTGGCTTGGGATGTTATTAATCAGAAAATTGGCACGAAGCAGCAGGAGGCAATAACAGCAGAGTGTGCCCACTCCTTTCTTGTGGAGCGGCTGTTGATGACTCCAGGTAGTGCTGATTCCTGCCTGGGACCTGCTTCCCAGGCAAGGCACTGGCACCCAGCAGCGTGCAGGGCTCAGCCTCTCCTGGCACTGCTGCTGGAACCACAGCAAACCCTTCCACCACCTTCCCTCCAGCCCACGGGAAGGGTGGCAAAGCTGGGCAAAGGCACAATTCTTTTGGGTCAAAAGACATGAAAAAAATATGGGACACCGTGCCAGCGCAGGGAAACGATTCCTCATATTCAGAGCATTCAAAGGACCCTGCCACCACCTCCTTGGCACTGCCACCCCGGCTCCCTGAAGCGCAGAAGTGTCTCACAAGCAAGTTCCATGTCTGCAGCACTGGGGTTTATTAACAGGGAAGATGCTCAGCCCTTAGAAGCTTGTCCATGATCTGTTTTCAAAGATTTGAAACCTCTTCTTCTTTTTTTTTTTTTTTTCCTTGCCTTTTATAAAAATATCTGTGTTTGCAAGACCTGTTCAGGGTCAACAGATATAGCAGTATCTCTATAAAAATAACAGGGAATTTCTGAGCCTCTGTGTTCATGGCCTACACAGTACACCAGGGAAAGGAAAATAACTTGAAAAGTATTAGAACATACTTTAATAAGCTCAGGTCTCCTGCCTGTGACCCTGAAAGTGTGTTTATCTTTGGGCTTGTCTTCAGCAATCGCTATTCCACCTTAGGATAAGCACGAATGCATGAATTTACAGCTGCAAATCCCATTTGACTGCATGTAATCTAGTGGTTTTTCATGGAAAAAAGGTCTGAAATGCTGCACCTGCCCTACTCTTGCAGAGAGGGGATTATGTTCTTATATAATTATTGTATGGTTGTGTCTAATTTGATTTCCAATGCCATTTATTTCATCATGTGGCTAACCTGGAAGTAACCTCCAACTGAATCATTATTGAGTCATTAAATTAGTGATTAATAAGCACCAAAAGGAATAGAGGCAATGAGAGCAGCATGCTGGGCTGGGCTGGGCCAGAGGAAAGCAGGATGGAGTTCCTAAAGTCAGCTCTCAGCTAAAAACGTTGGGGTGGATGATCACGGAGGTATTCTCTGCCCTAAAAGAGTCTGTGATTCCAGCACACTGCCACAGTGGCATTTTGGGGGGTAAAACGTGGATACTGCACCATCAAAGCTCAGGCAGCAGTTTTACCTGCTCTGTAAAAGGCAGCTCTAGGTACCACAGTCGTCTGTAATTAAAGTGGGTGATCTTCCCAAATGCAGGATCTGGTTTTTTAGGCAACTCCATATTCTTATATTTGTTGGCCGTTCCCATTTCAGGACTGCACTGGCAGATCAAACACACAGCGCAGTCCTGTGATCCGTGCTGGTGAAGCTCCAGGTGCTTTAGATCTTCCTCACTCAGGTTTATTTATTTATGCATGATGATGTCTTTTCCTGGCAAGCTCTTGACCCTCCTCTTTCATGGCTTGCAGCAAAACTTCCCCAACAATGAGAGCTTGCAGTTAAACCCTCACCCTCGAGTGGTGGCGAGATCAGGCTCGTGATTTCCCATCTCACTATGGGCTCTGGCTTTGTCTCTGCTGCTGCAAAATGGGATTTTTCATATTTCCTCCCAGAAATGGGGCTGTTACGTGGTCAGACTCTCAGCTCCACTGCGTGTCTGAGAGAGGATTCTTGTCCCTGCTTCTGCTGCAGCTTCTGCCTCAGATGTTTAACCAAAGTCATCCAGATCCCCTTGGGTTGACTCAGACCATGGGGCTGCAAATGGAAACCTCCCCCAGCAGGAGCTGCATGCACAACACAAATGAGAAAAGGAGCCAGAGAAAGAGGTGCAGGAGATGGGGGGACACTGGGGGCTTTTCCAGCACCCAAAGCTGGGCTCTGGGGAGCTGGAAGGGCTCTGGGAGGAGCAGCGGGGCTGCCTCAGCCAGCACTCCTGTGCTCGGCCTTCCAGCTGAAATCCTCTCCCTTCTCCCTCTCCTTTTCTTACAAGAATCTCATTGCTACTTTGGATTCTTACAGAGAGTACAGAAAAAATCGAGAGGGACTTGCTGGATACAAGATCCAGCACGCCCAGGCTGGCACTGCAAATGCTGCTGGTTTACAGCAGTTCTGCTGCTCCAGCCACCACGGCTTCCCACCCGTACCTGGTACCACGCAGCAGCGAGCTAGGGATGCAATTAGCATTCCCCAGATATTATCTGTAGCAATTCATAGCCATAAAAGCCAAGAAGTGAGGGAGGCAGAGCCCAGCACTGCACCCACCCCGCAGATTTATTTCATACGCCAGGATTTCTGACAGCCACAAATAATTGGAGTTTCAGCGTAATTTAAAATGCAGCAGCGGCTCCTAGCATGCAGCAGGGCTGTGGTTCGCTGTCAGGAGGACAAACACCGCTCCTTATTGCCCTTTCCCTGCAGGAAAGCAGGAAAGGCTGCCCTCACAGCCGCTGGGAGCTCACAGGAGCCACGCTGCGGGAGGCACGGCTGCCCTGGCTTACCTGCCTGCAAGGAGGCCAAGGCCAAGGTGGGGTTACCTGCCAAGGGAGCCCTGCAGCCCGTGCCAGCCGAGGCAGGGGCCCCAGAGCTGCTGCGAAGAGCGTGGACACGATTTTCCAACTGCTCCCACCCAGGGCTGCTGGGGAGCAGCAGCGTGGGTACGGTGTCAGAGATGAGTGTGGTCACTGTGAATGCTCCCTCGCCCCAGGACACTCTCCTCGGGGGCTCAGAGCGCGTGGATGGAGCTGGGCTATCTCCCTGCAGCCCTGCTGGGCCCCAAAGGCACGGGGACAACTCGGGGGAAACTCCGGCGTTCAGCAACTTTATGGGCAAAGCAATTTATTTTATGATCAAATTACACCAGGGTAATGCTGCCTTTTGCAGCAGACAATCCAGTTCTAGTAATTGCTACCCTGGGGGTCTCTTCTCTTCCTTCTCTGCACACCCAGCCCATTTATAACACTGACGGTGGCAATGTGCGAGCAGAGGGAGGATAATAGACCCTAAATAGCAGCAGCATCTTGCTGGAGGAAAGACAGAGCTTTGTCTTTGCGTTTCCAGGACCTGGTGAGCCTTGTGAGGTGTGTGCCTGTCCCACTGAGCTGTGGCACTTCCCCAGGAGCGGCCGTGGGAAGGGTGGGATGAGGCTGCTCTGCCCCGAGGCGTGCTCTGTCTCAAACTCACACATCCACTGGCCCAAGAGCTGAGTTTGACTGCAGATGAGTTTTGTAAATTGAGGAAAACATGCAAAGTCCTGGTAAAGCCAGCTCTGGGTATCAAGGACTGCCCTTAAAATCCCTTTGCCACCCTGAGGCTGCAGCCCGGGCAGTGGGGCAGCCCCGGGGCTGCGGTGGGGATTTGGGAGGTGTGGGTCCGAACATCCCTGCCTGGGGTGCCCGTGGGCAGCACTCGAGCAGCTTGTTCAGCCACAAGTCAACCCTGCTGTTCTCCCTTTCCTCTCTCTGGCCTTTGGGCACTGCCAGGGAGCCAGGGGCATCCACAGCTTCCCTGAGCTCCCTGCTTCACCCAGAGATTCCTGAGCTCCCTGCTTCACCCAGGGATTCCTGAGCTCCCTGCTTCACCCAGATGTTTCCCTGAGCTCCCTGCTTCACCCAGATGTTTCCCTGAGCTCCCTGCTTCAGCCAGAGCTGGCATTTGCCCTCCTCACGGTGCCCAGGGACCCTGGCAGGTGAAGGTCGAGGCCCTGGTGTGCAGCACGGCTGTGGGAGGCAGCAGGAGGCTGATCTGGCTCAGCTCACGCCTGTCAGAGGGAGGAAAGGGAACAAATGACACTGGAAAATGCATTCTGAAGGAATGTCCTCTACTTTGGGGAAAGTCACACTGCAAGCTGTGCTGGAAGCAAGTCTTGGTCTATTTAAACTGTTTTGCTTTGGGTTTCGAAAGGACAAGAATTTCTCGTGGGGGACAAGCAGCAGCAAACTTCCAACCAGTTGTATAATGTCCTGTAAATATTCCCCAGCCCCTGGGATCCCAAAATAATCCCAATTTGCAAAGAATTTTTGGAGTCTGCACCTCCCGTGTGCCTGTAAGGGTGGGTGGGAGCAGTGGGACATTAATCTCAGCTTTTTGCACCTTTTCTCAGGTGAAGTGAAGGTGGAAACAACATTTTCATTGCTCTGCTTGTCCCCAGAGCCTGGCATCTCGGCTGAGGGGGGGCTCTGACTTCAGCAGCTCAAGCAGCCTGAAACCTGCTGCTTTTTTAATTTATTATCGATTGCTCTCCTGTCTCCAGGGATTGCTGCAAAAGACTAAACCCCTTCTTTATGATGCATGGCATTTCCAGCACACGGTGCCGATGGAGGAGGATTTGGGGTATGGCAATTATTCAGCCACAAACACGGCACTGTTTAACTAATCATCAGTTTTAACATAAAGTCCTCTCATCCCTGAGGATTACAGAGCCATAGATCATCTCAGGGGCTGCTTGGCCTCATTACTGAATAAACAGCACCAAATGAAAGGAGGGCTGGGTGGGAAATGCCCTCCTGGAGTGTCCTGGAGTGTCCCTCAGGGGATGGGGACAGGACAGAACGGGGCAGGACAGGCCAGGCCACTTCTTTTTCTGCTCTAGAATTGTTGTTCTTCATGCCAGTATGGAAACACGTGATCTGAAATATAGTAATGGTTTTTCTTTCTGTACCTGGAGTATGCCCCAAGTCAAATGGAGATAAAAAACTTGCTTTGCTGCTGCCACCACAGATCTTTTTCCGGTAAATTATTCAGCTTTATTAAGCACATAAAGACCTACAAAATCAGTCTTTTAATGTACTTATATAGCCATAAACGAATATCACTGCTATGATTGCATTTTAATGATTTTTTTTATCCTTGCCTAATTTGTATACTTAACGATCACACCAACAGAAAGAGAAATGCTCACTGTGGAAGCTTTCTGCTTAGAGATTGGGTGCACATTGACTCCCCAGCTCCCTGATTGCTGCTCCCTGCTGCTGCTGGCTCCTGTGGCATCAGCCCAGCTGCCTGGTGCCCTGCCCTGCTCCGTGCCCTGGCCCTGCACAGCAGGCAGGAGAGGCTCAGGCTGCTCTGGAAATGCAGCTGCAGCCCCACCAGGGCACTTCTCTTCCCTCCAGCCCTGCGCTGAGGGTTCTGCTGGGGCACAAGGAGCACACGTGCCTGGACCCAGGTTGGTGTGGAGAAAGAAAGAATTACATCCCGACCTTTCCAGAGGGCACACGGAGACCCAGAGCTGGTTTGGATGTACCTCTTGCACCTCACGCTGCCTCTGGGGGGTTTTGGGGGTGGTGGGAGCGCCCCACGGGCAGGAATGGCACTGAAGCTTTGCAGTCTGCACAGACACCCAGGTCCTGTAGGGCTGGAGCCCCTCCAGGCACAGCTCTGGGAAACTGCCCTGCTCCACTTGCCTCAGGGGCTGTGGGGAAGTTCCCCATCCCTGGAAGCGCTGGACACTGGGGCTTGGAGCAGCCTGGGACAGGGCAAGGTGTCCCTGCCCATGGCAGGGCTGGAAGGAGCTATTGGAAAGGCAGGTGAACCCAGTGGGCAGAAATGCTGGTGTCTGACTCCAGCTCAGAGGGCTGAATGATTTCTTTATTATAACTGTGCTGTAACACATTATTATACTATTTAAAGGAGATACTAAAACTACAAACCTACTTGTTCTAACTCCCATATCTAACTCGCTCACAACTCGTGCCCCTCTCTGAGAGTCCAGCCACATTGGATTGGCCACCAGGCTCAAACAATCCTCACCTGAATCTAATTAAGTAATTACTTCAGGTAAGCAATTTGCCAAACGCATTCCACATGGGAAAACAAGGGTCTCCTCTTCAGCTGGAGGATGAGCTTAGAAAAAGCCACTCAAGCACCTTTAAGGGCAAAGAGCTGGGGGAGCATCTTCAGGTTCCACTGATGTGTTTTCCCCTGTAAGTAACTGATGCGAGAGGACTGGAGGCCCCTGAGCCTGTGCTGAGTGCAGGCAGGAATCAGGCTCGGGAGGGTTCCTGCTTTCCCAGGAGCAGAGCTCCATGCCCTGGAAGGCTCCGTGCAGCACACTGCCGTGCTCACAGCCTGCCAGCTCCTGCCAGCAGCAGCGAATAATCCCCTTGCAGCTAAACTGCAGCCACTGAAACAGTTAAACACCTTCTACTGAGAGCTGCAGAACCCCAGTTCCAATTCCGTCCTTTCCATCTCTCTCATGATTTCAAAGACTTCACATGATGGAATTTGGGTGGGGAATTTTTTCTCTCTTTAGCAAGCTGCAAAATGTTTCAGCACACTTTGAGCATATCCTCCAGTTAACTTCTTAAACACACATTTAATTTCTGTGGGGTTTCTCATTCAGTCTCTGAGACCGATGCACAGGTCTCTGCAATCCTTTTCATCTTGGCTCACTGCACACATGGAAATGGGGCTGCAACACAACATGTTATGGCAAAGTTTCCCCTCTCTGCTTCAGGAATGAATTACATTGCAGGGATCTATATTTGGAGCTCTCTGGCACCGCTCTCCATCCTGTGCCTTTTGATGTTTTATACATTTGTCTGAGCTGCCTGTCTGCCGGTTGAGCTGGCTTGAAGTTATCAAAATTTTATCATTTTTCAAGTAGAAAAACACTTTCTCCAGCCCCCTCTCCCCCCAGTTCCAGCATTTCTCTCCCAGCCCCAGCTCCCGCCCGTGCTGGGCGTTGTGTCCTCGGGCTCAGCTCCTGCCAGGGCAGGTGGGAGAGCGGCTGTGGCAGTGCCCAGCTGAGGGAGGGTGGCAGTGAGGATGCTCGGAGCTCCTGACACAGCCCCATCCTCAGAGCCCATCTCTTCCCAGCCCCCTCAGGACCAGGCTGTGCTGCAGGTGTTGGGGGAATGGGGAGGATGCTGAAAGTTGCTGAATTCCTTGTGTTCTCTTCTTCCTCCACTTGTACATTTGTCAGCTGCTTGATCCAAACAATTTCAAGCTGGTTAGAGCAGTTTAGCCCTGGGGAATTCAGGTGGGAGTGCTCGCCTCAATGGACACGGGATGCCTGGAGCTGTGGCTTTGCTCATCCACGCTGAGGTGGGGTACAACAGCTAATCCCAGACATTTGTCCCTCCACACTGAGCCTTGCAGCTATTTCCAGCTTTTCTGGTGTCTTGAGATGTAGCCCACGACCTGCTGTTCTTGGTCTTCCTCTTGGAACTGGCAACCCTCTGCTGGAGCCTGCAGCTGCCTGCTGCTCCTGCCAGCCTTTGGCTCAGAGCTGGGGAGAGGTGGGAAAGTGTCTTCTGCTGTAAGGCCTAGCAAAAGCAGGCAAAAATGAATTTTCATTGCTTCTTTATGATGATTAGCGATTTTGATACCACTGATCACATGCGTTCCCAGAACAGTTGATTAATGAGACCATTTCTGAGCAGAAATAATGAGCCTGTGGCAAAAATATGACAGGAACAGTGAGATCTGTCTGTACATCCCCCTCATAAAAGACCTCAACTGTAAAGAAATTCCTAAAGGTTGTAAACAAAATGGTTTTCTTCCTCCCACCTCCTTTGCCTCCTCCCAAGCCACTGCCATTAGAAATCAGCACATTACCTGGAGATCTCCTGCTTTGGGGTTGTGCACAGAGAATACCAATGTCTTCCTCCTCGTAACAAATGTGAACTTTAGAAATGAAGGGGAGTCAGAGATCAGCTCCTGCAGATCAGTGGGAGCCTCTTCTGCCGCTGGAAAATCAACACCAGGTGTCTGTGGGATGGAGCCCAGGGCTGGGGACTGCAGGATTAGATGGGATTTTGGGAATAAATCCTTCCCTGGCAGGGAGGGCAGCCCTGGCACAGGTGCCCAGAGCAGCTGGGGCTGCCCCTGGATCCCTGGCAGTGCCCAGGGCCAGGCTGGACACTGGGGCTGGAGCACCTGGGACAGTGGGAGGTGTCCCTGCCATGGCAGGGGGGCACTGGGGGGGTTTTGAGGTCCCTTCCAACCCAAACCGTTCTGGAATTCTGTGATTCCATGAAAACACCTGGCAGATGATGACTCCAGACCAGGCTCAGGGGGTTTCCACAACATCCCTGAGTCCGGGGATCTCTCAGCCCCCAGTACTGCCTGAGCTGGGCCCTGCTCTGCCCCAGCCTTCAGCTCGAGGTTCTGGGGCTGAGAGTGGCAATAAAGGTGCAATTAAGTTGAGACACAAGAAGAAAGAAGATAAATTATGGCCTTGCATTTATATAGCACATTTCATCCCAAACCATTGAGTTAAGTGATTGATATACAAATTACATTTTGAGAGATCACTCACTCTCTCCTTGCCTGACATGCAGATATATATAATGTAATCATTATTTTTTAAAGCAAACTTACTTATTAATGCAAACCCTACAATTGGGGTGAGCTCTTCTGGGCAAAGATGAATCAGAAGTGACAAAACTCCACCATCTCATGACGAGCATGCTTAAGAATGAATGGAATAATTTAGATACTTGGATCCCTCCATCACAGCAAGTTCAAAGGCAAACAGAAAATGCCTCTCTTCTCTAAGGATTCAAAACAGAGTTTGCTAAAATGTAATTAAGCACAAAGTCCCTTGAAATCAATCACTTCCAGAAACCAATACCCACCTTGCTGATTAGGCACTGGGTAAGCCAGGGGCAATTAATGCATTAGTATGAAAATTATTAACTGTGAGAGCAACCAGTTTGGATGGGATAATTGCTCTGAGAAAGACTACTCGATGGTGAATATCAGCAAAGTGGTGTCTTTGGGAGAGGGGACGCTACTATGTTAACAGCAGCTAATTAAAAATGACCTAATTCTCATTAATAATCTTTTTGATTGGATGCAAACTGGAATCTGGGAGGCTAATTGGGACATCGGCGCCCGTCACCCCAGCTGATGGCAGCTGGGAAGGTTTCTGCTTTGTCCCAGGGAAAAGGGGCTCTTGTCCCACCCTCCTGGCAGTGGGAGGTGCTTTGGATCTGAAAGGTGAGGGTCCGGCTCCTCATTAGGTCATTTTTGAGCTGTGCCCGGGTAGAGAGTGTTTTCAGCTGTCCATCCCTGCCCAGCAGCTCCCTGCCTTGTCCTGTGCAAGAGTGGCTGTAACTGTGCTGTAACCCTGCAAATGCCACGGCCAAACTCCATTCAGCAACCAGAAACCAGCCCAGGGAAACGCAATCCACCGGGTTTAACCACTTGGAGCAACGTGTGATGTTTCTAAATTTTCAGGCATGTGTTTGCTCAATGTGGCTGAGAGGAAGTGTCGGGCAAAAATGTTTGGTTTTCATACGCCTGCAGTTAATGACCAATTTTCCACAAATCATAATAGTTTTACACCATTAGCTTTATAATTAAGTCTTTATTACGTGATCCTGTTTACTCAGCACACGCTGGGGTTTGACAGCAGCCCTGTGGCTGCCAGGCTAGAAATGATTTGTGTCACAGAGCAGCTTCCAGAGGATGGCTGAGCCCCCCTGGCAGCACCAGAGACCCCTCTCGGGGCCAGGGGAGCACCAGGACGCGCAGATAACCTGGTGTGGAGCCAGCCCTGGAGCTGTGCCCTCCTCTGCTGGCTTCCAGGGGATGGATTCCCTCTGCTCCAGGGGAAGAACCAGCTCTGATCTGTCAGACACCTGCCCGAGGGTGGGCAGGGCACCCCTCACCTGTCAGAAGGCTTGGCCTGCTTTGATCACAGAATTCCAGAAAGGTTTGGGTGGAAGGGACCTCAGAGCCCCTCCAGTGCCCCCAGCCACGGCAGGGACACTTTCCACTGTCCCAGGTGCTCCCAGCCCTGTCCAGCCTGGCCTTGGGCACTGCCAGGGATCCAGGGGCAGCCACAGCTGCTCTGTGCCAGGGCTGCCCACCCTGCCAGGGAACAATTCCTGCCCCAAATCCCATCCAGCCCTGCCCTCTGGCACTGGGAGCCACTCCCTGTGCCCTGCCTCTGGCAGGGGTGGCTGTCTCAGGACGGGGCTGTGGCTGCACCCAGTGCATGGAAAGGACACGTTTCAGCTGTTCCCCCAAACCCTTCTCTGCAAACAGGTTTTCCTCCTGTCAGCCACAGCCAAAAAGGAGCTTTGCTGCCTGTGAATAAAGATGTGGGTGATGCACTGGCCATCGATATTCCTTCCAGAAGGGAACAAGGGCTGCAGTCTCTTATGTCCCACGAGGGTGAAAGGTGGCAATCAGTGAATTAATCCCTAATTGAGCATTATACCAGTGCCTCAGTGGCTGAAGAATTAACGACAGAAAAACAACCACAAATAATGTATTGACCAAAAATATCTAAGTTATTTGTGTAAATTATTGGCAAATAAATAAATTGACCAATCACTATGAGCTCCTTTGCTCATTTCACAGAATCACAGAATATCCTGAGCTGGAAGGGATCCACAGGACACCCCAAAATCCCCACCCTGTGCCTGAGAGCGTTGTCCAAGTGGTCAGTGCCCCCAGCCAGGGTCAGCGCTCCCCCAGCACAGGTACCCAGGGAACAGAGCACTGCTGGGCACCCTGGGCAGGGCCAAGCATAAAACACCCCAAAAGGCACGCACTGAGGGGCAGGGTGGGGTGCTCCATCCCTGCAGGCTCTGCTCTTCCTCACTGCCTCCCCCACCCTCTGCTCCAAAGCTGCCTCCAGTCACCCTGGCAATATTCCCCACAGCTAAAGGGGAATCAGGACCTGCTGGACCTGCCTCACTGGCATCACACCATTCTGAAGGGGACTTAAAGCAGCATAAAGTTCTTGTGGCAGAGGAGGAGCTGAGTGGGTTTTTGGATTTACACTGCCTTATTCTGCTCGAGATAAAGCCCAGCTCAAAATCCCTTAACTCTTTTTGACAACAAATTAGTTTCAGATCAAGGGCTCCTGATCTGTCCCAAAATATGACTTTCACTTCCAAATTATTCATCTTGCCAGAAACTGTTGCTAACAGAAAAAAAAAAAACAAAAAAAAAGGCAAATTTTTAATGGCTTGTATAACGTCTTGTTCACTTTCAGTTTTCTTCATAGAAAATTCTCTTTGTCACTTCATGCCAGAGAGCAAACTCTTCTATCACGCTAATTCAGCAAGGCAGCCCAGGATTTTGGGTAGAAGCTCTGTGGGTGTTTTGTGCAACCTCAAAACGCAGCATCCCTTCCCCAGGCTGGGCAGAGTGACCCATGGCAATCCCCCAGCCGCAGGAACAACGGCCCAGTTTAGGACAAAAAACCCCAAAATCAGACATTTCGCTCAGGATACTGGGGCTGGTTTGGCAGAGAGCGTTTTCGATGTTCTAATTGCTTGGAGAGAGAAGAGGAACTGCAAAGCCCCAGGAGCTGCTCGTGTCCTGCAGCCCGGGGTGGGCAGGACACCCAGGGGATGGAGCCTGCCTCCTCCTCCTCCTCCTCCTCCTCCTCCTCCTCCTCCTCCTCCTCCTCCTCCTCCTCTCCACCGCTGCAGCCTTCGCCCTGGGAACAGCACATCCCGAGAGGCTGCAGAAGGAATATTACGTACTTCAGGGAGAATAAGGATATTTTCCCCCCTTTTAATTGTTTGCTGCTTGGCTAGTTATTGATTAACTTTTTTTGCAGAGTTGCTATTTGTTTTTCTTTGCAATATATTGCCTTCTCGAGGCTTTTAATCAACTGTAGTTGCTTGTGATTACCTCTCCAGCCTGGCTGGCTTATCCCACATGCTCAGGCAGGGCTCGCCTTGCTCCGTGTGTGGAACTCCTGCAGCCCTGCTGCTCCTTCCCCCGCCGAGCCTGAACCTGGGGACTTCAGCCAAACACATCGGCACAAGTGCAGGCTCTTCTGCAACAACTCCACCTTGTCCTAAACCCTACCAACTCCACCTTGTCCTAAACCCTACCAACTCCACCTTGTCCTAAACCCCAACAGCTCCACCTTGTCCTAAACCCTACCAACTCCACCTTGTCCCCCACTCCGTGCAGAGCTCACATCCCCATCCCATCCTCCCTCTCTGCTTCTTGGAGGAGTCCTTAAAGGAAGGTTCCTGTTGCTGAGCTGGGACATTTCAGCAGGTGTTCTGGCTGCAGCTGGAGCAAGGCTGGCACAAGTCTTCTCTTGGCTTAATGATTAATTGTATCCAGGAAAACTATTCCACAGGCACAACAATCAGCACTCAGTGTTTCCAAATGTTAGTTTCTTCTATAAATGGGTGTTGGCGAAAAGCAGATGGCAAAGATAATTCACTGTCTGCTGCAAACGCTCGCCCATTGTCTTTGCCTGTTGCTGCTCTCTCCAGTCAGGCTCTGTTTGCAGTTCTCTCCTCAGCTCTGTGCCGTGACAGGCTGTGATTTATGGGGATTTTGTCTGCTGCTTTATTTGCAAACCTCTTCTGGGATTTGCTGTGAGGTTGGAGAGGTCCCTGTGAGGCTGAGAGAGGGGGCTTAATTCGGGTGCTCTCCTCAGAGCAGCAAGCTCAGCTCTTTCTGCCCCAGCAGACACTGGAGGAGGACCTTTGGGCTTTATGGCTTCTTAATCACCTTCTTTGGCCACCTGAGCAAAGAAAGGTTCAACCAGCTGTTAACAGGGAGCTCCTGAGTTGTAGGAATCGCCTGTGGCTGCCTGAGGCTTCTCCCTCCTGTACCTTGCACTGCCCAAGAGGAAGGTGGGAGTGACACCAGTCCTTTTACTACATCAAAGGGTCTTTGGATGCTCTTGGATCCCTCCTGAGTGAAGAAGCTTTGGTATCTGACTGCCCCGATACCCTGGAGTCACCACCAGCTCCCACCTATCTCTGAGGCCTTTCCCACGTGGACCTCAGCATCCCACCTCCGCCTGCAGCCGCTGCTGTTTCTCCCTGGTGTCCCTTGGGTCAGGTGTTCTCTTTGTTTACCGTTCTAGGAAGGGTTCCTTAATTAAATTATGACTTGCTTGCTTTTTCTGCTTGTTCTGCCCTGCAGAATTTCCTCCCCCAGAGCATCCACCACACCAGTGTTTCTGTGATCTGAAGACAAAGTAGTCCCTGGGAGTGCCCTTGGCCCCTTTGAGACACCCATCATTGAAAAGGCCCAAGAACCTCAACAGACTGAAACTCCTCGTGTCAACTCCTCAGCAGCTGGTGAGACAAGAAATCAGCTAGCTGGAGGCTTCTAGAGAAGCAGGAGGAATCATTCTCCAAACTAAACAATGCCGATTTTCCTGCCTGCACAGCAGTGAAAGAAGTTCCTGCGTTCAGCCCCGCTGCAGCTGCTCCTTGCTGGGGTTTCTTACCTCACACTCCAGGAAACATAGGACTTGTGAAAACATTTGGAAATGTGAAAAAAATCTCTCAACAAACATCAAGGTTTCTGTTCAAACCTGTTTGTTTTGGTACTCCAGCTGCAACTTTTCATGGTACAAAAACACATCCCTCCTGAAATTCGGATCTGAGTGCTCCTGAACATTCAACTCAAAGTCAAAACTCAAAGCTTTGAAGTTCATGTATATTACAAGGACAGAGAAACGTCTCTCATCCTCAGAGTCAATGAGTGTATAACTCTCTCTGAGGCCAAATTGCCTGTGTAGGACGTCCCTCATTACTGTAACACCAATAGAAGCCTATTTTTATTCAGCTTTATGTCTTGGAGACAATCCAGAGCAGCTCGTACAATCCTTGCTGACTCCAGGCTGACTCACACCCTTAACTCACACATGCCATTGTCTTTATTCAGATTTCCCACTTACACTGCAGGCATCTGACATTGCTTAATTACAGCTTTTTTTTTTCCAGCCTATATTCCTTTTGTTCCCCCCCTTTATATTTAGTATGTTTATAAAGGGGTAGAGCAGGCATTAATGAAGATGTTTGGATTTCAAAAGTCTTTGGTAGCACTGGAGAGGGATGGAAAAATTCCACCCACAGAGTGAGCGGAGATTTTACCAACCCCTGCCTGGTCCAGCCACGAGAGCCTGGCATGGTGCCACCAGGGCCAGCAGCCAGCACAGCCTGGGGACAGCCACGACCTGGAGGAAAAGGCCATTACAGCTCCTTAAAGATGAAATGGCATAAAATGAATTTTTGCATCCCAGTTTGCCTCCAGGCGGGATCTCCTCGAGGGGTTTGCCAAGGCTCCCCCAGTGCAGCTGCCCAGGGAGCCAAGGCAGGCTGAGCCCAGCCCCAGCCAGGGTGGGAATCACCCAGGAGCGGCCTGGGCTGGGAGGGAATCACTCTCCTCCCCGGCCGGGGGCTGAAGCACCAAACCATGGCACCCCTGGCTTGTCTTGGCTCGCAGCTCCAGCAGTGGGGCTGGGATCTGGGTCCTCTCCTCTCAGCCAGCACAGCCCCCCTGCCTGAAGCGCCCTGTCCTCTGCCAGCCCCAGGCAGATGCAGATGGAAAGCCTCATCCTGCCAGATTTTATGCAAGATGTTTTATTTATACTCTTCCTCCCTGATTATACCCTGCTTGAAATAGAGCAACACTTTTTACTTCCACCAGTGCTCACCAGTCCTGTGCACTGGTTAATTTTGCCTGCAGATGGTGAAAAAAAAATAAAGGGATAAAGATCTCCATGGCTGGCTCCCATTGCCCAGCCCAGGAGAGCACTGCCCAGCCCAGGAGAGCACTGCCCAGCCCAGGAGAGCACTGCCCAGCCTGGGGAGCACTGCCCAGCCCGATCCTGGCACTGGGGACATGGGGAAAGCTGGGGTGTCCTGCACTCCTCAGCTCATTTTCCAGGTGATAACCCCACTTTATCCTGCCCCTTTCACTGCCTGCTGGAAGTGAAGAAGATGCTGTTGCTCGGAGGGGAGGTGGGAGTGCAGGAGGTGCTGAACGGAGCGTTGCAGACATGCGGGGAAATGGATTTAATGGTCGGAGCTGCTGCCCCGGAGCCCGGGGAACGAGGACACATCCGAGCGTGACTGCAGAGGAGAATTGGCCCAAAGCCGCTGCGTTTAACAGATTACAGCAGATTATCCTCAATAATGATTGCTTTCTTTGGAGCTGGATTTCACACACCGGGTTTACAGCCCGGACGCACAAATTGGCAGAGAGCTGACGTGGGCTGGGTGAACAAGCGTGAGGGGATGCAAGGTGCTGTTAATGGGCTGATATTGCCAGAAACTCAGGTGTACAACAGTGCAAACTTACACTGGCCTTCTCCTAACTTCTTCCTCCACACTTGTTTCATACGAGACTGAGAAGTGAGGAGCAGAGCACAGCTGCAGTTGCCAGAGTGACTGCAAGCTGTGGAGATGAACAGAAAGCTTCAAAGAATAAAACTTTGATGAAAACCAGAAGCAAAATTGTATGAAAAGGAAAATGTTCTTTCTGTTTCAAAGAAATCATGCATTTTCCAGAACACACCATTGGCATTTCTGAATCCAAATGCCTACAGATCAAGAAAGAAACTCATTGAGAAGTCTCCAGAAACACAGGCAGATAACAAAGACAGCTTTTACCCTTCTTTCCCTTGTCTGTTTTATTTCACAGGGAGAGAGGAAAAGAAAAGAAAACTGTAGAGAAGGCAATTGGAAAAGTCAACACTTTCCCATTTCTGACACAGAAATTTTCCCGTTTCTGACACAGGAACTTTCCCATTTCTGACACAGAAGCTTTCCTGTTTCTGGCACAGAAACGTTCCCCTTTCCTGCGCTGAGCTGCACTGGCGGCTCTGGCACTGACCCGAGCAGCGTGTGCAGGATGCAGGTGTGGGACAGCCCAGGTGAGGCCCGGGGCACGGCCAGGGGTGTTTCCTTTTGCTCCGACGATGAAATATTCCGGAGGCTCCCTGGAGCACTGCCCGGGTGGGGCTGTCCCAGGGGACTCTGCCCTGTCCCCCGGTGAGTGGGGGCACAGGGCTGAGCTGGGGCTCGCTGCAGCCTGCCTCTGCTTCTCTGCCAGGCTCTCTCTGTGCCTGGGGGTTTTGGTTGGGGTTTTGGCTTTTTTCTTTAAGGGGAAGAAAAGAGAATCTGAAGAGTTATACAGTGATTGTAATGCACGCAGAGATTCCTATGAGACAGAGAGAGTCCAAGAAATGAAACATTTTTCCTAGATTATAACAGAATTATAGATGAACTTCTTTTCTCTTTGAACTTTCTTCTTGAACCCAACTTTCTTTTTGTTTCTCTGGATTCCCTCAGGGGTGGCCTCTCCATTCCCATGCCTGCTTATGCCAGCCTAGAACAGGCAGCCAGCCTGGAATATGCTTTGCTCCAGAGGACACAGCCAGGAGCCTTTGATTTGCCTTTGTCTGGATGCTCTTGCTCAGCTGATGAGCAGATCCTGGCTCTCTTTGAAGAGGCAGATCCCAGCCTGGAGTGCTGGTATCAATAAATAGAGTTCAACAAACATCGTTTCAATAAATGGAATTCATCAAAGCACGAATGGGAAACTGGATAATTAAAACTTATTAGACCTGCCCCTGTGAAATGCTGGTCCTTGCTCAGGAGAGCAGGACCCTTCATGTACCAACTTTCCCTGTTTTATCAAGGACAAAAAACGAGAACTGCCCATGAGAGAAAAACCATTTACAAGGATTTTTGGTTTTTTCACACCTCCAAGCCATTTTTAACATGGTCAAGTTGATACAAAGGCAGTTTTAAATAATTTCTTATCTAGCCACAGAATTAGAAAAGGAAATGTTAGTTGGAACAAAGTGTTTCCTTCAGTGCAAGGGTTTTTCTCTCCCAGCTGCTCTGCTTTCAAACACACAGAGAGATTACAGTTATTTGTTTTATATTGCCAAAGGTACTGTACGAGTGTATAAATTTATGACTGGTTTTGGAGATCAGATTTATGGCAGAGTTTAAACCAATTTACATTAAAATGAAAGCTGACCTCATTCACCCTGTTTTATGATCATTACAACAGCAGCCTAATCTAGATCATTTCTTTGTTGGTGCTCAGTACAAGCACTTTGAATGAGTTTGTTGCTGTGGATTTGAGAGGATTTGTGTCTTCCTCTCCCTGGCTTTACTATGTCAGGCTTTTTTCTTTTTTTGCTTTTCTTTGTTTTTCTCCCTATTTCATTAATCTGTGGGAATGTTGACCCATCCTACAAACCCAAACACCCACCTGGCCGTGCCTGCAGGATGCAAACCCCTCCAGCCTTCCTCCCTCCCTGTCCCGTGAGCTCCGGGAGCAGGTCTTGTCAGGAGCACGACAATAATTGATCGTAAAAGGATTTCTGCCGGTCTCAGTCATGCTTTCCCTGCCACATTTACTCCAACATATGTCTGCAATCTACTGGGGCAACACAAGCGGATCAGCGGCCACATGACTGCACTTGGGAGCTAAAAATAACCTGCTGAAGTGAACACATTCGGTTCTTTATGCAAAACGCCTCGTGTTAAGTCTCTGTTTGCACTGCTGATCAAATGTGTGTTGAAATATCCATGGCCTTGATGTCTCATATTCACAGAAAAGGGCTTTGGCAGCCAAAAATCCCACCCACCACAAAGGCTTAAATAGCAGGCACATTAATCTGTTTAATTTCTCCATTCTCGGCTGTTTTGAAGGTCAGGTGTTTGCCTGCTACACCTCAACAGCTTCCAACCAGCAAAACAAAAAATAGTTAAAATTAGACCATTAGAGAGAAGTGTCTCTGAGTAGTCATTCAAATCCAAGAGGAAATTTCAATTAGAGCGTGCTTGCTGCTCCTCGACGTTTGCTTTCCGCTCATCTCCGAGCCCCGAGCCCCGAGAAGATGAACTAAGCTGTGTGTGCCTCCAGGTGTGAGCTGTGGAGGTGTGCTGGGTGGGAGCCCAGCCTCCACCTCCACCTGGAACCCTCCAGAAACTACCGCCAGCATTCTTTCCTCACTGGTAGCAATTAATTATCAGCTACTAAACGAGGACAAACACTGAACTGAGAATCACAGAACGGCCTGAGCGTCTCCACACATCTTTTAAACCCCTGCAGTGACTCCACCACTGCCCTGGGCAGCTCTGCCAAGGCTGGACAATCTTTGGTGGAGAAATTTTCCCTAATATCCAATCTAAGTCTTGTTCCCTGGGAGAAAAGATCAGCCTCCACCTCTGCACAGCTCCTTTCAGGGACTTGTAGAGAGCAGTGTGGTCTCCAATGTGCCCAAATATGTATATATATACATTTATTTATTCGCAGTTCATAACCTTTCCCATTAGTAGCCTCAAAACATTTCTGTAAAGCACAGTAAAGCTATTTATGGGAGGGAAGAGAGACAGCAGAGATGGTTTGAGGACAGACTCATTTTCCTCCGTTCTGAGCTGTCTCTAGCTGGAAGTTGTGCATCTGCATAACACAGCTCCATGCCATGAAAATCAAAAAGCCTGAGCCCTCTGAGTAACAAAGACTAGTAAAAAGGCATTTAAAAAAATCCATGGTGCTTTCTGCTGCAGAACAAGATGCAGCTTTGGGGGTTGTGAGCTTTGCACGAAAGGTGCAAAGCGCTGCACAGAGCTGCCTGTGTGGGCAAAGGAAACGCAGCTCGGAGCTCTCGTGTTCCAGAACTCCCTCCTGAAGGGGCCTTTGTGCCCCTGGTCCCTCCTGGGGCAGCGGAGGGTCCCTGCAGACACAGAGCCCGGAGTTCCTGCCCTGCTCCTGCTGCCCCGAGGGGCCGGGGGCACCCCTGGGCTGTGCCAGCCGGGCACAGGGACAGAGCAGGGCATGGGCAGAGCAGGGGAAGGGGCTGGCCTGGGGCCTTCTGCCTTGGAAAATACTCATTTTTTGAAAAGGGCCTTTGTTTTGTGTAACACTCGAGGAGCAGCCTTGGTTATTCCACAATGAAATTTCTCCACGGGAGCTGGGGGGTGTCGGTGTCGCTGTTGGACACGAAGTAAGTGCACAAAGGCTTGGGAAGTTCAGAGGCCAAAAAAGAGAGCGTTTTGTTTGAACATCTGGTATTTATAGAATTGCAGAGGTGACCATGGACTGGAGGATGGAATTACCACCTCTCCAGCCACACTGGGCAAACCAACAGTACATCAATTCTCTCCTCCCACAGAGAAGAATGAAAAACAATTATTATTTACATGGACAGTGCATGAGAACTCCAGTAGAAATATGTAAACATCAGAAGGCTGAGCAAGTTTTATGAGAATTTTAAAAGAACTATAAAAGCAAACTTAACACTTAAAAATCAGGGCAACGTGTGGGCACCTTTTGCACTGAGATGGCTCCGCTGGGGATCTGCTTCCAGCAGGAACACCGAGAGCAGTCCTGCAGAGCAAAGCAGTGAGGGGAGCAGGGCACAGAGCCGCGTGCTGCCACTGGCCCCATCAGCACTGCCACCCACGCTGGCACCCCGTGCCACAGCACTCCCCTGACATTTCCTGGGGTCTCAGTCCCACATCTCCTCCCTGGGCTGTCAGCAGATGTGACACACAGACACAGAGCAGCAAAGACTGCTTCTGACAGCTCACGTAAAAGAAATGTGAGGGAAAATGGATTGAAATAAAGTAAGGAATGAGGGCACTGGAGGTGTCCATACAGGGACTGGAGGGCTCTGGGGTCCCTCCCAAACCATTCTGGGCCTCTGGGATATTTGTGGCTGCAGTTTGCACTGATGGGGGAAGCCTGGATGCTGCACTGGCTGGAGAATGGTGCTGGAAAGGCCGGCTCACTGTGCCCTGAGCTCCAAAGGCATCAAAACATGTGTTCCTTTTAATTATCCCCACAGTCTCACATAATCACTTCCCTGGTCAATTAATTTAATTACTTTTTGGATAATTATTTTCCTCAATGGTGCACTGCCCCAGACTGTGATAGTTGTTGTGCTGCAGAGCTGTGAGATGGGAGAGCCTTGGCTTTGAAAGGCACACAGAACATATCAGCAAAACACACGTTTGTAACACAGACACCTGAATTAATGACATCCCTTTGGAGCTGAGATGGAACAATTCCTCCTCTGCATGGCAGAAGAAAAAAGCAATTTGTGGCAACAGTAAAATTGGTCAAAACATGTGAAAAGGATTATTTTTTTCATCTGTGTAGGTTGCTTTGAGTCAGAGTCTGATCTAACACTTGGGAAAATGTTGAACTGGGCTGTGGTGGGATTTAGGGAGCACTGGGAGTTTTCTGAGTGCCAGCAGCATCCTCAGGCAGGGCAAAGGCAGCAGCTGTCTGCAAATACCGGGTGGGAAACGAACTCTCAGCCCTGTCATCTCACTGGGACACAAGATGGGAAACCTGGTGCTCAGCTCAGAGCTCACAGCAGCTGCCAGGACAAGGCTGGAATGCAGGAAAAGGGGGTTCCTGAATTGCCTGGGTTCAGCTCGATCTTTGGAGCAGACAGGGAGCTGAGAAGTGCTGCCAGGGGAGGCTGTGGAACCAGAGGATGGAAACAGAGCTGGGGGATTCATGGAGAGCAGGTCTGTAAAGAGCTCCTGAAGCAGCAGGCAGGGACTCACCCCTGCTGCGGGGCTCAGAGCATCAGGTTTTGTGCCTCCCCCTGCTCTGGGGTGATGGGAAGCGCTGGGCACAGCCCTGGGGCCCTGTGCCAGGGGTCCCTGGTGCCAGGAGATGCCCCAGAGCCCTGGGAGTGCCCAGAGGAACATCCCAGCCCTGGGCAGCACCGCGAGGCTCCTGCTCACATGCTGCGAGGGCTTTGGGCTCTGCTGAAAGCAAGTTTGCTTGGATGGACACGAACCCCACAGAGCAGAGATCATCTGAGCAGGAGGAAGATGGATGGACAGTCTTAATTAACTGTTTCTTGTGTCATATTCTTAATAATTTGGTTGCTATCCCTGCACTCTGTTACTAACTTCATTAAATTTACTTGCCTCAAGGGCATTTCTACCTCTTACAATCAGCCTCTCTCCTGTCAAAGATAAATTGCCTGATGGGATAAGTTGATCCTACACGAATGCAGCTTGCTTTGAACCTGTGGTGATAAGTAGCACCAGACAGGAGGTTTTTCTGTTGTTTATCTTTGTACTGATACGGCATGGAATAAAAATGGGTGTCACTCTGCTGGCTGAGCCGCATCCATCAGGCTGAGCAGAGATTAGAAAATACTGCTCAACTTAAAGAAACAAAAGGAAGTAAACTGGAACACTTAGGAATAGACTTCTAGTTCTTTGATGTGTGCATTTAATATTGATGTGCTGATGTGATCAGTTTCAAAATTTAATCTTTTCTAGTAGATCAAAACCAAGCTCCCCAGTTTTATTCCCAGAATGGATTTGGGCTGGAAGGAACCTCAAAGCTCATCTCTGTAGATGATACTTTTAAAACAGCTGACAGGAGCCCCGTGTCCTGCACCTGCTGGCTCTAGAGCCTCCTGACATCTCTCTGCTGGTGCCCTCTCCCCCCAGGCTGGAGATCTCCCAGCCAGGGAAATTCCTCATCCCTTGGTGGAGCAGCAGGAGCTCAGCCCAGCTCTGCAGCCCCTCTGCAAATTCCTGTGCTGCCCGAGTCCCTGAGTGCTCCTGCCGGGGCTGAGCCACCCAGCACCCAGAGCTGACAGAATCCGTGCCAGAGTTACAGCAGCTGACGTGGCTAATCTCTTAATTAACACATATTTTATAAAGCACTTCATGCCTATGATAAAAAAGCATTGAAACTTAATGCACTACCTCAATAACAGCATAACCTACTTTCTTCCAAATAAGAAAGCAGGGAATTGCTAGACATCAATGCATCATTTGCTAATGAGTTGTAATTCTGTATTAATTTACCAACGAGCTGATTAGATATGAGAGATTTACAAAATATATTAGAGACTGTGGTTCAAGAAAACCAGCTCAACATCAGGGAGTGATTAACCCAGGCCAGGGCCAGGCCCGTGCTTGCACCTGTAAATGCTGTTGTCACTGCTGGTGCTGTATTGCTGTTATTCCATCCAGGAAAACCCAGATTTGTTCCCCCAGATTTGCCATTTTGGGCTGCTGGAGGTGGTGGAGTCCTCACTCAGGAGCACCAAACCCAGCACATCTGGCCAAACATCTGGACTGAAGCTGTCAGTATGGGAAGATCCAAGCCAGGCCATCCCACTGGGGAGAGAGCACAGCCCTGCCCAGCCCGGCACCTTTCACTCCCTTCTCCCCTCTGGGAGCTCTCAGCTGCTTTTCCAGGGAGGGATTCCAGACCTGCCTGGCTGCTGCTGCTCCCCTCTGCTCCCTGCCCTGGCAGCTAAACCCTGCAGGCTCCCAGACAAGGGCAGGGACCAAACCAGCCCAGTAAAACACATCCAGGCTCTCCTTCCCCAGCTCAGGAAACACTTTCCAGCTCATCCCAATGCATTTCAGAAAATGAGGTATTCTGGCTTTATTTCCCAAAAATCTTTTCAAATCCTTTCAAAGTTCATAAAGTTATTAACAAAATTAATATTTGAAAATGGCAGTATTTTGTAGCTACATCCATTACATTTAAATAACAAGCCAAAAATGGATTTTTTTTTTTCTTAGAACATTAAGTCCTGAAGTCTTCCTGAGAAGCTGCAGTGCCAAAGTGTTGGCATTTGTGGGGGGAACCCGGGGTGTGCTCTGCTGCCACGTGTGCAGTGATGCAGCAGCCCCTGCTGCAGGATGGGGTCCCTTCCATGCCGGGGTGAAAATATTTGAATTAATTATTTTTATATTTCTTACACAAGATCCCAGATGTTCTAAGTAGGTTATACAATTTTTGGATTAATATTGAAACTTTTAATGGAGATCACCCAAAGCCATTTTCTGGGTAGGAAGGGATGGGAATTAGGGAAGTTGAATAAATATTTGATCTTAAAGTTTCACTTAAATGAATGACTTGTGTGCATAAATAGCATGGGAGCTGTCAATAAAATCATCCTCAAACTCTGTCAAATAGAAGAGTAATTATGGCTTCTGCTTGTTGCTAACAAAGTGAAACGTTAGCTGAGCTTACACAAAAACAAACACCTTCTGATTTCATTGAAGATTCATGCTAATGTGCCAAATTGCCAGCCTAAATTTAATTGCTCTTTTTTATCTCCCTGAAATGATAAGAAGCAGCCACAGAAGTGGTTCTGGTGACCTTGGATTTACATAGGCCTTCATTGACAGGAAATGTACAGCTTTTATTTCTGACTCAGTAACTTCACTGGGAATTGCAGGATCCCAGTCCCCTTCCAGGATTCCATCCTGCTCTGCAGAGCTCAGCCTGAGGTTCACATTTCATCGGATTCATCTGAGCCCCCATAGTCCAAGGGAACAATTTTTCCCTCTGTGGGACAACCCAAACCCAAATGTTGTACTTCTTTAAAGACAAGGTGGCTCCTTTTCCTTCCCCATTTGTGTTTTGAAACAATATATTTGCAGAACTGAAAAATATCACCCAGCTACTTCCCATCTCCATGGCAACCCCCTGCTCTGGCTCCAATTGATAAATGCTTCGCCAAGCCCGCTACTGTAGGCTGGTTGCTGCAAAAATTATCCATTTCCACTGACAAACAAGTCTGTAGTGGTTAGCACTGGGTGGACAGCACAGCCTGGTTTTAGCCCTTGCACGCCTGAGCATCCTTCCTTTATCCTGGAATATCCAGGAATTGCAGCAGAGCTCAGTCCATGTCCCAGCTGTGACTCGGCAGGTTTGAGTTAAGGGTCAGAGTCACCAAACCATGAGCCCACAGGAGAGGGGGATGGCAGGATCCCTCCTCCAGCCCCCAGGCACTGAAAGCTGCTGCTGCACATCTGTCCAAGCCAAATCCTCCTCCAGGAGCCAACCTCTGCAGGAGCAGAGAGCAGAGAGCGCGGGGATGTCCCTGCTCGTGTCCTGGGCTGAAACCCGGGCAGGATGGAGAGCAAATCCAGGGACAAGGGAAGTTCTCCACGTTTGTGTTCTCCTGCACAAGCCAAGGGGCAGAGCTGCACAAATGAGCTGGAAATCCCCGTCCAAAGCCCTTGGCCTTGCTCCTGCTTTTGACTCCTGTTCGGTGGGATCTGTCTTTGAGCCGCAGCCTCACGGGCTGGTCCTGCTGGAGGGGCCCTCCAGGCAAGGCTCAAATGACCAATTACTGTCTCTGGTACTTTGAATCTGCTGTCACAGCCTGCAGAGCTTGAGTCAGTAACCTTCAAAAATGCAAAGTTCATCGTGGGATGCCTGCAGCTGCATCCTCTCACATCGCTGCCTGCCAGGGAGCTCTGGGGCTTGCGGCTCCTCCTCTCCTGGCTGGGCTCTCTGGAGATGTTCCCAGCACAGGGGCCAGCTCCTGGCCTCGGGAGCAGCCCTGGAGGGTGGCAGCTCCTGGCTGCTCCCTGCAAGCCCTGCCTCGGCCAGAGCAGCTGCACACCCCAGCCAGGCAGCGCCTCGGGAGGCTGGAGAGCCCAGCAGGGACCTGGCAATGTCCTGGGCGTCTGTGGCTCCAGAGGGTGACAGAGGTGACACTGCCCCGGGCTGCCCGGGAGGGAAGAGGCAGTCAGTGACATCAGGGAGATCAGAGGGTGTCAGTGACATCAGTGACATCAGTGGCATCAGTGGCATCAGAGCAGGTCACCCCGGACAGGATCAGATCTGGATCTGAGGACATCCCCAGTGGGGAGTGAACGGCCAAATTTTACCAGTAGCTAATGATCCTCAAAGTTCAAAATCTCTGCCTTGTTAATTGGATTTTTTCTGGCTTCAACTTAAATCTATTAGGTCTTTTTTGTGCCTTTCTCTGAAGAAAAAGCCTTTCAGGACCTGGAACTCCCTCCCTGTGAAGGTACTTAGCCATAGAAATTAAGTTACAAGCTTCTTTTTGATAAGATAAACAGACTGAGCTCCTTAAGTCTATCACTGTAAAATATTCTCTGTAGCCCTTAATCATTCTTTATTAATCTTTTCAGCTCAGTGACATGGCAGCAGAAAGGTAAAATAATAAATAAATCCTACAACGAGCAGGAAAAGAGAAAAGATATACAGATACATATGATCTCCTAGGATTTCACAAAGTATGTTAAAATTGTGATACAACTGTACTAGAAATGTATTCCAAAGACCTTCCCGAGGTGCAGCACTGCTGCCCTGAGTGGGGAGAGGCGCAGGGAGCCCGGGGAGCTGCTGCTGCTGCCAGGCTGAGATAAATGAACACCCTCGGTGCTGCTGGAGTCTGAGCAGGCCTGGATGGGGCTGAGAGCAGGGGCTGTCCTTTCAAACACCTGTGGGTTTGATTTTAGCCCATGGAAAAACCTGCCAACTCTGTGTGAGGAATTACAGACCACAAGGGTTTGAGTGGTGTGGTAGTTGAGTTAACAGTGGGTGAAAAACTGGAGTTTTGGGGCTTTTTAGGATGAAGTTCAGGGGGTGCAAGATGGAGGGATTTGGGTGTGTCCTGACCTTCTTCTCCTTCTCCTTGCCCTCCATGCCTTGCTGTGATGGTGACACTTTTCTGTTGGTTTAAGGCACAGACACACTGTCCAACATAAATGATAGATATCGGCAGGTTATTGTACACATAGTACACGTAGCTTTTGGTATTAAAAACCAGCCATACTTCCTCTGCCACAACACTGAGAATTCTTGCTCCTTTTTGCTCTTTTGGCAGATGCAGTGTGGGAAAATATAGCCAGAATAATTCCTATCTCTTAAAGATCCTTGCCTCTGATTTTTGATATCCAGAACCAGTTAATGCCTGAAATTCTCATTTCATTTTTAAAAACTGGTTCACTTACACCTGACAGTGACAATGACAGTTCCATTTGTCATATCACTGACCCTTTCACTTCATTCATTTATAATTTAATTGTCAGTTCAATTTGATCAAATATGTCTGAATTGAAACCATTTGCATTAAAAATAACACATCTTTCTCCTTTTATTCCCTGTATTGTGGCAGGTATTGCTTGAAAATTCAATTGGTGCCATCCAAAAGCTGCTGTTTAATTAATAAGAAAATGGCTGATGCGGGAAGAAACCATGGGTCTGGATGAAAATCCCTGATGAAAAATGGATCATGAAACACAGACGTTCTCATTTTCACTTCTGCTGGGTTGAGACCTGGAGCTACATGAGGATGGTGGCAAAGGCACAGCCACGGCCATGGGATTCACATTCCCAATCTCCAAGTGATATACACATAAATAATACAGATATATGAGTGAGGAACAGGACTTTTCCCTGATTAATATATTGCAATTAATTCTCAGAAGAATCCTTGCTTAGGAACTTTATTAAATCCCATTAAGACTAATGAATTGTTGTTGTTTCCTAATTATATAGTTGTTTCTAGTTTAATGAACTGTATAGTAATTGACTTATAGAACAGAGATTTTACTTTCAGGATGGAAATATGTTAAATAAGAGATATATATTCCTGCTAATGGCATCAGTTGTCAGTTACAGTCTCTTTTAATGAATCAGTTGGAAACTCCTGTCCTTTTGAATACAGATTTTGCATGTTTGTTAGCTAAAGAGGCAACAAAAGGCCCAAAATTAAATGTGTTCCTATGTTTTATGTATAGCTGGTATTTTTCCTCCTAATAATTCAATTTCTTGTTGCAAAATAAGATCTCCAGGCCTCTGCAAGCAGCTGAGTGCTTCTGACTGGAGTGACATCATGAAGGAAAAGCAGAACAGCGCAGGATGGGAGCCTGTGAAAGGTTTGATCTTCACAGGGTAAATCGGGGATGCTTTTCCAGCTGAAACTCCCTTGGAAGGACACACCTGAGCTGCCAGGTCTGCCTGCCCACCTCGGGTGACACCAGCAGCTGCTTTGCCCTGTCCTGCCCTGCCCTGTCCCTGTCCTGTCCCTGTCCCTATCCCTGCCCAGCAGCTGCACAGTCACACCCACAGCTGGTTTCATCCAAAGAAGTAACCCCAGTTTCTCTGCCAATATCTCCTAAACTTGTCCTGAGGATGTTTTGTAGGGTGAAATAGATACACTCCTAAAATAGGAGCTGCTTGAAAAGTAAGAACTGCTACTGCTTAAAAAAAGTAATCATCTTGAATGCTAATACATATAATCTTCAACTGACTGCAGCCACACCACAGATTAATTTCAGTACAGAGATTATGTTAATACAGAAAAAAGCAGTTGTGATGTTGAGTTAGATCAAAGATTTTTCATTTTAGTCAGTGCCTTTGGCACCAGGCAGCAATGCCTGTTTCAACTAAAGTCAAAGGCCTCTCTAAAGCACTGAGTCAAACAGTAATTATTACAGGGAAAGGCAGAAAGTTGAGAGCAGGGTGTTGCTTGATCTTGATCTGACATTAGTTGTTGAAGTGATGGGTGCTTGATGAGGAGTGACAAACTTGCAGAGAAGCCCTGAGAAGTCCCAGCCCTTTGGGGCTCCCAGAAAAGGCTTTTTGCAGGGAGGATCCGCGGGCCCTGGAGCCTCCTGACATCTCCCCCAGGATCCGAGGGGCCTGGAGCCTCCTGACATCACCCCAAGGATCCGAGGGGCCTGGAGCCAGCTGGGCTGGGCAGCAGGGCTGGCATTGCCACCTCCCCTGGCACGGAGGGCGGCAGCACGGCCCTTAGCGCTGGAGAGGGAGCACAGAGAGCTCAGAGCTGAGCGCCTTCCCGTCAGCAGAGCAGAGCGGAGGCTGCATGATTCATCATCCCTGCCTGCAAAGCCTGCAGAGCGCAGAAAGAGCACAAATACAATTCCAGCAGCAAGGAAACACCGTGCCTTTGCACATTAGCTTTGCAGGGCAGTCATAATCATCTCCATTTATTTTATTTAATCTTTTAAGTGCATGAATGTGAAATGGTTCTGTAAGTACTGAGAGGATAAATGAGGTTAAAACATTCATGGGCAGCGGAATCAAGTGAGGCTTACGTTGGTGTTTTGTACATTCAGCCCTCTGTCATTTTTGCTGGAGCCATCACTGAGCAATCAGATTTAAACATCTCAGGCCTTGGTGGGCAGAGCTTCTGTGTAAAATGCCTCTGCTTTTAGGGAAATCCAACTCTTCATTATAAAAGAGCTGCACAGAAAAGAAAAAATGGAATGAACACCCCACCCTTCAGGATAATTGCACTGGAATTAGGAGGAACCTGCAGGTTTTTGGAGGAGAGGCTGATTTTAACAGGCCCTGGGAAAGCAGATCAGCTGTGGCCTGCTGGATGCCAGGATGAAGGCAGCACAGCCCCAGCTCTCCGTGGGGAGGGGATGTGCGAGCACGGGCAGCTCAGGGGAAGAGGCTGGGGAGCAGCAGCCCCATGGGCAGGAGGAGAGGGAGCCCAGGCTGCAGCTCCTCTTCCTCTTCCTCAGCCACAGCCACTGCTGCTGCCAGGCCTCCACAAGTTTTTAAACTCACACACTTTAATTCCTTTCATTTGCCATCCTAATGTAAATTTACAGTATGAAAACTAGGAATAATTTAATACCAGAAAAGGATGAAACAAAAGCCTGGAAATCTTGGCAGTCTTTTTGAAAGCAAAGGAAATGTCACAACTCTCTTTTAACAGCATTTTTGTTTTTGCAGGCAAATTACAAGTCCAGGTTCAGCAGTGTTTTTGTTCTGCCATTCTGCTGTGACAGTGTCTGCTGGCAGCCTCTAATTCATTCAGGAAAATCCACGGCAGCAGTGAAGAGGAGGAAATGACAACAGCTTTGTGCAGCTCCACTTCCCTCCCTGCCAGGCAGCAGCAAGCACTGGCTTTGAGTGCACAGGGGGTTTAGGGCTCCTTAAGCCCTTCTTGACACTCCTCAGGCTCCCGTCTGTGCTCCAGGTTCTTCACTCCAGAGGATCAGAGCTGAATCACCCAAAGTCCCTGCTCCACCTCGCTGCTCCTTTCATCTGACGAGCTCCTGTGCCTTATCAGACCAGATGTAACAGGCAAATAAGATGCACAATAATTAACACAGAAGATCTGGGCTGCTCCTCTAGGCCAAGATTAATTCAATACATTTGCAGAGCCCTCGGGGATATAGATTCAGAGTGTCTGATCTATGGTTATTATTCTTTTAAAGGAAAATAGATTTACCTAATTTACAATCAGTTCTGATGGTGGGAGGAGGAATTTAATTCTTTCTTTCTTTTGATAAATATACTGCAACTTTTCTATAATTCCTATTAATCTGACCTCCTAGGGAAAATTTTGCTGATCCATCATCTTGTGGCAGTCTTAATTCCCTTAGTGCCTCCAGGCAGGAGAAATGGATTTCCTCAGACTGAGCCCCGATGCTCTAAAGCCTGGAGTGAGGCTCTGGGGAGAGCTCAGCCTGCTCCGAGGGGAGGGAATTTGTCTGTGGAGGGCAGAGGGGCTGTGGGGAGGGACTGGTTATTTCCAGAACATCCCCCGCAGTCCTGCGGGTGGAAAATCCTAAAATCCTCCGTGCCCGGAGACACAGACACCATCCACCCCTGCCGTCCCAATCAACAGAGAGAGAGAGAACAGCTGCTGAAAAATAAATGCACGGCTAATTGTATATGATTGAGGCTTGGAAACCGCTATTTTTAGCTTTGCCTTAAAAAGCTGCGATGAAGGGAAGGTTTGTGCTCGGCATTCTGAGCCTCTGGAGGAGCGGGCAGGATGCCCCCTCCAGGAGATTCTGCCCTTAAAGAACGATATGGAGACATAAAAGGAAGGTGGTCTCAGTCCTGGTGCTGCCAAGAGAGCCATAAATGCCCAGAGCACACATCTTTGCTCAAGTGGTGGGATTGCCCCCAGTGCCAGCCCCGGGGCTGGGAGATGGTCTGTGCCCCGGGAGCTGCTCTGTGCCCCAAGAGCTGTTCTGTGCCCGGCTAGGAGCTGCTCTGTGCCCAGCTGGAAGCTGCTCTGTGCCCCAAGAGCTGCTCTGTGCCCCAAGAGCTGCTCTGTGCCCCGGGAGCTGCTCTGTGCCCAGCTGGGAGCTGCTCTGTGCCCCAGGAGCTGCTCTGTGCCCCAAGAGCTGCTCTGTGCCCCGGGAGCTGCTCTGTGCCCGGCTGGGAGCTGCTCTGGGCCCAGCTGGAAGCTGCTCTGTGCCCTGGTACCCACAGGAGCAGCAGGACAGCGGCTCCCGGGGCTGGGGGAGCCCCCAGAGCACAGCCAGGGGCCCCGGGGCAGCAGCGTGTGCTCCCCACATCAGAAAGGCAAAGGGAGCGGCTCCCCAGCCCAGGGAAGAGCGAGCCACGTGCAATCAGAAGAAAAGCTGTTTTTCACACTTATTGCCCTTGAATTGGCAGAGGGAGACATCATGTTTTATATTAACTTCATAATAATTACAGTTATTACTGGATTCATGTACACCAAAGAGGTTGCAGCTCCCCAGGAAAGCTCATAATATTATTAAGAGAGATGCCAGTCCATTGGCAGCATCGTGTAACAAGCTAATTCCAACATGATACTAGACAGCACACCTCCAAAAATGCATGGATTTGTGCCTGCTCTCTGGGATCAACGGCAGCCACACGTCTGACACGCACGGAACTGTCCTTTGGAAGAAATGCTTTGTAAAGCACAAGTAGCACAGCCCAGGAACAGCAATAGGTGCTGCCTTTAAAATTTAAAGCAGTGAAAATAAATCTAAGGATTTTTAATACAGGGCAAGGCTGTGAGAAATGAAGGAATTGTGGCTCACTGTGGAAAACCAATGGAAAGGAAGATTTTTTCTGTAAGAGAAGTTAAAGAATTCACCCAGCTTCTTCCCATCCTTTCCACACGATTAATTGCAAAGATTTAATTTCTCTGGGCGTGTGTTTCGCATCAGCAAACAAACTTTTCCATCAGATTAGAAGAGGTGACCCATCTCCAGAGCAGCTGTTGTTGCTTAAAGTTCTGCAGAGTGGCTAAAGGGGTCAGAAAAGGTCAACTTTGCACCAGGAGGCTGTGGGGGCCAGCAGCCAGGGAAATCCCAGCACAGGGAAAAACTGTTTGTGCTGGGGTGTCAGAGATCGGGGCAGCTCCATCCCATCCCATCCCATCCCATCCCATCCCATCCCATCCCATCCCATCCCATCCCAGCCCATCCCATCCTCAGCCAGGGCCCGTAATCTCATTTTGGTTTTTACTGTAAATCCAATACTTTATGTCTGCCACCAAAGGAACCATTGCACATGAAACCCAACCAATGTCAGGAGAAAATCAGACAGCAGCTGGGCTCCAGGACTGTTGCAATTTCCTCCATAATGTCAGGCCATAGCAACACACACATCTTTCACAAAAATTAAATTGCTATTAAACTTTCTGCCCATCTTTGTAAATTAACCTCTCTTTCATCTCAGCTTTTGATTTAGCAGGAAATAATTTTTGGAGCACTTTCCAGACTCCTTCCATTAGGCGTTTGGGCTGTGGTCAATAAGGCTGAGTTAATTACCTGCTTAACCAGATCAGGCTGCTGTGCAAACTCGGGCCTCGTCTGTGCTGCAAATGCTGCCAGCATTTCTTACAGGTGGAGCCAAACCCCCAGGACAGCCCCCCTGGAAGCTTCAGAGCATTTTGTTCTGCATTTTCCTGGTGCAGAGCTTGGGAGTGTGGAAGCCTGGCCCAAAAGGGCTGCAGAGAGGAGCTGGGAGCATCCCAGATGTGGAGAGCAGCTTTGGGACATCCAGGTGTGGGACATCCCAGATGTGCAGAGCAGCTGTGGGACATCCCTGTGGAGCATCTCCTGGCCCTGGAGAACCCCTGGCCCCAGCTCCAGCCCCAGAGCAGCAGCCCCCGTGCCCAGCCCGTGCCAGCAGGTGAAGAGCAGCACCCAAACCTCCTCGTTTCCTTTCTGAGCTGTGTTCTCACCTGCAGGAGCTGGCCCACAGTCAGAGCAGGCTGTGCCCAAGGCAGGTCAGCCCTCATTTATCCAATATCCACAAAGCACTAATTGAGAGATCAATTGGGAGCCTGCCTCTTCATGCACGATTTGGAGAGCTGACAGAGGCACCTGTAGGGGCTGGAAAATAAGTTCTGCCTCATTACAAAAGAAATTGCATCTGAATGAAAACCAACATGTAATAAGAGCTCTAAAGCGGCTGCAAATGCTGCCAAGCAGGCGGGTACAGCACACACCGTGCTGGGACAGGGCTCACCCCGAATTACTCAGCAATTCAGGAGCTGAACTCACTTCCCCAAAGGCTTCAGTGCTTTTTATGATGATCTGTAAATTCCAGGGCAGAGAATTAGCTGTCCAGTCCTTAAGAATTGCATCTCTTTGATAGATTACAACTAAGCAATCACATGTATAGCAATGCAGGGGCACATTTTTCTGCTAATACTTGGAAAAGCCAGGATACCCTTCAAACATTTTCCTCCCCTTCTGTTTGGCTGTGCCAGTTTTTAAAATTTTAATGGCCTAAACTGCAAAATATTTATTAAGTCTGGGAAAGGTTGTGTTAGAACATCCAGCTTTATCTTGTTTAGCTGAAAAATGTGCAATTTATAATTACTTACATAATTACTCATGTATTACTTGGAGGCTGGACTTGGAAGCAATTTCCAGCCTTAATGCTTCTGTGATTCTGTTCTCCCACAAGTAAATTTGATCCCATCTACTTTGTGTGTGATTCAGGTTTTTCTGCTTATTGTTGATTATTATTTTTTGTTTGCAAAGCATCTCCCCCAGCCGTGTGCACCGAGGAGCAAGTGCAGCTGCCGAGGAGCCCTGGCCAGCATGGGATTTTTGGGGGAGCCCTGGCTTTGGGACTGGAGCAGAAAGGCTCTTTCCTCTTGCCGCAGTCTTTCATAAGCCTGAGGGAATAGAGCCAACCTGTGCCACTTCCTGGGCTGCAAAAGGAAATCGGGGCAATAAAAGACATCCTGGAAATAGACAATAATGGTAGAATGATGTTTTGACACGGGACTGTACATGAGTGATGGGAAGAAGTGAGTGAAGTGGATGATGGAGGAGGTGCTGGAGAAACGGTGTCCATCAGCTGCTGAGGCTCCTGCTCAGCAGGTCCCAGACAAACGGGCTGGATTTCACTGAATAAATCCTCGGCTGTCCTGCTTTACCTGCACACTTCTCCACTCTCTTCCTTTAGGGTTGCATAATCCTTTTAATTCCTTTCCCCGTTTTGGGGGCTGTTTGCACTGAGTCCTGCCAGAGCCAGCAGAGGCAGTTCCTTCCCCAGCTCCTGCCTGACCCCTGTCCCTTCCCAGAGCTGCGTCCCCCACCCCGCAGGACCTGGCAGGACCCCACAGGACCCTGCAGGATCCCGCAGGACCCGGCAGGACCCGGCAGCTACAGCAGCCCCAGCGCTCCCCAGTGCCCCCGGCCCGGCTCCCCAGGGCACCGACCCCCAAACTGCTGCACAGACCCCCAAACTGCTGCACAGACCCCCAGACTGGTACACACACCCCCAAACTGCTGCACACACCCCCAAACTGCTGCACAGACCCCCAAACTGCTGCACAGACCCCCAAACTGCTGCCCAGACCCCTGCCCGGTGCCCCAGCAGGTCTCCCTGCCCCAGCCCCCCGAGGATGCGCTGTGGCCTTGGCAGCCGTGCCAGCCCTCTGCAGAACAACACCTCGATGCAAGATTAATGAACAGAGGGGAACATCGTCAGCGATTAAAAATAAAAGTACGGGCTGCTACTGGTGCAGACAGCAGCAGCTGCAGCGGGATCTATATTGTTTAATAATGCACATTAAATTCTTACAGACTTTTTTAAAAGCTGACTCTGCTCTGGCTAGCACCGATGTAAATCTATTGCCAATGCGGGATAATCCTTCAATACGTCTTAAATTTTTTTTTTTATTCTTCCCACAGATTTCTGTGGGGCCTCAATGAACCCAGCCAAGGCAAGTTTTGTGCCACAGCAGCCTGACATCCCGATATTCCCTCTGCTCTCGTCCCACCTGGGAAGGGCTTGGAGAAAGGAGCAGCGGACAGGGAAGGCTCCAGAGGAAAGTTTCCCAGGAGCCAGGGGAGCTCCAGGGAGGGCAGCAGGGCTGGGCTGTGCCTGCAGCCCGGGGCACAAACCCCAGCACCGCGATGGAGCCCTCCTGGCCTCAGCCCAAAGGATGGGGGAAGGCTTTGAACCGACCTGGAAATGCTGTGTTTTCTTTCCACACTGAAGGCACCTAATATTTGTTCATCATTTATGTATTTTGTTGATTTTTAACCTTACCAAAATACTGCTTTGTTTTTCAGGGTTTAGTTTTAGTTTCAAAGTAAATCCTATTAATATTTAAAATGAAAAGCTATTTCAGACCTTAAAATGTAGATGTTGCATTTAATAAACATCAATAGTAAATGTTTTGATTTCCTGAAAAATGTTTTATGTACTGAAACCCTTGACAAATGAGACATGAATTCACAAGCGCTTGCAACTGATTCAAACCTGCATTTTTTTCACCAAATAAAACATTCAGCTGCAATGTTTTTCCCAACTCTAATGTTTGTCCTGTGCCCGGGGGTGAATTTCGCTCAGTGTGAATAACAATGCGGCACAGACAAGATCAATAAATCTCATATTTCATTTGCTTCCCCGTGCCGGGCGGGCCGGGCACAGCCGTGGCATCAGCACAGCTCCCGGTGAACCTGAGTACCAGCGGGCGAGGGAAGGATGTCTGTGGGCATGGAGCTGTGTCCATGGGGATGGAGCTGTGCCCCTGGGATGGAGCTGTGCCCGTGGGACGGAGATGTGCCCGTGGGACGGAGCTGTGCCCGTGGGACGGAGCTGTGCCCGTGGGACGGAGATGTGCCCCTGGGGATGGAGCTGTGCCCGTGGGATGGAGCTGTGCCCGTGGGGATGGAGCTGTGCCCCTGGGGATGGAGCTGTGCCCGTGGGACAGAGCTGTGCCCGTGGGGACGGAGCTGTGCCCGTGGGGATGGAACTGTGCCCCTGGGGACGGAGCTGTGCCCCTGGGGATGGAGCTGTGCCCCTGGGGATGGAGCTGTGCCCCTGGGGATGGAGCTGTGCCCGTGGGATGGAGCTGTGCCCGTGGGGACGGAGCTGTGCCCGTGGGGACAGGACACCTGAGTAGGGACAGGACGCCCAGCTGGGCACAGCTGCCCCCACGCCGTGTGCTGGGGCTGGCAGTGGCACCAGGGCACTGCAGATCCCTCCTGCCCCAGGAGCACAGAACCATTGAGGCTGGAAAAGATCCCCAAGATCCTCCTCCAGCCTCTGGCCAACACCCCCTGCCCACTGAGCCCTGGCATGAAGTGTCACACCAGCCCCTTTGATCACCTTGCTCCTTTCCAGCCTTGCACTTCGTTCCTCTGCTGCCTCTGCTGCTCCCTGCCCTCGTACCCAAAACAATCCCAGCGCTGCCTTTTTCTGTCTTAAATAGAACTACAAAGGGATTTCAGAAATCAGTGGATTGGGCATGTGGCATTTGGAGAACCCTTCAGAACAAACAGATGTGAAGGGGGAGCTGCCCAGAGGTTCCAGCAATAACAGTAATAAAGTCAGAAAGTGATTTATGGCCCTGCCCTGTGGTGCCTGAGCCCAGCAGGGACATGCTGGTGGCACCAGGGGACACATTCCCAGCGCTGTGTGGCTGTGCAATGGGAACAGGTTCACAGAATTGTGGAATCAGAAAGGTTGGAAAAGACTACAAAAAATCACACCACGCCCAGTAAATCATCAGCATCGTCCTGGGGAAAAGGGAGATGCCAAAGACCAATTTTTGCTTCGCCACAGAAAGGTTTTAGGGTGATGCAATCCTGTTGGAGAATTCTGAGGCACTCGTAATCTATTGGCCACGTTACAGAAGTGTTTGGGTGATGAGCTCCTGAAAGGAGAGATTAATCCACTGGAGTGAGATAATTGTGGATTCACTTTGGTACGTGCTCTTTCTGCAGCTGATGACTAATTATCAGCATCTAATCAGAGAACGTAATCTTTAAATTGTGTAAAGGGTAAATGCTTTTGCGTGATGCCGAAGACTGCCCACATGCAAAAGCTGAACATTTCTTTTATTGCCATGTTTATCTGTTTTTATCTGTGTTGAGTAGAAAACACTCTGCTTTAAAAATACATTGTGGCTTCTTTGATTTCCTAAATAGATTTATAATTATCTCCAAATTGAACACACTCAGCTTCTGTCCAAGTAATTGCCAGGCTCTGTCCTTCACAGGAAGTGCAGCCCTTGGCAGATTTTCGCTGGGCTCTTTGGCTGCAGGAAATGAGGGGGAATGAGATAAATCAGAGCAGGTTCTGTGCAGCTCGGGGCTGAGGGCTCACACATGGGCAGGCACCCCCAGCACTGCCTCAGGTATTTTTTCCTCAGACCTGACCCTGGGAAAATTTAGGACTGCAGTGGACAAGGGCTGGAGACAGACTGCAGCTCCGCAGGGACTGAGGCTCCTCCTGCACTGAAACACTGCAAGGTCCTGATCCCACAGAAAGTCTTTCTTGAGGTGTTGCTGTGCCAAGAATTATTAACAAAACTGCTTCACTTTGCTGAATTCCCTTTTTATATTCCTAATAGTGTCCTTGTACAGGCATAAGGTACCTCCTAAAAACCCTTTTCCAAAAAGACACCCAGTATTAGTGCAGACACACAAGGAAGTAGAGGAAGAAAAGGTTCATCTGGTCTCCCTGTGCTTTTCTGAGCTTCTCCAAATTATATTTGTGTGTGTGTGTGTGATCTAAGGTTTAATCCTCCAGTGCAAAGGGCTCTCAGCTAGCTATTTCCATGTCAAGTTTAGGAATAATTTGTGTAATTTTTGTAACTTGGGAGAATGTTGTTAGCTTGGCCCCAAAAGAAATTGAGCAAAATAACTACAAGGTAGAACAAAATAACATAAGCAGGCTTTAAGTCTGCAAAACCTGGGGAAATAAAGCTCCTCTGTTTAAATAGCACTCAGGCTGTTAAATTAAACAGGCTGCCAAAGGAAAGGTTTTCTGAGAACAAATAAGAAAAGAACCACATCTCAAATAAATGTGTTTGGGGTCAGGGCTGCTGCAGAGCCCCCGAGTTTCGGTGCCCCCCGTCAGCAGTGACATTTCTGGAGGCAGGAGCCACTCTGTGCTTTGTTAGATTTACACTTGCTCACTGCTGTGGAAGCAGACCAGACACTGATCTGAGAAACTGGGAGGGAAACTGTGTGAGCCAAGTGTGGCCTTGTCAGGAGAATCACTGACTCTGGTCTTTGTGCCCCAAACTGCAGCAGAACCTGTTGTGGGCAGGCTGGCACTGCTGAGGGGGAACGGGAGCGCGGAGGAGTCAGCAGCTCCTGCAGCACAGCCCCACTGCAGCGGTAATTTAAAGCTCACACTGGACAGCTGAGTGCCTTTTATCACAGAATATTTTACAGGGAACAACATTTTCTGACATAAATGTCTCTGCTAATGACAAAGACCAGAAGTAGCTTGTGGCCAAAGAATAAATGTTTTTCTAAAGCTTAGCAACAGCTCATGCTCTGAATGTCATCATCCTCCTGGGAAGCCTGTTGCTGTATTCTCAGGATTAGGTGAAATTATCCCGAGTCCTGTTTGCAATTTTTTGTGGCTGTGCATCTTATCTTTCTGTCTGAAGGTCAGATAAGAATTCTCCACCCCTACTTTTGTTCCTGAGAAGAAGCAAAGAGTAGAAGTCAGGAAGTGGTAATCATAATTACTCATTTTTAATAGCATGTTTTGTTACTGTAGCACTTGTGAAAACTCCTGGAATTTAGGTTGCTGATGAGAAAAAGGCTCATTTAGCAGCCCTGGGCAGGGCTGTCAGCAGGACTGACCAGTCCCTGAGCCAAATTGTCTTCTGCTCTGGGGCTGCCCTGCAAGAACTGCTAAAACCATGTCTGGGTTTCCATGGAAGTGAGTCAGAGCAGGGGCTGCTCCAGGGGGAGATCTGTTCCTGCTCCAGGGGGAGATCTGTTCCTGTTCCAGGGGGAGATCTGTTCCTTTTCCAGGGGGAGATCTGTTCCTTTTCCAGGGGGAGATCTGTTCCTGCTCCAGGGGGGAGATCTGCTGCTGTTCCAGGACTCAGAGATCTGCTGCTGTGCCAGGACTCAGATCTGCTGCCGTGCCCTTGCACGCTCTGTGTTCAGAGAAACGTGCTGGAAGTGTGATCCCAGTGCCTCGAGCAGCCAGGGGCTCAGGAAGTGATACATGCACTGCTTTAGACAGCATTCCAGCACTAATTACAACCCAAAGTCCTGCTTACTGCCTGGTTTCATTTTGTTGTTTGCAATTGCAAATGTTTGTTTTCCCTGCCAGCAGAATTTGTTTTTCAGACCTGTTCTCCTGCAGGGTCCCTCAGGAGGAGCCAAGGGAAAGTCTCGAGGGCGTGCAGGGCTCTGGCCTCCCTTGCTCTGTGAGCCTCCAGCCATTTGAAATGAACATTTGTCCTGGGCCTGCTTGCTCTGGGTTAATTAGTAAATAATCAGGACCCCTCTCTTCCCAAGGCAGGGCTGCAGCTGATTCCACCCAGCTGCCCGAGGAGCCTCTGGCACAAAACTGCACAGCAGCAGCAGCAGCAGCAGGTCCAAGTGATGGCTTTCGTTATCGGCCGGGTCTAAAATCCACATTTTAGCGGGGCTGGGATCCCTCAGAGCCAGCCCTGGCTACAGCCCAGTGAAGCACTCAGAGCCTGTTTACTCCCTTGGCTGGCCGGCCCGAGGATCCTCCTTTCCCACCCGGGCTGAGGATCTCTGGATGCTGCACAGAGCCAGACCCTGGCAGGGCTGAGTGCCCGGGGCAGCTGTGCCCAGCCCTGCCAGGACCCTGCCCCAGAACTTTCCTTCTGCAATCAGCAATCGCAGCAGCTCGGCCAGCACATTTCCCCTACCTTGGCCTGTCTGTCTGAGCGCTTTAGATGATTTATCTGCTCAGAGAAGGATTATTTTTGAGCCTCCCTTTGCCAAAAAAGGTAAGCCTTATCAGATGGAAATCAGAATCTATTCTTCGGATCAGCAGCCTGGATCACGGCTCAGGTGGAAAGCAGGTCACATAAAATCAGACCTTTCATGAATATTTATCTTGCTTTTCAGTAAGCTTTACACCTGAGGGTCTGATCCTGAGCCCACGAGTGCCTGCACAGAGTGCTGCCTGCTTCCAGCCCCTAGCACAGCCAGGGCAGGAGGCACAGATCATTTGGATCTCTAATATATGGATAATAGATAATAAATTAATTCCTTTCTTTCTGCTGCTGTCTGCAATAGCAACAAAGGAATTGTCAGCCCCAAATTCCTAATTACCTGTGTCATTCCTCCAGGACGATTCAACCCTGTTCCTCAGCTTCCTCATGCAGATGAAGGTCATATCCCAGGCAATGAGCCTTTGCAACAAATAAACTGTGGGGAAAAGTTCTCAAACACTTTGAAAACTGAGAAAAAAAGGAATTTTATCTGCCTCCATTTCTGCCATCGATAGAAATAAAGAGCTGCTTCTCTTGGTCTGAGAAACAGAACAATGTCTGCAAACTCAGAGATCTCCAAACAAGAAGTGGCATAAATTGAGCCATTTCATCAAGAGCAAAGCCATCATTTGGATGGAACTCCATTCAAATGCTATTACATGGACTTATTGTTGGCCATTTCAACATGTGCTGTATTTCTATTTAAGCTGGTTGTATTGTCCTGCTCTGTCATCCCCGCCTGTGCTGGGCTTTGCACGTTCTTCCTCGTACACAGGCTTGGGAAATACATTATCTGAGCATTCAGCTACAACAATAAAGGTTATCTCACCTAATTGAAAATGGAGCTGGTGTAACTCATTCCTGGGTGCGCAATATGAGTTTCCATTCCAGAGGATTTCCTGCTCAGAAACATGAGCACAGTGATTTGGAAAAATCCCATTCTTTTGATTTGCCATCTTCTCCCCGGTGCAAACCCAGAGTTACCAACCATTTCCCTGAAGTCTGCTATGAGCAAACCCAGTTGTCTTTAACGAGACCTGCCAATATGAGTTGATTAGCCTGCAATGAAGGTAACATCATTCAGCACCAGGAAATCTTGCATTCTGGGGGATGTGACACATTTTCCTAACAAGCCTGACAGTTGTGTCTTTTTACATGAAGAGCAAGAACACCTCCTGCTCAGACAGATGTTTGCATAAATATCCCTTTTGAGCCATTGAGAGGCTTAGATGAGATATTTTCCATTCATGAAGAGCTTCCTTTAGCTCTGGACTATCCAAAAATACTAACTGAATTTACTTTCAAGCTATCAGCTACTGGTGCTGCTGTGAGCAAGTTTAAATTAATGCATTAACAAAAGCTCCCTTCCTTTCTCAAAGGTCTGTACTGAGAATTAAGATCTGAATTCCAGGTTAGCCCTTAATGACACACAGATGCACCTTCCCTTTAGCTGGGAGACTACATCCTGCTAGAGCAAGGCAGAAATAATGGTCTTACTAGATTCAATATTAAAAAAAATCAGATTAAGCTTGAATTCTAGTTATGGAATTGTCTGCAGGTGAAGTTATTTTTAATCTGTTCCAAGATAAAGGAATAAATGTATTTCTGCCTATCAGAATTCTCATATATAGAGAGGAGTTTGGTATGGTAAATTGGTTTGTGGCTAAATTCACCTCTTGGGGATTTTTCCTCAGCAATGGGTGGGGACCATCCACTCCAACCATTAGGAAATATTGGGAAAAACCTGTCTATGTCTGGAGGTCCAGGCTCACCTGGTGGGTGAACATGGACAATCTCACTCCCAAATTTCTTCTCCCTTCCCCCCGTGTAATAATAATAAAAAGGAATGATGATAGTACAGGACTCATTCCCCAGACAATAGTTAGGCAGGCTGTATATTGCTTTATGGCTGTTGACTTGATTTAAAATGCACTCTTAAAAATGAAAGAACAACTCCTTAAATTTGCAGTAAATGTATAGTTCTCCAGACCTGATTTACTGGTTTTGGGGCACAAAAAACCTGCAATTCCAATTTATTGTGTTGTTGACTGTGGCAGCAAAATCCTTGGCATCACTCGAGCTCCGGTGATCATTCCAAAGCTGATAATTTCACATTGATCACTTATTTAGGGTTGGCTGGGGCTTTGTTGGGGGGTTTTTGCTATTCTTTAATTGGGCTCTGCCCTTGCAGCAGCTGAGGATGATGGCTTTGATGGTGACGGGTTAACTCAGAGTGTGAGATCAAAGCAGAGCTCCTGCCTTGTGCTCTGCTCACTTCGGAGCTTTTTAGCCTGGGCTGGCTCATAATTACCAGAATTCCCAAGTGGCTGGAAGCAGATCTTGCAGAAGGAATTGCTGCAGAGCAATGTGTAAATCCTGCCCGGGCTGTCAGACACCAGAACTGCCCGGGAAAGGGGCCTGGGCCGTGGGGTGCATGGGAGGGGACAGAGGACAGAGGACTCGGTGTCGCTCTGCTCCCCGACTTGTCACCCTGTCCTGATTCATTAACAGCAGCAGATTCATTAAGAGCAGAAAACGCTGCAGCTGCTGGGTGGCTTTGCTGCTGCTGGACCCCATCCACGGCTCCTTCCTCTCTCCTTTTAGGAAATAGTGGCAGAATGCAGCTGCCTGTGAGGGTTTGTTTTGGGTTGGAAAACCTCCAGACACAGAGGGGGAAACGAGTGAGCACGATGTAAATCAGAGATGGCCTCGAAGGCCGGGGCAGGGCAGGGCTGCAGAGCCAGGCTGGGATGGGCTGGGATGGGATCCAGCACCCTGGGGCGAGGGACAGGGCTGGGAACCCCACAGGGACACAAACAGCACCCCTGGGCATCCTGCACTGCTCCCCGGGCACCCCAAATACACCCCCGACCCTTCAGGCTCCCTGCCTGGATCCTGCTCCAAAAGGGGCTGGACAAGGAGCCACAGTTCCCTTCCAGGGTTTTGAAACCAACAACAAGGTCCCTTTGAAAACTCCTGTGGGATGCTGAGAGAATTTGGGATTTAATTGTTCATACACCTCTATAAAATATTCCCAATATTGGTCTTGCAATAAAACTAAGGCAGAACCTTATGAAAGAACATTTCTTAAGGACACTTTCATTGTCAATATTTTGGTTTTTCTTGTAAGAAAGCCAACAAAAATTGGATCCAAATCCAATTCTTGGCATTTTTTTTCTGTCTCAAAGAAAACTCAGATTTGTCCTAGTGAAGACCAATTCCACCCCTAAAGCAGACACTGCATTTTCTGCCCAGAACACACACGAGGAAGGGGCGTGAACTCCTGACTTTGCCAGACCTATGGCACGAGGGCACTAAACCACATATTTAATTTTAGGTTACAAAGACTGACTCCTTCACATAATCCTGTTAATGGCCTTTCTTTAATCTGTGCAGGTGTTTTCACCAGCCTGGAGCCAAGCAAGGGAGCTGCTGGCACGAGCTACAAGACAAAATCAGACTACAAAGCTCTGGTGCTATGGTGAGCTGGAATCCGAGGCAGGCTGTGCTCCTGCAACTGTCCCTGCAGAACTGCAGCACAGCCACGCAGTGAATGCGTGTTCAGATGCAGAATGTATGCAGAGTAGCACCCAATGCAGAGAACAAACACAGTAAATAAAATACACTGCAGAGGCGCAGGATATAAACACAGAAAAAAATGTAAGGGGAAAAAATTAATGAACTATATTTAATATTGATATTTAACCACAATAGCTCATTCCATAATTTCTCTGGTGTTTTGACACCAGCAGGTTCTGCTTCTTAGTAGTAGAATGAAAAAAAGTTGTTCAAAAAGTTCTAATAAAAGCTCTAAGTGGGGCAGTAGAACCTAAGGAGTTTTTCCTAGAAAAGAGAGAGAAGGGAAAAGGCAGAATGAGAAAGCAAAAAGAAAAGATGGAAAGAAGAGAGAGTTAAAGAGAGAAGAGAGAGAAAGAAACAGAGAAAATATATCGATGAAAAAAATCAAGACAGAAGAAGGAATATTTTCACTTCAGACTATCTGCAGCAAGCTTGCTTTTGACTTTCATATTCTATTTAAAAATACAAAATTGGGAGCATTGAAAAAGAGTTCCCAAATTAGCTTTTTAATAGAGATGGGAAGTTAAAAGGGGCCGAGTCATGGGGGAAAAGCGATTCAGAATCACAGCCAGGGCAGCACCAGCAGAGAGTGAGGCCAGAGCACGCCCCAGAGAGAGAGGAGTCAGGAAGTTTTATGAAGTGGTGACACTGTAAATCACAGAAAAATCTCTTATAGCAGCAAAAGCCAAATGACATTTCTGGTTCTGCTTTCTTCTCAGCATCTGCAGAGGGAAAGAGCAAGTAGAGATATAGGGAGGGTTTGAAAGTGGGAAGCAGCTCTGAAGACATCTAATAAAGATGGATTCAGGATGCTTTGATATGTTCAAATTCTTACAGCCTCTGAAAGTTTCTCACAGAAGTTTTAAGATTCACTTTGCACAAAACTATTCACGTGTCCAGCACACAACTCTTAATATCTGAAACCTAAAGATGATACACTGTGTGTGCATGAACTCATTAGCTATTCTGCTACACTAATGCAGGTTACAAATGCTATTAGAAATCAGTGTTATTTTTTAATAATGACATTGAATTATCAGAAATTAGACCCTGAATTAGATGGATCAGGTTGAGGCTCAGTTGTATCTTAGGAAAAATGTCACCACTGAAAGTGTGGTTAAGCATTGGAAGAGGCTGCCCAGGGAAGTGGTGGAGTCACCATCCCTGGAAGTGTTCCAGGAGTCAATGTGGCACTTTGTGGTCTGGTTTAGTGGGCATGGTAGGATCCAGTCACAGGCTGGACTGCATGATCTTGGAGGTCCTTTCCAAGCTGAATAATTCCATGATCAGGGTCCTGGTTTCAGAGTTTCGAGTTTCTAGAACTGGATCATCGATTTGTTGAAATCTTGAGGATTTTGAGGTCTTTTTTTTTTTTTTTCTTTAAGGTCTTGGGTTTAGAGCTCTGGGTAGAAAGGCACCTGGAAAACAGCCCCTGGTCATTGCTGGCTGTACCAAGTCCCTGTTTCCCTTATTTTAAGGCACCAGAGGCACATCGGACCCGGCAGCACACAGCCCTTGCTCACAGTGATGCATCTGGAGGAGCAGCTCCTGTGCCTGACAATGCAACCCCTGCAGCCCCCGCACCCCTCCTTACACCCCCCTTCCCCGGCCCGGGGACTCTGCGGGGGCAGTGGGTCTCATTGCGGGGGTGCTGCGGCCCCCGGCCACCCCTGGTCCGTGCTGCCCCGGGGGTCCCGCACCGCTGCCCGTGCCCAGCGCCCGCTCCTGCTGGGGGTCCCGCACCGCTCCCCGTGCCCACCGCCCGCTTTGCCCGGGGGTCCCGCACCGCTCCCCGTGCCCAGCACCCGCTTTTCCCCGGGGGTCCCGCACCGCTCCCCGCTCCGCTCCGCTCCGCCCGGGAGCCGCGCCCGCTCGCTCCGGGTGACACCTGCCGGCGGCTCTGCGGGCGGGCGGCGGGCGGGGACGCGGCCGAGCGCGGGGAGCCCCCGCCGCCCCCCGCCCGCGCCGCCGCCCCTCCGCGCGGGGCTGTCCCCGGCCCGCCGCTCCCCGCTCTCCGTTCTCCTCTCGCCGCCGCGCCGTGCCGACCGCTCCCATCGCTGCCGTCCTCCCATCGCTGCCATCGCTGCCACCGCTCCCCACCGCTCCCCACCGCTCCCCACCGCTCCCCACCGGCCTCCGCCGCCGCCCCGCGCCCGCGCACTCCGCGCAGCCCCGCGCTCCGCTCCCGGCAGCCGCATGGCCGCGGAGGCACCGGGCGGGCGGCCGCGGCCGGGAGCGCCCTGCGGAGGTGAGGGGGTCCGCCGGGAGGGCGGGGGGCGGCAGGGAGCGGCCCCGGGATGCGGGGGACACCGGCCCGGGGATGGGGGGCACACCGGCCCCGGGGGTTCACCTGCGGGCGGGGCGGGGGCGGCGGGGTCAGCGGATGTCCCCGGCCGCTCCCACGCCTCGCCCCGCTCTCCGGAGCTGCTCCCCGCACGGTCGGTGCCAGCCCCGCACGGCCCGTGGCAGCTCCGCATGGCCGGTGCCAGCCCCGCACGGCCCGTGGCAGCCCCGCACGGTCGGTGCCAGCCCCGCGCTGCCGGCGCTAGGTGGGTGCCGAGCCGCCGAGGAGGCGATGGCGAGGCAGCCGAGCCCCGCTCGCTCCTGTGCGTATTGCTGTGACTTTATGGAAGTCATCAACTATCGCTGCGGCGCCTCAGCCACCGCCGGGAGCTGCCCGGCAGAGCTGGGCAAGGCTGGCTCGCTCTGATTCGGGCTCGTGGTTATTTACTTAATGGAGATTCGACAGCGAACGGATAAATGAGCGAGGCTGCCGGGTCTCGGAGCGTGCCGAGCCCAACTTCTGAGCGGGGATGAAAGGGATGCTGAGGCGGTGTGGAGACAGGACTGGTAAGAGCTGCCCAGGAGCACGGCAAGCCAGAGCGGCAGGGCGAGGGGGAAAGGTGCTGGGAAGGAAGAAGGGAGAAGGCAGGGAAAGATCGGTTTAAATCCAAATGCTTTCTTTTTCTTCCTGAATGTAGCCTCTCGCCCTGGCCAAGGTGTTGGGTGGAGGTTTGTGGTGCTGGAGGAACAGCTCGTTTTCTTGTGCAGAAGGAATCCCTCCTGCCCTGTCTGACCGGGAGCCAGGAGGGGCACACAGGGAGCTCCGCGACAGAGCCGCGAAGTTCATGCCGTGCATCCCCCCTGCATCTCCCCCTCGGCACATTAGCATGCAGGGTCGGCTCTGCGCGTATTTAACGACTCCATTTGCTCCGCCAGCGCACACCGCCCTCCTCCAGCCGCGCTCCGCTGCCCGGAGCCCCCCGCTCCCGGCTCAGCCCGGCCGCGGCCGCCCCGGCGGACCCGGGCCCGGGCCGTGCCGAGCCGGGCTGGGCAGCGAGGGGAAGCTGCGAGCGCCGCTGGAAGGGGAGGGCGCAGCGCGGAGCGAGCCCAGGCCAGAGAGGCAGGGAGAGCCTCGGCAGCAGCGAGGGAGAAGCTGTTTAGTCATCTCTCTATATATACTTTCGCAATGATGATCGCATTTGCTGATTGCTTCTGACTGCATTTGGAGAGGGAGTCGAGAGGCAGGCAGCACAGCTCACCTTTTATCCTGAGGAGTTCCCGGCCCCCTTCCTCCCCGTTCCCCAGATTTAGCCCTGCTTCTGGGCGCCGAGTGTCCTTCCCCTCCAGGTAAGGCAGCGCTGCGAGCCGGCAAGATGGGGCTCTGGGGCTGGCTGGGAGCGAGGGAGAACTTTGCATGCGTTTATCCTAAGCCTGTTGCTTTTGCTCCTAAATCTCCCCAGCAGACTGAGGGAGTGAGTTTTCTGCAGAAAGTTTTATTTTCTGGTGTTGCTGCGAAGGGGAAGGAATGTGTGACTGACAGAAGACACCGAGGCTTTGGCTGACATATTTTGCTTCAAAGCAAAGGTCTCTTTGCTGCCTGAGCCTGACCCAACAAGGACAGGAGAGGGAAGAAGGAACGATCTCCAGGCTCTTCTCTCCCATTAGCAGTGTCTCATCAAGAAACTTGCAGTATGTTTATCAGTCCGATTTCAGAACAGCCCTGGCTGCTTTTAGAAAGGGAAACACTGAGATTTTTGGTTTGTCTCTGCTCTCTTGAGATGGTGAAGAGGCATTGATCGGTGTGGCATTGCCATGGGAGCTGCAGTGGTAAGAATCCCTGCTTTGTTTCTGGCCCCTTTGGGTGAGCAGTCATTGCTGTTCTCTGCCAGGCTCCCTCCTGGGCTGTCCTGGGCAGCCTTGGCTGTCAGGGTGGGTTTGGGGGGAGGTCACGGTGCCCCCGAAGCGGCTGCAGCTCCAGCACAGGTCGGGAGGGACCCAGCGGGGTCAGGAGTGCTGCGAGGGGACAGGGGCTCGTGCTCAGCCTGTCCTCTCCAATTTGCTTGACTCTTTCATTGTCCCCATAGTTATCTAAAGAAAGCAGATTCTTTCCTCCACAGATACTTTTTTCAGTCAGGAGGCAAATGATTCTATTTTGTGTACCAGGTCTTCTAAATGTCATCAGCAGGGTGCCGGTCTGCTGCGAACCGGTTCTTTTTAAATTACATGCAGAAATTATGGTAATTAAAATTAGAAATATGGATATAGCTAAATATATGCTTGTTAGAATTAGAGTGTGTCTGTTTTCTATGAGAGCTCCAGACACTGTCAACAGTACATTAGATTTTGAGTCCAGCCAATTGCTTTCCAGCCTAAACAGGCTGGTTAGCAGTTACCAAAATCCAAGCAGGCAGAAAAGGGGGATTCTTTCTACATTCTGGAATTCTAGATTCTAGACAAACTGGTTACTTCATCTTTTTTTGACTCAGCTTAGGTTGTGCAGGTCGGAATTATAAATCCAGTCCCCCCTCTCTCTCCCAGTTTTCTTTCACTTCCTTCAGGGACTAGTAGAGTTCCAAGGACTCATGGACAGGAAAAAGCAAAACCTCTGCAAAAGGGGATTTCACTTCTCACTCGTGGTCCTTCAGATAATTTACAGCTGAGAAAGGCTCCTCTTCTGTGTATTCTGAGGATCAAATGGGGCAGATTCAATGTAACTCTGAGAATGAAGCTGGGAGCGCTCTGTTCTAACCAGCTTCATCTCTTGGACCCACAGAAATGGGAACTAAACTCCCACAGAATTCCCCTTTCTTTCTCTTTGGCTTTAATCTCCTATCCCTTTCATAGCTGAGATATTTATAGCTTCCCCACATACACTGCCAGCAAGAAAGGACCCATTTTATCTTTTAAAAATTGATTTAAAAATGTGTAAGTCACTTACGAGTTACCAGTGCTTTATTGGAACAATTATATGTGAAGTATTTATAGTGCCTCAGAGCTAATGTAGGTAACCTGGAATCTACAACCAAAGTTATGAAAGTACAGAAAAGATTTCTAATGTGGTTCCCCTGAGAAATCAGGGGAGATGAGGATCCAGTGTGCTGAAACTGGTCAGGTCACCAGTCAGTCCTGGCAGAAGGACGCTGGTGATGGTGCTAAGTGAAATTAAAATCCAGGGAAGACAGTATGCCAGCAGGGAAAGCAGGAACAAGATGCCTTTTCTTGTTTTCTCGATTATTTGCCTGTATATATTTGGTGAGTAATGGATAAAATAATTTTTATTTTGCTGCCTCCTGTTCTTAAGTGTTTCATGAAAGTCAAAAGATCCACCACTGGTGGTAGAAGGGTGCAGTCAGAGCCCACGGAGCCCCTGGAGATGCTCTTCCACCTGAGGGAGCTTTCCAAAGTCACGCTGAGAAGGTTCCCAGCGCTGAGCTCTGCCTCTCAGACGGCAGAGCCTGGTCCCCAGGGTGGCCAGGCAGTAAATTCCCTCTTTGGGGGAGAGAAAAAGTGGTGCTTTGTACCACTGAGCAACTCTTCAGAGGGAAATACTGTGGGATGTTTGCTCCAGTGCCGTGTAGATAAGCAAAGTGTCTCCTTGGGATAAGCCTCACCGTGGGTTATTATATGTTCCGTAATTACAAAAGCCCTTCAGCAGCAGAAAGATGCTCGCACGAGGGATTTCAATTGTCCTTCAGATAGTAAAATTGCATAGGAAGATGCTCCACATTAAGGTGATGAATGTTAATTTGCCCTGAAGAGGAAGAGCATTTCTGTGAGCACTTCAGGCATTTTCACCACAGACTCATTCCATCATTTTTTATTCAGTATTTTGATGGCCCATCAGAATCAATAATGCTGCAGCCTTACTGGCTGAAATGGCAGCTCTCATGTAAGTTAAAAACTTTGGAATAAAACTGCCTACAAAGATACAATTAGGCTTTGAGGGCCTGAGTCAGTGGAATCAATAGAATTTCCATTGATAAATTGACTTTTGATAGGGCTCCTAATGCATCTTATATGATAATGGCACCTTTCTTCAGATAATTTTGTGGTAGAATTAGAAAAGCACTAGGGAAGTGAAAGTAAAAGCAAGTTAAAACAAAAGTTAAAGACTGTAAAAACTCTGACCAAAGATCAAAAAGATAAAACAAATTCATGGCTAGATCAGAACACAAAAACCACTCAAACTTCAAGAGATATTGGTGCTGAGGATCTGGACAACTTGGGATATTCCTCATCTAAAACTCCAAGAATGCCGTGAATGTATTTTGTTTCAGCCTAGGAGTCCTTCAGTTCTTCAGCTGAAGGATTCTGCACCTGTTAGCCAGGAAACAAGCAAAGCATCTTCCTGCTGGGAAGAAATTCTCCAGCTTTGGGGCCTTCCTTCATTCCGATGTTCTTGCTATTTGGCAGCTTAATCCATCAGCCCTCACACCCAGGATTGAAGCTTAATGGTACTCGGGTATTCTGAACAACGTTTCCCCAAAAATCAGAATTTTCCTCTGGTCCAGTGGAGGGCTGCAATACTTGCCAGGAGTAAACCCCACCTCTAAATGAAAGAGAGCAGCAGAAAACTGCTGCTGGGGCCAGGCCATGCATTAAAGATGGACGAGAACTGCTGAAAACCAGAGAAAAAATTCAATTTCTTTCAACTAAAGATGTTCTTAGTGCAAGATTTAGAACATACTGAACTTGTTTAGGACTGGAAATGCAGTTAAGCCCAGTCGTGGGTTTTTGTGGTGTATGATTCCACTGCAGGCTGATTTCACTGGAGTTCCCAGCTCTTTCTTGACAGCTGTAGTTAAACTGATGAGCACAGGAGGCTTACACCTGGGGAATTATGGATTAGTCTTGTTTGCGAGGAAGCAAATATAAATTACTGTGTTTATGCTACTTTTAAAATGCTTTTAATGAGGAATCATTTGCTATTCAAAATTTCAATCTATAATAATGCCATAACCCCGCTGAGCTGATTATCACGTGCCTTGTTCAGCATCATTCTTCACCTGGGAGGTGAGGGCGAGCCGGTGGTTGGAAGTTCTGGTGTCTGTGCTGCTCTTCCACCCAGCGGGGCAGGACGCCCCGCGTGACTGTGCGCTGTGTTCTCTTCTCTCTGTGTTCCAGATGGAACTGCCCTGACTCCCAGCAGGTCCCAGCAGCACCCCAAGCCTCGTCTCCAGTAAGGCGGCCCGGGCTCGTCATGGCAGCAGGAGTGGCGGCGTGGCTGCCCTTCGCCAGGGCGGCTGCCATAGGATGGATGCCAGTGGCCAACTGCCCCATGCCACTGGCTCCAACGGAGAAGAACAAGAGGCAGGATGAGCTGATCATCCTCAATGTGAGTGGCAGGCGCTTCCAGACCTGGAGGACTACACTGGAGAGGTACCCGGACACTCTCCTGGGCAGCACGGAGAAGGAGTTCTTCTTCAACGAAGACACCAAGGAGTACTTCTTTGACCGGGACCCCGAGGTCTTCAGGTGCATCCTCAATTTTTACAGAACGGGCAAGCTGCACTACCCCAGGTACGAGTGCATCTCTGCCTACGACGAAGAGCTCGCCTTCTACGGGATCCTCCCCGAGATCATCGGGGACTGCTGCTACGAAGAGTACAAGGACAGGAAGCGGGAGAACGCCGAGCGGCTGATGGATGACAACGACTCGGAGAACAACCAGGAGGGCTCCATGCCCTCGCTGAGCTTCCGGCAGACCATGTGGCGAGCCTTCGAGAACCCCCACACCAGCACCTTAGCCTTAGTCTTTTACTACGTCACCGGGTTCTTTATCGCCGTCTCTGTGATCACCAACGTGGTGGAAACCGTGCCCTGCGGCACCGTGCCGGGGAGCAAGGAGCTGCCCTGCGGGGAGCGCTACGCCGTGGCTTTCTTCTGCCTTGACACGGCGTGCGTGATGATCTTCACCGTCGAGTACCTGCTGAGGCTCTTCGCGGCGCCGAGCCGCTACCGCTTCATCCGCAGCGTGATGAGCATCATCGACGTGGTGGCCATCATGCCCTACTACATCGGCCTGGTGATGACCAACAACGAGGACGTCAGCGGAGCCTTTGTCACGCTAAGGGTTTTCAGGGTTTTCAGGATTTTCAAGTTCTCCCGCCATTCCCAAGGCCTGAGAATCTTGGGCTACACTTTGAAGAGCTGTGCCTCCGAGCTTGGCTTTCTCCTCTTTTCCCTCACTATGGCAATCATCATCTTTGCAACTGTGATGTTTTATGCGGAGAAAGGGTCCTCGGCAAGCAAATTTACCAGTATTCCTGCTTCCTTTTGGTACACTATTGTAACCATGACAACGCTGGGGTGAGTATTACTTTTCCTTTTCCTGAGCAGCAGGCGAGCGTGTACTGGGAGCTTGACTTCAGCTCCTCCTCAGCCTTTTCCTGGGTGCATGTTCAAGAAGGGGCTGGAAGTGTTCGGGGCTGGATTATTCTTTGGCTTACAACTTCTGCAATTTGTGTGCAGTTGTATAAAGCAGAAAAAGCACTTACACCCACTTGACAAATGCTCGGCAGCACGGTAAACGAGTGCAGGAGGAGCAGAGCAGTGGAGTAGCAGGGTCTGATTCATTCCTGCAGGAGGGAAAAGCTGACCCGAGCGCAAGGGGCTGGGAGGGAGAGCTCTGCTCTCTCTGACATTGGCTCCAGCCATGCGTCTCACAAAAGCTGCTGATGTGTCTGTTGTGTCTCGTTGCAATGTCAGCCGGTGGTTCTCCCCTTGACTTTCCAGGAGCTACAGATTTGCTGAATTCAAGTGGATGTTGTGGGTCACTGTGCTGAAATACTCAGTGATGGCCGGGATGTGATCTGGGTTTTACTTAACTGGGCAGGATGGGGGCTTCTTGTCTGTGTTTAGCTGTGAGTTTGAGACCCAAGCGTGCTGTGGTGGTTGCAGTAGAATTTCAAGCATTCCCATGGACAGGTACAAAGATAATGAAATCAAAGCTACGGGAATGTAGCCTGGAGGGCTCTTTCCCCCCTTATATTTCATTTCTGTCTCACAGATGTTGTGACTGAGATTATAGATTTGCACTTCTGCTGCTCTGAACTAAAACCTCTGGGAGCAGAATGGCCAAACCCTCACCCTGACAAGGTTGTGTAGAGGAAAGTGGGCATTGCAGGCTGCTGCTTCAGGCACGCACAGAGCCAGGATCGAGTGCAATCCCCTCATCCCACAAATCACAACGGTGTAGGAAATCTAGAGTCACTTTGCGAAGAGTTTTCCCACTGGAGAGTTCACACTCAGTTTAATACTCAGATGTAGACAATTCTCTTCCTTGTAATGTAGTGACTACTTTTTCTCTAAACTGCTTTTGATTTTAAACACTTCTCTGTGCCTATTATACATGAGCAGGCTCACAGTAGCACTTTTAAATTATTAAAATCATAATTCAGCTGTCAGAAAGGTGCCGAATCTGGGCATATAACAACTGAAAGTCTGAATTTCTTCATTAAGTGCAAATGTAGAGCCTGTTTGTCATAGTCACCTAAAGACCTCTTATTCTTCCTTTTTAATAGCTAAGCAAAGTTTACAAGTTTATGGCAAAAGCTGTTCCTTCCCCTGGGAAAGGTGAAACTCAGAAATCAAGGCTGGGCTTTGCATCCCAGCCCTGCCCCACGCTGTAGCTCAGCTCTCCACGTTCCGAGTGGTCCATCCTGGTCAGTTCCCCCTCCTGTCCCCACCACGGTGTCTGGTCAGTTCAGAGGGACACGTGCCCTGGGTGCTCCTTGGCGTGTCCCTGCACAAGGGGAGATGTGTGCAAGGCCAGCTCTGTTTCCAGATTCCCGTCTGACAGCGATCTCACCCTCCGTGCAGGGACACGGCCTGCACCCATCCGCACTTGTGCTGTCACATCTTTGTGACAGGAGCCCCGGGGCCAGGGGCCAGCCTCTGTGGGCTGGGAACAGCCCCAGGATGTGCAGAATGTTCTGGAGAGCAGCTGGGGCTCTGCTCCTGCCGGGGCTGGGCTCGGTTTGGGTCCCTTCCCTGCCTTTCTGAACGCAGGGACAGACCCAGTGCTCCCAAGGACCTCAGAATGTTCTCACTTTGTTGTAATCACAGAAATCACAGAGGAACAAGTGCTGGAAACGAGCTGACATGGATTTAAGAAATTACACATTTAAACATGGCTTTGTGAGTCTTCACTGGGAAGGGACCTATAAAATGGTGTCAAAGTCGTAAAACTGAGGCTTCTGCTGTTACTGATTTGGGACTTTTAGGTTGTTTCCACCTTCCTGACTCCCCCTGTGTGAGGTGGGGGTTAACCCTTCTGGGGGAGTTCACCATCCAAGGCTAACCCTCCTGGCCCCCTTCAGCTCCCCAAAAATCCTTCCAGTTCTGGCAAACTGGCACTTTCAGACAATATTTCATATACATCTCTCTTCAGAAGTCTTTTCAATCTGTTTGGAAGGATCTTGTTACTAATGAGAGTCCTGGCAATTCCTCCTGCAGAAAATGCAGCCAAGGTCTCTAACGTGCTCCCCAATCCATCAGACTTGCCCTCCTCAGTGCTGGCTACTTCACTGCTTGGATTTCAGCAGCACTCAGGGCTTTTATAGAGATCCTAAATATTTCCTGCCTTTTACCCTTAATAATTCAGCCAACATTTAAAACAAGAAACTATGAAGCACAACAGTTTTTAACTCAAAACATATTTTGTTTGTTTGTTTGTTTTCACCACCGATACATTTAAATCCAGGTAAGTGAAGGTTTCCCTGAGGCTGGAATCCCAGCACTGCTTTGACAGAGTGCCTTAGAGGAGTGATCTGGAAGGTGCAGGGTGACTTTTTCCCTGGTACTAAGATAAGCTCCATTTGTGCAAAACCAAAGTTTGCCTACAACAAAGAAACAAACAGAGCCAACAGTAGGAGACCATTAACCCTCCCACCGTACTGTGCATCAGTGCTCTCCCAGATTCCCAGGTATCTCTGGGACACAGTTACATTTCCAGACTGACTCACAAATAAAAGGCAATAGAAATCCATTTCTTCTTGAAGGTGAAGCCCAGCATCAATAAATAACCACTGGTTTTGGTGGGGTTGCCACACAAATTATTTTAGAGAAATCCAGGATGAGTTGCAGGTTCCTTAGGCAGTTAACAACCCAGGGAAACAGGTACAGCAGCTTTTCTGGAGCGGGAATCAAAGCAAAGGAATTAAATTATACTGACCCTGCATCTCCGATCCCTCTGCTGTGCTCATCAGCCCTGGTTTAACAGAGGCTGTTTTTAATTCAACACAATTTAAATTTTGCTCAGGAGGCTTTATAATGAAAGCATTATTCTTGGGTGCATCTTAAATCAATCTGAATTACTGAAACAACTATTCAAAATTAATTCAAAATCAACTCTCCAATTCATGCAGAAACATTTTTCTCAAGCGGCCAACAGCTCCCCATCTTCTCTCTCGTCCCTCTCGCGAGCCCCAGTGCTCTGAGCTCTGCCTTTGCCAGACCCTTCGTGTGTCCTGCAGGAGGTTCTGAGCCCCCAGTTCGGGAATGCAAGAGCAGCAGAGCAGCAGTGCCAAGCCCATCCCACACCACATCCCAGTCCTGGCTTCAGCTAATTCAGTGTGCAGCCACTGGGCGCTAATTCAATAGGCAATAGCTTTACATCTCTACAGAAATGTGTTAATTGGAGTGACTTTGGTTCCCCTGGTACAGTGCATTGGTTTTCATGGAATCACAGAATGGTTGGGGTGGAAAGGGACCTCAAAGCCCAGCTCATTCCAACCCCAGGACACTTCCCACAAGCCCAGGTTGCTCCTAGCCCCACCCTATATTCAGTTTAATTCACTTTTAGGGAGCAGTATGGATGGGGAAGCCTCAGGTTCTGCTGCTTCCCCTCATGCACACCACAAACACAAAACCTGTCACCCCACTAAACCCCACGCCAGTTTTGCCCAGAAAAAGTGTTTTTCCAAGCTTTTTACAGCTGTTTTCATCCCATCTGACAGCAGCAGTACGTTTCAGACTCCCAGGCAGTGTCTGTGGCCTGCAGCAGAGGCATCAGACTGTAGCTGTGAAAAGCTGAGTGCCACATCCTCCTGCAGCCCTGCGGGAACGGCAACCAGGCTGACAGGGAGGAGAGCCCTGGAATGGCTTGGAAGGGACATCAAAGCCCATCCAGTGCCATGGCAGGGCCACCTTCCCTGCCCCAGCTGCTCCCAGCCCTGTCCAGCCTGGCCTTGGGCACTGCCAGGGATCCAGGGGCAGCCACAGCCTGTCTGTGCCAGGGCTGCCCACCCTCGCAATGAACAATCCCTAATTCCCAATATCCCGTCCAGCCCTGCCCTCTGGCAGCCTTTTCCCTTGCCCTGTCAGTCCATCCCCATGTAAATTGTCCTGCATTTAAATTTCAGCTCGTTCAAATGAGCTCTCTTGGAGCTCCTTCAGGCACTGGAAGGTGCTGTAAGGAGGGACTATTCCTGGAGGGAATTGTCACCAAGACCTTCGGGCCACTTTTGCCAAGGAAGCAGCAGCAGCAGAGCACGGGGAGCAGGGCTGGTGCTGGGTTTGGTCTGTCCTGAGGGATACAGGGTGCTCTGGCCTGGAAAGGCTGAGCTCCTGCAGCCTCAGGTGCTCTGTGGAGAGGCTCTCTGGCTGACTGTCACCCTTACAATTTGCAAGACCATAATGGCTTTGAGAGCACTCTCCCCCTTTCAGGGTCGGCTGCTCTGTCAGTGAGTCTGAGAGACACAGCTCAGTGCACTTGGACAACACAGGCCTGTCTGCAGAATTCATTTAAGGAACCAGGTTAACGCGGGAAAGTCGATTAAACAGCCCTGCTGGCCTGGTTATGTCAGCAGCCTGATTGGAGCAAGAGCTGGAATTTCTGAGAGGGTTGATTAGCTGGGTGTGGAGAGAGCAGGGATTTGGGGGTAGGGTCTGTTCTGGTTTGTCTTGGCTCAGCTTTGCCAAATGTGGATCAGAGGGAAACGAGCAAACGGGTGCCTGAGCAACCGCCCTGCAAGAATCAGTCTCTTTCTGCTCATTTATTGTGTTTTCTCTCGTTACTGGTGTTCCGTGTGGCCAGGAGAGGGCACGGGGTGCGAGCAGGGCCGTGGCACGTGGGGGCCGTGGTGCCAAGCTGGGCTGAGCCCCGACTCGCTGCCAGCACCGCCAGAGCAGCGCTCTGATTTCTGCACGGCAAAACCACTCGGGCTGGTAGTAACCTTCATTCACCCTCCTGACGCACACCAAGAGCAGTTTGCAAAGTAAGGGAAATAATAAATCATCTCTGGAGCGCTGCCATCCCCGGCTCCTCGGGAAAGATTGTTGTTTGGGCCAGGAGTCACGTTGTGCGTGTCAGGACTTTGGGAGCTGCCATTAAACTGAATTGGGAAAAGCTTCTTGAATAGAAACAGCACTCTGCATGTTTAACATCACCAGTGGGAAGATGGATGAGATGTGGGGTGTTTCCTTTGTGAAGGAAGGTGCTGGAATTTCTTCTCTCTCACCATTTCCCCCACAGTCAACAATTCCTTATATCCACAGGCCACAGAGCTGCTCAAGTTTAATACACAGAAAGCCCAATCAAACCATGAGTTGATGGAGCTACACAAAGAGGCCATTTCCTTGAGCTTTCACCCTCTTCACTCCAGCTTCATCCTATACAAAATGCGTATCAGTTTTCTTCTCCTAATGGATTTACAGACATTGTGTGCGAAGCGTCTTTGTATCAGAAACTACAGATGGAACCTTTTCCCTTCACTATCTTGATATAAATCTCAGGCAAGCATCTCATTTTTGAGCTATTTGTATTCACCAGAACCCCAGAAGTATTAAAATACCTTTATTCATTTTTAAAGCAAGTGGAATTCACTGGATGTTTTTTTTTCCTCTCTTAAAAAAAATTATCCATCCTTATGCTTTTTGTGGCTTTGGATATTTGTAACAGTTGCACGTATGTGCAAACGCACCATTTTTAATGTGCAAGACAAAATAACTTGCCTTTAGGGTAACTCATTGTGTGAGAAGTGAATTATTTTGAATAAGGCTAAGAAATGGTGCTGACTAAAATTGTAACGTGACTGCTAAATTTACCAGTGGAAGCCTTGGCAGGGATGCATCTATAGCAACTGATTTACAGATTTTTTTTCTGATCTCCTCTTTCTTTTTTCCCCCTCTTTTCTTTCTAACCTGCCTCACAGTAAGTGCCTGAGAAATACAGATTAAAGATAACATTGCATTTTCATTGGAGATGAAGGGAAGTGATTGGCGTGCTGACTGGATCTGGGCTATTTTTAGTCTCATAAAGCGATAATTTCATAACAGAGCTGACCCAGTAAAAGTAATCAGTTTACAGACATTAGCTGGAAATAAGGGACAGAGTAGCCACTGTCAGTCGGAGAGCAGGGAGAGGGGAAGAGAAGGCAAAGGGCCTGAAACAAATTAGCCAAAACTAATTAGGTTCCTTAGCTGATTACAGCCATGGGTGTGCACAGGGAGAGGAGACCAGGGAGCTGCTGAGTGCCGAGTCTTGGCAGCCCCTCTGGCAGGAGCTTGGTGCTGCCAACACCATCTTCATCCTCACAGGGACATCTGGGCACCACATCCTCACCCAGCCCTGCTCCCTTGGCACGGGATTAGCACGGGCCTGAGATAAACCCACGCCTCGTTTTAGTGCCAGGAGAATAACAGGAGATGTTTTTGCTGCAATTCCTTAAGGGATCTGTGCTCTCAAGGGCATGGAGTGACAGGACAAGGGGGAATGGCCTCAAAATGCAAGCGAGCAGGTTTAGATTGGACATTGGGAAGAAATTCTTCCCTGTGAGGGTGGGGAGGCCCTGGCAGCTGTGGCTGCCCCTGGATCCCTGGTAGTGCCCAAGGCCAGGTTGGACACTGGGGCTTGGAGCAACCTGGAATAGTGGGAGGTGTCCCTGCCATGGCAGAGGATTAAACCAAGATGATCTTGAAAGCCTTTTCCACCCCAAATCAATCTGTGATTCTGGGTATGGGGATAGCTGTGACCAAACCCAGCCTGCTCCCCGGCTGTGTCCCAGGTACATGGAAACACCTCAGTAAGGAAACAAAATACAAAAAAGTGTAAGATAAAGAGAGAAAGGTTTCCTGAGCAGGCCCCAGCGTGGCTCCCTGGCAGCCATCCCCTGCCCGGCCCCGTGGCTCGGCGCTGCTTTGGTTTCAGGGGCAGAAGGAGCCGTTTGCACAGGACACACCGTGGTGCCCTGCCCGTGTCCCAGTGCCCGCAGGGACGCGGGAGCAGCCCCGGCTCCCTGGGCAGGACAGGGCTATTGACCCTCACTGCGGCACAGAGCTGGCACTGCCCGTGGGCACAGGGCAGCCCAGAGCTCCGTCAGGGCTGTGCCACCCGGCACCCCAGCGTGGATGGATACCTCCATCGCTGCTCTGCAGAAGCAGAAGCAGAAGCTGGAGAAGAAAGGAGCTGTGATTTGCTCATTTACCGACTGCCTCCCGCTCTCGCTTCTCCACCACCTAGCACAGAATTTTCTTCTGTCAAATCCCACCACATCCATCGTGAATTTGTTCATATTTCCCTCCAGTGAAGGCAGACTGATGAATGTTTTTCCTGCAGACCAGAGGACAGGCAGTGTTCAGCCAAGCTCTGCCTTCTCCTGGACAGACAATGCCCACAGAAACAGCTTGTGTCTATTTAACTATTTACCACTGCTGCATTAGCACACACTCAAGGGCTGTAATTCACCTCCTAAAGTTACGAGTAAGTGCGGAAGAGTTATTCTAAAATCAATATCTAACAGAATGCCATTGTTCCAACATTTAAACCTGCTAGGAAATTACTAGGAGGCATGTGGCAAGTCAGATCACTGCCTGACAGAGGAGAAAACGATTCATTTCTCCTTCTAAAGGCACAAGTCTTCACTGCCTTTCCATCCTGCTTCAGAAACGATGCTGGGCAGGCTCGGAGCCTTTTCCAGGCAAGCTCAGAGCCATTCCCATTCCTAAGCAGGTTCAGAACCATTTCTAAGCAGGTTCAGAACCATTTCTAAGCAGGTTCAGAGCCGTTCCTAAGCAGGTTCAGAACCATTCCTAAGCAGGCTCGGAGCCTTTCCCAGGCAAGCTCAGAGCTGTTCCTAGGCAGGTTCAGAACCATTCCTAAGTAGGTTCAGAACCATTCCTAAGCAGGTTCAGAACCATTCCTAAGCAGGCTCGGAGCTGTTCCCAGCTGCCCTCCCCGCCCTGCTCCGGGAGAGCTGGGCAGCATCGCCCGGGGATCTGCTGCTTTCATCTCGGGCTGCCATCTGCAGCAGAATTAAAACACAGATCAGCTTTAGCTTTTTGCCTCCAGGACGCTGTGAAATTTGGCTGAGGTCCGTGCCCAGAAAGCCCTTGAGAAGGGTCGTGTGGAGCCTGTGCAATGAGGAGCCTGAAAGGGCCCCTGCAAGCTGGGCTGGAACGGGGCTCGGAGGTCTCAGTGGATCTGTGCTGTGGGGCCTCCTCAGAGAAAGGTCAAATAATTCAAGTGTTAGGTCCTGAACTGACAGAGGGAGGCAGCTGCTGCTGCTGGACGTGCTCCACGCTGGGGTTTGCTGAAGGCTCCCTGGCCCCCAGAGCCCCAGCCCAGCAGACCCAGCCTGCTGGCTCACCTGGGCAGCTCCTGGCAGCCACACCACCGTGCCCAGCACTGTGAGAGCCCTGAGCTTTGTGTTCTGGGCCTTCATCCTTCATCCTTGCTGCACTCTTGGTGGCCCTGTGACTCCCTCTGCCATCCAAAAGTCACAAACTGCTGCTGTTTTTCTCATCCTGCCTTTAGAAACAGGGTTCCACATCAGATGTGAAAACAGCAGATGATAAAATCTTGAGTCATTTTCAGCCTTTAATATGCAAATGTGCAGCCTTGATAACAAGATTGCACCCCACCACCAGGCAGTCCTTTTTTCCCCTTGTTTACACCAAGGGAAACACTTCTTACTATTATTTAATTTTGCTTATTTTCTCGTGCAGTTAGAATCATGGAATCCCAGAATGGTTTGGGTTGGAAAAATCTCATCAGTCCCCACCCCCTGCCATGGCAGGGACAGCTTCCACTATCCCAGGTGTCTCAGAGCCCCATCCAGCCTGGCCTTGGACACTTCCAGGAGCGGGGCCACAATCCTCAATTCCGTGTCTGTATGTTCCACATCCACTTTTGGGGTGTAATTTGGAGACAACATGTACACATTTCCCTCTATATTTGTATGATCTGGGGCACAGGGGAGCCATCTTCCTCAAATATTAATTACAGTCACTGTGGTAAGAACAAAAATAGCACTTTATTTTTCAATGGGAAAGGATTGTGCAAGCCAGCTCTTCTCAGAACCTGGGCAGAAATAAGCTATCTTCAAAGGGACAGCTGAAGCGAGAGAAAGCTGCTCTGAGCTGCTTTCTCCTGAGTCCATCGACTCTGTGGCCTTAGTTTGGATCAGGAATGCTCTGTGGAAGCAAAGCCAGCCTGTGTCCCTGCTGCAGTTTGGCTCCCAGCGCAGAGCACGAGGACTGATCCCTTCTGGATGAAATCCAGGTGCTCCAGGGCACTGTGCCCCGCTGCTGCTGGGCACCCAGGCACGGGGTGAGGCTGGCCCCCAGTGAACCCTCCCCAGGGTGTGCAGGGGTGCCTGCTCCTCTGCTCCAGCTCCTGCTGGCCTGGCAGGGCAGGTGGAAACCCATCCTTGCCCTGTCACTGAGCTCAAAACTCATTCTCAATCATAATCCTGTTTCAGTGGGGCTTTTTTGATGTTTACATCATTTCTTGGGCTTTGTCATCAATATTAATGTGAGAAAAGCTCCTCTTGCTTCTTTCTGCTTGCCTCATTTGAGGGAAGATGGAACAGGCTCTGACACCTCCGTTACTCCACTGCAGCAGAGCCTTTTTCTAGTAATCAGTGTCTGAAATGAGTAGAAACAGCCCCTAAATTTACCACGTTGAGCACGAATCAATGAAGCATTATTGCCAACACACATTCTTCACTGTCACACATCTCAGTTGTGCTGCTGGTTCGGGAAGATTTAAAACCCTGTCTCCCACCCAGCTTTGCACCTGAGGTACCCTTTTTACCAACCTCACTTTCTTATCTCTGCATAATTAACCAAAATATGAAATTCCCAGCTTCTGCCATGCCTGTGTGTGCTTCAAACCTTCCCCCAAGACCACAGGCTTGTGTGCAGATGGGCAAGCACGGGCAGCTCGCAGGAGGCAATCACAACTTTTACTTGGTGCCTCTTTCGTTTTCCTGCCTACTTACATCTGCCCAGCCGTCTGTTCATCAATGCTGGGAGCATCCATCACGGCACAGGATGAGTCCTACTGAGTCAGACACTCTGCTTCAGTTCATGAAATGAGCTGGCAAGATATTCCAGCCTTGGCACACTCGATACAGAAGATTTCAGCCCTCTTAGATATTTTTCTGCTAGAGGGGAATAGCAGGACAGATTAAAGAATAGAAACAGTCATTCAGCAAAGCAGCTGTTGAATGAAAACATGGGGAATGGATGAAATTAGGTAAAAGTCACCCCTCCAGCTAAGGGTCAGGACGAGTAGTAAGCGGGGCTGAAGGGATACAAGATTTTGGGCTGTAGAGGGCTGAGCAGGATGAATTCCACCACTAATGAGCTTAGTGAATAAGCTCATTACCTAATGAGCTCTATTGAACAAGCTTGAATTCCTGCCTGGGGAAAGCCCTGCCTAGATCCAACATAGGTAAACAGCTCCATCAGTTTGCACACACAGGCATCTGACACTCACAGCAAACTCAGGGTCATGGCAGAGCCTTTCCCGAAGGGGTGGATGTCAGGAAGGATCAGAACAGCAGCAAGAGCAGAGGCTCTTTTCCAGTTCTGTCCTTTCTGCACAATTTGGGATCTGGACGAGGATGCACCGACATGACTCGTTACCTCTCACACATCCTGCTAACTTTCCTTCACCATTTACATCAGACCCTTCCACCCTGCTCCTAAGGCACTGCAGAGCTGGACTAGGAAACCTGCAGAGAACCAAAACCGTATCACACAACGCTCCTGAAATGGCTCATCTCTGTGAATCTCCATCTAAAACCCCGGCCTTGCCTTGCTGCCTGGGGAGATCTGTCAGAGCAGATGCCAGTTCCGAGGGTTTGGAAAAGACCCAAAGGAAATCTCACATCCACACTGCGTCGTGGACAATTTATTACCCAGAAGGGCAGGAGTCCTGGATGCCTGTAAGGAATGGCCCATCATCCCCACCCGCTGCTTGGTGCAGCTTTCAATCCTCGGGACTTGGAAGTGAAAAGGGAAAATGAGATTTCAGGAAAGGAGAAAAGATCTACAGATGAAATCTTCCTTTTGACTTGACATAGCAACATTTAAGTTTATTTTTACCATTTCTTCTTAGATTTTCAGCACATACTGAAAAATTGTCTAAAGTACTCATTTCCTATAGTTGTGCCACTCCAAAACCTTGGCACTGTCCGTCATTTGTCTGTTACCATCTGAGCAGGGCTAAAAAACATTGGAGGAAGAAAAGAGAAGGAAAATACATGAACTTTACAGTAAGATATAATAGTTAGTTTGGTGGGAGATAAAGATTTTGAGTAGTAAGTTGGTGTTCAGGATTTAAAAATATGTATCTTTAAAGCTCTGCACGCATGCCCTGAAGTGCGCAGCCCGGGTAAACAAACGCAGGCAGCTCGTTGTACGTGTCAGGATATATTCACATGATTGCAGCAGGAAAGTCTGGCACCAAATGTACTGTGAACTGAAAATGAATTTCAGCAGCTTTTATGATTCATTTTTTGTCAGAAACAAAGGCTGTGGCTGGAGCTGCTGGTGTGCCATGTCCAGGGGTTGCTGCAGCACAGACCCTGCACTCAGGAAAGGCTGTGCTGTGTGTCCTTCCAGGGGCTCTGGCAGCTTGGGCTCCCCCGTGGGATGCCACTGTGGGACTGGTGTCTGCTGGTGCTGCCCCTGTGGGCCCGAGGTGCAGGAGTCACTGCAGTCCCTGCAGGGACAGCGAGGGCTGCTGGCCCTGGGCACACCGGGCACCGTTCTTGCGGGACAGCCCCATGGCAGGAGCTCCTCCTGGGGCAGGCAGAGCCCGTCCCGTCCCTCCTGGCAGAGGTGGCCATCCCCAGCTCTGGTCTGCTGCACTGCTGCTGGGCCACTTGAGAAAACGGCTGGAGAGAATTTCTGTGCCGTTAATAACTGCTCCCCTGGCAATACCAAAACAGAGTGGGCAGCCAGCACATCCAGCACCTAGAGCACTTGAGAGTAGAGCAAATTAAATCCACCCGCTAAATCACCACAAACTGAGAGAAAGGGCATTTATCCCAACATCCCTGGGTGTTGAGTGTTCTGTTTGTGAGGTAAAATACTCAGGGTGAAAACAATTGGTGACCAAAAGCAAGTCAGACAAGGATTTCACAGTCAGGAGATCCTGAAATGGAAGGGACCCAGGAGGAGCGTGGAGTCCCAGTCGTGGCCCTGCACCCATGGCAGGAGGGCTGGGACAAGAGGAGCTTTAGGATCCCTTCCAACCCAAGGGTTCCATGGCTGTGGGAATTCCCAGCTCCCTGGAACTGATCAGCACAGCCCAGCCCAGCCAGCTGTCCCTCTCACCCAGGCTGCAGTCACCGTTGTGCTGCAGGCAGGCGCTGTCCAGCACACAGCTCAGGGAGAAGGGACACGGTTACCCTGTGAGCAGCAGGACCCAGCGCCAGGGGCTTCCTCCCAGACCCTGTGTGCAGCCCCAATAAAACCCCAAAGAACTCCCCCTCCCCTCACAGACCGACGGGGGAATGGTGAGGAGAATCACAGGCTGATCAGAGGGCAGAGGAAAGGTGCTCCCCAGGTCTGGGCTCTGGAGGGAACGTGACTTAGAAGGTGCAAACAGGAGTTGCTTCTCTCCCAGACACTGATTTATTATTTAACACTAAAATACTATAAATAACAAATCTGCAGAATCATCCAGCCAAGGAAGGGAAGGATGCATGGGAGCCCCACGGGTCTCAGAGGCTATGCCAGGAGGGTGCCAGGTGGCACAGCGTGGCACAGGGGGTCTGTGCCACCCCGCCCTGTGCTCCCAGCCATTTCTGTCACTCCACTGCCCTTTCCTCGCTTCTGCATTATTGGTTGAACAGATTACAGCCACACTTCTAGCCAGAAGGGAAGCCAGCTCATCTGGCTACCAGGCTGTGCTTTGGGCTCGAGTCAGGCTCTGCCTGGCCAGGCACCCTGCAGTATTTTACCCAGCAACTTCTCCAAGTGGAATAGATGCACTTTGTGACAAGTGCTGCCACACAGGATGGAAACTGCTAAATAACAGCAAAACCACCTCGTTTAAGTTACAATATAATGTGAGGCTTGGGCTTTTACTATATAATCCATTTTAAAGTACACTTAGATATGTTGCTCTACGGTAAAATTGGATTTTTAGTGAAAGTATAGCTCAAATGCTCAGCACAACAAATTGTAATCACAGCAGTCAGTTTGCCATGTAAGATGCAATGCATCCTCTAGATCTCTTTTTTCCACTTATCTTTGAAATGCAATTTTCTGTCCCACTCTGTTGAAGACCAGGTTAAATCAATGAAATAAGAATAGTGTTGTAATATTATATCCTATGGCAAAGGACTAATGTTGCCTCTAGTCAGGAACTGTAAACCAGATGCCCAAACCAGATTTTATGGAACTCTGCAGGTCTTTTAGTGTTTTTCTCTCTGCTCATTAGGGCAACCAGGCACTGAACCCCTCTGATACCACCCCCAACTTCCAGTTGTTCCAGATCCCTTTTCCACAGGAAAAAAAAACCTTTATCAAGAGCAGGCTCATCTACAGGTGTAGAATAATGACTTCAAGGCTTTTTAATTGCATTTGCTGCCATTTCAGAGGAGTTTCTTGGTTTTCTGAAGTAACCTGGCCCTCCACAGGACAGAGCACCTGGCAGCCAGGCTGCCCCACACGGGGCGAGGTGCTGCAGCCCCAGCAGAGCAGAGAGCAGGCACAGAACAGGACCCACAGCAGCCCCAAAGTCCCATGAGCAGCGTGAGTGCAGCCACAGCCCTACAGGGATTCACCCGGGAGTAAATCAGATTGAGAGGATATGAAAGGGCTTCCTGAGGATTATGTGTAAGATGTGAAAAGCAATCACACCGCCAGATATGGTAAAACATAACCATAAAATAAAGCACTGAAAGCCTGAATGATTTGGCATTGAAGCACAGGGATTTTTAAATTCTACCATTCAGATGTGGTAGAAAATTACATCCCTCTTGCAAACAACCCTCCAGTACTGAGTGGTAGGAAAAAACCACAGAGCTGAAAAAAGACACAGCAGGGGGACAGGTCTCCTCTGCCCAGCTCATCTTTTCCAAATTCTTTTCCTTTCTTGGAATTCAAACTTGTACATAATTCTAGAGGAGCTCAGTTTGTGCTGATAGAACAGGGGAAGCAACAGGACCTGTGTACATTTTGCCTATCATTCGTTTCTGTAAAAATTCGAAAAGTATCACATGTGGGAACTTTACAGCAAAATCATCATCTGTGCTTAGGACACAGGCAAAGTTTCTCCTGAAGTGCTGACACATCCAAGTTAGATCTGAGCCCTCAAGGGGAATTCAGGCCCTCTTGGAGGCTGTGCCTGGCTGGGCTGCTGTGAATGGACGGGTCTGGAGCCTGGCCTGAGGAGGGGCTTGGAACACATCAAACCCCACCGGGAGCAGCAGGAAATTAAGCCTGATTTCCCAGAGATTCAGCTGATGAAGAGATTGCATTCAGCTGTCACTGAAAGGCCTTTTCCTTCTCCCCACGTGCCCCTGTGCTCACAGCTCACTCACAGCAGTGTGGCAGGAGGGCTCTGAACCAAAGGGATATTGGCTTTTTGCCCACCCTGAGTAATAGGCTTTGTCAGGAATGATCATTCAAAACCCGAGCCCTGCTCAGGGCTGTCTTTCAGACATCAGGGCTGTCTTTCTCGAGGCATCACTGCGGGGCTGGTGCCCCCACCCGTGTGTGGGACCAGGGCTGCCCTGGATCCTCAGGGCCACTGCTGCACATCCCCACGCTGGCAGCAGCATTGCAGGGACACGGACACAGTGAGAGCACAGAGGTTAAGGATAAATTGCTCATGTCCTTCCCCAAATTCTGTCACTACAGGGGGAGCATCTCTCCTGCTCAGCTCAGAAGGGAGCTGCCCAGCCGGGAGGGGCAGGGCAGCACAGCTCAAAACCCCTGTCCCACTCTGGTGTTCGTGCCAGTGCAAGCTCGGGGGGTCCATTCCTAAGGCTAAAAAACTCATTTTTAGGGAGTTAGGGAAGGAAAGAGCTGCTACAGCAAGAGAAGAGCTTCCAAGGGCTGGTCACTTCTGCTGCCTCTCCTGCTGCTTCTTTTCACGATATGGATTCTCCCAAAATGCCATTTTGTTCCTGCAAGCCACACGGTGGTTTTGTGGGGCTGTTCTGGGGCTGGTTTTGGGGGGAAGTGCCTGTGCTGGCGTGGTGGGGGCCCGAGCAGGGAGCTGCCCCAGCAGCTGCCAGGGCAGTGCCCGGGGACAGCTCCGGCTGCAGCCACAGCTGGAGGGGCGATTCCAGAGACTGATGGTCCCCAGCTCACAACTGGCACATGGGATGGGCAAATGAGATTTGCTTTGGCACCTCATTCCCTTCCCAATCCACCTTCCCTAGTGCTTTTCTCCCCCCCCCCCCCAGCCTGACATGGAAAGGTGAATCAGTTTAATTACAGATGTGGGACACTTCAGCACCGTTCGCAGCCCAAAGTGAGCTCATGCAGCTGGAGCTCTTGCATGCTCCCACTCACTTTTGCACCAGATATAAGAGCAACAGGTTCCTCTGCAGTCAAGAAACCTCTCCACATATCACTGGACTGATAACAAAAGGAATAAATAACTGCAGAGAAGTGAATTTTAATGACATTTCTGTACCAAGCCTGTCAGAGTACGCTACAACCATTTATTCAAGTTCACTGCCTTCCTAGATAAACACTGACATCTCTATTTTGCAGGTGTAAAATCCAAGTCAGAGAAAGGCTGAACTTCTCCTACACAACCCACACAATAAAGAGCTCCGTGCTGCCGCTTTGGGGCAGCAGCACATCTCTCAGTGGAGCAGGGAACCTGTGCACTCCCTCAGGCCAGCAGCCACACCAGAACATGCCTGAGGCAGCTCTGATCAAAGCACCCCCTGCTTCTAGAAAGACCTTGATGTCCACAGAAGGTGACCAGAGCAGGTCACCTCCTGCAGGTGGTGAGGGGTGGCACTGAGATCTTCTGATGTGTGTTCAGAGACTCAGTCTGGCACCTCTCCACCTGTAATTTCACTGCTAATCTCTGAACATCTGTGAGTTCTGCTGCCCAGGTGGGTCCTTCTGACACCGCTCCTTTCAGTTCTCTTCTCCCACGCTCAGGACCCTTTGAAGAGCAGAGGCACAAATCCATTCAGGAGCTGTTTACTGGGGTCAACTGAGACTGCTGTGTTGTTTCTATCCCTTTAGATAAACCCACAAAATTCTGCAGGTCCAAAACAAAACAATTGCACAAACAGCAGCTGCCTCAGCCTTCCAAAAGGATCTTGTAGCATTCCAGGAACTCGCACTGCACTGTAAACTTCACTTTGAAATAAAGGACACTGTGATTTTTAATTGCCTCCTAACCTTTCATTAATTGGGCTTTATGCCGTGAGCAACATCACAATAACAGGTCTGCAACCTCTGTGCAGAATGCAAATGGGCCACAATGAGGGGAAGGCACCTGAGTGTGCCAAGCCCCAGCCCCAGCAGGAGCTCATGGTCTCACCCACCACAGCAGACACTTCCTAATTATCCAGTGGCCTTTGTTTCACTGGAATTACTTTCAGAACAAGCAATATCTGAGAAGCACTCCCAACACACCACAAATTTTGGCATTTGCTCATTGGAGAGGCACAGAACAGCTCTACAAAGTGATGGCTTTCGGCAGCTCTGAAAAGTCACATTTGAAATTTATTTCCATAATAATGAGTCTAGTGAACAATTTTGTCAGAGAGACTTATTTGCATACCTCACATTTATGTTTTCACTTCGTTTCTGAGCTTCCCATAAACAATGGGCTCGGTGGTGATGAAAGCAATGGTCCCAAGGGCAGGTTTGTTTATGGCCTCGGCTCTGTCTGCGCGGCAGCTCCCGAGGGGCCGATCCTGCAGGAGCTCAGCCCATCCTGGGGCTCTCCTGCCAGAGCTCCAGGAGCATTTGGACAGTGTTCCTGGTCTGTGCAGGGACAGGGGTGGGACTTTGATGGTCCTTGCGGGTCCCTTCAGCTCAGGGCATTCTGTGACTCTGACTCCATGAACCCCAGCTATGGGAACACAACTCCCCTTCCTTCGTGGCCATCTCATCCTGCCCTTCCTGTGCCTCCCTGGAGCAGATGTGGGATTCCCTTGGTGTTGGGATCCCCTCAGGGTTGGGATCCCCTTGGGACCGGGTCCCCTTGGGGTCAGGATCCCCTCCATGTTGGGATCCCCTCAGGGCTGGATCACCTCAGGGCTGGATCCCCTCGGGGCCGGGTCCCCCAGCCCAGCCCAGGGCCCAGGTGAGGCGAGGGCTGCAGGATCAGCCAGCAGCACCTGAGACCTCTGCTCCTGTCCCTTCAGGGCCTGGCTGGAAACACTTCCCAGCAGAAACCTGGCGTCTCTGGGGGCTCACAGTGCCATTTGTTCTAATTCTTGTTGACATTTCATTTCACACGCTATTAAATGACCCCCGTCAGAAAGACAAAACAGAATTTTGCTTTAGAAGAGAGAAAAAAATGTGTGCTTTAGGACAAAACAAGCTCCTGATTTATCTTCCTGCTGAAGTTAAGATACCTGGTGCTGAGCAGCCAGCCTTACCCAGTGCTGCTGTGCTGACCATAATTCTGTATTTGGGGGCTGTGGCAGCAAAGTCTGCAATGTCACAGCACGTGCTTCTGTGATTATTGGCATTTTCACGCCATCAAACTGGTCCTACTCAAAGGAATGTCTCAGTTTGCTTGTGGACAGAGCTGAAAAGCGCTCTGTAAACAGCCAGGGTGGTACCTGCACTTCCATGGCGCTGGAGGACAGAAGGACAGTGTGAGGAGCTCCTCTGAAGGGTTTTTGATGTGAGCAGTTTAGCAGTGACACGCTCTATCAATCACCTCTGCACAGTCCGGGGCAGGCAGCTCTCCCACACCTTTTATACTTTTCTCTGAGTGCTGTAAAACGACCTCAGGAGATGGAGGAAGGCACCAAAGGTGGCTGAGAACATTTCCGTGGGTGAGGAGGGAGAGCTGGCCGGGTCCTGGCAGTGTGGGGACACGTGGGGACAAAGGCTGCGAGAGCTGCACCCAGAGCACCCCCGAGCTGGTGTGAGCAGAGCTGGAGCACACAGCGAGGGAGAGGGGCTCTGGAACACAACCTCCCTGCCTCTCCACGGCTTCAGCTCCCACCCTGCCACATTCATCCTCTGTGCTGATTAAAGCTCATCAAAGTCGTTAATCCCGACACTTCCCTCGCTATATCACATTCCAAAATAGACTTTTTAACTTGTTTTAGGGAAATAACCCCATTTTCCCCTTCCAAACTGGCTTTCCTAGGGGAAATGCAATACTGAAAGCCTTGTGGAGGAGTCCATTTGTTTGTGGCCAATCAACAATTTAATGAGTGCTGGAAAAATACAATTTATGAGGTTGAACAAAGAGCGTTATTGGCAGAAATCCCACAAGATCATGATGGGATGCACTGAAGCAGCTGGCAGGGGATGTCCCTCAGCATCAGCCTGGGGGATGGAGGGGGTGGTGCTGTGCCCACCCACACCTGAGCAGAGGGACAAAAGGACACAGGCCAAGCTGGACTTTCACTCCTCCAGCTGCCAAAAAACCCTAAAAATTGACCTTGGGAAAAATTCTTTTGAAAACCAGATTTTTGAGGATGATGTGAACTCTGACTTTCTCAATTTTTAAACCAGGATTATGTCATGTAATACCCTTAAAGATATTCCCCAAGGCCAGTCACTTTGAATAATATCTAATTGAATAATATCTAAGTGAATAATATCTAATCACCCATTTCTTCCCATATAATATACTCCTGCCTTCTAAATTTGCCAATCTAATTAGCCCTTTCCCCTAACACTCAGAATGATTAAATCTGGATTAAAACTTTCTGTGCACCACAAGAGGAGACACACCTGAGCATTTTCTAAATTTAGCAGAGAACAATATTTAATGGGTTATTTATGGATGCTGGAGTTGCTGCATAAATGAATTCTGATTTGATTTCTTCAGCCTCCTTATTTTTTCCTCAACTCCCTCAAACTGTGTTTCAAGCAGATTAGAAAAAGGAATGGAGAAACCTACCTGGAACGATCTACAAAGGAACTTTCAGAACTAAATTAGCAACGAGCACTTTATGCAAAAAGAGGAGGAAAAAGCTGGATTTCTTTATACTTCAGCTTCATCATTCTCTGAGCTGTGTCAGACCAGAGACCTTTGGACTCATCTCACAGTTTCCATGTGCTTTAAAAGGGACAGTTCAGAGCTGGATGCAGTTCCTGAGGATTTTCGTTACTTGGCTGTACTTTGATCTGAGTTTTAGGAAGATCTGCGGTATTTGGGTGGTCAGAGGGCTGTTTGTGTGCTGTGCAGCACTGACCTGGCCCTGGGAGATGCTGCAGCTTCCCCCGAGCCCCGGGCTCAGGAGGTGAACTCGGGGATCACCTGCAGGAGCAGCCCGGGGTGCTCCCCCGGGAGCTGCAGCCTCTCCTGGCCTTGGCAGGGAATTTAAATTGTCCAGGCAAAGCAGGAAGGATGGGAGACCTGACAATATCAGCTCCAAGGAAAAAATCTGTAATGGGATCTCTTCCAAATCCTTTCAGTGCCGTTCCTGGGCAGGGAGCTGGGAAACCACCCCGAGCTGCCTTCAGAGAGCCACACAAAAGCCTTTGTGTGCCTCCAGTGGGAATATTTCATAGCCAGTGCAGGAATTCATCTGCACGGTGTTGGGAGGGTTGAAAGGTGGCTCTGCTGCCCCAGAGCTGCTGCTCCCCCGGCAGAAGGATGAGCAGATAAGCAGTGCATCTCCAGGAGGACAAAGCGGCCCCAGCAGGGGACTACGAGCTTTTCTTACAAGGGTTTGCATTACTTCAATTACCCAGTCCCATTCAGGGGAGGGTGAGGTTTGGGATTACTTTGGAGCAATCAATCGTGCCTGATTGGTTTTATTCAATAAAAAGAGATGGGAGAATTTGTTTTTGCTCCCTTCAGGCCATACAAGCTCCCAGACCTGTGAAATCTCTGTGCCCCCTTTGGGGCTGTCACTTGGGCAAAGCTGCAGAAAGGAGCAGCCAATGTTGGGAGTGTTTTGGCTGCCTGCTCCTGGGAGAGCGCTTTGTCCTCATGAATTCGGGGGCTGTGCCAGGGAGCCGGGGCTGGCACCTCTGTGTGCGGGGCTGGCACCTCTGTGTGCAGGGCTGCCACCTCCCTGTGCAGGGCTGGCACCTCTGTGTGCAGGGCTGGCACCTCTGTGTGCAGGTGAGGAAACTGAGGCACGCCGTGGGACGGGGCTGGCAGTGCCAGTCCCTCCTGCTCTCTTACAAAGGCAGAGCTGCCCCAGGCAGGGCTGGAGCAGCCTGGGACAGTGGCAGGGGTCCCTGCCAGGGCAGGGGTGGCACCGGGTGGGCTTGGAGCTCCCTCCGAGCCCAGCCCATGCCCTGGGCCTGTGGCTGTCTGGCTGTGCCAGCAGCAGAGCAGAGGGTGCCACAAACACCCCTGGCAAAGACAGAGCCATCCCCAGAGCAGAGCCACTCTGCAAAACCCAGCCAAGCTCAGGTTTGACCTCCAGACAAATGAAGCTGCCAGGGACTAATTAAAATGCACTTTTTCTTTCTCTTCTCTCTGCTGGTCAATAAGATAAACACAGGCCAGGGGAACACAAAGAACAAGCTCTGTGCACTCTGGACTCCAAAGATGCTTTACAGCATTAGACAGCAAACACAAAAGCTGAGCTGATGGGTTTTATTTCTGGGTAAATGTGTGTCCTTCTGGTGTTACTTTTGGCATGGAAGAAAAGAAATATGCTTCTGCCTAAACATTTCAGAATGGCCACAGGACTTAAAGCAGGTCCTCTTGAAAAGATTTGTAATCCTGACAGGAAGACTTGCCCTAGAACCCCTCTGGGAAGGTAAGAGAGCTGTTCTCTTGGAGCGAAACATGGAATGCTGGAAGCTGTGGTTGCTCTGCTCATGAGAACAGGTGCCAGCTCTCTCCATGCTGGATCACCAGGGAGGGCTGGAATCCTGCTCTCTCCATGCTGGATCACCAGGGAGGGCTGGAATCCTGCTCTCTCCATGCTGGATCACCAGGGAGGGCTGGAATCCTGCTGCCCCAGCAGAGCCCTCCCCAGCAGGCCCTGGGACAGCCCTGCTGAGCTCTGGCTCCAGCTGTGCCCAGGCATCACCGCAGCCTCCCCGGGAGCCAGGCAGGGGAAGCTGCTCAGAGCAATCTCGTGTCCTCCCCAGGAAACCCAAGTGCTCCTGCTGGAGCCACTTTCTGCAGTGGAGAATGAGAGATGCTGCATTTCCAGTGAAGTGTAAGATCCTGTGGAATAGGGCTCTGCTTTTGCAGCTCCTGCCCAAGCTGAAGCTCTCTTAACTCAGGGTAACCTCCCAGTCTGCTCCTACGTTTGCTGTGCAAAGAAAAGGAGAACATAAAAAAAACAATGAAAAAGGCCCTTTTCCCCCTTTACTTAAGTATCACCTGAAGGTTTAAATGTAGTAATTAAAAGTCCCTCTATGCTTCTGCATGAATTTTTAAATATAGTCATTAAAAATAAAATAAACCCTTAGCATGATCTGCCTTACATAACTTCCTCCACAATTTAAAAATAACTTGTACAACTTTCTAGTACTCGGTGTGCATGGCAGCAATTAGAGAGAGGCAGGTAACAGTGAGCTCCAGCCCTCACCCAGATTTGGGGAGCAGAGTCCCCCCGGAGGGGCTGGGGCAGCTTTTGGGGAGAGCCCTGGCCCAGCAGGCAGTGAGGCCAGGGGAAAAGCTGGTGAAAAGCCCCGAGAGTGTGAATACAAAACGGAGCTCTCTCTGTTTGTGCTGGAATCACACGCATGTTAAGAGCACTCTGTAACACCTCCCTGCCCTGGCCCTCCTCTGAATCCTCTGCTCTGAACCAGGGCAGGACACAGTCTGAAGGCTCTTCTGTTCCAGATAAAGTTCCTGAGAAATCCTCAGGAGCAGCAAAAAGCTGGAAGCCACTAAGAGTTGCAGAGTGGGAAGGAATGACCGTGTGAGAATGATAAATGCGTTGGAAAATAAGGAGAGCGAGGATATAGATCAACACAGGTCCATAAATCACGGCTCACATGATGAATTTGTTATGCCAGCTCTGCCTGTTGAACTGTTAAAGCAATGCTAAAATATGATTGAGGCACATGTGAGAAACTCTAGGCAAGTCTGCCAGGCCTTCATCCCTGTAAGTTATTACAGCTGTACTCACCTAGGTTTACATTAAATTAGGATCCAGCCAGTTTTAGCTGCAGAGAGAATTATTACTGAGCATGCATCAGGCACAGCATCATCAGGGGCTCAGGCACGCAGTTATCCTCTATTTCCCAGCTGCATTCCATCCCTAATTCATCCACTACCACCAGCTTTCATCCCCAAAAACACCCCCCTGCCTTGGCGAGCAGGAGAAGCCCCAATGATTCCTGGGGTGCTGCAGGGAGCAGCAGGAGCAGGGAGGGCACAGAGGGCACAGCGAGGCAGGGCACAGGGCAAGGTGGGACCCAGGGATGCCCAGGGCTGGCACAGCCTCCCTGGCAGCCCAGCCCAGCCCTGTCCCTGCCCGAGGGGCACGGGGATGCTCGGGGTGCTCTCCCGGGCTGCCCCAGCCCAGCCCTGTCCCTGCCCGAGGGGCACGGGGGTGCTCGGGGTGCTCTCCCGGGCTGCCCAGCCCGCTGCTGTCCCCAGGCCAGGCTGCTGTGTCACTGCTGGCTATTTATAGAGCCTCCCATCCAGGGAGCTGGGCTTGTTGACTACTACTCGCCCATGAATAAAACATGGACATTTTCCTGGCGGCAGGAGCTAAGAGCTGCTTTAGATTTAATGTTTCACTCTGGGATCGGACTCAGCTGCTGAGGCAGTTCCTGGTGCTCCAGACACAAAGTGGGATTTGAGACTTGGACTGAGAGAAAACCTCGCAGAAAACAAACACGTCTGTCAGGCAGCATCAGGCATCCTCGCAGATGTAAATCAGAGATGAGGAAGGAGCTCCTGGCTGGCAGGGTGGGCAGCCCTGGCACAGAGCAGCTGGGGCTGCCCCTGGACCCCTGGCAGTGCCCAAGGCCAGGCTGGACACTGGGGCTGGAGCAGCCTGGCCAGGGGAAGGTGTCCCTGCTGTGGCTGGGGATGAGCTGAGCTTTAGGGTGCCACCAGCCCCAAACCAGTGTGGGATTCTGCAGAGTTAAGGGCACCAAACCAAGGATCTCTGCAGGGCCTCCTGGAGCAGCTCCGTGGGCAGGCAGAGAGAGCAGGCAGCAGACTCAGCAGCTGGGCACAACATCTCTGTTTGCTGATAGCACCACCACACCTCCTGTTCCCTGCAAAGTTCCACGTCTGACCCAATCCTTCGCTCTCCTGCTCAAAATGAATGCCAGGTTTCCTACAGTGGCACCTGAGCCGTGAAATGGCAAAAGGAAGGTCAGTGTGGTGGCTTTACTGCTCCATCCAGCTTTGAAGTAGGTCAGGTAATATAGGACTTGGCATCACTCTCAGAGTAATCAGAACTGGAATTAAATTTAGGTTTCGATAATGAAGGTGCTTGAAAGTCAGAACTGCAGGCCCGTTTTTGTGGCCCCCCTTTCCCTCCTGCAGGAGCCACCCCTGGCCCTGCAACCCCTCCAAGGAGCAGCAACACGCAGATGGTGCCAGCTCACCCAGGAGATTTTTAACTTCGTGCCACTGCTTTTGGCAGCTCCCCTGGACAAATCGTCCCGTGGTTATGTAGAACACTTTCATGGCAACTTTCACTGTCAAATTTCAGATTATTTATAGCAGACATAACCTTAGGAGTGCCTCTGCAAGATGAATAAACACCAGCAGCCTCTGCTTCTGCAGCTTGAGAAGGGAGAGAGCTGCCCAGCTCTGCTCCAGAGTGACTCAACAACCCAGGGAAAGCTCAGGTTCTCCCGGTATTTAAATCTTCATTGCTTGGAATATTTCCTTCTCAGGTTCAGAAAGGATTAGGTTTAATGTACATTTGTCATGGCTCACCAAATTGCTTGGTTTCAGTTGGATTCACAAGAAAAAAATAACAAAACAGTGCAAGAAGTTTATTTCCCAGAGTTTCAACCCATCCTACATCAGAAAACCTGAGAGCAGAAAGCCTGACCTAATGAGATTAGCCAGGTTACTATTTCAGAGCTAACTGCTCTTGAGAAGAACAGAAAGAAAAGCCCATTTTATAAAATAAAACTCATTTTTCCTATGTATTCTGTAAATCAAAACACTCAAAGAACCTCTAAGGCTATATTAAAGCCAAAAAAAACCGTAACATGAAATCAATGTTAAAGGCCATCTCAACATCCTTTTATCTAACCAAAATTGTAAACACACTGCTCCATTCCCAAAGCACAAAATCCATTTACACTTTGCATACTTGAAAAGAAGTCTAATGCATTTTGAAAACCACAGACTTAACTGCATGTTTCTCCCATTTAATACAATGCCGCTTAATAAGATTTGCAGGAGGCACAAAAGGCAAATTGAGCCCTCGAGTTGAACACACAATCTCAGGTTCCCAGCAGAGGGGCAAACCTGGTGATGGGGAAAATGCAGCCCCAGAGGGACCAGCGCAGGGTACAGGATGACCAGGAAAATGAGGGGAAAGGCAGGAAACAGATTCAGCACCCGGCTCCTCGCAGCGCTCCTCTAACACTTGGCAGATGATCTGGGCAATGCCAGAGCAGATCCAAAGCCAGTTCCCAGAGGGATTTGGTTTTGTGTGGGTGACTGTGTCCAGAGCCACTCAGGTCACTTTGGCTGTGGGAAACACGGCCAGGCAGAGCCCCAGGAGAGGCTTTGGCTGCGCCCTCAGGGCTGCTCTCCCAGCTCATCCCTCCTCGGGGACATCTCCATCCCTCCTCGGGGACATCTCCATCCCTCCCTCCTGCTCTGGCCACCGACAGCAGCTCAGCACTTCCCCCAGGCACTGCAGGCTGAGCTCTCCGAGGACGAGGAGAATAAAACCAGCCAGGCAGGAGCTTAGAAAGGCAGGTCTGACAGATCCAAGACTTGCAGCTATTTGAAGTCATCCCTGGAACTGGCCATGCACCATCCAGGGACAGATCCCCCACGGTTATCCAGAGCCTTTTGATCTCTTCACTGGCCTCTGCTGTCCTGCAAGGCTGCAGAAGCACTGAACAGCGAGCTTCTCATCTTAAAATCCTCCTTAAACTCTGCCCTGGTCCCAGCACTCACACTCCACAGCCTTTGTGAAGCCCCTGGTGCTGAAGCACAAACCCAGGTAACATTTTTCCCTCTGCTCAAAATTAGAGGCAGACATTAAGCTTGGTTTAAAGTGGTGTGTACACAGCAGAAAGCTGAGAGCTTATCCACAAGTGGTCTGAGGCATGGCACAAACTCAAATGACTCAACACAACAGATGCTCTTTATACCTGTCTGACTCTCTGCACAATGAGTGCTTTGATCCAAAGCTTTTATGGCAAAGCTGGAGCCAAAGCTCACTGGGAAAACAGAGTCCTGTGGACTCGAGGAAGCCTGGATCAGGCTGTCAGCTGGAGGAGCTGAGCATTGCTTTTGGGGTCAGCAATGTAAAGTGTGCATGCTGAAAATTAAAAATATCCCTCCTGTGCAGTCACTGATAACTGATGTGAATTGTCCCCCCAAAAACACCTCCTAGCACTGGGCTGGGAGCAGAGAAGCCCCTGGGAAATCGCTGCTGGTGGCTCTGGCCCCTCTGGACATCCCATGTGGCCAAGACAGCTCACACAGAATGAGCCCTGCTCGGGCTGCACAGAGCATCAGTGCCCGAGGAAAGGGGAAGGGGTCGAGTGGGCTGGGAGCAGATTTCCATGAGAAAAATCAGGCAGTGACTTTGGAGGAGGCCAGGAAATGACCAGGGATAACATTTGTCCTTTTCTCCCTTACTGCAGTGCACCCACTCCCTGGTTCTGCCACAAAGTTCTGCCCTGTGCAAATAAATGCACAAAAATCTGGGATCCCTGCGGAGGAGGGAGCCTGCTGGGGCTCCTGCGCTCTGGCTCTCCATCTCCCGAGCCTTTCCCTCTCACCCATCTCCATCCCGGAGCCAGCAGGTGTTCCCATGGCAACGCCGTGTAAAGCCATCCTTCCTCTGCCAGGGAGACGGCGATGGCTGCACGAACCGCCCTGGGAGAGCCTGAAATTCAGCTAGAAACAGGACAGCAACAATGGGAGGTGAAGGTGGAAAACTGCCCCAAAGCCTTGCGGGGCTCGCTGCAGCCAAGGGCGGTTTGCAGTTTCTCCTCCCTCGGCGAGAGGAGAGCAAAGCTTTGTTCCCCTGTGGGACTGGAGCAGCCCTGGCAGCTCTGTCCCTTCATTCAAGCCTCCTCTGAGCAGTAATTCTCCTAATTCCATTTTATCACATCGAAATGGTTCTCAGGGACCCAGAGAGCAAGGAATGAGCAGCAGAGCCCCAGATTCCCCCCGAAGGAATGGCTGCACTTGAAAGCTTATAACTCTCCCAGTAAATCAGTGTAATTTGTGCTCTGATGTCCTGCACAGCTTTACAAGTGACAAATCAATCATTATCCAAACACCCTTTGATAATCAGTGTGGTTCCATTAATTATGATAAATGCTTTCAGCAGCTACAGTATGTGGATGCAATGTGTAATTGCTTGGGAATTGTATTACCCTACTTTTCTGCTCACGTCCTCAAGTACAAAGTCTCTGAGAAAGTGCCACACTCCAGCAGCTGAAGGCAGAGTTTACACAATCCACCCTTCCAAGTGTTTAATTGGAGCAAATGCACAGTCCATTAGTATTACTGTTATTAAATATTAAGTAATATTCCTTGAAAAAGACCCATTACAGCTTTACAAATTACAAATACGCAGGAGGAGTGTCTGAGCCTCCTGACCCTGGGGATTAATTGAAGCAGTTGTTGCACAGCAACGCAGCACAGGCGATCAGGACCTCACCTAATGAGTAACACTGCATCCAATTGGAATTGCAGGGAAATTTAGCCTGGCAGAAGGCAATTACCTGGCTCCGGAGCTGCCTGGGCCGCAGGGCTGCTCAGGAAGCGCATCTGGAGTGAGTGGGAAAGGGCAGTGGAGGAGGAACGTGTCCTTCCCGTTGGGCTCAAAGACACGAGAGGGAGGGGCTGGGAGGCTTCCAATCCCAGCCACAAATTCAGCAAAGAGATGCAAGGAAGCATCCCCAGGACACACCTGGGGAGTCAGTGCCAACACCGCCCTGGCAGCAAGAGCTCCACCGCCCTTCTGGAACAACCAACGTTCTACCGAAACCAGGAGCTGTTGTCAAAGCCAACGGGAATTTACAAAGGGTTAACACTCTTTTGACTTTAGAGAAACGGCCCTGCTGGCTGGTTTTCCACGTGCTCGGGGTCTCTTTTTTGGAGCAATTCCCGTTTTCCCTGGCAGGGACGGGATGGGCGGATTTTCGGAGCGGCTGCTCACGAGGGTGCCTGTGTTTACATTCCCCGTCCTCACCATCACAAGCAGTCAGATCTTGGATTTACAAGCTTTAAGGGAGTTTTCCCAGGGATTCTGGTAAAGCAGAACAGCATCATTAATTGTCTGGGAAACCAAAAGCACATGTTTGAGAGCTTGTACAGCATCTGTGCTATTCCTGCAGGAACTGTTGCAGGGAAAAGCATCTGAAGGTCAGTCTGAAGCCAGAAAGGTCTGGTCTGTTGGAAGAGTAAAACGAGTGGGCATGAAATAAATGTTTGGACGGGCTAAAGTGGCAGAGAGGAAGGAAGGGAGGTGCTGGGGAGGGCAGCAGGGTGCTCCTCTCCTGGCACGGACAGGGAGCAGAGATGTGGAGCAGCTTCCCGAGAGCCTGGAGATTTCAGCATCGCGGGAAACCAAAGCACAGAAAGGGGCAGGAAGGGCAGGAATTGGGATACAGACCACCCCACCAGCCAGGGCCTCCACAGGGAATTCCTGCTGTGCTCGGTCCGATGGGAGCAGCAGAACAACAGCCCCAGGGCATCATCCTGGTGCCCTGGCAGGAGGCACGAGATGATCACCGACAGAGCAATCTTTAATGCATAAAGATAAGCAACAGCTCTGCTCAAATGACTGCTTAGAGAGGATTTTCCCCCAGAATTCGACTTTTAAAGATGCGGTTTTCATTAAAATAATGAGGGCTGTTTAAACTCTGAGTCTAAACATCCTATTCCCAGTGCTTTGTACTTGAAGAGATCCACTTTGCAGGGGAAAGGATGCTTCATATCTGATGCACATGAAAGAGGCTTTTGCAGGGGGACATAGAACACATATTTGTGTTTCCAGAGCAAAACAAACCACTTCAGAGCAAAGGAGCCTGAGCAGACTGGAGGCTCCTGGGGCACCTCCATGAGATCCTTTCTGCTGCCTGTCACCACTTCACCCTCAGGCTCTGACCAGAGCCTTTTCTTCCCTTCTTTGCACAAGTTCTCCCGAGGAATTTGTGCTCTCGGGTCCCCAGTGATGCACCAGTCTCCCTGGGCTGTCCCCACCCGTTCCTGTCCTGCCTCCAGGGATGTACCTGGGCACAGCTCTGAGACTTACATCACTTTTTCAGCAAAGAGGGGTTTAACCCTGTATTTTCATCAATTTTCCCTAAGCCTCTTGGCATTAAAAGATCTGAAAATAAACCCCCTTTTATATTTGGTGTGGTTTTGGAGTCTAATTTAGAAATGGTTTGAGAAGAGCTTTTTTTTTTCCTTTTTAGCCTTTGTATCAGTCATTTTATCTGATATATGATGAGTTTAAACTGATTCATCCTATTTTGTAATGTTTAAATGTACTTTGCTGAAGCTCCATCATAATGTCACACACTTTTAAAATGAATAATTCATCCTGCCCACCTTTTCTGAAATGCCAAAAGGATACTGTGCCTTTCCAGAGAGAAGCAAATACCTTCACTAAAGAGTACACAGGGAAACACAATAATTTAAGAGCAAATACCAAGCCCAGCTGCAGCGCTGCAGATCTCAATCCTGTGGCTCCTGTGGGACAGCACCCGAGGGCCGGGCAGGGGTGGGAGGATGCCCAGGAGGGTCAGCCCTGGTGGCTCTGGGCATCCCGGGGGGATGAGGAGGGGTCTGAGACCCGGCACAGCCCCAGCGTGCAGGGACGCCCTGCTTTGGTCCCCACGTGGCTCTGCTGCAGGGATTTGTGTCACCCCCAGTTCGGCTGTGGGTTGTGCACCTCACTAATGGCCAGGGAGCCCAGCAGGGACCAGGGTGACACTGTTCAGTGAGTGGCACTTGCTGGGGAAGCAGGGAAGCAGTGTTTGCCAAGCAGAATCAAACCCAGGAGGAGTGAAAGAAACCTGGAGAGCTGCACAGGGCAGGGGCAGAGCTGGTCCTGCGGGAGAACAGAGAGAGATTTCTGCTGCCAGGGCCCTGCAGGCCGGGCTGGGGGCTCGCCTGGAGAGGAGCAGCTCCAGGGAGAGCTCCGAGGGTACTTTTACTGACTGGAGAAGGCAGGAGGTGAGCTCTGCCCTGGAGATGCCAAAGGCAGCTGGTCCCTCTGCTGAGCCCTTGCAGCACCCATGGGAGCTGCCCCAGCTCAGCGGGGCAGGGATGCTCGTGCCCCTCAGCTGCTCTGGGCAGGCTCCAGCAGAACCAGCTCTGCAGGCACCTGATGAGTCTGCAGGAAATACAAGTCAAAGCAAACGAAAGCCCCCATAAAACTCTGGAGCCATTTTCCACCAAGAGGCCCGTGCTGCTCATCAAACATTGAAGAGCAGTCTGTAATATCTGTGAAAATGACCTCATTGTCATTCTTCAAACCTTCCCTCCGAGCCTGGCGGGGCTTGCAAAGGAGCACAGAGCAGGCTGGAGCCCCATGGCCACGTCTGCCCCTTCCCCAGGCCGGTTTCAGTCCCAGATTAGTGTTCCATGTGGCAGAGCTGCAGAAGGCTGATGCTGGCAGAGCCCCTGCCCCTTCCCCAGCTCCTTCCACAGCAGCTTGGCAGCAGAGAGGCAGATCCTGCTCACCCAGGGCTGTGCTGGCTGGGACACCAGCAGGGACACTGTGCCAGGCTGCCCCGAGCCCAGGGGCACTGCCAGGGGTGTGGGCACAGCCCCTCTGGGCACTGATCAGCCCTTTTCAGTGACGGAGGAGAAATTCCTGTGCATGCAAGGAGCTCCTCGGTGCTCCGCACCCCACAGTCCAGCTGGCAGGTCTGGTCTAGCCCTGCTCTAAGTGAAAAATGAGCTGTCTGATCCCTCTGAGGGCCAGGACACCCTTGGGAAGAAAATTAAATCTCCTGCAGCTCCTCTGGGAGCACAGCCCTGCTCCACAGCATCCTGCCATCTCCATGCTTGTCTGGTCCACTTAGGAGGGAAGTGCTGGGGACCTGACTTCTGTCCAGAAGTCAAATCTAAAAGGGACCATATGGTGCAGATTTAAGCATTTGGCTTCTGGTTGAGCTTGGGAGAAGAGACAGCAGAGAAGTTTTGGATGCCAGTGAAAGCTCAAGGTCCAGCCACAGAAAATCCATTCCTGGGGAATAAGACTTATTTAACGTAACTAAATTACCCTTCCCTGGCCTCATCCATTGGAGGAAATGGTGTGTGATATTTATCTCTGTCTGTGTCCATATGATTGCACAGTTTTCCTCTAAACCTGAACCCAATCCATGGGGAGGTGTCCCTTCCCTCCCAAGCCATCCCTCCCAGCACTGCTGTTTGTCGCTGGGTCTAAGAGGAATTCATTCCTTTGGGATGTCTGGCCAGAGCCTGGGCACCCAATGCCCCGTGGGAGAGGAAGGCAGAATGCACTGGTGAATAACAGAAGGTGGCCGTGGGGGATCAGGAATTCATTAACAACTTTTAGGGCCAGAAGGGAAATTGTGATCACCCTGGGGCTGGCAGCAAGAGCCAAACACCCACGTACTGCAGCTCTGTCGTGCCCAGAATGAGCTCATGGTTCCTCCGCTTGCTTTTGGAAATCAGTCGTGTTTTCTAGCCAGCTCAGCCCCCCCTTTTGCCAGCTTTAATCTTTGGGTGACTCCTTTTGTCCATACAAGGTTTCTAGGGATGTTTTCCATCGTTCCCAAGAGACATTCTCTGCTTCAAGGGCGCAGGAGAGGCTTTAGGAGTGAAGGGCCCCACTGGGCAGATGGAGGGTGGGGTGTGAGTGCTGAGCTGTGTGAGCTCTGCCCATGAGCACAGCAGAGCTGGGGCAGTGCTGGCAGGAAAGCTCCAGGGCTGTCCTGGATGATGGCTGGACACTGAGGGCCTGCATGCAGCCACCCCAGCGCTCCCCATGGCACTTAAGTCACTTTTGCTACATTTTGTCATTATTCTGTCACTTTATGAAGAATAGCAGGCTTTATCTCTTACTGGCTGTCTGCAAAACGAAGCCAAATAAAACTCCTTAATGAGGTCTCAGTGCAGAAGTGTTCCCACAGTCCCACGTTTCGGGCCCCTTTGACCTCACATGCCCATAAAAAATGTCCCTGCCCCCACCTCAGGGCTGTGCTCTGGTAACACTGAGTTTTACACTGCATTCTTATTCCCTGGAACATGACTTAGAGCTGAACCAAGACAAGGGCAAAAGGTCTGAAAAAATCCAGTTACAGCTTCTTTGTAAGCGATGATTCCATTTAAGAGCTAGCAAGTCCTATTCATGAGGGAATAAAAGATCCCCTCCCTGGGAACACACGAACTTAGAAAGGGGACACAGTTTTTTCCCGGCTCATGGGAGGATTTGCTGTCTCTGTGGTCTCTTGTCACACCAGTTTAAAGCTCATCTGTTGCTAATGGTTCCAAATTCAGTTTTTGGGGTACAAATGGGCAGGAAAGGAGCCCCAGTGCCAAAGCAGGGCTGTGAGTGCGAGCCCGAGGCTCCCCAGCTCTGAGCCTGTGTGCCCAGGGCATCTCTGGGGAGTCACCCCTGCTGCTGAGGTAAGTTAAATAAAGAGGGCAAACATCCTGCTTTGTTCCTAATTCCTGGCGCTGGCTAAGATGCAGCCCCGTTAACCAGCCTGCCCTGTAGGACAGTCCATCAGTGTGAGACAGGATCCCAGAATGTCCTGGGCTGGGAGCCAACCCAGGGATCCCCCAGGGCAGATCAGACACCCCAAAATCCCACCTGGGCATCCCTGGGACAGCTCCAGGAGCTCTGGCAGCCTCGGGGCCGTGCCCATTCCCTGGGGAGCCTGGGCAGTGCCAGCACCTCTGCGGGGAGAATTTTCCAGAAACATCCAAGCTGATCCTGCCTGGCCCAGCTCCTTCCCTGTCTCAGAGATCAGAGCTGCCCCTCTGCTTCCCCAGCCACTAAATCCTGCTCTTTGTACGAGAAGTGTGACATTTTTCCAGTGCCACCCCAAAAGCTGCCTTCACTGGCAGTGCTCGGGGCAGATGTGGCACAGATGTGGGGGGCAGAGCCCGAGACTCCCCCCAGCTCTGCAGCTGCTCCCTCCCTCCCTCAGGCACCCCCGGGCGTGTGGAGCAGAGCTAATTCCTGCTGAATCATTCCAAGGCCTTTTCCCTGCTCCAGGAAAGCACCAGCTGCTGTGCTGCCACCAGCACGCAGCATCCCCCAGAGCTGCAGCACAGAGCTGCCCCAGCCCTGCCCTGCCACCCCTGCCCGGGGGTGCCCAGCTCTGAGCACCCCTGAGTGCCCACAGGCCTGTGGGACCACAGAGTGCCTGGGAAGGGACCCCAGAGCCCCCCCAGTGCCCCCTGCCACGGCAGGGACGGCTGCACTGTGCCAGGCTGCTCGCTGCCCTGCCCAGCCTGGCCTCGGGCACTCAGGGACGGGCACTCCCCAGTCTCAAAACCTGGCTCAAAGTGTCCCCTCCGCAGCCGGGGTGCAGGTGGGAGCACCTGGAGGGTGCTGCAGTCAGGGAGAAGAGCTCAGCTGCCAAGTGCTTTATCTCAGGGTGCCAAATGCTTCCTCTGCTGCCCTCACCCTTCTCCCACTGCCGACTGGGCACTGGGGACTGGGGCTGGGACCTGCCAGCCCTGCCCTGCCAGTGGCACGAGGGAAAATGGGGAGAGAAGGGGAAAAGGCCTCACAGCAGCCAAAGCGAAAGAGAAGAGGGGATTTTTGTGCTCACAACCAATGAATAATCATCCCAAATTCCCTGCTTCGCCCTAATCCCCTGCTGAGTCACTGGTCCCTGCTGATACCCGGACTGGGTGACTCCTCTCCCTGAGCCTGCCAGGGAATTTTGCCAGATGGCAACAAGACTTGATTAGTTGACTGTTTCCTATTTGTTTTAATTAGTAGTTTATTAGCCATATGTTGAATTGCACATTTCAACCACTCGGCAGTGCTGTTGGAAGTCAGGATGGATCCAGATGGGTTTCTGCTGCCCATCCCAGTGGATTCCCAGCCGAGCAGCCCCAGCAGCTCCCCGGGCTCTGGAGGCAGGCAGGGACCCCGCAGGGACCCCGCAGGGACCCGGGGAGAAGCTCCCTCCCAGCACCCAGGGGTGCTGCTGGTCTGGGCAGCAGATTAACCCAGCTGGGAGCTCTGTGCTGATCACCCTGCGCTGCTGCCACCTCTTTGTTCCTGCGCTCCCATCAATCAGCCGAATAAAAGTTAATGGGAAATAGATAAAGGAGGTCATAAACAGCAACAGCAGAGATTCATTTTAAACCTCGCTACAATATCCACAAAGACCTGAGAGCAATTTTCCCCCAGCGCAGGCTCTGATTGCAGATTCTGGCACCAAGGGCTGCTGCTGCTGCGTGTTCCAGCAGCACACGGCTCCTTCCAGGAACAGCCAGCAGCTCTTAAACAAATCCCAAACACATCCTGCTCCTTGAGGGCAGCTCTGCAAAGGTGCTTGCAGCAGGGACTAAAAACACCGCCAGAAAGTTCTGGGCAGCTCAGGAGACATCCCAGAGCCTCTCACCCCGAGCACACCCAATGTCAAAGCAAGTGCACAGAAACACTTTTACATTAGGATTTTGTGATTCCCATGCAGTTAGAAATGTGGATTCCTGTGTTGGGCTGATCTTTCCCATCAGTTCAGGGTGTAAGAGGCAGTAACCCCACTCTGCAGTAAGTGTTTCATCACCTCACTCCCATCCCCGCTCAGGCACCTGTTCCATGTGTGGGCTCTCATCAGTTTTTAGATCCTAGTGACTGACACGTGTTAAAAATACATTTCAGCTGCAGTTCACAGGGGCTGCAGGTACAGCTCTGCACGTGCAGATGGAACCAGCCCCGGCTCTGTCCCTGTGGGTGGAGGGAGCCCGTCCTGGGCTGGGAGCAGGGGAGGCTCCCCAGCCCTGCAGCAGCCCCTGGGCCAGTGGAGCTGCCTCTGCCCCCAGCCAGCCCCAGAGCCAGGGCACGGAGCACAGACATGTCAGGGACAGCTGGTGAGACCCCAGCAGTGTGAGAGTCCTCATTCCCCAGCCCGGCAGCCAAAGGAGCCTGGACTGCATGAAGTCGAGTTTTCAAGGTTGTTTATTTCTCCTTTGTGACAGTCTCTCTCTGAGCTGCCGAGGTCTGCCTGGTACAGAAGCCATGGCAGTCTGCCTTGAGTCCTGGGCAGCTCCCACACTATAGACTCAAATTGTTGTGCCACTGCCCACCGCCTGTGTTAGACAGAGAATCTCTACCTTAAACCAATACAAAAGTGTCACCACCACAACAAGACATGGAGGGCAAGAGAAGGAGAAGAAGGCCAGAACATGCCCAAATTCCTCCATTTTGTACCCTTGAAAGACATTCTAAAAACCCCAAAATTCTGCTTTTCCACCCTGTGTTAACTCCACTACCACACCACTCAAGCCCTTGTGGTCTGTAATTCCTCATACAGAGCTGGCAGCTTTTCCCACGGGCTGCAATGGAAGCCACAGGTGTTTGTGAGTTGGTGCCAAGGTCCCCGAGCCCCTGGCAGGGTCTGGGGACAGCCAGGGCAGCCGAGGGATGTGCTGGGCTCTGGCACAGGAAGGGTCCCAGCCCATCCAGCCCCATTGTGAGCAGTGGCACCAGGACAGCGCAGGACAAGGAGCAGCTGAGGCAGCAGAGCAGAGCTGGGCTGTGCAGGGAGGCACAGAGAGAACCTCCCTCCAAGGAGGGTGAGGAGCTGCTGCTCAGCCAGGCTGCAGCAGAGATGATCGTGCCACGTTCCTCAGCAAACACTGCCAGTGTGACAGAGCGTGGAGCTGATCCTCGGAGCCTGCTGGAGCCTGGCACTCTGAGCTGCTAACAAGAGCAGAGAGAAACGTGCTCCCTGGCCTCCGTGTAGGCATATTAAATATTTAAAGTTACTTACTGAATACACACAGGCTCTGCACTTCCAGCTGGGTTCTGGGGAAGAATGTGGAAAGGCAGCCATGCCAGCAGCTCCAGCTGGGTGTGAGCGACTGGGAGCTGCCCTGCAGCTGGAAAGTGAGACAAATGAGACTGGGGTAGAGCATCAGATAAGAAAAGATGTTCCCTTTATTAAAAAATAGCGGTACATTCTTTACATTTAGCATAAAACCTGCTGTAATTACCTAGCAGTTGGAAAGCAATTTGCAACAGGCTTTATTGTTCAGCATCTGAACCAAATTCTCAGGGAAACATCCACCAGGGAATAAAGGAAAATGAGATGTGCCACAGTAAATACAACATTCAAACGCTTGCACAATGGAAATTTCAGGGAGGTTTAAACGAGCTCCAGTGCAATTCCACTTCTGTGTTTCTGTTTTTGTTTTGTTACTTAAAGGGCTCTGGGTTTGACTCCAGCTCTTTCTGCCCTGTGTACACACACCCACCAGGACTGCCATAATCCACACAGAGCCACTGGGGTTGTACTACAAAAGGAATATAATTGTCAAAAGAAAAACCAAGTCTTTGAAGCCATAAAACAAGAAGCATTCTGGCAGAACCACCCCAGGACTTCACTGCTGATCAAGCAGGCACCTCTTTGGGTTAAATCTCCACATTAAAGGGAAAAGGTAACAACTGGTGGCCTGCAAATTCACCACAGCATCCCACAGTAACTGCTCAGCCAGGGGAGAAGGCTGGAGCTCACACAAAGGTTTGGGGATGAAGGAAGGTACATTTCACTCCTGCTTAGCCTGGAGTAAATCCGGCCTCACTTCCCCACAAGTGAGACAGCCAGGAGAGCTGTGATGGAAATAAATCACTTCAAGTTTGTACCAGTTTTTTTAAAAATACAGAAAAAGTTCTAGTTCTGCATCTCCCGAGGCAGGAGCTCACGTGGAGCTCTGGCTCAGCCGTTCACCCCTGGCCATGCAGGGGGACACGAGCCCGATGCTCTCCAAGCAACTTCCCAGGAGACCTCCCACACCACTCAGTGAGAACCAGGAATTTATCAGGTGCCTGGTTATTCCTTCTTTCTTTCCTCTCTCCCTGATCAAATAACATTCCTCCTGATCTAATTTCAGGAAATAAGACAGAATGTGTCTTTGTGAGGAAATGGATGTTCTGGTTTGTTCCAGCCCAAAGCTGAAGAGCAGAAGCAAACCCATCCCCTTTGGTCAGAGGAGTGACCAGAGCTGGGAATCAGGACAATTACCCAATTCCCTGTGTTTTCAGAGCTCTGCCTCGCTGGCTGCCCCCTGCCTCTCCCTGACCCCGGAGCCCAGGCAGGTTTTTGTTCCCTGCAGAGCCCAGGATGAGCTGTGCACACCCCCAGGCCCCCAGGCTGAGTTTGGCCGGGCTGGCTGCTGGATGCAGGTGGGAGCAGGGCTGCCAGGACCCTGCAGTTTGCCTGGGCTCCCTTCTGATGGAGGTGGCTCCATACCCAGGGACTGAATGGCTGTGTCCCCTCACCCCAGGAGGGAAATCAAAGCCAGACCATTCCCTCGTTCGATGGAAAAAAGGAGAAATTAAAGTGATGTTGGAAGCAGAGGCACGATGAGTGAGTGAAGGGAGGCAGGGCAGACGTGATGACAAGAGGGATGAGGTTCTGTGCTCTATGGGCTGGTACGGAAGCCAGGAATAATAAAGAGCAGGGAGAATCAGACAGACATTTACAAAACTCCTAGACTTTATTCAATGAATTATTTAAAATCTATTTCTGATCTGGCTCGGGAGGCCACTCGATCTCCAGGAGGGAGCAGTGGGAGCCCCAGCACTTCTGCCATTCAGCTGAGCAGAGCAGGAAGCACAGGGCCACGGTCCCACACAGAATTCCAGCGGTCATTTGGGAAGGTTGGGGTCCCAACCCCCTTCTGCAGCCCCCAGATCATCCTTCCCCAGCACTGACAGACAAGGGAAGACCCCCAGAGCTCCCCAGAGCTGGGGAGCAAGGGCCCGGTCCCAGGGCTGAGGGAGGGCAGTGCCCTCCTGCAGGCAATGGAAAGTGCATTTTGGGAGCCAGGTTGACACCTCCAGCCCAGTTTTCCTGGTCCTCGGGGTGAGGAGGGATTGCCCCACCCTGCCTGAAGCCACGGAGGTGTTGATTCATTCCCTGTCCATCCTCTCTGTGCGCCCCTGTCCTACAAACACCCTTGAGCACAGAGCTGGTTGTCAGAGAGGGATTTAAAACTGCCTCTGCTGTGCCGTGTTCAGCACAGTCCCCGTGCCTGGGGGTGCCCAGGAGTGCCCAAGTGCCAGGGGAGATGATGGGCACTGTGAGCTGAGGGCACACAGCCAGAGGCTGGCCAGGCTCAGGGGCAGAGCTCTCCCACTCCTGCTCAATGGCAGCAATTCAGGGCTCTGGGAAGAAGGGAAAAAGCTCCAAGCATGAGATTACTACATTTTGTACATTACACCCTGATAGCAGCTAAAAATAGACTCTGACGGTTGCTAAGTGCGTTTCAAATGGCTTTCCTTGGAGGTAAAAATGGCATTTACTTGAAAAAGCAGAAGGTGGGGTTTGTAACATCACATCTTGGCAAGGAACTGAACAGAAAATCGCCAGCTGTGGGAAGGAAGGAGCTGTGCCATTCCTGTTCTCCCGGGGACAGGGGCAGGAGGGGCTGGCAGAGCATGCAGGGCTCTCTGTGAAGAGCACCTGGAGCTCCTGGCACTCTCACCCTCCCTTTACCCAAAAGCTCAGAGTGGCTGCAGGGGCTGCAGGAGGTTCGGGGCAGGGGAGGGAGCCCGGAGCCCCCAGGAGCCCCCAGGAGCCCCTAGGAGCCCCCAGGAGCCAGAGCTGCTCCTGCTGCTGCTGCCTGGAGGGGCCCTGGTAAGGAAAGCCACCCCAGCAGCCCAGGTGAGCCCAGGTGAGCCCAGGTGAGCCCAGGTGAGCCCAGGTGAGCCCAGGTGAGCCCAGGTGAGCCCGAGCTGGAGCTCAGGGCCAGCACCCACAGCCCCAGCCTGGGCACAGCTCCCCAGAGCTGCTCCAGCCCAAACTCCCTGCTGGGCATCCCCTGGCACCCGCCAGGCTGGCACAGCCCGGGCAGCTGGAACCCCCCTGCCTTTCTTCAGGGCTGAGATGCTGAACTACTTCAGAGCACCGCCGTTCTCATCAGAGCACTGTGGTTATCATTTTCTAATCATGAAAATGAACCGTTTTTATAAAGATTAACAGTTGTAATTGAAAGACATCTGATGTCAGATCAATTTTTGAGACACACTCCAGGTATTAAGAGAGCCATTTCCTGCAGCAGGACTGAGCACTTGCTAACAAACCTACTTGGAGGGAAATAGCCTGGAGATAATTAGAATTACAGCCCTGCAAACAGCACCAGCACACCGCTGCAAAGGTTTGGGTGCTGCCAGAGCTCATGCAGAAACAGGCACAGGCAGACAGGGAGAGGAGCTGGGGAAGGACAACAACAGGAGCTTGAGCATCCCAAGCACACTTCGGAGCAGCAGATTTCTCTGAGACCTCACAGCTCCTAAAAATGAGCATTACCATCCAAGGGGGATTAGCATGTGGAGAAAAGTAAAATAATGGTTCAAAGAAAACAGGTGTTAAATGAATAGTTACTTACGCATTGATGTGAGAGCACATGTGCTGAAGGAGAAAGGAAAAGATTAGCAACCTCATTTATTTTCCCAAATAACTTTTGCATTGCAAACTCACTGTGTCCTTATCAAGACAATTTGAGAAAAAAAAAAAAAAAAAGAAAAAAAGCCCATTTTCATGGCTTAGAAAGAAAGACTATTTTTAATCAATTCTGTCAAGGGAGAGAAACTTAGAGACGTTTTTTGCAGGTGTTGCCAGCCCTCAGCTCTGGAGGGGCCAGCGAAGGTGCCAGAGAGGTCAGAGGGGCTCTGGGGCTGCTGTGCCCCCTTGGCAGCAGGGCCAGGGCTGATATCAGGGTGGCACTGAGCTGGCCCTGCGGAGGGCAGGGGGCTTCTCCTCCTCAGGAGCTGCCCTGGGCAGAGCAGAGCAGAGCATTCCCCCCTCAGCTCCCTCACTGTGATCTCAGTGCAATCCCCTCCCGATGGATCCAAAACACAATGGGCAAAGACAGAGAAAAATCTACTGCAACAAAATGAATTTGCCTCTAAACCTTCCATTATCAGATCAGATTCATAAAAGAAAAGCAGGCAATTAAACCCAACGGAATGTGTCACAAACAAAATCGCCCAGGTTTAGAATTTGCTTTAAAATGACAAAACCCAGGAAATTACAAACTTGTGAGTGACAATTTGTCCCAAGCCCCTCTGCACAGAAGCCTCACAGCATCATTAATGACCCACTTTGTCAGCAACTTCCCCAACTTCAGCTCACTTTCCTCTTTTGCTGTAGGATTTGGGGCATTTTCTGTGAGCAGCAGAGGAATCTCACCAGAGGAAGGTCAGAACGTTTAGGGGAGGGCAGTGATGGTTGTGACGTGCTGGGTAACAACCTGTGCCAGCTCCTGCCCCGCGGGGCTCCAGAGGCACCAGGAAAACCCCATTACAGCACAGCCCAGGTAGCAGAGAAACAGCCACTGATATTTATTATTTTACTTAAAAAGAAAAGCACTGTTACTTTTCATTCCTGACAGGATCCTCCATTTGCTATGCAAGTCAGCAAATGATAAAATAGCAGAATATTCACCAGTGTCAAACAGAGGATTTCAGCAATAAGCTTCAGTGCAATGTGAAATATTGTAACAATTATTCCTTGTGATCAGGATGTTAATCTTCCTTTTTCAAACCAAATCTGAGGTTATCCAGTATGATCTTACAAGATCTGCTCAAAAATTTCCTATTTTGCGAGTCCCTGTGTTCACTGTGATCCAAATTCAGTGACATCATTTAGCTCAGAGCCTCCATTTCCACTCCGTGCAGCTTTCTGACTAAACAAAATCTAAATTTGTGTCTAAAGATGCCTAAGCAATATATATATATATATATATATACCTATGTATTTGTGTCTGTATGAATATATACAAGCCTACATCTAGAATCATGCAACATTTTGGGTTAGAAGGGACCTTAAAGCTCATCTCATTCCACCCCCTGCCACAGCAGAAACACCTTCTGAATAGACTAGAAATGCAAATTTCATTTAGAAAGCCATTGAACACATCCCCAGTTGTAGTTCCTCAAGCTGCAGGTACTTGGGGACAGTGACAGGACTACTGTGTAAGCCCAAAACAGTAAGAAAATTAAAAATGTTTCAAACACATCCAGAAATGAATACAGATGAAGAGTATTTTTACTGCTAATACCTCATGCATCTGGATTTGAGAGTCTGGATAATGTGATGAATTATTAACATGCTAATGTAAATGTAATCAAATCTCCTGACTCGAGTGTACAGAGATCACTACAGGGAAATAAATAATGAAATGTTTCATCTTCCCTGCGCTCAAGTACCTGCTCTGCTGGTGGGGGTGTGGACAGGAAACTCACTCTGCCACAGCTCAGGCTGGGATGTGGAGAAAGAGAGAGAAACCAACGTGCTGAGCCTCAGTTTCCCCGCCTGCAAACACTGCCCAGTCCTCCAGAGAGCACAGAATGGACAGGGCTGTTCCCAGAGCCTGGAGCCACCCTGCTGCCCCATCCCATCCCATCCCATCCCATCCCATCCCATCCCATCCCATCCCATCCCATCCCATCCCATCCCATCCCATCCCATCCCATCCCATCCCATCCCATCCCATCCCATCCCATCCCATCCCATCCCATCCCAAACTCAGGCCAGGCTGCAGGGAAGGATGCTGGGCCAGCAGCTCCTGAGCATTTCCCGAGGTGACACAGCCCCACAGGAGCTCTGCCAGAGCCCTCTGTGCACCCTGAGAGCGTCAGAGCCAGCCCAAGCACGGAGATCCTGCTCACAGAGCCAGCCCAAGCACGGAGATCCTGCTCAGTGCAGGAAGGACAGGGACAGCTCTGGTTTTGGCAGAGCTCTGGAGATGTTCTCCCCTGAACTTTGAGCACTGCCAGCCACTGGTGGCTCTCATTGCACAGACAATGGGTGGAGGAAGGGGGGAGCTGGAGAGAACCCAAAAGATTTCACATCTCTCAGTAAATCCCTGCATGAAGTGGTGACATCCGACTGCTGTGTCAGTCTCCATCCTGTCAGCACTTCGTGCTGCGTGCCTGGTGTGGCATCCCCATTCTCTGAGCAGAGAGACGTAATTCTCCCTCTCAGGATTCTTCCTGGAGAAGCACAGAGAGAAAGAGAAAACAATTCTTATCTGCTCCTGTGTTAGTCCCATGCGGAATGTGGTCTGGAGATTGTTTACCCAAGGTGATTGACTGGATTCTGGTGATGGTGCTTGGATTCATGGACCAGTTGGATCCATGTGTGACTCTCAGCAGAGAGTCAGGATTTTCTGCTTAGCTAGTTAGTGATAGTTCTTGTTAGTGTAACATAGTTATAGTACAATAGAGTATAATAAAGTAATTAATCAGCCTTCTGAAATCCTTGGAGTTCAGAGCTCATTCTTCCCAGCATGGGGGTCGCGTTCACGCCAGCCTGGCACAGCAGGGAGGGAGCTGGGGGCTCTCTGTGATGCCATCCCTGCCCAGGCAGGGACTGGAGCTGGAGGAGCGGCAGGTCCCTTCCAACACAAACCATCCTGTGGTTCTGAGGGAGATGATTCTGTGCAATCCCCTCTCTGCTGAGTCCCAGCTTTTCTCCAGCCGCCCCATGGGCACAGCTGCTGCTGCCTCCGTGTGTGCCTTCCCGGCCAAATCAAAGTGCAGCAGCAGAAAGGTTAGGAGGTTGTGAAAAGGCACACACAGGCAGAAATGCAGCATTTCCACCATCCCCAGGAAATCCCCCAGTCCTGCCTGGCTGCAGGCTCAGTGAGACAGAACAGGACACACGTTCTCATCGTGCCTCCCTCCTTGGAAGGACAGAGATTTGGTACACCTCGCAAGGGAGGTGCAGCAGAGCTTTAAATAACCACTTACAAACTTTCCTCCCAGAGAAGATTACCAGCCAAGAAATCCCAGGCTAAGATTGATAAAATAGGACTGCCTTCTGCACTTGTGTGAAAGGAATTAAGGAGTCGTGAAAGTTTTTGGCAGCCAGGAGGAGAGGAGAGGGAATTCTCACTGCTGCTTCTACTGAAACTGTTCCCAAAGCAAGAGCCGTGGCTGGGCCTTGGGATAAGACATTGCTTAGGGTCACATCCATGTGCAAAAGGAAGAATTCAGCACAGCAGCTTTAGAGCCAAAGCTTCACCTGAACTCCTGTGGGAGCTGAATTTTCCTGCTGGGTTACAGCGAGGCTGGAGGACGTCAGGGTTCAAATCAGGTACCCACAGCCTGCTAAGACATTTCACCTCTCTTTGGCCAGTTAATTTAAAACAGGATTAATAATTCCAGCATGATTAGAATTTTATGAAGCTTAATTAATTAAAGGTCATAAAACACAATGAGACCAGCATATGACAGAGCCCAGATAAATTCGGACTCTTAGTGTGGAAGTCCTGCTGTGTGTCAGATGTATGAGCAGCTCTGTAGGGCTGCAGTAGGGCTGGGGGCTCAGCCAGGAGCTGAGAACCCCCAGAATAATCCAGAGGGGAGAAGAGGAAACCCACAGAACCAAAGTGAGGGTTCCCAGTGGGAATGAGCACAGAACAGGGACCAGCCTGATTCCTGAGGAGTCACCCAGCAGCACGAGTGGATCTGGCCCCTGGGGACAGGTTTAGGGGTGGACAGGGCAGTGCTGGGCTGAGGGCTGGGTTTACATGGTTCATGGTTTTACAGGGCTTTTCCAGCCCCACTGAGTCCGTGATTCTGTGAGTGTGAGGGCACGAGGAGCTGTGCACACCCCGGCCTGAGCGTGCACACACATCATCCCCTTCAAAGGAACTCACTGTTCTCCAGGACCTTTAATTACTGAAAAATGCAGCAAATCCCCTTCAATATTCCAAATTAGGGTGGGCAGAAGGGGCTGTTCGGGATTGAAGGAGGATAAAGAGAATAAAATGCAAATCTCCCTGCAGTTTATCCTTATGACTAATACCTATCACAACAGATTCGTTTGGGAACATGCCTGTGACGTTCAACTTGTCAATCCTCCCCACCTCTCCAAGCTCTGCTCGGGGACCTGCCTGTGCAGCCTCTCAGCTGTGCCCAGCAGGGCCTCAGGAGCTGCTGCGTCTCCCAGGCTTTGGATCCTCTCTTGGGAGTCAGAGAATCACGGAATTGTTTAGGCTGGAAAAGACCTTTGAGTCACCCAGTCCCACCATCAGCCCACACACCACCGAACCGTGTCCTCGAGTGCCACACCCGCACCTTTCTTGAACACTTCCAGGGGTGGTGACCCCACCACTGCCCAGAGCAGACTGTGCCCATGCTTCACAGCCCCTTCTGTGAGGAAATTTTCCTTAAAATCCAATCTAGACTTCCCCTGGTGCACCTTGAGCACGAGCTCCTGCTCTGCTCGGCAGAGGGGTCTGGCTCTGGCTCAGCCCAGCTCCTGTTTAAAGCAGCTCCTTGCTTGGGAAAGGCTCCAAACCTCTTAACAGACCACTTGTGTCTCAGTGAAATTATCAGGAAGGATAAGAGTGCAATTTATAACTATAAAACCAGCCTGCATTTGAGTAAAGCCGAGCCAAATCCATGGATGTCTGATTCCCTTCCCCGGGCCAGGTACAGTGGGCATTTGGGCATCTGCTCCGCTGCCAACCCCCTAAAAAAGCTTCAATCCTGTGGATCTCTCTAAGTACATTAGACAGGGAATGAAAACCGCACTGGGATTAGATTTCCATCTCTGGGCATCCACACACACGGCAGCTGGGATTAGTAAATGAACAGACCACTGAAGGAAGCAGGAGGATTAACAATGCAAATAGAAAAGGGCCACAATCAGGGGCAGCTCCTTGGAAAAGAGACTTAGGACAAATGGCACAGGCGGCTGCCAGCGATGGACTTGGGCGAGGGAGAGCTGCAGAACATGAAAATGAGAGAAGACTCTTCCCCTAATCTGGGGCCAGCAGGGCCAGGCCGGGCCAGGACATCCTGCCCTGAGGAGAGGAGACCTCTGAGCAGCCCCTGCAGCTCCAGCCAGCCCCACTTAGAGCCCAATTCCAGCCTAGGCCTGGGCTTAGAGCCCAATTCCAGACTAGCCTGGGGTTTAGAGCCCAATTCCAGCCTAGCCCCGGGTTTAGAGCCCAATTCCAGCCTAGCCCCGGGTTTAGAGCCCAATTCCAGCCTAGCCCGGGGTTTAGAGCCCAATTCCAGCCTAGGCCCGGGCTTAGAGCCCAATTCCAGCCTAGCCCGGGGTTTAGAGCCCAATTCCAGCCTAGGCCCGGGCTTAGAGCCCAATTCCAGCCTAGGCCCGGGCTTAGAGCCCAATTCCATCTCCCAGACCTGTGTTTAGGAGAGTGTAACTCCTGCACTAACCTGAATTCTGTGGGAAGGAGATCCATCTTCCCCACTCCCAAATACCCACTGAAGGTCTCTTTTGGAACAGCCCCACCTAAACTGCCACACCATTGATAGAACAGACACTGCCCGGTTTGCTCAACTCATGGCAGGTGCTTCCAGGCTGTCAGACTGGCACCTTGCTCATATTAAATCCTTTCCCTGCACCAAAAGGAAATTAAAGATTATTTTATGCTATTAGCTCTCAGTCCATTTACAACTTTCTGCATTAATATTAAGATATACAATCTCATTTTTGTTCAGGCTGTGAAAACTACATGAATACAAGATATTTGAAAATTATTTAAGAACTGTGCCCTCCGAGCAGCTCCCTCAAAAGGTGAACTATGAGGTCTTGGCCTCCCATTTGGAGCCCAGTCGAAAACACATTTTCTGCTTGTTAGCAGATTAACAGATGAGACAGAGGGGAGTTAAACATAGCCAAGGTGTGAAAACTAATTATAGGCTGCTGCATCAGGCTGGCAATGAGAAAAACCAGTGTTAAGTGCTGTCCTAAGAGGTGATATCCATCTCCACTGGAGGGGGAACCAGGCAGAGCTGAACCTGGTGTTATCTCCAGGAGCTCATCTGCATCTCCTTCTGTGTCTGCACTGAGCAGTGCCACAGGGGCTGCACTCAGATGAACTCCACTGCCCCCAAAGTCGCCTTTTTTGGAGGCAAAATGTGCAGCCAGCTGCAGCAAGGGCTGCTGGAAATGCCAGTCCAAACAATAAATAACAGCCCTCACCAATTTACTACCAAGAGTGAAGTTCCCCACTCTTCAAGCCGTATGAGGCACAAAACCATTTGATCCTGATGTATTTTGCTTGTGCTGTGCCTGAGGCCCTGGGTGGGCAGCGCTGCTCCTGCACAGACAACAGTCAGGGATGGACTGTCACTGTCACTGATAACCCTGCTGCTGTTATTTTCTCCATTATTTTCTGACTGGACAGAACTTGGTTGATGTGAGCCTTGTGCACCTTGGTGCCAAGGCACACCGGAATGGGGGTGCCTGCAGCAGCCAGTAACAGTGCACAGAAATTCTCCATCTGCTTTAAACCTGCATAAAGAGCTGCACAAACTGCAGAGCAGTGGGAGATCATTCCCTCTGGGGCTGCCTTCCTTTCCCTGAGCCACTCCTCTGGTTCCTCAGAGCTCTAACGTAGGAGCTGTGCACCAAAGGAGATCAGAAATAGAGGAAAATAGGGTATTTCTCTTTCTTTTGAACAGCCCAGCCTCAGCAGCATCTCAGTGATGAGAAAACCACTTCTGCCACGGAGGTGCAGTAGTTTAGCACCAGCAGCTCCCCCACTCAGAGGTCAGCACTTGTGCATTTTTGGAGTTGGGGGTGATTCTTTATGCATGCACAGGAGCTAATTGCATCCAAGAGAGCTCTGTGCCTGTTGGTCTGGAGGTGTATTGCCATATGTTTGGTGTATACTCAATTAACACAGTGCAGCTGCACTGCTGCCATCTGTATTATAGATCACATTCCTATTACAGACCTAGGCAGGAGTCCCACGGTTCGTATTTATTAAAATAATTGTCCCCAGATTTAGGTGGTTGGAAATACTCAGTCGAGCAGCCCAGCATTGCTTTGCAGAAGGAAAATTACCCAGCCAGGAAGCCAAAGGGAGTGGGATGAGGGCTCCAGGGGCTGCCACGTGCAGAGCTCAGCCCGCAGCCAGAGGTTAAAGCAGAGCCCGCTGAGCATTTCTTCCAGGGCCTGCCTGTCCTGCTCTGCAGTTTATTGAAGTGTGACTTGCTGGTATATTCATATTCACCATCAGATTCAGGGCTTTTTTTAGCTCACTGCAATCTCTTTCTCTAGGCATCGGAAATTTAATTTTAAAATTCGATTTGTGTAATGTGTGCCTTGGTCTGGAGTAGCTGCTTCTGAAGCACCTGTGTTCAAAATTCATCTGCCTGTGAAAATCATTACAGGTGTAGGAGCTGAGTAAAGGTGCAAACCGAAAAGATGGATTTCAGTCAGGTTTCACTGCCAGGATCTCTTTTCCTGCTGTACAAAACCAGCCTGCAGAAAAACACACCAAAAACACGCCGAGGTCCAAGAACAGGTGAATGCAAACACAAATCCACAAATCAGGCGTGACCTAATGGCAACGTGTGGATCCAGGACCAAATTACAATCTCTCAGGAGACAAGTCCAAGGCCCAGAGGCGTGGGCTGGCTCTGATAAGGGGAGGACATGCAGCATTTTCTGTGAATGTTCTTGCCTGGTCCAGCTGAGGAAGCAATCTGAGTAATTAAAGTCCAGATCTGGGCAATTACAGACAGCAGCGCGTGGCTGGGAAATAATCAGATTTGTTTTCTGTCCGTTCATAGAAGCGTCCCCGGAGCTGTGCAGGGCTGGCTCAGGAGGAGGAGAAGTTTCCAGAGCTGAGGGCACCGAGGGCAGGGCAGCAGCCCGAGCTGCTCCTCGCCCGCTGTGTGCCCGGGGCACCACGGCATCCCCAGCCTCTGCAGCCAGGCTGGGCTGGCACTGCCAAGGGCACCGAGGGGAGAGACCCGGGGGCTCAGCCCCAGGAGGGATCAGGATGGATTCACCAGCCCAAAGCACCCCGGGGCTCCCAGTGCCAGGCATCCCTGGCAGGATTGGTGGGGAATGTGGGGTCTGTGTTCTCTGCAGGGCGTGATTCCCCAGGAGCAGCACAGGAGCATTCCCCACCCAGGCATTCCCCGGGCATTCCCCGTTTTCCTGTGCACCTGGGGCATCCAAACATCCCGAGGTGCTGGGGGAAGGCGCTGGTGTCCAGCCCACAGCAGATCCATGGCACCCAGCAGCTGCCCCAGTGCGCTGCTGTGCCAGGACAGACAGACAGACAGACATCCTCTTGGCCTGGCTGTGCTGCCCGGAGGGGCTGAGGGAGTCCTGGGGGCTTTGTCTGACCCAGAAGCAGCAGCTGGGGGGCACAAACCCAGCTCCCCCTGGCCACCAGGTGTGCAGGGCCAAATGGCAAAGAGCTGTGAACCTGGGAGACTGGGGGAGCTGGGGGGAACTGGGGGGAACTGGGGGAGCTGGGGGGAACTGGGGGTCCCTTTGAACCGCTGCTGCCACAGCCCTTCTGTGCTCCCTAGCACAGGCATTTCAAACTTCCCAGCTGAAGAACTTGGCTGGTTTATGTCTAGATTTGAATGACAATATCCTGCTGTTATAAGGAGGGCAGAGGAAGGGATAGGTCCAGGCAATGTGCTTAAACAGCTCGTGGCTTTTCTGCTCAGGGATTTTTTGCCCTCTTTCAGGGGGCTGTTGTTGGAAAACAACAGTGAGCACAGCAGCAGAATTATCAAACATTAAATAGAAACTCCAGGAGAGGATGCAAGAGAAGGAACCTGGCAGATTTTGGTTGAAAAGTTAAATGCAGCTGCATTGATCCATCCAGCAGCTCAGAGGCTGCTTTGTGCATTTGAGCTTTACAAAAATCTCCAAATCCTCGGGAGCAGGCTTAAGGGACTTGATCCATGTGTCAAATCCCCAAAGTGAAGCAACACCCTGATAGGCCTCGGTTATCCTAAACTGCACAGACGGTGGTTACTGTCACCCCAGAGGGCAAAGCAGATTTTGAAGGAATAATAATTTGAATGTTTTCTCTTGTTTTGCATTCCCTCCTCTGTGCTGTGCAATGACATCAGACACTGCAGCATCAGGAGCACCACGGTTTTTGGGCACAGCAGTGAGTGCTGCTCTCTGGGCCCGTGGTGTGGCAAAGGATCTGCTGGGAGCCAGAGCATTTCTGGGCTCCTGTCCTTCCCTGTCCACTGAAGCAGCTCTTTGGGGCTTTGGAGTGGAGTTTTTGGTTTTTATCTTTGCTTTCACCATTCAGTGCACGGCAGCAGCAGAGCAGTAGAAACCAGGAGCCCGGTGTGCCAAAGGAACTCAAGCAATTGAAAGTGCAAAGGAAACCCCCCTTTGGTCAGGTCTCTGCCCTCGGGGTCCCACAGACAGGCAAACAGAGCAGACTGGTTTACACTTGTCATTAACTTGCCATTTTAATGAACTTTTCCGTCTTTAACCATCCTGGTGCTTGTACTCGTGCATTGACAGGAGAAGCAGAATCACATCTCACAGCAGCAAACAGAGTTCTGCAAATGAACCTAATCCTTCAGAGCTCCCAGCACATAGACACACATGTTCTTGCTGGCCCGTGGTTTGGTTTTGTACCTGAATTCTCAGGCAGCTCAGAATCCTGGTAGGAAATTTCATGCTGCACAAAGCTGCTTATCAGCATCAAAAGAACTGAATTAAGATGGTAAGGAGAGGGGGAAAAAAAAAAAAAAAAAAGGGTTTTCAAGTAATGCTTATGTTCCACTAAAGGAGCATAGGAGGTGGGTTTGCTTTTCAACTTCAGGAGAAACTGGTCCCCCTTTCCTGGCCCCTTTGAGGTGCACCCGAGTCCCAGAGGCTGTGCAGGCACCACTTGGCTGTTTGTACACAAAGAAGTGCCAGGGAAAGTTTATGGCCGCAATCAGCAGCTCCTGCAGGATCCTCAGCAGAGGAACATTAATAAACATTAAAGAGGAGCATAGGCTTGGCATCTTTCTAATTAAGAGTGGAAGAGCCTGGCAGATGAGGTCAGTGCCCAGATGGGGTTGAAGGGCAGTGTAAGCATGAGAGAATAAATTCAACGTAAAGGTCATCTATATGGATTAAATGATCTGAAAAGTCAATTCCAGAGCCAACTTCTGCAATTAATATTTAATTAAAAATAGAAACACTATAAAGTTTAGCTTTTAACTAGTACAATTATTTCATGTCCCATAAAACCTTTAAATACAGGACCATGCATCCTCTCTGTGCCCTGTTCAGAGCAGGCTGCAGTGCTGAGAGCCACAGAAAGGGCATTCCAAGGGCAGCAGCCTCTGCACCTGTAAAACGCTGCCAGTCTGTTCCCAGTGACCAGAGACAGCCTCTAACAGCTGAAGGGCCTTTCCTTTTCATTCCATTGAGAACTGAATGCAACTTCGACTCAGATCTTCACCCAAACACATCAAGAACTAAAGGAGTGGACTGAGCCGTGGCCAGCAGCAGCAGTTCCATGTTTCAGGGGGGAAGGGGATGGAGAAGAGGCACTGGGGGTGGTTCAGGGGCAATCTGCTGATCCCCAGCCCAGCCAGGCTCATCTCAGGAGCTGCAAACCAGCCCAGCACCAGCAGCTCCCAGAGCCAGGGGCACTTTGCACTTTGCAGATCTCCCTGGACCTCCCCTGAAAGTGCCTCCAGCACTTGCTTGGTGTGATTTGAAATGTTCTGTCTCCTCTGACTTTGCTGGCCCAGAACTAGGCCACCAAGAAGTCACCAGAGGAATATTTGTTCTTCAGCACTTGAGTCCTTCGTAACCTACTTCTGAGTGTTTAACCTACACCACCAGAAAGGAGCTGGAAAGGAGGCTCAGGCTCCTCGTGTGAATTCTCACCTTTGGAGAACGCAAGCAAAAGGACTTTGTTTTGACAAGGTCCTTTCAGTGGGCTGAAGCTGGAGAAATGTAGGTCTCAAGCAGGTTCCCAGCTCTGCCACCCATTTCCTGCTCGGGTTTCCAAGGGCTCACACTCCCCAAGCTTCAGTGCCCTGGAAGTGGAGATAATACTGCCTTGTTTCCATATGAGCTGGAGTTATTTTTACAGTGCTATGAAAATAAGAAGTAATCCAGTTCAAAGACTTGTTTTTGCTTCCCTCAAAGCCAACCATAAAATTCCCTCTACTTCAGTAGTGCATTATTAATGGGTTTTTCTCCAAATGTTTGACAGAGCTTCCTCCCTTTATCCTTGGGACTTGGGGTCCTCCTGTTTATTTTTACTTATTGCAGGAGATTTGTTGCTGTTTTCAAGGGTACAGAGGTGTGAGTGCAGGGTCTGGTGGCCTGAGCTCTGTGCCTCCCTCCCTGCTTTGGAACAACATTCCTGGGAGCCCTGACCTTCTGCAGTCAGATCTTCCACTTCACGCACAGCTTTGCTCAGGGACACTTCTCAGAGGAGCCTTTGCACAGCAGTGGCTCTTCCCTGGCTCTGCAGAGCTGCTTAAACCTCTCTGAGGCTGCAGCAGCAGCCTGGGCAATCCTCTGGGGAAGGAGGCAGAACCCTCCACTCACAGGAGCATCCATCCCTCATCCATCCATCCATCATCCATCCATCCATCCATCCATCCATCCATCCATCCATCCATCCCTCATCCATCCATCCATCCATCCATCCATCCATCCATCCATCATCCATCCATCCATCCATCCATCCATCCATCCATCCATCCATCCCTCATCCATCCATCCATCCATCCATCCATCCATCCATCCATCCATCATCCATCCATCCATCCATCCATCCATCCATCCATCCATCCCTCATCCATCCATCCATCCATCCATCCATCCATCCATCCATCCATCCATCCATCCCTCATCCATCCATCCATCCATCCATCCATCCCTCATCCATCCATCATCCATCCATCCACCAGGAGTGGGAGCAGGCAGGGAAAGGCAAGCAGCTTTCCTGGTTCTAATTTGGCAGCACAGTTAATCACTTCTCACCCAGCCCCTGCTGCATATATAAATTAAATCAGCAGCCATACATATAGAGATCTTTATACACACACAGGTATATGAAATACCCCTGCCTTGAATGGCCCTTCCAGCCTGGAAGAGGTGAAACTGCTGAAAATCTCAGAAAACAGCACATTCTCCTTCATTCCTGACCCAGGGATGATTCCCATGCAATCACATGCATGTAAAAAAAAAAACCCTTTTGAAGTCTCTCATATTTTTGTTACTAATTCTGGTTTGCAAACAACTGCCTGGTGTTATCCTGAAATATGCCAGAGCTGTTAAATGCTTGTATAAATAATAAATGGGAGGGCTTGTACCAGGACTAAGGTCTCTCTGCATCAAGACACAGACAGTGTTATGTTTTATTAATAACAATTGGAAAGCACAGTGAAGTAGGGAAATGGCTGCTGGGCCAGGATTTTACAGCCCTGGTTCACATCCAGCCCAGCCCCGAGGGTTCTCTGCGTGATCCTCACACCCTGAACCCCTCCCTGGGGTGGGAAGGGACAATCCCTCCCTGGGGAGCAGCACCACGATGGTGCCAACCCCTCTGCCGGGCCGTGTACCTGTGCCAGGTGTGGGCCTGAGCGGCACTCCTGTCCCAGCTCGGTGCTCTGGTTCTGCACAGCTGAGCAAGGCTTGTGCCTCTCAAATACCAACTTTCCATTTGATCTGCAGGACAGCTGTAAGAATCATCCTTGGTTTCCACCCGTGGGTAATTGTGCTGCAATTATGGCAAGCAGCACTGTGTCGTGGCAGTGCGTACGGTGGTTATTTCAGCAGAAATAGCCTCGTGCATTTCTAAAAAAGCATTTTTCAGCCCCTTTACGTACAACAGGCAGTGACAGACGGAGCCTGATTTACATAAAACCACACAAGCATCAAGTTCTTTTCAAGCCAGCCTCCAAAATAGCTCCAAAGCAGCACCATGGGCAGCGCCCAGCCGGGATGTGTGTGTGACACTGCCAGGTCCTGCCAGGGCAGGGCTGCTGCCCTCTGCCCCCACGGGTGACTCCTGAGCCCACAGCCCTGCCCAGGGGGGCCTGGAGAAAAATCAGGGTCCCTAAAACAACAGCTACAGCGTGGTGCACCTGCTCTGAGCCCACAGCCCTGCCCAGATGGGATGAAGAACAGCCAGGGTCCCTAAAACAGCAGCTACAGCATGGCCCACCAGGTCCGGGACACCTGGACTTGGGGACAACTTTGGTTTTTTGGGGTTTTTTGTTTGGTTGGTTGGTTTTTAGTTTTTGGGTCTTTTTGCAACTTCAGAATTCAAAGATTCCGTCCCAGAGGACAGCTCTGCAGCAGAGCAGGTGGAGGAGCAGATTTCACAGCTTAGGAGGGCTCTGGGATTGCCCTGCCATGGCACATCTGTGCCAGGAGGGCACCTCCCCATGCACAGAGCTGCAGCTCGGGGTGCCCCCAGCACAGCACCCCCAGCACCCAGCACAGCACCCACACAGCACCCACACAGCACCCTTGGCACAAACTCGGGGCAGCAGCGAGGCCAAACCCTGAGCCCTGCTCCACATCCCTCCCCTCCCTTCGGGAATCCAAACACCTCCTGTGGCTGTGAAATAGTGCTGCCAGACAGCTCATGAATAGAAATGCGCTCTGAAAATTGCCCAGCTGAAGGCCAGCCCTGCTTATCTACAGAGCTGGTTACTGTGAAAAATCACTGAAAGTCGAACCAGTCCATTACTTGCCCAGAGGACCTTACAGGAGTCTGCATCTGAAACAGCAGTGAACCAACACCTTTTGAATATTAAAGAACTCCCCAAACAGCTCCTTCTGCCCCGGTGTAAACTGGAGAAGTGAAACATCAAAGCAGCCTCCAGGGAGTGAATTGTGTTGACATTTTACTTTGATTAAAAAGCTGATCTTTGTTAAGCCACACCTAACGCAGAAATGCCAGCAGGTCCGGAGGCAGAGAACGCTGCACTGGCATGCTAAAGGGAAAGAGAAAGTGAAATAAAAAGTCTCAGAGATTTGAGCTCGGTCCAACTTGCCCCAGCCCTGCCCTTCAGTGGGGCTCACTTGGTGAGAGCCTATCTGCACCTGAATGCCAGCACAGGCTCCTGCTGCAGGGAAACCTGCAGCTCCTGCAGCTCCTGCAGCTCCTGCAGCTCCTGCAGGGGTGAGGGGCTCTGTCCTGCAGCTCCTGCAGCCCCTGCACCCCTGCAGGGGCGGGGGGCTCTGTTTGAGCCCCCAGCAGTGCTGCAGGACAGAGCCCCTGCTCACCCCCTGCTCACCCCCTGCTCACCCCCTGCTCACCCCCTGCTCAGCCCTGGTCCCTGCAGGACAGAGCCCCCTCCTCACTCTCTGCTTTGCAGCCCAAACAGGAGGCTCGGGAGGAATGAGGGGATATTAAATTAAGCTCAGGTGAACCTTCTGGGGAAATTCAAGGGAACGGAATTGCAGAGCATTTGCTTTTACCTATTTCTCCCTGTTTATTTGGCAAATGCTTGCGAGCAAACTCCGTGTTTAATGAGGAGGAAAGCACTGATGAAAAGATACACATTTTTTTTAACATCTTTAATCTGAATTCCTGCTGGTGCTGCACATTTTCCCAATAGAATGCCTATAGGTGCTGAGGTTGTCCTGCAATTTTTTACTGGTTACACCCCAGACTAGATCAGATGCAGGAGACAGATGTATAGCCATATACCTATGTATGGATAAAGACTTCCAGATAAACACAGAACTTCAAGCTCAGCAAGCAGAGCCTCAGTTCCTCTGTGATTTGAGAGGACAAATGCTGGTGTCATGTGCAATGTACACAGATTTGCTGCAGCAGGGAGACAGGGGCCTTGCTCCCAGGGGCACTGATCATCACCTGCGTCCTTGCTAGGGCTCTGAATGTGTCAGGGCAGGAGGAGGTGTCCCTGCAGCAGGCTGGGATGGGATCCAGGCTCTCCTGAGCTCTGTTCTGAGCAGGGAATCGTTGTCACCTTGCCAGTGGCACCGGGAGGAACAGCCCCTCCTGTGCCGGTGTCCTGGCCAGGGGCTGCAGCGAGTTCTGGGGCTGGGGCCTTTCAGCTGCAGGCTTCTGCCTTAAATCTAAACGTGAACCCCCTGAAATCTGGGTGCACAGTGAAAGTCACCCTCTCCTGACAGGAACTGGCAGTGTGAGAAACACATCCCAGGATTCTGTGAGCCATGACAGCCAGGTAAGCCAGCAGCTGATATCAGCACTGATAAATATAGACACTTCTTATATAAGAAGGGACAGTCAGGTCACTGACTTTTTAGGAAGATGTTCTCATTGATTTCCAATAGGAGGTTCTGGTCTCAAATACTGTATAAAATGGCATTTTGATATTGTTAATGCCAGGTACCGAATAAAAGGAATGCTTAATCTAAGTGTAAATAGTGACTGTGGAAATAGGGACTGGCCACTGTCAGTGCAAAGAGCAGAGTCCCTTAGACAAAGAGCAGGAGAAACGTGGGGATCAGTGCAGCAAAGGCTTGCTCTCACTTTTGGGTGAGACTGGAGGAGAAAAGAGCTGCCCCAGGTCACACAGAGAGCCCCAGTGCCACCCCCAGGGCCTCTCCCTTCCCCAGGGCAGCTGGCACCGCCAGGAAATCTCCTGCAGAAGGGAAGGGAAGGAAATCTGCCTGGGGGCTGAATCCCCGGCCAGGAATGACAAGTGAAGGACAAACATGTAACGTTTAGCGAGTGAATAAATATTAAAATAAAAGGATTTGGGAGCACTGTCATGATCTCAGTGCTTACATCAGGCACAGGCTGTGCATATCTTCCCATTACAGTTACTGGGAGGAAAACAAACTGGATTACCAGGGCTTAGTGCTTAAGCAGTCTGTTCCAGCAGCAAGGCAAGGAACTTGGGCTGCCCTGGCATTACAGATGAGATTCAGACAGGACAGGGAAAAGACAAGGATCAGACTGCTTTCCCACTCAAAGCACAGCGATTATGCTAAAGAAATAAAACAAAAATCACAAAACCTTCCCAGCTCATCGCCAGAAATGCCAGCAGGGCTTGGGGAAGCGGAGCTCTGAGAAGTCAGCCCGGGTTTCACCCTCATTTTCCTGCCAGGATGTCAAACCTGCCACTCTCACTGGTGGGCAGGGGAGCTCTGCCTCTGTTTTCAGGGGACAGAGCTCCTACAGGAGATAAAATCATTGAGCACAATGATGGGAATAAGGCTCATTTTACTGGGAGAACTCTGGTTCCATTAAAGCTTGAACCCACCCCTTCATTTTAACAGGAAATTATTTCATTTCAGAAATAAAACCAGCCAGAAAACTGGCATCCCTCTGCAGGGGAAAGCTCAGCTCCCCAAAAAGCAGCAGCAGGAGGGGAAGGATGGCTCAGGAATGCTCACCCTGAAGGAAGGCTGAGGAGAAAGGGGGAATTCTCCACAGCACACACGGCAGGGAAGTAGCAGATGATGGTTTCAATCTGAGCCTGTGCAAGGGATGATGGAAAATCCGCCAGGACAGGAAGGGAATTAGAAAATCAAAGCTGCTGACGGGGGAGCTGTGAATTCCCAACTGCACAAGCTGGGGAGGGCCAGGCAGGGGACTTAGGACTAGACAAAAGATTTACTGGTGGAAGCTGCAAAATGGTAATTTCACTGTGCAGTCATGGCAGCAGAAAACAAACCAGGGGGGCACACAGGAACATCCTATGTGACACACTGGGCACCTCCTGGCACACAGGGGGCACAGGGACATCCTCTGTGGCACACAGGGAGCACACAGGGACATCCTGTGTGGCATAAAGGGCACCTCCTGGCACACAGGGGACACACAGGGATGCTCTATGGCACACAGGACACTCCCTGACACACAGAACACCCTCTGTCACACACAGGGACACCTTCTGTCACACAGGACACCCTCTGTGGCACTGGGGGCACACAAAGCACCCCCTGGCACACACAGGGCACCAGGCAAGTTTGGGATTTGGCACCCGCAGCAGAGCCCCAAAACCCCCTGCAGGGCTGCTCCCAGAGGGAATTTGGGAATTTGGCAGCAGGAGAACCCCAGGACCCCTGTGCAGGGCTGCTCCCAGGGAATTTGGGATTTGGCTGCCCAGGAAGGAGCGGGAAGCAGCCCCTGGCAGTGCCAGCGAAGGTGACCCCATCCATCACTGGCAAACTTGGACAGCCCTGCCCGAGTTTCGCTGAGAATGATAAAACTCTCCAAGGAAGAAGAAAATAACAGAGACTTCCAGGCAGGGCTATTTTTCTTCTTGATTTTCTTTCTATTTGAAAGAAAAATCCTGCTAAATCTGAGGTGGCTTTAATCAAATACAGACAAAGTAAACGGAACTGTTCCCAAACCAGTCTCTCTTCTTGATTGGCTTTCGTGACTTTCACTGAAAAAGTTTGTGGTTCCAATTGTTTGTTTCCTTACTAAAACCCAAAACATTTCCAGCAAAACCTACAGGGGTGAGCACAGTCCTTCAGTCCATCCTCGAAAATTCCCTGAAACAGAATAAAACATAGGGAAGGGAAGGGAAGGGAAGGGAAGGGAAGGGAAGGGAAGGGAAGGGAAGGGAAGGGAAGGGAAGGGAAGGGAAGGGAAGGGAAGGGAAGGGAAGGGAAGGGAAGGGAAGGGAAGGGAAGGGAAGGGAAGGGAAGGGAAGGGAAGGGAAGGGAAGGGAAGGGAAGGGAAGGGAAGGGAAGGGAAGGGAAGGGAAGGGAAGGGAAGGGAAGGGAAGGGAAGGGAAGGGAAGGGAAGGGAAGGGAAGGGAAGGGAAGGGAAGGGACCTGCCCAGGGACAGAGGGACGAAGATTTTGTCCCTCTCTGATCAGCCCTCAGAAGGGCTGCAGAAACCTGACAAAGGATCCGGGCATTACGTGGCTTTTCTCTGCATAATCATGGCATTGCTTCTCTCTCTAAATGTGTTATTTATTATCTGTTCAGCCCCCAGCACATCTCCTGGCCTGTGCAGAGAGCCTGGGCTGTGGAATGCTCTGTCACAAATACTCCATTACAACTCCCTCCCTTTTCTTCCATCACTCCTCCAACTTCTTTGAAACTGGTTCCAAGTTCAACTTTTCCAGAGTCTGAGGCTTTCAAAAAGCCAATTCTTAAAAAGCTAATTAGTTCCCCATAGGCTTTTTTTTTTTTTTTTTGACTCAGTAAATATTTCTGAGATTGCTTTTTGTATAATCAGTGTTAGCAGCTCATTAAAATGCACAGTATGTGGATCATTTGGAATGTGACATGGCTCAGCATGGACACTCAAGCTGCTTAAAAAGACAGAAACGAAAAAGATGAGGATGAAATGAAAGCAAAAACCCAGCATTTCCTTTAAGCTGACACCACAGTTAAGGATTTAAGACAGGGCAGGGAGCCTTCAGCCCTGCTATTAGGAGAAAAGTCTAATTGCTCAATGCACTGCCTGCCCTCTCCAGCCTGCACGCTCTCCAAAAAGATTCCTTTTACAGAGAGTCGAGATGCAAAAAAAATTGGATTCTCTGAGCAGGTAATTGTGTAAGGTTTTCACTCTGAGTAATATGAGGATTCTTTTTGAATTAATAATGAATGAAGTAATTTAAAAGGCCTTTAGTGTGTGCAGCCAGAAATAAATAATGCCTTAATCTGAGACATTTTATTTTCCATTAAAACAAACACTTTTTAAAAAGTGGACATTACTGAGCAGCACTCAGCTGCTCTCATGCCAGATGCCTGGATCAGATGGACTATAAAACAAACCCCAAATCAGCCCCTCACTGGCTGGGAAAAACAGAAATAAACCCCAAATCAGCCCCTCAGAGACTGGGAAAACCAGAAATAATCCCCAAATCAGCCCCTCACAGACCAAGAAAAGCCATAAGCAAACCCCAGGCTTGGCTCTGCACTGAAGTACCCCCAGTTTCTGTGCCAGCTGTTGGAGCACAGCTGGGCATTCCCTTTCCCATCCCAGGGCTGAGGCAGGTCCTTGCAGGGAGCAGATCTCCCTGTGCCCTGTCCCCTGCTCAGGGCCTGGCACAGGGAACACTCCATGGGAGCCTTTCATCATTTAGGACGAGGGGCTTTCGCTTTCTGACCTACTTTTCTTGCCAATGGAATCCCATTTTTAGCTTCAACTGGAGGTCTGACTGTTACCCGAATCAGACCATCTGTTTTAGCTGCCTACGGGCTGAGAGGCTGAGCCAAGCCAGGAGGGATACATGGAACCAGCCTGCTGATACCTGAAGCATTCTCCACCCTTTGTGTATTAAATTACCTACTTATTTATTTACTTACTTATTCCTGACTCCTCACAACATTCCCGTTTCCCTGGGCTGGGCCTGCTGCTGTTGGGAGGAATTTTCCTGCCACCAGCTGCTCTCAGGGCTATTGGAAATGCAGGTGAATCCCGTGGGCAGAAATGCTGGTGGCTGACTCCAGCTCAGAGGGCTGAATGATTTCTTTATTATAACTATACTATAATACATTAATATTCTATTTAAAGGAGAAACTAAAACTACAAACCTACTTTTTCTAATTCCATCTCTAACTCACAACTCGTGACCCTCTCTGAGTCCAGCCCCAGGCAGGTTGGATTGGCCACCAGGCACAAACAATCCTCACCACAATCCAACCAAGCATCACCCCAGGTGAACAATTCTCCAAATACATTCCACATGGGAAAACAAGGAGCAGGAATAGAAATTGTTTTCTCTTTCTTCCCTCTGTGAAAATTCCTGAGCGAGGAGAAAGTGGCTGCACACAGGTCACCTCTGTGCACAGCTGGAGCAATGAGCAGCCCACAGCTGGTCCAGCTCAGCTGTGCCTCCACTGGGCTCTGCTGAGGGCTGGTGCAGGCTGCCCTGGGAAATCCTTCAGGGAATAAATAACCTTCCTCTCTTCCATTACAGAAGCAACAGATCTTGCTTCTCCTCAGAGGAGGACAATTTTGAACACGTCTCTGCCCTTTTATCACGCAAAACTCAGTAAGAAATACGAATTTATAAACCAGAACAATACCAAAAAGGCAACTTTACTGGAAAATCCCTACTAAGCAACTTCTGACCACAGCTTTGCTAAAAATCAAAGCAAATCCAAGTGCTGAAGATAAGCTGCTGCTAGAGCTGATAGCATCTCCAGCCCTCATCCCTCACAGCTTGGCTGAGGGCTGGAATTGCAGAGAATTTCTAGAGCATCCATGAAAACATCAGCAAATGAATTATGCCAGGGAAAAAGAAAACAGTAGTGTGAAACCATGCCAGATCTCGCAGTTGAATACCCAGCTGGGGAACTGCCCAGCTCCAAACAAGGCAGAAAATAAGTATATTTAATGTAAAAGAATCCTAGCATGAAATAGGCTCTGTACTTCCCCGGCCACGGCTGATTTACTGCTCAGGGCTGGATTTGACAGCCTGTTTGCAGATTCTCCTGCTTCAAACCCTCTGGCTCTGTGCAGCCCAGCCTTGCAGGAGGCTCGGGGACCCAAGGTGCAGGGGGTGCTTCTGGGGTCCTCTGGAACCCGCTGGACACCCCTGGAGACATCCCAGGAGGGGAGGACGGGGCTCAGAGCAGCCCGAGGTGGTGGGAAATGCCCCTGCTCGCTGCAGGCAGTAAATGGCCTTTAAAGGCCCCTTCCAGCCCAAAGCACAGGGGAGCTCGGGGGGCTCCTTCCAGCCGGGGGATGAGGGATGCTGAATTAAACCCTAAAGCAAAGCTCCAAGCACCCAGCCCCTGCCACAGCTGTTAATTCCATGGAGAGCAATGAGCAAGGTTTGCTCCTGTTCCCTTGGATCATTGGAAGTGACACAGTCATTATTTCACGGGGGGCTCAGAGCAACGGGAGCCAGATGAGCTCGGGCTGGCACCTATGGAACGGGGGCAGAGCTGTCAGGTGCAATATCCACAGGCTGGCGATGCCTCTGAAACCTTCCAGTGAATCCTGGCTGGTTCCTCTCCTTGTGTGGGCCCAACACTGCCAGCGAGCTCCTGGCAGTACAACGAGGGGTCTCCTGCACCTGGGAAGCCACATGCTAATTCCATGCTGTATTCCAGCTCTTTCAGGCAAAAGGCTTTCAGAATCATGGGCTATTGTGCAGCACATAATGATATTATTCTGTCCCCATTGTCCTAAAAGCAGACGCTTACAGGCTGGAGCAGAATCTCCTTTTGCCTCTCCTGTCCTGGGCAGAAGGGAGGTGCCCAGGGCCCGCCGGGGCTCGGGCTCTGAAGGAGGGGCCCCCTCTGTGTTTGTGCCCGCAGCTACGGGGACATGGTGCCCAAGACCATCGCGGGGAAGATCTTTGGCTCCATCTGCTCGCTCAGCGGGGTGCTGGTCATCGCCCTGCCCGTGCCCGTCATCGTCTCCAACTTCAGCCGCATCTACCACCAGAACCAGCGCGCCGACAAGCGCCGGGCACAGAAGGTGAGTGACCCCTCCTGCCCACGCCTGCTGGCCCTCGGGGCCACCTCCCACCCTGCCAGCCCCTGCACGCTCGGATAAACCCCCAGAACCAGCCCCTCACCATGGCCAAAAGCTGCCGACGCCCCGGGGCTCTGGGGAAGGGACACGGGACAGACAAACCCCCCAGCCCCAAAGGCAGCACAGACAGCACAAAGGAGGTGCCCAAACTCACCCCCTGCAGCTGGCACTGATGGAAACCCACTGTTTGCATCAGAACAAGGGAGGGACTGAGCTGCCAGGGCCCCCAAAACAACACACACACCCCAAAGTGGAACAAAATATGGCACAGTGATTCCTGCTTGGCTTTTCTCCAGGACTTGTGGTCTGAAACACCACTGCTGCCAAATTTCAGCCCCCACACATGTTTTAATGTTCCAGTGGCATCCAGCTCTGAGCCATTTCACACCAGGTTAATGTGGAAACCTCACACACAGCTGGATGGACTTTTGTACAGAATTCTCCTGTTATATGTCACAAAATTACACCCAGATGATAACTTTGCTAGCCACATCTCTAGCACAAGGACGATAAACTCGCATGATCCCACCAGATTTGAGCTCTGGTTGACCCAAAGTCCAACCAGGATAATTTCTACGTCCTACCTTGGAAGCAGAATGTGCCCCCATGAAAGTGCACCAGCTCAACCCTCCCTCCTGCACGCTCTGGGCCAGAGTATTTTCGGATCAGGAGCAACAGGGCTGTTATTACTCACCTTTCCCACGTTCTTGTCTGGAGCAGATAGAGAGCTGTGTGCACATAAACCCTGAAATCATCCCCAGGAGCTCTTTGTCCTCCTGCCTGCCTCGCTCCTTGTCTCTCTGTACTTTCAAACACATCGTCCAGCAACATGCACTTACCAGCTCACATACCCCTCAAAGTGGGACTGGAGCACTGGGAATACACAAAAGCCCCTGGAAATGTGAAGGGATTACTGAATATTCCAAATTCTGAACGGGTTTTGCCAGTGGAAGCTCACTGAGTCACTAAGAGAGTGTAACAGATTTGCTAGATCTCTATTTCAATCTGCTAAATTACACCACAGCCAGAATCAGGTTTCTACAACAACTGCAAACCAAAGGCCTGAGGTTCTTTTTCTCCCTGTGGAATTCTGTCTGCCAGAAATTCAAGACTCAGGGGACCTGATGGAGAATAGTAGTAGAAAAAAGTGTTATTTCTGCTTCAGGCAAGCATCTGGGCCGTGCCTACTTCTTGCATCTCAGGGAGCTGACAGCAGAGAGCTCACATACAAGACCTACAAAACCACAAAATTTGGCAGTCAAAACACCAAAGGGGAGTAGCAGAGAGACAGAATTGTGCAGGAATCAGCTGCAGCTCTGCAAGGCACTGCTGGGCTGTACAAACCCTGCCTGAGGTTTGACAGGGTACATGTGAGACTGGGGAGGTGCTTTGGAGGGACGGCTCTTGATGTGCTCACACACAACTCAGCAGAGACAAAAGAAGGGTACAGGTAAAGGTAAAAGGACACAGGAATGGCAAAGGCCACTCTGTGCCATGCTCTGCTCTGTGGCAGCTGGCACAGGGATCCAGGGTGATCAGTTCTGTCACTTGGTAACAGGGAGAAGTGCCACCACCTTTGGTGCCAGTATGATGGAGTGCAGCTTTTATAAAGGTTTGCTGTATTGACACACACAGTGTATAATTTCCCCCCATTTGAATTTCTAATTCCCTTGATATTGGTGGAATTTCTCAGTACAGAAACTTTTCTCAAGTCAGAAGTGTGAGTAATTTTCACATGATCAGCACTGCATGAATACTAAAAAGCAGGGAAGAGAGAGAAGCACATTAATGACAATCCCCCTGGAGCTGGCCAGGGTGTGCAGAGGGACATTGAGGATCTGCTTTGATACCACACTTGTTCCAGCATCATCCCACCCTGCACTGAGTCCCATCCCCAGAAACAGTTACAGCTCTGCCCCCATCTCATTTGCTTGGATTCTTCAAGAAGTTTGGAAAAATCTCTTTGCTCTCTCAGCCATTGAATATGAAGAACCCACCAGCAGAAGCTCCTTTTAAAGAATTTAGGAGACAGCTGGGAGTCAGCACAATGCCTTCCTTTAGCACTCCAGGAACTTCTCTTTGGACTGAAGAGCAGTTTCCTGCATTAGGATAAATGCTTTGAAAGTTCTGTTTAGTTCGGGAATCATAACTTTCATGGTGTACAGGTAGATTTCAAAACAAGGCTACAGACCTTATAAATGTTTTTCTGTGAACGCAGAGTGAGATTTCCCATGCCCAGTAGCAAAGGCAGAAGTGCTGTACAGCACCAGGCTGCATTGGCATTGCCAGGCTGGAAGGATGGGTGTGAGGGTGTGTGTGGCTTCTGAGGGGCTGCACTCCAAAATCCAGAACGCAGCCCAGCCCCTCTGCTCTGCTGTGCTCAGCCCCAGCTCTGCCTCTCAACTGTGAGGGGGCTCTGGTCTAGCAGGAAGAGGTATTTAAGTAACGTGAATAAAATACCAGGAGGTGGCTGTTACTCATCAGCATCTATTCTTCAACTAACTGAGGAGAAATGTTCCTTAAAAAGAAAAAAACCCAGTAAAACACAAACCCCAACTACCAGTGATCTAATTGCTTTAAAGATAAATTATTCTTTGCCAAATCTGTACTGTGAGACAATTAATTACCAGGAGATCTGGCAAATCTTAATTCATTGCGCCGTGGCATCAAATTCTGTCCTCTGGCGTGCAGCAAGGAGCAGGCCAGTGTGAATGGGAGATTAATTGATCATTTGTGACAAGGTTCATTCTGGTAAAATTGTTGTGTTTTTTTCCTTCCCCAACGACTCTTTTTTCCCCCCCTTTTTTGACTGATGTGCTAAGAATAGACCTTCCTGACTTTGAAGCGATGCTGTTCTTCAGTGAATGTCACAGCCTTGGTTTTAAAAGAGAATGTGACACTTAAAAGGCTTGACAATAGAATGACTTTGTAATTCAGATGATGCTGGAGGAGCCCCTGTGCTGTGCAGTTTGCAGCACGGAGGAGAAGGAGAAGGAGCTGCTGCTGGGGGGAGGACAACACCTCCCACTTGCCCACCCTGGCAAGAAAAGGCAGAGGCAGCTGCTGACAGCTCCTGAATGCTGCTCCTTTGGCAGCATGGGGAAGGAGAGCAGCTCATTGTTCGGAGCTGCAGAAGGGCTGGGCACAGTGCCACTGTCCCAGTCCAGCCACAGGGACATTGCAGGACAGGGCTGAGGGCTGGGGGTGGCACGGGGGGACAGGAGAGCCCCCAGGGCAAAATTCAGCAGGGCTGTTCTGGATCTCACCTGGGGGAAAGCAAAGCTTCAAAGGGTGGCCTTGGAAAATGGGCTACCCATAACATCAGGAAAAATAGAAATGCTCAGATGCTGCGGGCAAAAAGAAAAACCCAGCCCTGCTTGGAGTGCATTTAGCATGGAATAGCTGGGTTTGCTCAATGAGCCGAGCTGCTGGAGGAGCTGATAATCCCAGGGGGGCTGGCACGGCACAGGGGCTGCACTGGAGCTGCCAGCACATCCAGACCCTGGGCAGCCACAGCGCTGGGTTCAATCTGCAGAAAATGGGCTTTTGACCACTGCAGCCTCTCAGGGTGTCCAATTCATTCCATTTATCATCCGGTGCCCTTTGGCTCCCTGAGAACCAGCAGCGAGCTGCAAAAGCCTGGGGGCAGACTTCTCATTCCATCCCACAGGCTGCGGGGAGAGAACCAAACCCCGAGCGAGGCAAGGCCGGGACTGCCGGGACAGAATAACCAGAATAATTCTGCAGAGCTGCTCCCACATCAGGCTCCAGCGTGGAGCTGCAAACTGCAGCCCGGGCTGGGAGAGCAGAGGGAGCAGCGGGGCCAGGCAGGAGCTGCACACTGAGTCTGGGGGAAGGAAAGCACCGAGCAGAGCAGCTCCAGCAGCAGCAGCAGGGATGCTGGGCACAGAGCAAGGGACCGGAGGAGCAGCAGGGCCAGGCAGGAGGTGCACACTGAGTCTGGGGGAAGGAAAGCACCAAACAAGCAGCTCCAGCAGCAGCAGGGATGCTGGGCACGGAGCAAGGGACCGAGGGAGCAGCAGGGCCAGGCAGGAGGTGCTCACTGAGTCTGGGGGAAGGAAAGCACCGAGCAGAGCAGCTCCAGCAGCAGCAGCAGGGATGCTGGCCAGGGAGCAAGGACCAAGGGAGCTCTCCCATCCCCTCGGGAGAGGCTGGCACGCAGGCAGCTGAGGAACAGGGAGCTATGGAGATGCCTAAAAGGGGCTCCAGCCAAAAGGGAGGAAGAGCAGGACACAAATGTCTGGTTGCTCCTCGGGAGGACGGAGGAACAGCCTGTTCAGAGGCTCGGGAAGCTGCAGCAGAGCTCAGGAAGGGAGCTGGGAATGCTGAACGCTGGCTTTGTGTCATCCCTACCCGTGAGGAAGGCAGCCCACACACCTGCCAATAACCAGGCCATGGAAATCATTGATTTGCTGCAGAGCAGGGGAGGCAGCTTTGAAAGGTTCTGGTTTTCAGCTGACACCCAAAATTTTGGAGGTGGGTTACTGAACTTCAGAGCGTGGAAAAGAAGGGCCAGAAAGAGTGACTGGAGCTGTCTAGGAGAGCTCAGCAACAGAACATGACTCAGTGCCAGCAGGGGACGGCTTGGGAACTTAGGGGGAGAGAGAAACAATAAGGTTAAAACTGGAGCTGGCTGACATTTAAAGAACATGTTTTTTTTCAACCAGAATGAATCTGTGTGGAATATGTTTTTGTTGTTGTTGATATTTAACAGTCTTTGACAGGGGAAAAAAGCTTTTTTATTATTTTTTTTAAAGATATTTCATTTTTGCTGGGCTAGGTACCTCTTTTTCTGTTTGGCACATCCCTTAATAGAGATCAGGGGGAAAAAACCCAAACAAACAAATTAGCCAACCAGGAATCCTGCCTCTTCTCTTTCATATCATCGAGGAAAGCAAAATAACATTTTCCATCAGTTCAGCTATTCCAAATTCCCCGAGTCCCAGACTATATAAGACAAGGAGCTGTCTCCTCTGGAAGGAAGGGCTGAAATCAGTGAGCTCCAGTTTATGGGTTCAGCTCCAGAGCAAAGCCCATACCCCCAAATATTAAAGGCTGCTGTCAGCAGTGGCTCATGCCCAGCTGGAATGCCTTCCACATGTATCCAGAAGCTGCTCCACATTTATTTTCAGTTTCACATTTCCAGAACACAGCCTGGAATTTTCAGGCACCGAGTGATGCCCCCAGGGCCCTGCTGGGCCACCTGGGCCCTGCTGTCCCTGCCCAGCTTGTGGCAGCCTCTGGCCAGATGTTCCTGTTCTGTAGCACAGCTGGGAGGATCTGGCACGGCTCATGCTGCCCACTCCATCCCAGATGTTGAGATAAATGCAGGAATCACCTCTCAAGGAGAGCTGGATCAGAGCACTGAGGGCTGGGAAGCCCTGCCCGGCTTTGGGCTTGGCTGCTGCTGATCAGATCCTGCAGGTAACACTTCCCCATCCTGCCAAAATCCCTCATTGTCCAGCCCAGGACAGCCCCGCCAGGACTGTCCCTCCACATCTGGCAGCCCAGCTTGCAGGCAGCTGTTGTGGCTGCCAGCACAGGGATGTGAGCAGGGACACGAGTTCCTCTGGAGGCTGCGCCCAAGCAGCAGGGCAGGGATTTGGGATGGGTTTGTCCCCAGGGCAGGAGATCTGTGTCACGTCTCAGGAGCAGGCAGGGGCAGCTCCAGCAGGAAAGGCAGCACTGCCACAGCTTTGGTGTGGGGTGAGGAGCTGTGGGCAGTTTGGGCTGCCAGCAAGGAGCACTTTGCTCAGCTGGGGCTGAGATCTCGCACTTGGGGAAGGGGATGGAGCTGGGGACAGCCCCTGGCTGCTGCCAGCAGGGACCTGTCCCACAGGTGACACCACCAGAGCCATTCCCTCCCTGCACTGCCATTAATTAACTCCACACCATTAATTAGTGCTCATCCATCAGGGCCAGGACCTGGCAGGTGACACCAGATCAAACTCTGTTAATTCCTCCAGCCCCTGAACAGTTCATAGCTATTAACTGGGGGTGTGAGCTGTGTGAAAGATGCTATAAAAGCCAGCTCTGAAAGCACAGATAAGGAAGGACAGACAGATAAATCACAGGCAGACAGCTGCTCATCATGCTTGGCTCCCAGTGAAACACTGAGCCCTAGGCTGGACTAGTGCAGAACAGCAGCATCCCTATTAATGATGCAGGAAAACGTGTGGGACTTTTCTTGTGATTTTTTAAAGTAATAAATTTCTAGACAAGTTCTGATTTACACCCCATAACAATTCCAGTTATTCCAGATTATTCCAGCTACAACTGGGCAGCTCTTTAGCAACATCCTTGGAGCAATTCTGACCCAAGCTCCAACAACCTGTTCCAGCATTCATACTATAGAAAGGTGCACACAGGAATTTCTTCTGTTATTATTTCCAGAAGGGAGAGAGAAGGGAAGAGAGGTGCTTTGTTCCCCCAGCTGGGCTGGTGCTGTGGGACCCTCAGCAGAGAGGAAGTTTTGAGTTTCAGGCAGTGTGTAAAACATAACTCAGTCAGGGGAAAGGGTCCATGAAGTCAGTCCTTGCCCAGAGCTCCCGTTTAACCAGCCAGGGTATCTGTGACTGTAGGGCCCAGATCCATTAAACTCCACATTCTGTGCATTGTTCTATAAATAGCCTGAACACCGTGTTCCTCAGTGGTGGGAAAGATTAAACGATAAAGTTCATTGGAAATGATGTTCTGTTGCTTTAATGGTGCCAAGGGTAAGGTAGCATTAAAAGGAGAGGCACGGAGGAGGAGAGGGGAATCTTTCATCTCTGGAAAGTAATGAAGAGGCCCAAAATAAGATCAAGGTCTGACTGCAAGTGGTTCTATCAAATTATATAGGAATATAATGAGTTCTACGCTACCTAATTTCCATATGCAGCTCTATAACATCTCCCCAAAGCAAAAGTGACAGAATACTTGAACTTGGCTCAAAAGCCATTTAATGTAAAGCTTTGAGAGGAAGTAAAATCCAAAAGTGCATACTTTGTTTCTTAGAGAAAATAAGAGGTAAAAAGGAGAAGGAGAAGTTCCCCTTCGTTCCTGTAGCAGTGCTGTGCTGTATTTAACTCTGCAATCTGCTTGGCACCTTTTCCATCTTTAAGGGTCAGCCACGTCCTTTCCATCTAGGATTTAAAGTCCAAACCCCAGACCAGCAACAGATGCAGGGAAAAGCAGGGAAATCAAGCACGTGCTGAATGGCTGTGATATTTCACCTTGAGAATAAAAACCAGATCCAAAACACTCCACTGATGACTTTGGAGAGCAGCTTCATTTCATCCTTAAAGGCCCAGTGGTGCTCACCTACTGCAGCAATCACCAATAAGATTCAAACTGTTAATTATTGAGGAATTATCAGGTAAAGCGTGGTTAATTAGCTTGAGTAGCTGCACTTTCTGCCTCCTGGTGAAGCTTTAGCAGAAAGGGAGGTGGGAGGTGGACAGACACCTCTCGGTGAGGAAAGGCTGAGGAGGGGTGAAGGGACAGCTCAGAGGGAGCTGAAGCAGAGGGAGATGGGGCTGCAGAGCTCCTGGCACGCAGGCACTGCACTCCCTGCCCACCCAGGAACAGAGGAGCTGGAGAGCTGAAGCTGTCTGGCAAATAGGGAATGGTGTCATAGGATCTAGCCTAATAGTTTTTTATCCCACATAAATCAAGAGTGAGCGTTATCTCCATAAGAGCTGGATGAAAATCATTAATAAATAATAATTAGCTGTTTCCTGAGCCTGCCATCTGGTAAGCATTTCTCCCAGGCAGCAGCTCCTGCTCCCTGCACTTCTCCAAAAAGCAAAGGGATGAACTCAGGCTCTTCTCTGTCCTCTGCCAGCCCCTCTGGGAAGTGCAGACACCCAGGACACTGACCCCTCCCCACCTGTGCAGGTTTCACTGCCTCCTGCTCATCCTGAGCCTCCAGATTCTTAAAAACCAGCCAAGCCCAGAAGTTACAGAGCCCTGCCTTCCATCCTGCTCTGAGAAACACGTGGGCTCCAAGATAACCAAATTAATCATTCTAACCTGTAAGTGGCTGTCATTAGTATTATTATTTTCATCATATAAATTATCTTCCAGATTAGGTCATATGCATTTTGAGATCCTGTGGTTTCCTAGCAACTCCTCTCCCCATCTCCATGCAGACACAGTGTGCCGTTTGCTTTTCCTTTTTTAGCCTCCTGTGCAGGGGTTATTTCAGTAACAGTGATCTCAGGCCCGGCCCTGCTGACCTTTAGTCTGTCACATCTGGGGCAGAAGATGCAGAAGACAACCACCCCTCCCCAAAAATGATGTTTGCAGCAGAAGGGCAGAGAACCAAAGGCCTCCACCTGCCCAGCCAGGAGCGCTGAGCTCCGCAGGACAGGGGTGGGAAAAACCTGTCCACGTGTGGCAAAAAGTGGAGAATTTGGCAGATCTCAAACCCTTCTTTGCTGTCAGGCTTGATCCAAGTGCCAGAGCCCACAGAGCCACGGGACAGAGGCAGAGCTTGTGCCACCTGACAGAGCTTTCAGAGAATTCACATTGGCACACAGACATGCACAGAAAAACCCGAGCTGTTGTTTTAAAGTTCTTTCTAGTCCAATGGAGGAAACTGTCTGGAGGGCCAAACCAATTTTAGGCACCAATTTTAATTAACTTCTCTAGCTGAGTTAATCAAGATATCTACCAAATTTAATCACGATGGGGACCCAGAGCTGGCCGCTGTGCCGATCCCCGCCAATCCTTTGTGTGAGAGAGCAGGATTAACTTCTGTCCTGCCCCACTGACATTTTCTAAAATAACAACGTCTGTTCTAAGCTACAAAAGCTGTGGGGCTTAATTATTTAGATAGCAAGTGGCCCTGTTTCAAAAGGAGAAGGGAACAGACCTCAGAACCATCTCCACTCCACATGGAGTACAGCTATTAATATTTGATCCCCTGCTAGCCTGGAGGCAGAGGGAATAATGTTCATTACAACAGCCTGAGACTGAATCCACTTTAACAATTGACTCAACTGGAGGCGAGGATGAACCTTCCCTGCTACAGGTGAGGTAAGCTGGGCACTGGCACTTCCTCCAGCAAAGGAGCTGATATTTTATCAGCACAGAGAGAAATGGGAACCTTCAGTGGTGACCATCAGAGCATCCCTGGAAAAACCACCACTGCCTCCAAAATCCACTGCTGGAGGAGAGAGATCACTGTGAAAAGTAAGGAACAGGCACACAAAGGCACAGAGTTGGGTTTAGAAGAAACCATTTAATGGAAATGGAACTTTCAGGAGCAGAGGGGCAATGCCATGTAGCTGGAAAATGGAATATTGCTCAGTCTCTCATCCTGTCTCTCCCACGGCCCCATTCCACAGCAGCAGTCCCTGTGGATTTTGTTCCAGGTTCCAGCCTAAGGCCAGTCCCAGCAGGCCTTGGCCCAGCACAGAAATCTCCCCCCACACTGATCAGGAGGCTCAGCCTTAAAATGGGACAAGGAAATCTAGGTGAGGTGTGGAAAATGAAGCCAATTTCAGGTGTCCCCATTCTGGGGGGTCAAAAGAAGACCTATTTTTGTGACTGGCCATAGTCTGTGTCACCTAATTAAAGCTGCAGACTTTACCCTGTGCATGTCTGCCTGAGAAATTGTCTGCATGGGCACAAGGTCTTGAGGTTAAAGGAATATTTCAAATATTTCCAGTACTGAGGGCCAGAGTGGCTTGCACCTGGACAGGGACAGAGCTCCTGAAATGGCTCCACTCTCTGGGCCCACTGCAGAAATTTGCCTCCTGCCTTTCCTCTTCCTACAGCGTTTACCCATTAGCACCTCTAATTAGAAGGGAAAATCACGAGCTCCATGTTATTTAAGGGATTATGCAGCATTTTAAACTACAGCACAATGTAATTATTTTTTAATAGCTGCAGCTATTTAATGTATTTACTTTTAATGGCATTTGAGTCATAAATTAACAGTAGAAAAGAAAAAAGGCAAATCACTCAACAGAGAAGCAGGCAGCAATTGAAAAGAAAAAGGAAAATGCTAAAAGGAATTATCAAAAATGATCAAAAAGGAAGAGGTAGGGTCTTAGTTTTTCTTGTTGGCATTATTCTGGACTGCATCTTATCACCTAACTTGTCCCCCTGGAGGTGTTTTAGGACAGAGTTGTTTCATCAGGTGCCAGTGAGTGAAGCAGCAGTGCCACTGCAGGGCCACAGCCCCCACCCACCGAGGGCTCTCTGTCCCTGCAGCAGGAGCAGAGAGGCACAAGGACAGAGCCGAGGGACAAAGAGGGGCTGGAAGGGTGTGAAAGGGGGCAAGGTGGGCAATGGAGACACCTCAGGTGCAGAGCACCCACGGCCCTGCCCCCCGAGCACGGCCAGGACGGGTCTGCAGTGCCCTGCAGCTCCCCAAAAGTGAACCTGGGGAACACAAAGGGCCTGCAGCAGGGTTCCCCTGGCCCGAACCCCACTGTGCCCCAGCCCTAACCCCATTGCTTTCCTAACCCCATTGTTTCTCATCCTTAACCCCACTATCCCCATCCCTGACCCCGCTGTCTGTCTCTCCCGCAGAAGGCGCGCCTGGCGCGGATCCGCGTGGCCAAGACGGGCAGTTCCAACGCCTACCTGCACAGCAAGCGCAACGGGCTGCTCAACGAGGCCCTGGAGCTCCCGGTGAGTGCCCGGCACGTGCTGCCCTGCCCCTGCCCGTGCCTGTTCCTGCCCGTGCCCCTGTCCCTGCTCCTGCCCCTTCCCATGCCCCTGCCCCTGTCCGTGCCCCTGTCCCTGTTCCTGCCCCTGTTTCTGCCCCTTCCAGCCCCTCCCTGGCTCCCCCTCGTCCCCAGCCTGGCACGGGGGTCACACACAGCTGTGCAGGCACAGCTGGAATCCAGCTGCTGCAGGGCAGGGAAGGTTTCCCTGAGCCAGCCCTGAGCTGCACAGGAGCTGCACAGGAGCTGCACAGGAGCCGGCCCTGCAGCCAGGAGCTGCGCAGGAGCTGCACAGGAGCTGCACAGGAGCCGGCCCTGCAGCCAGGAGCTGCACAGGAGCTGCACAGGAGCCGGACCTGCAGCCAGGAGCTGCACAGGAGCTGCACAGGAGCCAGCCCTGCAGCCAGGAGCAGGCTCACAGCTCCCTCTGACCCTGCCTGTGCCGGAGCTGCTGGGGCTGGGCTGATTTACACACCCCCCATGACAAACATCCACTGCCCCCAGCCGTGCTTTAGAGCCTCAGATGTACAATCTGATCATCGGCAGCCGGACAGGGAAATGTTCCCTGGCTCCCGTTCAGCCTGCCTGGTGCTGGGTTTATTTTTAAAGGCCTCCAGAGGCCTCTGGCTGCTCAGGAGGAGGAAAGTTTTAAGTGCTCAGATTGCTCAGCAGAACCAGCAGACACGAGAGGAGGTTATTACATTAAGCCTGATCAACACCAGAGCAGGTATTAGCACATTTCATGGATTTCATTTCAAATAAATCAGCCTTTCATGCACGTGGGGAGCAAAAAGAGAGAGATGAAGAATGGCTGAGCCCCAGAGCCACCTAAGGACTCATTTGTGCAGCCCCACTTGGGATCTAATCCTCAATTTCACTCTCCCTGGGACACATCCCTGCTTTTGTGCCCGGGGAGGAGCAGCAGAGCTGGGACGAGAGCATGAGGAACTCTCTGAGGAGCAGCTGGGGGAGCTGGGGGGCTTTTCCAGCCCCACCATCCTGTAAGGTCACAGCTGAAACCCCTGCAGCCCCTGCAAAAGCTGCTCCCAGGACTGGAGTGGGGCAGCACCCGGCTCTGGTGTGTGGGATGTGCTCAGGGCAGCCTGAGACACACGGACCTGGCCCTTTCCATGATCTCTGAGCTCTGCACTGAGGCGCTTCTCACCCAGCACAGGTTTGGAAGGTGGGCAGGGGCTCTGCTCTCCCTTCCAAAACAAGCTGCATCCTTCTGACCACCCTCCAGCCTCGTCTCCTGCCTGCACACGCAGCCACGCTCAGGAAATCGCTTCCTCGGACATCTGGCACTGCTGAGCAGCTCAGGAGCAGCTTCTGCATCCAGTGGAGGCCAGGACTGGTCACACCTACCCCAGAGCTTCATCCCCACACAGGAAAGGCTCAGCACTGGAAGTCAGCTCTGCTGGGATTCTGCTATCTCGTTACCCAGAAACATGCAAAGATTTGACTAAAAAATGAAAATTTCCTTTTAAACCTCAGGTTTCTGATCTTTAAAATTGCCAGGAGAGCTTAGCAGGATCGCTCAGTTTGCACTTGATCTTCCAGCCTGTCATCCCAACCAGGATCTCCTCACTCCTCTTGTCAACCAAACTCCCTGCCAGGACCACTCAGGGAAGAGCAGCTGGCACACCAGTGCTCGAGTCCAAAATGCACGAGGCTGAGAGAAATATTGGCTGAACGGGTTCATTTTCTGGCACTTGCCCAAAAGTAAGTGGGAAAAGGATCATTTTGGCTAAAAAGCTACTGTAGACACAGGAAGGAAAACAGAAACATCTCTGAAGAGGTTCTAGAAGGTATTTTCACACATTAATAACTAAATTTAGATCTACAGGGGCTCCTGCAGCAGGTTTTCACAAGGTTTTGGCTGTAACTTCCTGCCTGGTGGGCTTGTAGCTCTAAATCATGGAATCCCAGGTGGGTTTGGGCCAGAGGCAAGGCCCAGCGTGTCTCTCTCTGCCCAGGTAGAGACACTCATTAATTACAGAAGTCCAGAGTGTTCTTCCCTACAGGTGTACCTGACCAGTTTAACTCCACGAGGCAAGATTTTACGTCCTTCATTTTCCAGCAGAGCAGCAAACTCTTCTGAAGGGTACAAAATGTGAATGGCAGCAAGTCTAGACAGCCAAATTTTTTAAGCTGTAAGAACGCAGAGGAGCACGGTGTGTGCAGCTGCTGTAACAGGCACCAAAACATTCTCTCCATACTGTGCAGATTTGTCAGGGAAACGAGCGCCAGGCTGCTCCCTGCTCACACCAGAGCCTGTCTGACACCTTGCCCAGAGTCTGTGTGGGCAGGAGGGGCTGCCCAGGCTGGGACTCCAGCTCTGCCCCAGTGCCCCAGTGCCCCCAGAGTGTGTGTGTGGGCAGGAGGGGCTGCCCAGGCTGGGATTCCAGCTCAGCCCCTGCCCTGTGCCCCCAGCCCTGCCCAGGGTCACTGAGCACAGCAGAGCTGTGGCACCGAGGGCTCAGCGGGCAGGGCCAGCCCCACGCTGGGCTCGGCAGCCAAACCAACAAATGGGGCCCAGGAGGGCTCAGGACTTGACTCCAGGACTGGGCTCAGGACTCCAGAACTGGGCTCAGGACTCCAGCATTGGGCTCAGGACTTGACTCCAGAACTGGGCTCAGGACTCCAGGACTGGACTCAGGACTCCAGGACTGGCTCCCAGCAGCTCCAGCACACCGACACCACCTCCCAAGGGAGCAGCTCGTCCCAGAGCCCCCAGCACAGGGAAGGGGAGGCAAAGGAAGGATTCATCCAAGGCCAGCAGCAGGAAGGAGATCAGCCTCCAGCAGGAGCACAGACTCGTGCCCCACAAACATGTGCATTTGTGGCATTTGCCATCTAGACACAAAGTACTCAGACTGTTTTCTTCTCATTTAGAGGTTTTTTTAGTGGGCTTTATGTCAAAAGTGCTCAAGGGATGGTGAGATCCTTCCCATGGCAGCAGCCTACATATCCTCTTAGCAGTAATCTCCTTGTACAGCTGAAATTCCCTCTTAGCTGCAGTGCCAGGAGGTGAATATCCCAGCAGCAGAAGGCTGGGAGCTCTGGTGCCTTTTCACAACCCCAGACAAGCACTGGCCAGGGCCAGCCCAGCCCCTGAACCAGCTCACCAGGGCCCACTAAAATCAAGGTAAAGTGGAAGAACTTTGGATTTCAGAACTGACACCACGGTGTGCTGCAGCCTCCCCCAAGCAGCCAGCAGCTCCCTGAATGTCTTCCAAGAGCCAACTGAACGGGAGCTGGCATCAAAGCCTTGCCAGGCTGGCCTCCCTGCCCGAAGAGCAGCGCTCTCCTTCCCCAGCAGCTCTGTGTTCCAGCCAGACCCTTCTGCTGAGGGCCCAGCCTGGGTCTGCCTGCAGGAGCAGGACCTCTGCCTGCAGCAGCCAGGACCCTCTGCCTGCAGGAGCAGGACCCTCTGTCTGCAGGATCCCTTTCCTCAGCACGGCTCCCAAAATCCCAGACCCCTGGGACGCTGGCCCTGGCCTGGGCAGCAGCTCTGCAGGTCTGTGCCAGTTCCCAGCTGGCTGCTGCCCGGAGAGGAGAAGGTGAGGATGCCAGTCCTGGTGCCCAGCGGGGCTCTGCCCTGCCCGAGCCCTTCCCCAGAGGCAGAGGGAGAGGCTGGGCTGTGCTGCCAGCGCTGAGAGCTGCCCCGGGGCTCCTGCCAAGGCTGTCTTGGCTCTCAGATCCCATTTCCATTTCCTCTCAGCAAATCCTCATAAAAATACACCGTCTGCAATATGTGCTCTTCCTCCCTCCTTTCCCAGTGTTTTAGTGCAGCATCATCTCTGCTTTAGGGCTTCCAAGGAGCTCCATGGGAAACATTCCAACCCAGACTTCAGGGGAGACAGTCTCTCAGCAGGAGCCAGCAGGACCTGCTGGATGTGTTACCTCATCAGGAGGATTGTTCATAAGAAAAATGGAACTGATTTCTTCTTTTTAGGCCACTTCTAAAAATACGTCTGGGAATGTTCATCTTCCAAACAACAGCAACAAAAAATCCATAACCTGCCTAAGAAGCATTCCCACAGGAATCTATTAATTCTGTGTTCAGGAAGTCAGCTCCCTCAATGTCCCCCTTCAGCTGTGTTTTGGCAGCCGTCAGCTCAGAGTTATTCCTCCACTCCAGGATGGAGCAGCAGCCTGGGAATGGCATGCAGAGCAGGCACGTGCAGGGCAGCAGTGGGATGCAGGGTGCATTAAATGCACTGCTTTAACCACTGCATGGAGAGCAGCAAGCAATGGCTTGGCAGGATGTTCTGCCACCGTTTCCTCTCCTGAGCAGTCAGGTCCTGAGCACGGATTCCAGCCATGCACACCCATTTCTTCCTTTCAGATTTAGGCATTATGGGCCCCCCTTACTTCTGAGGCACTGGGGGCATCTCCCAGCACCCGACTGCTGCTTTAACCCACACCACTGCCGTGAAAGAGCTCATCCCAAAGGCACACCAAGCTGAAATCACCGAGCAGGACTGGAGCAGCAGCAGGAGAACACCCCTGGACCCAAATCCTGCCTGTGCCCCTCCTGCTGCCAGGAGCTGTGCCAGTGGCACCGAGTGCCAGCCCTGCCCAGGGCAGCAGCACAGCTCTGCTTTGCCTCCTGGCACGGGCTGGGGTCAGGGCACGCCTGCTGGCACTCAGTGTGGCAGCGAGGTTGGCAGGATGGCTGTCCTTTGGAAAGGTACAGCAGCACAGAGTCCTTTTCCTTCCTGCTGGCTGCGGGCTGGCACGGAACTCAGCAGCCCCTCCATGCCCCCTCCCTTGCTAGGAACACCCAGGAACACCCAGGAACACCCAGGAACACCCAGGAACACCCAGGCCTCCAAGCAGATCTGAGCCCCCCTGGCTGGACAAGCGAAATCATTCAGGAAACAGCTGAGGAAACTTCCTGAGGGCCAGGAGAAACGCCTGGCAGCATGGTTCTCCTTCCCCTGTGGCAGCTCCTGCTGGTTCTGCTCGTTCTGCTTTACACTGTCTGGGTTTTGTTCCCTCCTCTCTCTGTGGCGTGCAGGGATCCACCGAAGAGGAGCAGCACATGACTAAAGGCACCTCCTTAATCGAGAGCCAACACCACCATCTGCTGCACTGCCTGGAGAAAACCACGGTGAGTACCAGCAGTGCCCGGGGCTCCCGGGGACGGAATTCACACGGGGGGCTCGGAGGGGACCCCGGCATGTGCCCCCAGGCCTGGCACTCATATACACAGGACTGGCATTCATATACACACCTGGCACTCATATACACACCTGGCACTCATACACACACACACACACACTCACTCACACCCACACCTGGCACTCCCACACTCCCACCTGGGCTCCCCATATCACTCTGCAGCAGCAGGTTAAATGCATTTCTGCTCCCGTGTCTGTGCAATGCTGGCAGTCACTCTGCGCAGAGGGACAAAGGTGGGGTTACCTGCTGCCCTCAGCCCCCACCTGCACGGAGCCAGCAGCAGTGTCCAGCTCCTCTGAACACCCCTGAGTGTCTGAGAGGGCTGGGGAGATCTCAGAATAAGACGTTTCTTCTCTTCGGTGCTCCTGAAAGGCCCAAAGTGTGTTTCCCTGCAGGCACACATCACGCCCCGTCCCTGGGGCTGAGCAGCACCAAGGGACAGCTCTGCTGCCTCGGGAGGAGGATGCTGTGGGCACTCCCAGCACAGCCTGGCACCAGTGCCCACGGGCTGGGAAAAACAACCCTCGGCCCCGGGGGTGGCTCAGAGAGGATGAGCTCTGTTCCAGGGCTCAGAGCTTGCACACACCTTTCCTGGTTGCAAGGGCAGGTGATTTATCTCAAAGCCAGTTTGTGCAGCATGACTTTTCTGTTTGCATCCTGCAAGTGTTGGGAGTGAGAGTTTTATTTTGCATTGGTGACCGATTGTGTATGCAGAAGTCTTTGGGAATGTTTCAGATATTTATTTGATACGTGTGTTTTGCTTCCAGGTTTTTATAAAAGGTTCTGCAGTAAAGGAACACATTATCTGTAGCATGATTCGTTCTAGGGAGAATGAAGAGAGGTTAACACTTGAAATATTCATGCCTTTTTCTATCTGCATCCGTCATCAAATGTACTTTTGATTTCTGACTTGCAAGGGTTTCTTTTAGACAAATCACCTTCACTTCCATAGTTTGGCTTGTGCTGGAGTAGCACCACGTAGGCCTCAGAGATACACTGGAAGAAGCTGAGAATTAATTACAGTGACCTGAGCCCAAGGAGCTCTAAGGGTGCCGAGGGCAGGGAACTGATTCTTCCTGTATCAACGGCTACTGGATTTGTTTTACACAACTCATCCTGCCTTTATTTCAGTGTTACATTACCAGCAGATATTTCACAACCTGACTCTTCAGTTTAAAGCCTTCTGCCTGAAACCTTGGGTGTCACCCGTATTTCACCCAGGTACTTTCATTGGAACACCTGAGCAGGCTCACAGACAAAAGCTGAGTCCTGCCTGCAGCCTCTGTCCTCCTGGAAGGGCTCACAGAAATCCTGGCCCCTGCAGGGGCAGCTGAGCATCTCCGGGGCTGCACGGGCTGCTCCATCACTCAGGAGCTGAAGTAACCAAAGTGTGCCCTAATCTGGGCTCAGGTGCCCTAATCTGGGCTCTGGTGCCCTAATCTGGGCTCTGGTGCCCTAAATTGGGCTGTGGTAACCTGGCCGTGTCAGCCCACCACTCTGACAAAGGCTGACCACTTCCAGCTCACAAACCCGCTCAGACAATCAGTGCCAGGGACTGAAAATGTTCCAAATGTTCCTCTTTTTCAGCAAACAATGGCAGTAACAGTGATACTTGACTTGTGGTCAAAACTCAGAAGGAGAATCTGCACTAAGGGGTTTCCCCTCATGATTTTTTCAGCCAGTTATTGCCATGGTGTAGCACCAAATCAGACAGCAGGTTTGGATTCTGCTCTGGAATTACCAGGCCAGAAAGTGCAATGGGTTTGTGTGGAGATCCTGTACTTCACAGAATCTATCAAAACACTGTGCAACAGGAAATGTAAATTGCAGTGAAAGCGTTTTTAAACACTGAAGAGTCATTTTGTGAGCAAGTTGCAGGAATGGAATGAGGAATGTACCATGGTTGTAAGCTTGTTTCAATGGGCAATTCACCCTCCCTGAAAGCAGGCAGGGGATTCTCAGAGTGCATTATTTATTGGCCTGGTCTCTGGGCTGTCAGTGGCACACACTTCCAGCTATAAAGCAATAACATTGTTCTGGGTTTTGTTCTGCTTCCATGAACAGAACACCCAAAAGCTGAATTGTCAGAAGGGTTCTGGCTGAGGGGCCTGAGGGAAGGAAGGTTCTGTTGCCCATTCAAACTGGAGCTGGAATGCTGAGGCAAGAGATGCAGTGCTGGGACTAAACTGGATGCTGGAATGGACAATGAATTGTGTTTTTATCTTCTGTTGGCATGTTGTCCGTAGGGATTGTCCTATCTTGTGGATGATCCCCTGTTATCTGTACGAACTTCCACCATCAAGGTATTTCCTTTTCAATTCAATGTTTTCTCTGTGGTCTCTGTGACGTGTCTGGACAGTGTTTGCTTACCTCTCCTGCTGCTCCTGTGCTGGGGAGTTTGTGCACGTGGCTCCCTCTGCTTTGCAGTGTTCCTGTTCCCTGTGGGAGTTGTTACTTGTCCCAGTGGGATCTGTGGCTGCCTCAGCATGGTTGCTTTTGTTTCCCATCTTTTCTGAAGCCGACAGGGACTGGATGAGGTCTGTTCACTCTACCTGAGTGCTCTTAGCCACACAGATGAGCTCTTTCTTTCAGGATTTCTTGTTCCTTACCACAAACGCTCTTTACAGATTCAGCTTTCTGAGTTTCCTTCTCCCTGAACACTTCCCCCTCTTCACTGCTGTGTTTATTCCTCCCAGCTCATGCCCCGCAGGGATGCTTTGAACCCAACAGCCAATGCAAGCATTAAGTTCTATGCCCAGGTGATCACCCAAATAAAATACAATCCTGCTCCCAGGCATAAAGAAAAGAAGCGTGAGCTCCCTTTGGGTTTCGTAACCATGTGGCATTCCAGATTTTTGAGGCCGTTCTGGAATCCAGACAAAAGATGAGCAGAAATTCACAGCCTGTGGATGCAGAGGGCCCGTCCGGGCTGTGTGAGCAGGGCAGCAGTGCCAACCTCGCCCTTTTCTCACTGCAGCAGCTCCTCCTGGGTCCCTGCTGAGCCGGGGGGCAAAGCCTGCCCCGCTGCAGGAGGGCAGGGTCCTGTTCTTCGGCTGTGCCAGCGGGACAGGGTCCTGTCCTTGGGCCGTGCCAGCGGGGCAGGGTCCCGTCCTTGGGCCGTGCCCAGGCAGCCCCTGGCAGTGTGGGGCAGGGTCCCGTCCTTGGGCTGTGCCAGCGGGGCAGGGTCCCGTCCTTGGGCCGTGCCCGGGCAGCCCTGGCAGCGTGGGGCAGGGAGCATCTCCCCCCCAGCCCGTGCCCACAGTGACAGCTCCGCTTCTCCCCCAGAACCACGAGTTCATCGACGAGCAGCTGTTCGAGCAGAACTGCCTGGAGGGCTCCATGCAGAACTACCCCTCGTCCCGGAGCCCCTCGCTGGCCAGCGCCCGCGGCCTGGGCACCTCGTGCTGCTCGCGGCGCCACAAGAAGAGCACGCACCTGCCCAACTCCAGCGTGCCCGCCACGCGGCTGCGGAGCATGCAGGAGCTCAGCACCATCCACATCCAGTGCAGCGAGCAGCCCTCGCTCAGCGCCAGGTCTGTGGGGCACGGGCCTGCGGGTGCCAGGGAGGGCGGGCAGGGCGGGCAGGGCGGGCAGGGTGTGCCAGATGTGGGGCTGGCAGGGCTGGAAGGGCTGTGCCAGATGTGGGGCTGGCAGGGCGGGCAGGGCTGTGCCCAGGGTGGGGCTGTTGGCATGGTGTCCAGCTGTGCCCAGCTGTGCTCAAGGAGGGGCTGGCAGGGCTGTGTCCAGCTGTGCCCAGCTGCAGGGCTGGGAGGGCTGTGCCCAGCTGTGCCCAGCTGTGCTCAGGGAGGGGCTGACATGGTCTCCATGGGACACTCCACTGATTTTCATTGTCCAAAAGTCTAAATTGCCACTCCAAGCATCACTGGGAAGCAAATAAGAGGAGTTTCACAGTCGTGTCTTAAAGAACACAGGTAAAGTGTCCCTTAATAGAAAATTTTTAAAATTTCACTTTATACATAAATTGCTGAAAAAAAAGAATCATTTATTCACCATATAATTCCTGGAAATATTAAATTACTTTCTAAATCCCCCTCAGCCCATTAAGTTTTTTTGTGCACCAGGGCTGGTTTTGAATGTCCCATTCCTCTTCTCCCCACTCCTATCAAAGGGATGTAGAAACCAAAACACAGCCGCCTTCAGGGCAGCAAGTGATTACGTGGTGCCAGAAGGGCATTTCAGAGCATGAATTATGAACGAATAAGCAGAAAACAAGTCTCCAGCTATTTCGGTTTCAATATGACAATATTTTAAACCAGCACCTGAAGCAGTAATTGAGGGGAATGTCAACTGTTCTGGGTGCTAAATCAGATGCCGGTGATATTTTAAATGTCAACACTTATTTCACTTGCTTACCAAACTGGGCAAGGATGGAAAGAGAAAAAAGGCTTTTCAGTTATTCTTTATGTGCAAAGCAAGCAGCTGGGTGTACTGGTTACACTGGGAGAAGCACCCAGGCCCTGGGGCTGCCCCACGCTCAGCTTGAGGCCGAGGCAGGAGTGGAACCATTCCTGGATGTCGGAGGGATCGGAAACCATCCCCGGGTGAGCCTCTCCCAGACAGCGGCAGCAGCAGCTTCCCAGCTGGGAGCTTTCCTCGCTGAAAGGGCAGGCCTTGTGTGGAAAATGAAAGCGTTGGGCTGCTAATAGCAGACTCCTGTAGCTGTGCAGATGCACAGAAATCAACCTATCATTTTCCCCCTGTAATTAATTATAGGATGCAATTTATGCAGATCTAATAAGAATGCTCCCAGCTGTCACATCCTTCAAACTACTGCAGAGAGAAATAAAATAGAAAATATCAAGGGACGGCGAATATGAAAGAGGTATTTGAAATGCAAGAAAGACAGCATCTTTCTCAGAAAGAACTACCTGTGCTCTGACAAGATGCACTACACGGGCCAGTGTATTTAGATGTCCTTTTAAATAAACCGGAATTATGCAAGAAGGAGATGGAAACAGGACAATTTGCCCCATGAAAAGCTGTCTCCTAACCAGGGGGAACATTACCAAAGCTTGGTGTAATCTGTGTAGACATAAAGGGTGCCTGGCAGGAGCAGGGAGGATGTTTAAATGGAGTCTTTGACTATTTCAGCTGAGTAAGATCCTGGTTAGGAGCCACAGCCGTCCCCCCCTTCCTCCGCCCGCCTTTCAGAACCGAGCCGAGCGCTAAATTTGTTTTCCAGTCGTTCCAGCCTCAACATGAAGGCGGACGACGGGCTGAGGCCGAACTGCAAGGGCGCGCAGATCACCACGGCCATCATCAGCATCCCCACGCCGCCGGCGCTGACCCCCGAGGCCGAGAGCCGGCCCGGCCCGGGCAGCCCCGCCACGAACGCTCCCGGCGCCGCCGCCAGCGTCGTCAAGGTCTCGGCCTTGTGACCGGCCCGGCGGCGGCGGGGCTGCGGCAGCGGGACCGGCACCGGGACCGGGCTGCGGGCACCGGGCTGAGGGCATCGAGCTGCGGGACCGGCACCGGCACCGGCTGCGGGACCGGCACCGGCACTGAGCTGCGGGACCGGCTGCGGCAGCGGGACCGGCTGCGGAACCGGCACTGGCACCGGCACCGGGCTGTGGGCACCGGGCTGCGGGACCGGCACCGGCACCGGCAGCGGTTGCGGGACCGGCACCGGCACAGGGCTGTGGGACCGGCACCGGCACCGGGCTGCGGGACCGGCACCGGCTGCGGCAGCAGGACCGGCACCGGCACCGGGCTGTGGGACCGGCACCGGCTGGGACCGGCACCGGCACTGGTTGCGGCAGCGGGACCGGCTGCGGGACCGGCACTGGCACCGGGCACCGGCAGCGGCTGGGACCGGCACCGGCACCGGGGCAACCGGAACAACGCCGCCGTGCCAGGACCGAGCTGCGGGCACCGGGGAACCGGGAGAACGCCGCCGTGCCGGTACCGGGGAATGGCACCGGGGAAAGGGCTGCAGGACCAGAACGCCGCCGTGCCGGTACCGGGGCTGGGCTGCAGGAGGAGAGCACCGCCGTGCCGGGACCGGGGGAAGGGCACAGGGGGAACCGGGAGGACTCCGCCGTGCCGGTACCGGGGAGGAACTGCGGGACCAGAACGCCGCCGTGCCGGTACCGGGGCCGGGGCCGGGCTCCGGGACCAGGACGCCCGGAACCAGCCGTGCCCCGGGACCAGCCGTGCCCCCCGGGACCAGCCGTGCCCCGGGACCAGCCGTGCCCCCGGACCAGCCGTGCCCCGGGACGAACCGTGCCCCCGGACCAGCCGTGCCCCGGGACCAGCCGTGTCCCGGGACGAACCGTGCCCCGGGACGAACCGTGCCGCCCCCGGGACGAACCGTGCCGCACGGCTGAGGGAGCAGCGCCACCGGAGCGAGTCACGGAGCAAACGGAAATATAACACTGTGTATCGCAGCACCTTTTTAAAGGTTTTTAATGGATAATATTTATTCATGAGGAAATGACTGAAAAGGTGAAAAACAATAGTTTTTTTCAATTTTTTTTTTCTTTTTCTTCATTGAGCAGAACCTTAAAACCAACCAAAATTTCACTTTTTTTTTTTTTTTTTTTTTTCTTTTATAGAAAAGATTTAGACAAAAGAAGCCACCTGTCACAGCAGTCCCCTGCAGCGCTGTGTGTGTGAGTGTGAGTGTGCAGAGCCTCCCCAGGGCACGGCCCTGCCAGGTGTGCCAGCCCCGGGCACACCCACCCCACACACACACCTCCCTCCCTGGATGCCATCCCCAGTTTAGACTATTTTGTACCCGCCTTTCAAGTCAATACAGTGCAATTGCAAACAGCGTGTTTGTCTGCTAATTATTGTCTGTGGAAACATATTTGTGGAGAAAAACAAAAACAACAACAACAAAAAAGACAGGCTTTAGTAGAGTTTTAGTCCCACCTGGGTATCTGCTTTCTATTTTTGTTATCACTTACTTGTAAGAGTGTGACTAGACTACAGTTCTGTATTTTTAAAAAGGAAAAAAAAGGTAGAATTCTTTTTTAATACTGTGCACACAAAAGGCAAAGAACGAAAGCACTGAACTCAGCTTCAAGCGTTCCTGAGTCTAACAGAGGTTCCTGGTAATGTATGCCCATGCTTTTAACTTTTGGTTCCTACAGAGAAATTCCTTTGCTAGCACTGGACGTGTAACCCGTTGTAAATAGTAGCCAAATAATGTCTGGATTTATACTTGATACTAATTAATCCCAGAGCCAAATACCTTGCATGGACAGAGAGGTATTTGGCTTTTGCAGAGTCTTAGGGCTCCACTTGTCCCGTCCATGGCTCCTGGGCTGCATTGATTTTGGGGATAGACAAGTCAGCAGTTCCAGTTCTCCACCCAGCACAGGATCTGCCTGAGGAGGGGAGCAGGACTGGAGCTGGAAAACATTGGCTCATGTGTTGGTACAGACAGCATTTCCTATCCACAGTTCTACACTCAGTTTGGGAGAAGTCAAAGCGTGAACTAACAGCTAACCAAAAACGGGAGAACACTGTGTGGTACTGCCAGGAACCTCATCCTGGCACCGAGCCCTTCCCAGGAAGGATTCCTCAGAGAAATTCACGGCCTGAACCACAGCCCATCCCCTGCCCAGAGGAGCTCCTGCCTGCTCTGCCCTCCTGGAGTCCCTTCTGCAGGGATCCCGGGGGGCAGAGGGGAACACCCCCTCCCCTGCCCCACCTGGCTGGCCCCTGGTCATGCCCAGACTCCCCAAGGCCCTGCACGGCCCCAGAGCCCGGGGGGACGGGGAGATCCCAATCCTGTCCTGAGCAGGGACTGTGCCCTGACAGAGGTACAGGAACAGCTCCAGGAGTGCTTCAGGCTGCTCAGCAAAGGGATGGTGGTTTTTAACATCTGTCATAACCTCTCCCGATGTAATATTTATCTGCACATATACACACACATATAAGTAATTACAGACACATACATGTATAGATAATTACTGCTGATTACACATAGAGCTGCACCCTGCTTTGGCAGCACTCCTGCTGTGAGCGATGGCTGATGCATTAACTCAGAACCCTCCTTAGAATCCTACAACATCCTAGGAACCCCAGGGCTATGGCTGAGCGTCCAGCAGCTGCACCAGCTTCCAGTCATTTATTCCAGTGCTGTAATATGTTACCCAAAACTATGTTTAGTCCTGGTTTAGAAGATTAAAATGCTCTGCCTTTTGCTGCTTCCTGTAGGACGTTATACTGCAGTTAATCTTACCATTACTGAGGCTTTTTTCGATGTTTTAATTTAATTTTTGCTTTATTTTCATTAACTGTCATCATCTGAGCACCCCTGCCCTTCTAGATCAGAGGCCTTGCCCTGCACCACTCGCCACCTTTGCAACCTCATCTCCACTGGCACAGAGTGAGGGTGAAATGTCCCCGTGCTGACGGGGACAGGACTAAAAATTACAGTCAGGGATTCCAGATGGATTCTTGGTGCTGCCCGATTCCTGATTCAGGGTGGAGTGCTGACCCAGGCACTTCCCACCTCTGCACCTGTAAATAGCCACCCCGCAGCCTCATCCACACCCCTACCAGGGCTTTTCATCGCTGCCAACCAAACCTTTGGAAAGGGGAGTGTAGCATTCCAGTTTGAGAGGTTAAAAAGAATGAGGAAAACCAGTTCCAGGAGTTTCTGGCTGGCTGCTTGGGCTCTGTTTTGTTCCACAAAGCAGGAATGGTGATCCTGGCTGGGAGGCAGGGCTCGTGCCTCTGCCGTGAGCGGGGCAGGTGCTGCCCCAGGCTGCCAGCTCCTCAGCACAGCCTCTCAGGGGTGAAAACACACAGAACCAAGGAAGTCTGAGCCTGGAGGAACAGGGCTAAAAGTATTTTTAATGGAGCCATTAGCTCCTTTTATCCTCTGAAGCCACCCAAGTAAAGCTGCCAAAAGCACCTGGAACTGTGTGGTGGAAAACCTGGGATTTCCTCAGGAGAGCACTGTGCACCCCCAGGAGCTGCAGGGACAGGGATCCATCCTCACAGGGACAGGGATCCGTCCTCACAGGGACAGGGATCCATCCCTGCAGGGACAGGACAAGGATCTGTCCCTGCAGGGACAGGACAGAGATCCATCCCTGGAAGAACAGGACAAGGATCCATCCCCACAGGGACAGGGATCCGTCCTCACAGGGACAGGGATCCACCCCTGGAGGGACAGGGATCCATCCCTGCAGGGACAGGACAGGGATCCATCCCTGGAAGGACAGGGATCCATCCTCACAGGGACAGTGACCCATCCCTGCAGGGGTGGATCCCTGGGCTGGAAATGGGGCAGGGGAGGGTGTGCAGCCAGCAGAGCAGGGAGCTGCCCTACAGCCCCTCAGTCCTGACCCAAGGGGGCAGGAGGGCTTCCCCAAATTCAGCATCCTTAAACAGCACCGAGAACAGGCCAAGCCACCCCTGAGAATTCCCGAGGCAGAACTTCACCTGAAGGAGAGGCTCGTCCCCAGTGCTCCCAGTGCTGCCAGTGCTGCCAGTGCTGCCAGTGCTCCCAGTGCTCCCAGTGCTCCCAGTGCTGCCCTCTGGCACCCCAAGCCCTCCTGGGCACCCCGAGCCTGACCCCACCAGGGCAGGGGCTGCTCCTGGTGCTGCTCCTGCAGAGGTGCAGCTGGAGCAGCCCCAGAGCAGCCCCTGGAGCAGGGACAGGCTCTGGAACAGCCCCTGAGCCTGCAGAACAGCAGTGCTGTGCTGGCACCTCAGCTCAGCCTTCCCCCTCCTCTCATTCCTTCTGACTTTTTATAGTTTTAGAGAAGCTCCTTTAAAAGAGGTAAAAATGGATTCTTTGTACAAAAAGCAAGTGGAAGGGCATTATTTTTTCAGATTTTCCTAAAGCAATATAAAAATATCAAAGGAGCAACTCCTTTTTCTGAGCATTTTTTTTCCTTTCCAAAGCTTTTTCTGAAGGAAAAATATTTTCACCGATTTTCAGCCTATTCTATCAATAGATTTCCTCTCTTCTCAGCTGGCATTGAGCTGCTAACAGGATTCACACCCAGCTGGCAGCAAATGATTCTTTCACACATAGGCTTTGACTTCCATCTACTTTCTAAAAGCCACCTTTTGCTTTCAGTTTCCTTAAAAAGACACCCTAAGTAACACACATGGCATTAGTGCAGAATAAACCTCATGGATAATTCAAAATACATCTTTCTTTAATTGGCCAGAAAGACCAGATTAAATCAATGCCACTTGCTTAACCTAAAGCTGTTGCTAATACACCTGTCCTGTAACCCAGCACTCGTCATTCTAGTCTAGAACAGTTTAAGGTGTGTGCATGAAAATCAGATTAACACCAGCTAAGGAATGCAAATTTCCTTCAAGAGTTTGCTTTTTTAAGTAAAGAGGTTGCAAACATGCTGCATCTTATATGTATTGTAAAGAAAATTCAGGAAATTAAAAATCACATTTAATTTATGTGTTGTAACATCCCTTGGACTTTGTAATATTTTAATCTGTTGGACTAAGGCAGAGTTAAAGTCAGCACTCGTGCAGAGCTGGTGAACATCAGCTTTGAGCCACAAATTTAATTCTGCTGTTAAAGTTAGGTGAATAAAACACCTTTTCCACATCACTCCCCCATCCAGTCTATCTCAATATTTTGTTTAGAGCGCTTATCCTGCTCTAGCACTTGGAGCCAACTGCAGTAGGTCCATGGGTTTAGAGCCCGAGTTTTAGGCTTTGTCTTTGCCAAAACCGCTGTCCACGGTGATTTTCTCTTTCTAAAAGTGTCAGTGAGGGAAGGCAGTGAACACCAGGAGCCGAGCACAGCAGCCTGGGCTCTGCTCCTGATCTCCTGAGCAATCGGCAGGTGACCTGGGGAAGTCACTGCACCTCTCTGCAGCCCCTGGGGCAGCAGCACCTCCTCCTGCACCAGTGGAGCTCAGCTGGTGACACCCCAAAACGCCCCAGGGAATTCCAGAGAGGAATTTCACCTCTCTGGCAGCCCCTGGGGCAGCAGCACCTCCTCCTGCACCAGTGGAGCTCAGCTGGTGACACCCCAAAACGCCCCAGGGAATTCTGGAGAGGGCCAGAGCTGCTGCCCCTGCTCAGGGAGCAGAGCCCGCGCCAGGAGCTCAGGTGGAGCAAAGAGCAGGGGACACAGAGCCTGTGGCAGTCCCTCCTCCTGTTCCCCGTCTGTTCCTCTGTGTGTCCGTGTGTCCCTCCCCTCCCTGGTTAAACCAGTGCTGCCCCAGAGCCTCGGCTGGGGAAGGTCCCACCACACCCTTCAGCCACCCCTGGGAGCTCCCAGGGGCTCCTTGGACCAACCAAGTCTCCAAAAAGGGTGTGATGGTCTATTTTTGATAAACAGTACGGCATTCCAATGCAATGGTGTTTTCTTTAGGAGTTCTATGTTGTACGAAGCTCTCAACCTTATTATTTTCTATTTTCGTACTTTAAATGGGCTTTGCTTTACAAATGTCAGAGGACAGATTGGAAATGTACTGGACACAACTGCAGGTAGCTTCATTTGAGAACAACTTTCTAGAAGAACCAAGTTTCCTGTTGTCTTCTTTTGGAATTGTAGTGCATATGTTGAAACTTGTATATCATTTACAGTATTGAGTCTCGTGCCACTGCTGTACCTGATGTATCCAATCTGGATTAAACAGAGTATGTGCCACAAACACCCACAGGATGCTGTCATTCCTTCCCAAAGCCTCCCGGGAGGTCCTTTTGGAGACTTTGGGTGTTGACCGAGGCCACCAGAGTTGCATTTAAACACTAATTAACTCTTCCCCGAGCAGTCATTAATGAAATCAGTGAGACGTCACAGGACAGCAGCAATGTGCATCTCTTACAGGGCCCTCTCTGTGAATGTTTTAAGTCACAAAAATTACTCTTGGAAACCAAATCATGCTCCCTTGGCCTTTTCCAGCTGCACCGACAGAGGGGAACCCCCTCCCTGGAGTCATTTCTGACACAAAGGGAGTACGGCAGGAACAAAGCACAGAAAGAACAACTTTCAAAATTAGTGCAGAGGCAACCCAGGGTCAGCGCCCCAAGCCAGCCAGCAGTCCCTCTTTTCCTGCCCCAGGACAGCTCTGTACAAGCCAAACAGGAAATATCAATTAGTTTCAGCAGTAATAGGTAATTCCATTGCTAATTAAATATTCCTGAAAGTGTGGGAAGTCTGATACTGTTGCACCCAGAGGGACAGACCAATTATGACTGCTCCACATTTTCTACATAATTAAATCCTCCACCACACAGCCTGCTGCACACCTTGCTATAGAAATATTATTTATACAGTGTTAATTAACTGGATTTAATTTAGCAATATGGGCATTGAGATGCTCGTTTCACTCTGCCACTCCACTGGATATAATCAGTGCCTGGTGTTTACCAAGAGAATTAGGGAAAGTGGGATCACCACCAGCTTTGAACAGACCATGGAGCCTCACAGGGAATTCAGCTTCACCATCAGCCCCAGGGAAGGCAAGGAGGCAAGAGGGAGGGCAGGCCTGGCACAGGGGCCCAGAGCTGATGAGCTGCCCTGGATCCCTGGAGTGCCCAGGGCCAGGCTGGGCACTGGGGCTGGAGCACCTGGACAGGGCAAGGGGTCCCTGCCACGCCTGGGGGCAGAGCAAGGTGAACTTTAGGGTCCCCTCCACCCAAACCTCTCTGGGATTTCATCAAATAGCCCTGACTTTTTTTAATGTGGGAATGGCTGCCTTTTATCATCCATTTTTCACTTTGAATTGCAAAGATTCCAACTGAAATCCAGCTGTCTTTCTTTTCCTTTTATTAACAAATTGTAACAGCGTCACTGGACCTGCGTAAAACATTTACCAGACACAGCTGTTTATAAAAAGACACCATTTTTCTCCATCTGTCTCTTGTCAGTGTCCTTTAGAGCACAGGCAGGGCCAGCCCTGGTCCCAGGACATCAATCCTCATCCCTGAGCAGCTCCTGGAGATAGACTGAGTTGATGTGGTAGGCACTGATGCAGCTGAACTGCCAGTAGCTCCTGCTGTAGTGAGACAGGGCTGAGTAGTAGCTCTGCCAGGCGTTGTAGTAACATTTCCAGTACTCCTCAGAACTCCAGCCCTCGTGTGCAGCATCATCCCAGGAGCTGCAGCTCTGCTCCTCCTCAGTCCTGCTCCTGGCAGGTCTGGAAAACTGATGCTCGTGGCTTTTCTTGTGTTTAGCACTTTGTTTGGGCACTTTCTTTTTCACTCCATTTTGCCTTGGGCCGTGGGGCGGCTCCCGAGGCTGCTCAGGGGTGGGACAGGGACCTGCACGGGGCTCCTGCGTGTCTGACAAGGCCCCAGGGCAGGAGAGACTGGCCCTGGTGCTGCAGGAATCCCTGGAGCTCTCTGAGCCATCGCTGTCAGCAGACACTGCCCCGTCTGCTGCTGCCTCTGGGTGATGTTCCATCTCCTCCCACTCCACATCCCCATTTCTGGGCAGCCCACGCTGCTCTCCTGGGCCTGAGTAACTTCTGAGAATCTCCACCTCTCTCTCTGACCCTTCTTTAATGAAATAGTCATAATCTTCAACAAAATCTGAGAAGCTCCAGGGACTGGCGAGATGGTTTTTGAAAGAAGACAAGCATGGAATTTTGGGAAGGTTTTTCTTTAAGGCCTCCTCATCTGGAACCTGAGTGCTGTGCTGTCCATCCATCCTGGAGATGGGTTTGACTTGATTCCTCTGCTCTGTGCGACAGATGGAAGTTTGGGGGGCACTGTTTCTCTCTACCTTTGCAGGATTTGTGCACTTTTTACTCTGTTTTTGCTTTGGAGTCTTTTTTGGCCTTTCTACAGAAGAATTACCCCTTGGAAGGTGAGAGGGAGGCTGAGGTGTGTTTGGAAAGCCATTCTGGACAGGCTGCAGCACTGGTTGCTCTGGTTTAGGACACACAGTGTCACAGTTCAGCACAGGAGCCGTGGGTATTGCAGGTTTAACTTCCACCTGCCCATCTTCAAACTGCTCCATCATTCCAGGAGGGATTGGCTCTGCACAGAGGAGAAACAGCAGCCACTCAGTCAAGGGCCTCCTTCCCTCTGGAGCTCACACGGGTACCCAGGTGAAGCTTCTCAAAATTGCATCTCAGACACCAAGTGAGGGCCCCAAACCAACCCCTTCAATTCCAAAAAGAGCTCAAAGAGCCAGAACATTTCCTTCACAGAAGGGACCAAAGGCTGCTCCAGACAAACAGCACTGCACTGCTTGTCAAGAGCTGAGAGTGAGGAATGTGGGCAGAAGCAAAGCAGCCCCAGCAGGGAGGCCACACCAGCCCTGGGCTTGTCTGAAGCTCTGACAGGAGACCAGCAGGCCCAGCTGCAGCCCCAGCACACGGCCCACCTGGCAGGGGAAGGAGCTGCAGGTTGCACTTCTGAGCAATTTTCATCATGGTGTTCTCCTCCTCCCCACGGCAGCAGTAGGTCACAGACAGCCCCAAGGTGCCTGTGGGCAGAGCAGAGTTAACGCAGGCCCAGCAGAGCTGAGACTAGCAGGGCTCAGACTAGCAGATCCCAGCCCAGCAGAGCCCAGCCCAGCAGAGCCCAGCCCAGCCCAGCCCAGCAGAGCCCAGGCCCAGCAGAGCTCAGCCCAGCAGAACCCGGCCCAGCAGAGCCCGGCCCAGCAGAGCCTGGCCCAGCCCAGCCCAGCCCAGCAGAGCTCAGCCCAGCCCAGCAGAGCCCAGCCCAGCAGAGCCCAGCCCAGCAGAGCCCAGCCCAGCAGAGCCCAGCCCAGCCCAGCAGATCCCAGCCCAGCAGATCCCAGCCCAGCCAAGCCCAGCCCAGCAGATCCCGGCCCAGCAGATCCCAGCCCAGCAGAGCCCAGCCCAGCAGAGCCCAGCAGATCCCAGGCCCAGCAGAGCCCAGCCCAGCAGAGCCCAGCCCAGCAGAGCCCAGCCCAGCCCAGCAGAGCCCAGCCCAGCCCAGCAGAGCCCAGGCCAGCAGAGCCCGGCCCAGCAGAGCCCAGCCCAGCCCAGCAGAGCCCAGCCCAGCAGAGCCCAGCCCAGCAGAGCCCAGCCCAGCCCAGCCCAGCAGAGCCCAGCCCAGCAGATCCCAGCCCAGCAGAGCCCAGCCCAGCAGATCCCAGCCCAGCAGAGCCCAGCCCAGCAGAGCCCAGCCCAGCAGAGCCCAGCCCAGCAGAGCCCAGCCCAGCCCAGCAGAGCCTGGCCCAGCCCAGCCCGGCCCACCGAAGCGCCCGGCGCGGCCGATGCGGTGCAGGTAGGTCTCCCAGTCCAGCGGCACGTCCAGGTTGATGACCAGGTTCACCTTCTCAGCATCAATGCCACGAGATGCCTGCAGGGAGGGAGGAGGAGAAAAGGGCACTGAGAGCTGAGTAACTGCACCGAGCCTGGAATAAATCCAGAAGCCCGGGGAGGCTGGAGGGACCACAGGGGTCACCCAGGGTGTCAGGGCCACCCTGCCGTGTCTGGCTCTCACAGCACACTGCCCACAGAGCAGCTTCTGCCTGCAGAGCAGCAGGTAAATGACAGCTCTTCCTGAGCCAGATCGCAGAACGGCCTGGGTGGGACGGGCCCTAAAAGCATCACCTCGTTCCTGCCCTGCCATGGGCAGGCAGATGAGCATGGGGGTGATTTCTAAGCCCCACTGTGAAAGTAACTCCCAGCCCCCAGCGCTTCACCAGCACTTTTATGTCCTCTCCAATTCCAAGCCAAATCTAATCCTCTGAAGTAACTTTATGTGCAGTACTCCTGCATGCTGTAAAATTTGAAATAGAATCTGTAAAAAGCTTGTTTGAAAGCAGTAAATCTCACCAAGTCTGTGGAAATCAGAACTCTGCAGTGGAATTGCTTTAATTTAGCCATGGCATCAAGTCGTTGATTTTGATTCATGTTGCCTAGGAAGATAAAAATTAGAAGCAGGTTACATTCTTAATCTTTATGCCCCTCACATTCTAGAAAACACTGCTCTGTATCATCAGAATAAGTTAGAAACTTCCTCAAACATCAGCCCCAAATGAGTAAAGAAGGAACAAACAGAACTGGAAAACTCAGGTCACTCATTGCAAAAAGAATTCTTTTCCTTGTAGATTGAGTCTTAAAAGACCTATGACAATTCAAATGCTATTCTCAGCCATTTAACCAGAGGCCCTGCAAGGCAAGATTTAAGATATATTTTCCTAGTCTAGGTCACATTTATGCACAATTTCAGTGGAATCAGAAAATTGTGAATGGATTTACCTGAAATGCACTCGGCAGGGAAGCCTCTGGATGTCAGTATTTCAGCCAGATGTTGAGCCCTGAGGGAACACACACACTGAAAACTGGAAATAAAACCCCAGGCCTAACAACACCTGCCAGTTCTTGGGTTATTCTCTACAGCCAAGGACTGCATTGTGATATTTTCAGTATTCCACACTGCATTCCTCAGGCTGTATTTCAGAGCTGAAGTTTGCAGTCTGAGGCCTCATAGGTCCCATGAATTTCTCCGAGCCTGGGCATTACAAGCTTTGTCCAGGTGTTATTGCCAATGTATTACCTGCTGTGCAGATTTGAGAAGACTAAGGCTTGGTTGAAGGGAATCTTGCTGAACAGCTCCTGCAGGTGCTGGGTTTTTTCCTCAAAGGTTTTATGTGGGAGGGGATGGGAATTCACGATTTTGTAGTACTGCTTCAGCCCTGAGCAGGAAAGCAAAACAACAGATATGGGGCTGCCATAAAAACACGCACAGAGTTCTGTAAACACGTGGTACTGCAGCTGAAGGGAAACTGCAAACAGACACACATCAGAACCTCCAGAAGTTTTTCTTAAAAGGCTGGAATTTTTTGAATAGATAGAAAAAGGAGAGATCTCCATTTGTCACTGGTATTTTAAACAGAATCACAGACTGGTTTGGATTGGAAAGGCCTTTAAAGACCTTCTCATTCCACTTCAAGATTCACTACATCAACACTGGGGATCAACATTCATAAACTGAACAACCCAGGGGTGCAATTAGCAAAAATCATGCATTCTAAAGGCAGGTATTTTGGCTTTCAAGCCCTCCTCATCATCTGCTGCCAGCCATGCCCCTGTGAGTGCCTTTGTGTGCTCACCAAGAAGGCTTGGGTCCGTGGGGTTCAGCCTGACGAAGGTGGGCTCCCTCATGTACCTGGTGAGAGCAGCAGCCAAGGACTCGGGGTAGGTGGCCGAGACCGCCAGCATCTGCTTGTTGAGCGGCAGGGAGGAGTAGATCCAGCTGAGGGACAGGAGCAGGCAGTCACTCACAGGGCACGGGACTGCCCTCGCAGCCTGGGAGGGAGCTGTGCCTTACTTGATCTGCTCCTGGAAGCTGCCCTCCTCCAGCAGCTTGTCCGCCTCGTCCAGCACCAGCAGCCGCACGCTGGCCGTGCTCAGGTAGTCCAGCTCGATCAGCTGCTTGATCCGCCCTGCAGGAGGGAAACAGCTCCAGAAACGGGCCCCAAACACCCTCAGGGTGACCTTTAAAGTGCTCCTGAGCTGCTCTGAGGCTGTGCCCTGTTGGTGACAACACACACCGCCAAGCCAACATCCCCACGGCCGGTTAGTGACCTGTGCAGGGCCACAGGGACCCAAACCACAGCAAAGCCACTCCCTACCTGGGGAGCCCACAGCTATGTGGCACTTCTTCAGCCTGCTTCTGTCCTGGCTCAGAGGAGTCCCTCCAATGAACACGTGGCATTCCAGGCCTTCCATTTTTATGCCAATGGTCGTGATGACGGCGTGGATCTGTACAGCAATCTCCCTGGTGGGAGCCAGGACCAGGATCTGTGCGGGGCAAGGGTTAACCGGGAGGATGGGAGCTAAGCCCAGCACGGCAGCGCTGCAAACCCTTCACTGTCTGGTGCCACATCCCCCCAAAGAGCCGCTCCCTCCGCACAGCCCCGGGCACCTCACCTGCGTGGCGGGGCTCTCCAGCAGCACCGCCTCCAGCGCGATGGTGGCGAACACGCAGGTCTTGCCGGTGCCAGACTTGGCCTGCACGATGAGGTCTGCAAAGAGTGGCTGTGGCAGTCAGGGCAGCGCCGGGGGTCAGGGCAGATCCCGGGGGGGCAGGACAGATCCCAGGGGATCAGGGCAGATCCCAGGGTCAGGGCAGATCCCAGGGTCAGGGCAGATCCCAGGGGATCAGGGCAGATCCCAGGGGGTCAGGGCAGATCCCAGGGTCAGGGCAGATCCCAGGGTCAGGGCACCTCCCGGGGATCAGCGCAGTCCCCGGCCCCGCGCCCGGCCCGCCCGCTCACCCAGGCCGCAGCGCCCCAGCGGGATGGCCTTCAGCTGCACGGGCGAGGGCCGATGGAAGCCGGCCGCCTCCAGCCCAGCCAGCACCGGCGGCGACAGCAGGAGGGAGCCGAAGTCTGCGGGGCCGCCGGGCAGCAGCACGTCCCGGGTGCGGGCCCGGCCCGCCGCCTCCCTGGGCGCCGCCATCTTGGCGGGTGCGGCGGGAGTCTCGCGAGAACTGCCGTGACGCCGCGGCGCAGCGCCGCCAGGGGGCGCGGCGGGGCCGATGGCGGCGGCTCCGCCCGAGGGAGGGCGGGCACGGGGCGATGGCGGCGGCTCCGCCTCAGGGCGGGCACGGGGAGATGACGGCGGCTCCGCCCGAGGGAGGGCACGGGGAGATGGCGGCGGCTCCGCCTCAGGGCGGGCATGGGGAGATGGCGGCGGCTCCGCCCGAGGGAGGGCACGGGGAGATGGCGGCGGCTCCGCCCCAGGGAGGGCACGGGGAGATGGCGGCGGCTCCGCCTCAGGGCGGGCACGGGGCGATGGCGGCGGCGGTGGCTCTGCCTCAGGGCGGACGGGCGGAGCGGGCCCGGTGCGAGCGGGACTGAACAGCCCCAGATCGCCCCAAATGGCCGCCGCTGGCCCCGCACACACGCCCCGAGCCCCGAGCCCGAGCCCCGATCCCCGAGCCCCGAGCCGGTGCCGGCGCTGTCCGAGCGCCCTGAGCTCTGCCGGCCCGGGCCGTGCCCATCCCGAGGAGAGCGCACCGCTGACAGAACACGCGGTTGCTGAGCCCTCAGAAAATGACACCAAACATAACAGCGTAGTGTTCACTCGGCAAAGGGCAAGCGTGTTAATCTGTATGTGCCCTACTTACTACCCTCTGTAGGCCACTTATTTTAAATTTATGAATATCAGCCTTTATGGCAGCGCTTCAGAGGTTCTGGATGTGCAGCTTCCATTCATTGCAAGGGAATTTGGAAAATCTCCACAGTGGCTTCTACTGTACAAGCGCATACACTGTTCCATTATTCTTACAGCCAAAATGAATTTTAATGGCTTTGGTGTATCACAGGCTTGGTCACGCCTTTGAAATTCCTCGTGTCTGTATTCCTGATGGGGAGAGAAGTCTGTCAGATTCTATTCAGTTATGCCTTATGATGATGATATTTTCCTGTGGATATCTGAGTACCAAACATCAACCCTGCAGGACACAGAGCAGTTCCAGTTTGGAGAGCTCCCCGCCACCAAGGGGGTGCACACCAGGTGGCTGGGACAGGTAACAGGATCCACAGCCATGCCGCTGTTCAATTATTTTATAATTTCTAAGTGGATATTCTCATTGGTCCTCAAGGGGAAAGAGTCTCCAACGTGAGATAATTGTCTCTGGATAAATCTGGGAAAGGAGACAGACAAAGACACCTGGACATAACAAACATTTGATTAAACAGAGCCTTTCATAACCCTTTTAAATTGATGTGATTTGAACAGACAAGAAAGAGCAGTGAGGAGGGACTGTTCCAGGGGGAAGGGCAGCGCGGAGGTGACAGAACAGCCCCAAGAGCCATTGCAGGAGCTGCTGCCTTCTCTGTTTCTCTCACTTACTCCTGTTCTCCCGAGGTTCCGTGCAAGCTGCAATTCCACCAAGGTGATCTGCAGACAGGCATTGTTCTCTGTGGTGCATTAATGAGGCATTCCAACCATCATTCACAAAGGTGCTGTTCGTTATTTCATTTTCCTTCAGCCCTTCAGTGCAGACACTCACCAAAGCGTCTCCCTGTGTGCCAAATATCCCTTGGCAGATGTGTCCCTCTCACGTTGACGGAGGGGCTGTGTCACATTTCAGCTCCTGCAGCTCCACCACTCGATCCCATGAAGGGTTTTAGCCCTCATTCCCATAGGAAATCTCACCTGTTCCTGCTCTTTGCTTCGTTGTGAGCTCTGTGCAGGTACTGATCCCATGAAGGGTTTTGTTCTGGCCCTCATTCCTGCAGCAAATCTCACCTGCTCCTGCTCCTCTCTGTGTTTTGAGCTCTGTGCAGGTGCTGTGCTCTGAGTCACAGTCCAAACAGGAATCTTCCCCCTTCAGGCCTTGCTTTACCTCAGCCACTCTCAGCACTGAATTCCCGTTGTTGACCTTCACGTGTCAGCCCTGCCAAGAGGAATCTGCAGCTTTGCCATGATAGGGCTTTGCTTTTGCTTGCTGGAAGAGCCAAAGGCAGTATTCCTGCTCAGAGCAGCCTTTGGAAATCCTGACGCTTAATCTGAATGCTCTGCAGGCAGAATAGGTGCTGGGAAAGGATTTAGGTTAGCAAAGGAAGCAGATGAGATCTTTCAGAGCTGGAGGATTACTAAAATAACAGGTTCCTTTGAAGGGATATAAACTCTCTAGCTTGGGGCCATAAAACTCCTTGAGGTTTTAGGATGTAGAAAAGCCCTGCTAGGGAAAATTCTTCCTCCCAAATACACTAAGAGCATGTTTTATTGCTCCAAGATAGTGCTCACCACATTTGTCCCTGCTAGAAAGTGCACATCACGTATTTGATTTTAATTGCATGCATTCATTTCCCCTGAATCTGTATTTCAGTGTATCAGCTTTAGGTAAGTGATGTTCTAAGACACCTCTGAGTGATGCTGCTGGTGCTGCAGGTCAGGTGGTCACTATTTCAGACTGTTTCAGACTATTCCAGACTATTTCAGACTGTTTCAGACTATTCCAGACTATTTCAGACTGTTACAGACTATTTCAGCCTAACACCTGCAATACCAGGATTAGGACTTGTACTAAATACTTCCCACTAATTTATCCATCTCCTCCATTTCTTATAAATCTACCCTTCCATTTCCAACACTTAAATTCTCGTTGTGACTCTTTGAAATACTGAGGTAAAATGCTCATGGACAGTTTGTATTGGCTTCCAGAACTGTTGGGTTGTATTTATTTTAAGAATATATTCATTATTGATTTGGACATTGCTTCTGCAAACAGGCACCAGCCTTGCCTTATTCCTTTGCCTTCAAAGGATTTGTCTTTCAGATCTGCCAAGACATGGAATTATTCAGTGCAAATCTGGTTTACACAATATTTGTAGCATATTTTGAAAGTGAGATAATCTCATCCTCCTCTCGCAGATGTTTTCAGATTAAGACAGGGAAGTTTCTCTGTTCTCTGCAGCACGTGTGAGTCACTCTTTGGAGTGTGGGACGTGTTTGTGTTTGCAGTGCCATGGAAACTGTGTTTGCTCTCTGTAAGTAGAGCCCAGGCCGTGAAAGGACCATTGATCCCGGCAGAGACGGCGACTGTGTGTTCACTACCGAAAACTGCACACTCACCTGCCCTCTGCAAAAGAAAGTGCTTGGGAGTGACCAAGGAGCAGCAGCCTTGGGAGTTAGCAAGGAGCAGCAGCCTTGGGAGCAGCAGGATCTCTCCCGTTGCTTTAGTGATGTCCCAGCTGTGGCTCTTCCCAGCCAGCCTGCTGCGTGGAGCTGTCACCAATAATGGTGAGGAGGAGGAGGATGGTCCTGTCCTGCCTCCATCTGAGCTCACTTCAGTGCCCTCCTGCGGAATGGACTGGGCTCCTCATCAGGCACGTTCTTCACAAGGATCAGGGAGAATTGCCCAGATTTCAGCTGGAATCTCGAGTCCACGGGGGAGCCAGCACAGGCACATGCACGGGTGCAGCTGCAGGTAAAAGCAAGCTGACCTAAGGGATCGGGTCAGAGCAGCTATTTCAGCTCTGCAGAGAGAAATGCCACTATTTCACTCCTGTTGTTTTCCAAATAAATAATCATCATCCCAGTTTAATCTTAGATACCAAGATTTGCTACACTATTTTTTGAGCTCATGCGAGCAGGATCTGGGTCACGAGAACGCAGCGAGCCGAGATGAAATGCAGGAGATGTTCAGCACAAGGCAGTGCACAAGGAGCTGCCCTGCTCCTTACTCCTGGATCTCCAGTGCAGGCACAGCAATGCCAGGAGCTGGAATTTGGCTGGAGCAGCGTTAGAAGTTTTTATTTTGGGGATGGGCATAGTGAGGCTGGGGCATGTCAGAGCTTCACATATAAAGGCCACAAGTGCAGAGGCTGTATGCACTAAATTCGACTTAATGGAAGAAACAGTCATATTTTCAGGGCTATTTTATCTCTTTATGCACAAATATAAAACCAGCCAAAGTTCTGACATTACATCCTTACCTATCGTGGCTGGGTGTTTCTGCCCCAGTGGGTTTAAACAAGGATGGATTCAATTCAGGTCATGCTGCAGCTGAAGTGGGAGGAAATTCTGAAAGGTTTGTCGTCAGTGTGCAGAAAGTCGAAAGGAAGGAAAATTCAGCGATAACCACGCTTGTTAGTTCAGCAAAGAACAGTCATGTGGGAGCCTGGAGAAACCAGATCAATGAACTGAAAGACAACAAATGAGATGAGCCTTCAGCTGTGAAGGGGTGAATTTTCCCTCAATCAGGAATGAACGAGGCTGTTCATAGAAGTGGAATACTCCACTCTGAAGGAGTATTCTAATTTTTGCCTAAGGATCTCAGTTTTTCTTTTTGTCCTGAAATAAACCATGTAGCTTTCTGCTTCAGAGAGTTTTATTCTTGGCTCTGTACTTTCTGGGAGATCTGATTTTCCAGTGCACTGCGCCATCTGCTCATGGTTTACACCACGACAGAGTGGAAGGAGTGCAGGGCCTGGCATGAGGTGTCGGTGCTGCTTTGAACCAGTTGTCTACACACAAGAGAAAAATGCTGCTTAGTAAGGAAATTCTACTGAGAAAATATTTCAGATTTTTCTCTCCCTTGCAAGTTCCCAGGAGTTTGGAGCACATGAATATTCCGGTCTTTTCTTTATTCTGTGCTCCTGAACTCCTTTATCAGTCTCCTGGGACAGGAGCAGCCCCGAGGCTGGAAAAGGGATCAAAAAGATGTCCTTAGCAGAAGGCAAGCAGAGCCTCGGAGCTCTTCCTGTTCTTCTGCCAGAGATCCCAGATTTGGTGGCTCACACGGGGCACAGGAGTTGCAGCATCTGCCACTTGCCTTGTGCAGGTGCAGGTGGCCTCCGGAACCCCTGACACGCCGAAGGTAAAACGTCGTGTGAGTCCAGTTTGGTCCTTCCAACAGCCGCGGTATCGCCGTGTGCCACCGTCAGATGGGACAGCATCAGCTCAATCCGGAGTGCTGCAGGGACCCGGGCACTGTGACACACCTGTGTGACACTCACTGGTGTCACCTGTGCTGGGACACTGCCTGGGACATTGGTGTGTAACCTGTGCTGGGACACTGCCTGGGACACTCTCCCTGGTACACTCTGCCTGGCAAACTCTGCCTGGCACACTCTCCCTCACACTCTCCCTGGCCCCCAAACCCTGCCAGCCCCCAAACCCTGCCAGCCCCCAAACCCTGCCAGCCCCCAAACCCCGCCAGCCCCCACACCCTGCCAGCCCCCAAACCCCACACCCTGCCAGCCCCCAAACCCTGCCAGCCCCCAAACCCTGCCAGCCCCCACACCCTGCCAGCCCCCAAACCCTGCCAGCCCCCACACCCTGCCAGCCCCCAAACCCTGCCAGCCCCCACACCCTGCCAGCCCCCAAACCCTGCCAGCCCCCACACCCTGCCAGCCCCCAAACCCTGCCAGCCCCCACACCCTGCCAGCCCCCAAACCCTGCCAGCCCCCAAACCCTGCCAGCCCTCGGGCAGAAAATCATAGCTGGGCTGGCTGGCTGTGACTGCGAGAGATGCCAGGCTGGCAAGTACCCACTCACATCGTGGCATGGCCTCTTGGAAGTGATTCACTTTTTGATAAGGTCATTTCTTCCATAAATTAATATCGTTACTGCCCCACATTCTACAGAGCCTTGAAGAGTGTGCTGCTGTTCCCGTGCTGAACAGATGGGAAACGGGAGCCCTGAAATGAGCGAGGAGACAGGAGATTTTGACCCATAATAACCCAGACGCTGGAAGGATCAATAAACATTAACTCTGGAGTGTTTCCCAAACACATGTGAAAGGGCAGATCGCAAATTTCCCATTTTAATTGGATTTTGACACAAAGGTCACTTTCAAAAACACTGAAACTGATTTCTGTAAACAAACAAGCAAACAAACCAAATCCTATTACCTTCTATAAAAAATGTTTTCCTCCAAAAAATAAAGACCTGTAGAGGCAAAAGTTTTAGCCAGTCTATGTGAAATTTATGGGAAAAAACCAAGCAATTACGTTTTTAATCCCAAATTTGAAAACACAAAGTATTATTTCTCCTCCTAACAAGTTCTTTAGCATTGCAGAGCAACTCAGACTAAATTGTCACAGGGGACTCAGCATTTATCATCTAAACAACACATTTTGCAGATAAGATGAGAATAATATTTATTTGTGAGAGACACTCAAAGCTTCAAACCCGTTCAAATTCAGCGCAGTTCTGAAGTCTGGTGATCCAAAAGTGTTTGTATTTTTTTCCCCTGCTCGCCTGTCCATCTGTTTGGTGTCCTGTGGTGAGAAGCAGTATTAGAGGTTGATCTGAGATAAAAGAATCCGCTCTTGGAGGGGCTCGGCCGTAGCTCCGACATCCCCACAGCCGGACTGCCACGGGCTGGAACAGCGCCCGCGGAGCGGCGAGGCCAAAAAATAAACCCTGAAAATAAATAAACCCCCTGAGGCACTCCGAGCGCCTGTCCTGCCCGGTCCCTGTGTCCCTGCCCGGTCCCTGTGTCCCTGCCCGGTCCGGGTGTCCCTGCCCTGTCCCCGTGTCCCTGCCCGGTCCCTGTATCCCTTCCCGGTCCCTGTGTCTCTGTCCCGGCCCGGTCCCTGTGTCCCAGCTCTGTCCCTGTGTCCCTTCCCTGTCCCTGTGTCCCCTCCCGGTCCCTCTGTCTGTCCCCGGCCCGCACCGCCGCGTCCCCCGCGCTGCCCGGGACAGGACGAGCATCCAGCCCGCGGCGAGGACAGAACGGGGACACGGCAAGCGGTGGCTTTGCAGTTTCTCCTGATCAGGGCCATGTAGGTTAATCCGCGCTTTTGGCGGGTGCTCCGCGCCCGCGGAGCGACGTGCGGGACGCGGCGCACGACAGGAGCTCGGGAGCCCCGCTCGGGCGGGCGGAGCGCGGGGCCGGCGCTGCAGGAGCTCCGCCGCCTCCAGCGGGGCCGCGGCCGCCGGGGCCGGCCCGGGGGATGCGGCTGCCCCCGCCCCGCCGCCCGCACACGCGGCCCCGGCGCCGCCGCTGCCACCGCCCCCGGAGCCGCCCCGCGGACACCGGCACCGGGCAGCCCCCGGACACCGGGCACCGGGCAGCCCCCGGACACCGAGCAGCCCCCGGATACCGGGCACCGGGCAGCCCCCGGACACCGGGCACCGGGCAGCCCCCGGACACCGAGCAGCCCCCGGACATCGGGCAGCCCCCGGACACCGAGCAGCCCCCGGACAGCCCGGGACAGCCCGGGACAGCCCGGGACAGCCCGGGACAGCCCCTCTCCTCCCCTCCCGCGGCGGCCCCGCGCCCAGCCGGGCCATGGAGCAGCACCTGCGGCGCCTGCGGCAGGAGCTGGTAAGGGCCGGGGGTCGGGGCACCGGGGGCGTCCCGGGGGCTGCGCGGCGGGGGCGGCTTTGGACAGGTCCCGGCTGTGGGTCGGGGGTCCCGGCGCTGTGAGCGGGGACAGGTCCCGGCTGTGGGTCGGGGGTCCCGGTTATGGGTCGGGGGTCCCGGCGCTGTGAGCGGGGGCAGGTCCCGGTTATGGGTCGGGGGTCCGGGCGCTGTGAGCGGGGACAGGTCCCGGTTATGGGTCGGGGGTCCCGGTTATGGGTCGGGGGTCCCGGCGCTGTGAGCGGGGGCAGGTCCCGGTTATGGGTCGGGGGTCCCGGTTATGGGTCGGGGGTCCCGGCGCTGTGAGCGGGGGCAGGTCCCGGTTATGGGCCGGGGGTCCCGGCGCTGTGAGCGGGGACAGGTCCCGGCTGTCCGTCCGTCCGTCCGTGTGTCGGACAGAAGCCGCGGCGGGGGCGTGCGGGGGCTTTAGGGACAAGGTGCCAGCGCAGGTCAGAAATCAGGGAAGCAGCTGCAGAGATGGAAAGGAGCAACTTTCTGGGAATGGCAAGGCTGTAAAAGGAGCGCGCTGGCAGCCCCGGCACGCTGTGCAAACCCTTCTGAGATAGGGAAGCCTTTGTCAGAAAGGAGCGGCGCTTTCGCCCTCCGCCGCTCCCGCTCGGGACCGCGGCCCGGGGCTCGCTGCGGCCCGTCCGCTGCCCGGGGCGGTGCCGGTGCTCGGGGCGGGCTGGCAGGGGAACCGATACCTCCCGAACCAGGCTGCCAGCGGCTCTGCCTCGGAGCCTGCCTTGCCCTGATAAACAGATAATGAGAACAAAAGGGGAAGGCAAGGCAGAGCAGGAACGGGTGGGTGAAGTTTGTGAATGCGAGAAGCTCCCGCTCTGGGCTGCGGGAGGTGATTTCAGCCGGGTTCGTGCTCCCTGGGCTGAGGGAGGTGATTTCAGCCGGGTTCGTGCTCCCTGGAGCTGTTCAGGGAGCACACATCGCTCCGTGTGCAGCCCCAGCGAGTCCCAGGGCAGCTGGAGAAGTTCCAGCTGTGCCCGGGCAGGGCCAGGCTGCAGCTGCAGAGCCCCTGTGCTCCTCCAGACCCGGTGCCATGTGAAGCACGGGCTGGGCAGAGGCCTTTTGCCCTCGATAAAGTGCCAGCAGTGACATTTAACCTGCTGGCGTTCCCAGCGTTTCCCCAGCAAACCCAGGAGGTGAAAGACAAACTAAAACAAAGGGAAGTGGGAGTCACTGGCGTGCTGTACGCTGAGCTGAGTGTGATGAATGAAATGCAAACTGCCAACCGGACACGAACAGAATAATCTGACAGCCCTTGGAAATCTGAGCTGGGAGGTGAATGGGAGCAGGAATAGCTTCCAGAAGGACATCCTAAGAAAAGGTTCCTAAATCAGTGTTTTGTCTTCTAACCAAGTCGGTTTTGTTATCTGAGCAGTACTTTTGTAGAGGAGCCTAAACATTGCACCTCTGAGGCTAAAACATTCCTGTTTTGTAGTGCAAAATATAACTTCTGAAGAGTCCATATATTCAACAGGAAGAGAGATCCCTCACACTTAATGTGTGAAAAAAAAATACTTGCTATAATGCAGGAATTGATTTTTTTCAATTGTAAAAATGCAACAGTTTTTATTACATTAATACACCATGACTTAGACTGGGAAAACCAGCTCCTGGAGTGGAAATAGATGAGTGTTTGAGCACAGGGCAGCCCAGCTGGGCCCAGCTGCACCGCGGGCAGTGGGAACGGGGCTGCGGAGCTCCGGCATTGCCTGTCCTGCCCAGGCCTGGCTGCACCGGGCCAGGGCTCAGGGGCACCCATGGTGACAGGGCTCAGGGGCACCCGTGGTGACAGTGGGGAGCCGGGGAGCCACACGGGGCAGAGCAGCCCTGGCATCCCCTGGGCAGCCCGGGCTGGGCCGTGTCCGAGGAGCCTCCAGTGCAGGGAGGTTCTGCCCAGCTGCCCTCTGTGAGGTGCCAGGCTTTTTAGGGCTGCTCAGTGTCACACACCAAGGTTAGAGACCGTCCCATCAGCAAAGTTTAGTTTGTCTCAGTGCAGGCAGCCTCTGCTTTGGCAAACCAGACTTTTGGCTGGTTTTGAGGAGGGGATTTTCTCAAAAAATAGTGGATGTTGGCACCGCTCCCAGTTCCCAAGGAAAGGCTATCTTCCAGTGCAACTCAATCCCCCCGCAGTGTGAGAAGGGAGGATTCCAGCTCTGCTTCTCCTTTCCCTTGCTGTGTTCATTACAAACACACCTGATTGCTGGTGTGCCTGTCTGGGGCTGTGTGGGGCCTGTGTCACTGTGCTGAGAGCACAGCGAGCTGTGCCAGCCAGGCCGGGCACGCTGTCCCTGCTCCCCATTTCCTCTGGGAAAGCTCTGCCAGGGCTCCCGAGGGTGGCCCTGACCCCTTTCAGTCCGGGAGCAGAGATCTCCCGTCCCAGCCGTGGTTTCCACTGTAAGCTGATCGTTTCTGGCATCTGTGCTGTCCCTGGGCTTGGAATCCATTCAGAAGCCTCCAAGGCGAGCGCTGGGCGGGCAGCAGAGCTGCAGCTGGCACAGCCACTCACACTGCAGGACCAGGGAGCTCTGCAGGAGCTGCCACCCCCAGCCCAGCCCGGCCCTGCCAGCTCCCTGCACCTCTGCAGGAGATGCACAGAGCTTCTCCTCCTCCGGGAAGCCCCTGGAGATGTATAGGCACGCTGTGGCTTGTGGGGATGTGCAGCGCTGGTTTCCAGGGCTGGAGCTGGGATTAGCTGTGCTCCTGCACCCCTGTTGGCTGCCTGGCAGCTGTGAAATATGCCCCAGAGCTGGGCAGTGTGCCATCCTGCCTCTAACCCCATCCTCAGAGCCCCTTGCCTGCACTGGGAGCCTGCAGGCTGTCCTGGGGCACAGCAGGGCGGTGCTGGTGCCCCAGCCACAGGATTGTCTCAGCCCAGGGCTCGGGGGTGTCAGGAATTGCCCTGCTGAGGGGCTGGCAGGGGGGAGTTCCTGTCTGTGCTGCACGTGGCAGTGCCAGCCTGCGCTCCCAGACACCAGGGCAGCTTGCACTGGTGTGCAGAGCATCACCCACAGACGTGGGGCGGGGGCGTGGGGCTGCTCTGCAGCTGGAATAAAGCATTGCTTCCTCTCTGGGAGCTCTGAGCCCATGGGTAGATTTACCTGGCACCTGGGGTTTGTGTGGCTGGAACAGGCGAGGGGGCACAGCCACGGTCACTGTGCTTGTAACCTTGCTTGGCTGTGCTTGTAGCTCTGCTTGGTCTTCCAGATGGATCCAGGAGATATCTGGGCTTTCTGATGCTTTCTTCTGGGAGGAAAAGTATTTAAGTCACCACTCTGAACTTTTAATGCTCTCCCCGCACATTTGTCATAAATGCATAGAATTACTGAATTTATAGAGTCTGACTCCCCTCTTACATTAATTTATGTCCTGGTAGACAATGTTTCTTGCTATGAATATCCTGCAGGAATAGAACATTGGGTCCGAGTGGAAAATGCAGCCAATTATTTTTGCTCTTTGTCTGTCACTGGGTCCTGTTCCGGTAAGTGTGTCACGCTCCGGGGGGATCTGCGGTGTTTCATTGCTGCCCTCTCCCAAGGGGCAGCTCAGGTCCTTTGTAGTCTGCGGGGCACAAACCACAGCCCCGAGGGTCTGGTGCCGCTGCTCAGCTCCAGCAGTGGGCACAGGAGCCCCAAGGGTGTCCCAGCTGGTGCTGGCCCCTTTTTGGGTGATTTCAGCAGTGCCAGAAGGTTGGGTGCTTGTCACAGATCTCCTCCCTCGGTGCTCTGGGGGAAGGTGCTGAGGAGTGACTTGACAGCAGATGTCCTGTCACCTTTAGCTGGGGAGGGAGGACAGCCACAGCCTTTGTCCTCTGGGTTATTTCCAGAGCACTCACCTAAAGATGAGGATGGATTTTTTTCAGACTCCCAGGTGCACAGAATCAGGAATGTTAAAGAGCAGATTCCCAGGGAAGCGGGTCTGGGCTGAAAACTGACACTTAACCATCATCTTCAGTCTGTCAATCGAGTCCAGGAGTCTCTCTTATCCTTGGGTTGTGAGTAGAAGTCTGAAGATTGGAGTTATTTTTGGCCCATTTTTATCCTGGTTGAGGAGAATTGATTTTTCTGATTTGCCTTTAAACACAGGGAGTGTGACTGGGAAGCACAGAACAATAACCTTGTGCTGGGAAGGAAGGTGGGGTTTGAACCACATCTGCCACGGTTAACATCTGCTTAGGAGCTGTTGGGTTGTTGTGAGGGGGAGTCTGGTTCAGTTTCAGCATCCTTCCTCTTTCAGATAAACTCTGAGCTCGCACTTGGCGTCCTCATGCACACCTAACACACCCCGGGAAGACAAGAGGTAAAAGAGGCACCTGAAATTATTGTGATAAAATGCAGGGACTGGAAGACAACTGCAGCCCTTGGCATGCTGCAGGGGAGGGAAAGAAAGGTGAACGAGGGGCTGGGGAGAGCTCTGTGCAGCGAGGCTGTGCCCAGCCACAGCTGCAGGCTTGCTGGAGATTAATCCAGTTAGTGACCCAAAGGGAAACACAGAAACAATATCAGCAGCTCAGCAGTTCTGAAGTTATTTCAGTCTCATTATGTCATCTGCTTTAAATACCAATTGTTTGGTGCTGGCTCTGTTGCCCATCAGAACTATTATTAAGAACTATTTGCCATTTGTTCTTTCCTGTCCTCTTAGCAATAACTTCCTCTGTGTGCGTTTCTTTCACCTGAGAGCTGCACATCTGTCTTCCTCCTGGCTGTGCAAACACCCAGGGCTGGGCCGGGGGCCGGGCTCCTCATTTCCATCAGCACCCAGAGGTGCTGGCCCTGGGCAGGCAGAGAGCTCTGGGCTGGAGCTGAGAGCTGGGAAGGGAGATTTTACAGGAGAACATCCGTCCCAAAGCGCTGATCATTATGTATCTGGGAAGGGTAAATAAAAAAAATTATCATTTACCTGGGAAGGGGAAGTGGCAAGGGAAATCTGCCTTACTTGTGGGTCTGGGGTGTTTGAGGCTGAATGGGATGAAATCCAGTGACTGCTGGAGGAGACTCCTCAGGCCAGGCTCTGCCCTGCTGTGTAAATTAATCAGAGGTGGAAGATCATTGATTTCCCAGCTGTGTAAAGCAGTTGTGGGTTATTGTCTGGGAGGTGAGGAGATCATGGAAAAGGGGTTTCCAAAGCAGTTGGTGCCTTTGCTGCTCCGCCTGGTGCATTTCCAGAGCAAAAACCACTCTGTACATGAGCTCTGGCAGTCCTTTCTTTGGTTCCCCCCCATGCTGAATGTTCCTTGATGATCGTTTGAAAGTGGAATTTTGAATTTTGCACTTCAGTTTTTGGTGCTTGGGGTGTCTGTAGTGTGAATGAGCTTTGCCTGGGAGGAGCACTGAGGGCTGAGCCAGGTAATACCTGGCTCCTCAAAAGGAACCTCTCCCATCACATCCCAGGCACTGAAGGGGAACACAGCCCTGTGAGTACTTGTCTTGCTTTAAAAGGCATGAGTTGGCTTGTGCAGAATTAGACATCAAATTTTTCCTGCCAATTTTAGGGATTGCAAAAGTTTCAGGAATAATGAGATCCAATTTGAGGCATCTGATTTTTAACTGGTTTATAGGGATAGGTTTGGATATCTTGTCGTGGTGCTAAGAGGGCTTTTTTGGAACCGCGTGGTGAGGCTGTGAGGGCTGTCCCTTCAGCCTGGAGTTCATCACCTCCAGCCCTGCATCCATTTGATCTCCAGCCCAGTCTGCTGGATTTTTTGCAGAATCCCTTTTTCTTCCCACAGACCAGGTAGTTCAGTCCTGACCCTCTGCCAGGGAGGTGATCTCTGTTCTCTGGGACATCGTTCCTTTTCTGGAGAGTCTCAGAGATTCCAGTCTGAACCTGGGAGGGCTGAGGTCTTGGCAAGGAGGAGAGGCTGGCAGTTAGACAGTGGGGAAGGATTCTTTTCCCTCCAGAATTTTCTTTCCAAGGTGAGTACTCTTAATTGCAGGTGGATGGAGTCCAAGCCCCTCAGGCTGTTTGGTCACCAGGCAGTGACTTCACTTTGGGCTGGGCTCCCCTCTCTCTCCAGCTCTGTAAAAGACTGAGCAGATACCAAGAAGAGCAGAAGATAAAGCAGAGGGGGTTGGTTTGCTTCATTTTTTCACTTGCACAACCCAAAATTGCAGCAGCATTTGCCAGCGGAGGTGAAAGCCTCGGGGTGCTGAGAGCTTGGGTGCTGCTGGTGGGCTCCACATTGCTCAGGGTGGGACTCCCCCTGCCAGGACAGGGCCTGGGGCAGGACAGAGGAGCCCCCACAGCCCAGAGCCCCCACAGCCCAGAGCCCCCACTGCCCAGAGCCCCTCTCCTCCTCCCGGTGCTGCCAGGGGCTCAGCCCAGGGCCCCGTTGGTCATTCCCAGGAGAGGCGTCCCCAGGGGAAAGCGTCCCCAGGGGAAAGCGTCCCCTCTTCTCTCCAGCACTCCAGGCTGCCCAGGCTGCTGCTGTCCCCCCTCTGCAGCCCAGGGCTCAGTCCAGGAGGAGAAATGCCCCTTTGGCCTCGGGAGGTGCCCGGGGCAGAGCAGCCCAGCCCGGGCAGGACCCTGTGCTCCCCACGGCGCGATTACCACGCCAGGGATTTGGTGGGAAGTGGCCAATGAGGGGCCAAGCTGGCTCCAAATCCAGCTTTTCCCAAAGCCCCAGATCACACAGGCTGCCATTAATAAGGAGGGAAGGTTAGGAGGAGCAGCACCTCAGCAGATCTGGAGGTAAGGTGGCAGCTCTGGCTGAGGCTGGCCCCAGCTCGCAGTGGGAGCGTGGTGGGGCTGTAAGTGGGACACTGTTTGCACGTCTGCAGCGTGAGTTTATTTGCTGGTGTTAAGAAATGCCATAGCTGGAGGCTCTGGGAAGTGGAATCAGGAAGCTGAGCACAGATTTTCTGTATCTTTGTAGCTGTGTGCTCATTCTGGGTGATAAACAAGTTTCTTGAGAGAAGAGCTGAGGGAAATGACTGTAACCTGTTCAGTTCAAGGTTCTGGGGCTGGAAATGGGGATTTGTGGTCAGAAACAGTTGAGCAGTTTCGACTTTGAGAGCTGGGCTGTCATAGTTTTCTGATGGCTGCTCAGAGATGGAAATAGAGCGAGTAATTGAACCAGCTTAGTCAAAATGGAGATGTAGAAAATAAAGCTTGGTAATGTAAAGCTGAGCACAAGAATAAAAGAAAAAGCTGGCCTTTTTCACCCTCATGTTGATGAGCCTCCGGAGCTGCTGGTGCCAGCGTGGGCTGGAGCTTCCCTGGACGGGGCAATCTCTGCAGAACTCCTGGCCCAGAGCGGCGTGGGCTCAGCTCCAGCCTGCCGCCCCTGCTGCTCCCCCTCCTGCTAAAAATGAATCTGTGGCAGCTGCTGGAGAGCAGAGCCCGTTCTCCCTGGTGCTGCTTTGGGAATATGATCCAGATCCTGCCTGAGAAGGCAGCGGAGCGAAAGAGAGGGGCAGCTGGGAAGCTCTGGAGAATAACTTGCTTGTTTTAAGCCTGGCGTAGGAAGTTCAATCTTTGCAGTGAGGTTCAGGGATGAAGCAGAACTGCTACTGAAGGTCCTAGCCTGGGAATCAAAGAATTCCTGCTTGAATGTAAGTAGTCCTGGAGTTTGTTGGTTGTTCTGTGCAGAATTTCCCGTGCATTGAAATGTCTTTGTCCTCTAGCGAGAGGTGCCTGTGCTGAGGGTGCTGAGGGCTGGAGATGTGTTATGGAGTAGCAATTTAATCTTCCTGGGGTTTATTTTTAATCTACTTGAGCACTTCAGGTGAGGAAGCAAGGCTCTGTTCTGGCTCCTGATTTCAGCTGGTGACGGCACAAAAGACTCAAAAGCACAAGAATATTCTAAAACTGGCAGCAGCCAAAACCATTCATAGTTCTACACCCTGGGCTTCTGCCAAGCAATTAATGGAAACTCAAACTCTTTATTTTTGTTGTCAGATCAAACAATCCACTTCTGTCAGCTCCCCTTATTCCTTGAGGGACACTCCTAGAAAATCTAAGGAGAATGGGAGTGCTGCTGGCTGAAGTGGGTGCAGAGCAGGCGGGATGCAGAGGTGGTCAGGAGGGAGGGCATGGCCCAGAAACTGCTCAGCCCTGCTCTGCTGCTGTCCTGCCCTGGGGACACTGCTGGGGACACTGACCCATGGCGACACTGCTGGGGACACTGACCCATGGGGACACTGCTGGGGACACTGACCCATGGGACACTGACCCACAGGGGCACTGACCCATGGGACGCTGACCCTCGGGGAGGGGACGCTGACCCTCGGGGAGGGGACACTGACCCATGGGACACTGACCCATGGGACGCTGACCCTCGGGGAGGGGACGCTGACCCTCGGGGAGGGGACACTGACCCACAGGACACTGACCCATGGGATGCTGACCCATGGGACACTGCTGGGGACACTGACCCTCGGGGAGGGGACACTGACCGCTGTGCTCTTCCCCCGGCAGCTCTCCATGAAGGAGGTGGGCGACGGGCTGCACGAGCAGATGAACTGCATGATGGGCGCCCTGCAGGAGCTGAAGCTGCTGCAGGTGCAGACGGCCCTGGAGCGTTTGGACATCTCGGGGCGCCACAGCCCCGCGGAGCAGCGCCGCTGCGGCCGGAGCAGCGCGGGGCCCGGGCAGGACCGGGGCCGCTGCCCCCCGAGCCCCCCGTGTCCCGTGCCAGGGCCGGACAGCGTGTCCCAGCCTGCCGTGACCCCGGGCAGCAGCCACCCCCGGGACAGCCCCTGTGCCCCAGGGCCGCCCTGCCCCGTGCCCACGGCCTGGCCGCCGTGCCACGAGTGCCCGGGCTGCGACGATGGCCACGACTGGACGTCGTCCCTGATGTCCCAGAGCAGGACCCGGCAGCCGCTGGTGCTGGGGGACAACGTCTTTGCGGACTTGGTGGGGAACTGGCTGGACCTGCCCGAGCTGGAGAAGAAGGGGGAGAAGAGCGAGACGGCCCTGTCGGCCAGCAGGTCCCAGGAGCTCTGCAGGAAGTTCTCCCTCACCGCCAACATCTTCAAGAAGTTCCTGAGGAGCGTCCGGCCGGACCGCGACCGGCTGCTCAAGGAGAAGCCGTGCTGGCTCCCTCCCGAGGAGCAGCGCCCCGACATCTCCAAGAGGTCCAAAAAGATCAGCAAACTCAAGGGGACGTTCTACTTGCCCCTCCACGGGAACCTGCAGAGCCATCACAGCAAAGCAGAGAGGTGCCCCAGGGCAGAGAGCCGCGGTGAGCGCCCCAAAACCAGCACCAGGAGAGTCCCCGATGGCAGAGGCTGCGGCCAGGCGGGATTTGACATCAACACGGCCGTGTGGGTCTGAGCCTGGCTCTGCCCACGCCTCCACACCCGCCTGGGGCCGGGGCTGCTGCCCAGGACACGCTGAGCTCTCCGGGCCAGGGACGAGTCCTGCAGAACGTGCTGTGGATCCTCCTGGAGAGCTCCAGGGGCTGCCTGGGCAGCACCTGCTGCAGCCCCACCTGGGGACACCTTGGGGACCAAAGTGACAAAATAACGCAGATCTTTCACAGCTTTAGGGCGAGTTGTGCCACAGGTGAGCAGCTCCCGGCGCCAGGCCCGTTCCATCATCTCCAGCTCAATGGTGCAGCACAAAATCCACGGTGTGCATGTGTGTGTATGAGTGTGCAAATATATATATATATATATAGTTTTGTTAAAAAAATCTATTCCTGCTTGTGTGCACTTCAAACTGGGTTACAAACCAGGCGTCCCGAGCCTTGTACCTGCAGCACTGGTTATTTAAATGGGAAGAAATAAGTTTGAATTTATGAGACTTGAACAATTGCTGAGTGGGGGGCAAACCCCCAACTTTGGGGGGTTTCCCCTTAAACTCTTATCCCTGGTGCCCTCCCAGCCTCTCTCCCCACAGCCAAACCAGTGGGGCACAAGGCTCCCCACGGGGGTTTGTGACCGGGGGTCTCGGTGGGTTTGCCCCTCTCCCCTCCCCTTGGCTCTGTGCATTGCTCCAGGTACAAGGTTGCTGAAGTTTATTTTATTATTGCTGGTTTTCAGCCAGATGCAAAGTTCATTCCCCATTCCCTGCTGTGTTCCCTGTTGTACAAACCCCTTTGACAGAACCAAGTTCTTCCGTGTCCGGCTCTCCGAGAGTTTCCAATAAAGTGGGATCGGTGTCACTGTGCTGTGGGACACCCCAACTCTCTTCTCTCCCCCCGGGCATTTCCCCACTGTTCCCAGCTGCCATCGACAGCCCAGAGCCCGGTGCTGCCCCACAGCCCCATAACCCAGAGCCTGGCACTGCCCCACAGCCCAGAGCCCGGTGCTGCCCCACAGCCCAGAGCCTGGCACTGCCCCACAGCCCAGAGCCCGGTGCTGCCCCATAACCCAGAGCCCTGTGCTGCCCCACAGCCCAGCCCAGAGCCTGGCACTGCCCCACAGCCCAGCCCAGAGCCTGGCACTGCCCTGCTGCCCTCTCTCCAGCTCAGGAAGAGCTGCTGTCCCATCAGGGGATTCCTTTTTTATTAAACACCGGCTCCGTTCCTGTTGTCGCTGCCGAGGCAGGGAGGCGTGCAGGCAGAATTCTTTCTGTCCTTTGCAAATTAAATATAGGCACAGGGCAGCCCTGCTCGTGCCCATAGAAGGAGAGGAGCGGGCAGCTCAGCCCTGCTGCAGGATCCCGGCAGGCTCTTGTTGTTGTTCTGAAATGCTGGAAGGCTGCTTGCAAAGCGGTTTATTTTCCTGCTCTGTTATCAGCAGCTCATCCTGGTGTTACCCCCCTGCTCCTCTCCAGAGGCTCAGCAGAGAGAAGGAGTTTTCCAGAGAGGAGCAGCTTTTCCTGCACTGCAGCAGCCTGGCCTCAGCCCTGGGCTCTCAGCCCCAGCCCTGGGGTCACACTGCCACACCAAATAACTCACAGATTAATTAGCAGGGTGACAGTGTCTGAGGAGCCTGGCCGTGTTCGCAGGGCTGACAGGAGCGGCTGAGCCCAGACATGGGGCAGGAATTAGAGGAGAGGCTGCCCTGGGAAGGGCAGGGGAGGCAGGGGCAGCCTGGTGTGTTGGGATCTCTGGGAATCTCCTCCCTGGGAATAAATCCCCGCTCAGTGAGCCCGGCTGGGTGGGCAGCACACCCCCGAGCTCCCGCAGCCCGGGCACGTCCCGGGGTGGACATGGACGGGGCTGGCCCAGATGGCTCCATGGGCAGAGAGGATTTAGCTCTGAGCCTAATCCAGGGCTTCTCCAGAGCTGCTCTGCTCCCGGGGCTCCCTCCCGAGCCCCCAGCCTGCCCTCCCGGCCAGATGGCCGCCAGCAGGACCCAGAGCTGCCCCTGATGGAGCAGCCCCATTGCCAAAGCGTGGCACAGCTCCTGCTGCCAGGGGCGGCTGCCCGGGCTCTGCAGGGCAGCACAGGGGCTGGCACTGGCACGGCCCCGCCGTGTTTGAATCCTCCTGTCAGGGATAGGGGCAGGAATCCTCCTGTCGGGGCTGAGGGCCTGGCACGGGCGCCCAGAGCAGCGGGGCTGCCCCAGAGCCCGGCAGTGCCAAGGCTGGACGGGGACAAGGGGACAGAGGACAGGGGGACAGTGGGCAATGGGACAGTGGGACAAGGGGACAGGGGGACAATGGGAAAAGGGGACAATGGCACAATGGCACAATGGGACAATGGCACAACGGGACAATGGGACAGTGGGACAAGGGGACAAGGGGACAAGGGGACAAGGGGACAATGGGACAATGGGACAATGGCACAATGGGACAGTGGGACAAGGGGACAATGGGACAATGGGACAATGGGACAATGGGACAATGGGACAATGGGACAATGCACAATGGCACAATGGCACAATGGGACAATGCCTCTGCCCTTCCCAGAGCACCCAGGAGCTCTCCACGTGTATCTGAGTGGGCTGAGGCTCCCCGGCCCTGCCAGAAGCAGAACCAGAACAACTCTGGGCCCTTGGGTTCCTTGGCCGTTCCATTTCCTCTGGAATTAGGGCAGCCCCCCTGCCCTGCCGGGAGGAGCCAGGAGGGAAAGAGTTAAAAGCCGTCTCCAGGCAGGAGAACAAAACCACCCCTGCGCTCATCTCCTCGCTGTGCTCATCTCATTACGTTATTTAACAGGATACCCTCTCATTGATTTTAATTACTCCCGTAATTTGGGAAGTAATTCGCAGCACATCCCTGCAGGGTGCATGAGTCTGAGCCTGAACAAAGTGCTGGAGCCTCCCCGGCTCCAGGAGGGAGGGAGGAGGGTCCCGGCCTGCAGGGACCACCTGGGCACCCTCGGGGTACCATATCATCACTGTGTGGTGGATTTTGGGAGCCCTGGCTGCCGGGTCCTCGTGTCCCTCATCCCCTGGATTAATTAATTGTCCCTTTGACAGCCGTGGGTCCTGCACTGCGGGGGATGCTCATCCCCCCGAGCCCCTGAGCATCCCTCAGCGAACAGCCCGGAGCTGCTCCGGATCTGCTGGGACTGCAAATCAGTGCCCTGGCACCACAAATCAGTGCCCCGGCACCTCTAAAAATGCTTTTAACCGCAGTCCTGTGATTTTCACTTTTTTTTTTTAACACAGTTGCACACGGTTTAGCAAAATTGCACCCCCAGCACGCACTTGTTTGGTTTCTTCGCTGTCTTTTGTAAGTTCCCCTGCTTAATTAGGATGCAAGCAATCCCAGAGGAATGTTTAATTAATATTATAAAGCAACAATGGGATGATTAAGCAAGTCTGGGCAGCTGCTATTTATACACAGGACATGTGGCACTTGTTGGGGGCGAGCGTGTCAAGGAAAAATCATTCCACGGATCTCTCTGTGCAGTTTTATTGCTGTTTTAATTGTCTGGCTCGGGCCTTTTCTCCTCTTTGTGTTCGCTGAGGCAGAGCGAGAGCAGCCGGGATTTAACTGGGTCTGTTGTTCAGCTTAATTACACTGAAAGCTTCGAGCCCGCCTTGCCCTGCCCAGGAGCAGCACCCGTGGGGCAGCAGAGCATCACAGGGGATGGGGATGGGGTGAGAGACCCCTGCAGGAGCAGGATCGGGGGCCGTGGGTCAGCAGAGCATCCCGGGGGATGGGACAGGATGGGAGAGCCCTGCAGGAGCAGCATCGGGGGATGTGGGGCAGCAGAGCATCCCGGGGGATGGGATGGGGTGAGAGACCCCTGCAGGAGCAGCAGCAGCACCCGTGGGGCAGCAGAGCATCCCGGAGGATGGGACGGGCTGGGAGAGCCCTGCAGGAGCAGCAGCATCAGCCAGGCCGGGGATGGGGGGCAGAGACCACCTCCCACCCCTCCGAATCCAGGGAATCAGGGGCTGGGGACCCTCCAGCCCCCTCCCAGCCCTGCCAGGCGCTGAGCCGGGCTGGGATGTGCCCCTCAGACATCTCCCTGTGCTCTCACCCCCAGTGCCTCGTGGCAGGGCTTTGGGGCATTTCCCGTTCGGGAAGGATTTCTCTGCAGCCTCTCAGCAGCCTGTGCACAACCTGAAGTAATTGTATTTGCCTTGGGTTGAACTCTTTTGGCACTCGCTAAAAATAAACACTCGATTTCTTCTCCTTCCCATGGAGCTGCCTCTGCTGGGAGCAGAACCAAACAAACTGGTAAAAAATTAAAGGAGGTGGGAAATCCAGCAGAAGGGGCACGAGATGGCAACAGCAGGGCCCCGGGTGTGTCAGGGCCGTGCAGCCCACAGCAGAGAGTGGCACGGGGGTCTGGGGGAGCCCCGAGCCCTGTCCGAGGGTCCCTCAGCTCGGATCCATCTCCTGGGTGTGCTCAGCACCCCCGAAACCTCGGGGAGAGGGGGTGGCTGCTCTCCTGTCCCCATGGAAATCCCTGTGCATTTCTCACACGAGCTCAGAACAGCTGGCTCCTGCCTGCCACGGAGGTGTGGGGCCAAATTTCGGAGCTTCTGCTGATAGCTGAGCTGCCCAGGCGCAGGGACAGGGCAGGAACCCCCAGGTGTGGAAGGGTTGGCCCAGCACAGGAGCACTGAGGCTGGAAAAGCCCTCGGAGATCAAGTCCAGCCATCCCCCAGCTGCCAAGGCCGCCCGTGCCCCGTGTCCCCAGGTGTCCCTGCTCAGGGTTTTGGGGCTCTCCGGGGCTGCTCCGTTCCTGCGGTGCTGCGGTGGCTGCAGTGGTGCTGCAGCTGCAGCTCTGCCACATCCCTCCGGCCGGGCTCTGGTCACAAGCAGCAGCCTGGGACTCCTGGGAGGTTTTTATTTTCCCATTTCTTTAGGACATTCTGCAGTGAAGTAGATTTTAACCCACTGAGACATTAACACCAAGTGCTTCAGGACATTTCTGTCTGACACGGCTCAAGCTGTCCCAGGGCAGAACTGGAGCCATTGTGCTAAAATCCATTAAAGAACTTCTTTATTTTTTTAATCCAATGAGAAAACGAGCGCCTTGTTGGAGGCGGAGAGGAGAGGAGAGGGGTGGGAAGGCTGCAAACATCCCGAATGAGAGCGATGGCAGCGCAGCCTGCCCAGCCCTGCGCCTCTCCCACACTCCCATCTAGCGGCAGCCGGGCTCGGGAGCGCTCCCGGCTGTCCTCATCCTCATCCTCATCCTCATCCCCATCCTCATCCCCATCCTCATCCTCAAACTCATCCCCATCCTCATCCCCATCCTCATCCCCATCCTCATCCTCAAACTCATCCTCATCCTCATCCTCATCCTCATCCTCATCCTCATCCTCATCCTCATCCTCCTCATCCCCAGCCCCATCCCCAGCCCCACCTGCACCCCAGTCACGCTCGCTCTGCGCCCCACTTTATCCAAGAGACATCCAGTGTCACCACGTCCATTGAAATGACTTTATTGCTAAAATCTTTTCACATTTCCCAAAGATAACCAACCTGCCAATGCCGTGCTTCTGCTCCTCCTGCAAAAGGAGGCCCAGAGGTGCCTTGAAGAGCGGCAGCTGAAGCAGCTGCTTGTCCTGGTGCTCGTCAGGAGGCAGATGTTGTCACGTCATCCAGATGTTGCATCCAGTCCTGTCTGGGCTGCACGCAGACACTGGGCTCTCTGTAATTCAGCAGCTGCACCAGGAACAGTTTTAGAAAAGCCAGTTTGCAGAGCTGCTCCCCTGGTTTGCAGTCAGCTCTGCAGTGGGCGCAGGAACATCTCTCCCATTTCAGGAACATCTCTCCTCTCCCACTCCCATGGAACAGCAGCACCAGCCTGTGCTGAGCTCCCTCACTCCAGAGCCCCATTTCACATTTTGCTCCCCCTCCTCGGGGGAGGAAGGGCAGCCCTGCAGCCCTGGGCTCCTGCAGTGCCAGCAGGGCTGGGGGCTCCACCTCCACACCCAGGACCCGCTCCTTGGAACTTTATCAACAACGGGGTCACAGAAACACAAGGAGCAAACCCAAAATGAGACAGAAAAACCCTTCAGCTGGCCAGGGACCGCCAGCCAAACTGGGCTGGAAGCAGGATCATCCTCCAGGGCAGGCAGAGCTTGGAATGAAACCAAACGTGTGCACAGCACTCACTGAACAGGGGAAATACCTGAAGCAATACAATCTGTAAAGGCCAAGAGAAAACACAGGAGTTGCTGCTGTCCTTGGAGGGGCACATTAAACACAGCACGGGCTGGGGGCACCTCAACAAAGCCCCTGATCCACCAGGATGGGAGAGGAACTCTCAGAACATGGAGCAAACCCAGAGGCTGGAAACGGTAACAAAAACACAGAAACAAAAATGAAAATGTACTAAAATTTAATCATTCATAAAAGCTGTAATTTAATCTGTGACAGTAAAACACAAGAAGCAATATTAGAGTTGGTTTAGTATATTATATATTTTTGCTTTTAAAGCCATAGAAATCAGTTATCCCAGTTTTTTTCCTATAAAAGACCCATTTTCCAAAGCATTATGCACAAACATTTTTAATTAGAATGGCAGAATGAAAATAATGATATTCCATAACTTTTAAATATAAAATGAAGTCAATGACTCAAAAAGTTATTTGTTGCAGTGAGTTCAAAGGGAAATTTTGGGTAATATATATCTATAGTTATAGATATAAAATATAACGGTGGAACATTTTTAGTGCTCGATGGGGAGAAATTATGATAAAATGGTCAATATGAATTTTAATTATAGTAGCAATCTCTAACATCTGAAATGCATCCATGCTCCTTGGGATAATCATATGCTAGAGTCAATTATATTTATTTTCACATCTGTTAATTGCTATTGCAAAGGAGGAGGAATATTGGCTTAAATTTCCAAGAGATATACACAGAGCGACTGCTTTTTCCAGGGACCGTGTGCAAACCATTTTTAAGATCTAAATTCTTCCCGCAGTATATAAAAAACAGGAGAAGCTTCTTCCGATATGTGACTCATTTCCAGAAGGTTTGGAAGTTGGGAATGCTGGCACTTTCCGTGTAGGCAACAGTTCTTCATTCCTGCAATCTGGGGACAGTAAAAGGAAACAGAAATAAAGATGAGGGAGGGACATTTCTTGCTCTGCTGGTGCCATCAAGGCCTGGGAGCCAACAGCCCGTGCCCAGGGCAGCAGAGGAGCTCACGTCTAATCACGTTTAGCTCACGTTTAATCACGTTTAGCTCATGTTTAATCACGTTTAGCTCACGTTTAGCTCACGTTTAGCTCACGTTTCCCAGGACTCAGGGCTGCTCCTGGCTGCAGAAGCAGCTCTGGGCACTGGAGCTCCCAGATGCTGTGTGTTACCAGGGCCAGAGCAGTCAGACCATGGCTCTGCTGCTCCACAGCCCCCTCGGGTGCCCAAGGCAGCTGGCAGAGCTGGCCCAGCACCCCGTGCCCTCCCCTGCCCCAGAAGGGGACTCTGTGTCCCAAACCTGGAGCTGCAGAGCTGCTGGTTCCTCCCAGGAGCAGGGGAGAACAGCTGTGAGCACACAGAGCTCCCTGCCAAGGCACACAGGATTATTTATAGCTGTGTCCAGTCCTGGTGTGCTTTTTGGTTGGGTTTGGGTTTTTATGTTTGATTTGGGTTGGGTTTTTTTATGGTGGGCAGCCTTTTATTTCTGTGCCCCTGAAGCCCATGTCCCACCCAAAGCCATTTGTAATTGTCCCCAAGGTGCCAGCACGGGGCCAGCATGGCAGAGGTAACACCCACATTTATCAGAGGCTGGGAAGGAGGCACAGGCCAGCCCTGGTGGCTCAGAGCTCACTGTCACAGGCACCCAGAGGAGTCAGAAGCTCCTGCTCAGTCACATATTGGAAATGTACGTGAATTTGGTGGGCAGAAATTATGATGTCTGATTCCAGTCCAGAAGGCTGAATGATTTCTTTATTATAACTATGCTATAATACATTAATATACTATTTAAAGGTGATACTAAAACTACAAACCTATTTTTTCTGTCATATCTAACTCACAACTCGTGCCCCTCTCTGAGAGCCCAGCCCCAGGTGGGTTGGATTGGCCACCAGGCACAAACAATCCTCACCACAATCCAACCAAGCAACACCCCAGGGAAACAATTCTCCACACACATTCCACATGGGAAAACAAGGAGCAGGAATAGAAATTGTTTTGTCTTTCTTCCCTCTGTGCTCCTCTGTGAAAAATCCTGAGAGAGAAGAGTGTTCCTGCCACAGCTACACTCCAGGAGGAGCAGAGGAAGGGGCTCTGTCAGGGGCTGCTCTGCTCACCTGGCCCAGGGGGATTCAGGCACCTCTTACCTGGCTCAGAGCTGCTGCGTGATGGGACTCTAAAGCAGCAGACATGATTTCTTCTTAGGCTTCTTCTTTTCCACTGGTGTTTTTCTATTTATCTGTCTGACCAGGTCATAAAAGATCTGCACATGAAAAGCACAAGCTGAAAAATCCAAGTGATACAACACAAGCTGCCAAAACTGAAGCAGGCTGAGGAGCTGACAACTCTTTGTGGCTACAGTTATGTAAATTCAATTAAACTGCTTGAATTTATTAAAAGTTTCTCAAGCAGCTGCTTATGGAAGAAGAAACCCAAAGCTCCCATCAGTGTGCAGAACATAAGGGAGCTGGAAACTCAGTTTATCACCACCAAAGCCTTCAGAAGAGCAGGGCACTGAAATGGCAAGAGTTCCCTTGCTTTGGAAAAGTGGGAGTAAAGTCAGGATTAAGAAAGGGTTTTTAAGACAGGCACAATATCCTCAAGGGTCACCTCAAGTGCCCAGGACTGGGGTGTCTGCCAGGACACCCCCTGTCCCCTGGCTGGCCCTGCCACACCTGCCCTGAGCTCCACATTTCCAGCAGGGACCCCAGGGGCCTCCTCCAGCTGCAGAGCTTTTTCAGTGCTGCTGCTGGGAGTTGTTTTCCCAGCAAGACTCAACCCATTTATAGCAAAATGAGCTTTGCAAAAATGCTTGGAGCTGGGTCACAGCATTGAGGAGAAATATTTCAACCTTCAGAGGGCTCCACCCTTGTCCTTGTTTATTTTTTCCCCTTCCTGGAGTGGCTGACAGCTCACAAATTCTTGTTGATTCCAAAGAAATTCAGAAGACAAAGGAACAGTTCATAACACACTGTAGCAACTGAGATTTAAGATTTTCCTTTCTCATAAATTAGATTACTTAGGTGCTAGAACTGACTGTGAGTACAGCCATCTGCAACAAGGTTTCAGGAATGCCACCATCCCTAAAAAGCCTCAGTGTGCTGCAAAAGCATCCCAGAGGTCACCAGAAGGTCACCTGATTCACTCTGCATTAAAAGCTTCTTATCTGAAAGGTTTGATTCACATTCAGCAAATGCATGTAGGAATTTATCACTCTTTACCCAGATTTTAACAAATTTAGAAACTCCAGAAGCAGCGAGAAAGCAAGAATAAACCCAAAAGAATGCAAATGCTTGCCCAGCCCAGGGGCCAGCAGGACAGACTCCCAGTGCACTGAGCTGCTTCATTCACAGTTTCTCTCTTTGATTTCCTCAGCTTTTGTGCTTTTCACAAGTAGGAAATATCAGCTGTCAGGAAACCAGAACATGGAGACCACAAGGGAAGCAGAACCTCATTCTCCAGATAAGCACATTCCTCCCTGTGCTGTGACCTCCCTGGAGGCTGCAGCCCCCAGGAAAAGGGAGAGCAGGGTCCCCAGGAGAGAACAGGGGGACACCAGGCTGTGCCCCTGTGCCCGAGGAGGGTCAGTGTGCACCCCACAGTGTGGAAATGCACGGCCACACTCCACTCCACACCTGCAGAGGCCTGAGCTGCTCCTGCTCCATGCCCAGCCCGCTGTCCCTGCAGCTCAGACCCCAAATCCTGCAGCCAGGCTGATGGCAGCCCCAGGAGCTCCCTGCCTTTCGCTGCCCATGCAGCACATCCTGCTGCTGCCAGAGCAGCCTGGCCAGCCAGGATCCTGCCCTCTGCTTATCACACACCCAAACGGTCCCACTTATCTGCTGGCACCAGCCCAGCCCTGCTGCTCGGGTCACCTGAGCTTTTGTGCCTGGAAAGGCCTCTGGCAGGGGCAGATAACTCCCAGCACAGAACAAAAACCTGGTGCCTGCCTGGAGCAGAGCTCCCAGCCCAAGCACAGCCCCAGGCAGCAGGAGGAGCCTCCCCAGAGCAAAGGGGGCTCACTTAAACTCGGGGCACTGCTCAGACCTGGGTTTGGGGTTTGGGGATGGTTTTACAAGCTGGGGGCTGTGATGAGGCATCTGCAGCCAGAAATGCAAATGCTTCCAAACCAGCAGAAACAGCAGGAGACAAGGAGCACAAGGGGCATCACCCACATCTGGCAGGGCAGCAGTTACTGTGACAGACATTCTCTGCAGATAAGGTTTGTCTAAGCTAAGATCCAGCTCAGGACCCTCTGCTGTCCATGGCCCCAGGGAGGGGCTGCAGAAACAGCACCAGGGAAGGCACCCTGCCCTGCAGAGAGAGGGGAGCACACCTGGAGCAGACACGGAGTGCCTGCACACACTGCAGGCAGCTCCCCCAGGCTGGGCTCCAGGGCCACCTGCACCCCAGCTCACACACAGGCACTGCTGTGGTGGCACCTTCACGCTGGGAACACAGAGCAGGAGGCACTGACCTCGTTTACGTTGATTTTCGACTTTGCAGACGATTCTAGAAAGGCACAGTTACACCACTGGCGTGCTAAGTTCTGCCCCTGCTCCTTGCCCACAACTCGCTCTTCCTCCAGGTCGCATTTATTGCCAACCAGAATCATGGGAACCTGCAGAGGAGCAAGCAGAGCACAGATCCATCAGCAAGCTCATCTTCAGACAGCTCTGGCTCTCAGACTCAGGAGGGGGAAATGCAGCGTGAAAAATGCAATGTGGGAAATGCAGCCTGGGAAATGCAGCACAGAAAATGCAGCCTGGGAAATGCAGCATGGGAAATGCAGCGTGGGAATTGCAGTGTGAAAAATGCAACACAGGAAATGCACTGTGGGAAATGCAGTGTGAAAAATGCAATGTGGGAAATGCAGTGTGAACTATGAAACCCAATAAAATCAGGAGACAATGATGAAGTGGCTCTGCCCCTCTCCAGCAGGAAATCACTGCCCGCTTCATTTGGTAATTTACAATGCACTGTGTGTTTTTAATCTACTTCAGTGTTAATATTTGTGGTCTCCTCCTGACACAACTACACTCAAGATTAATTTTTCTCTTTAAAACTCCCAGCCATACCTATTACAGAATGATCATATTTTTATTTTTGAGACATAAATTTTCCTTATTACATCAGGAACTTGAAGTCACAGTACAGATGAAGCAAATGCAAAAAAAGCTCATTTGAAATCAGATCTACAGGATATTTACAACTCAATCAGCTTAGATAGAGCTGTAAATATCCTGCTCTTTACAGTTTTCTAGCCAGTTAAGAGAAGATTTCTCATACTGAAACATGAAAATGTGTTACGAACATGTTCAGCAAAAACCTAAAGTGTATGAAGATGTGAAATAATAGGGCAAGAAGTGATACTGAGATGAGTAAGCAGTACAGGTTTGAAAGACATGAAACTGTGTAAGATTATTTCAGGAGGTATTAATGGTTTATCCAAAAATGGAATTTGGTGAGCAACTACTTTTGGTCATTTACTGTTAGGTGTAGAAGATAAGAATTTAAACTCTTCCAGATATAGATAATGTCATGATTTATGTACTGGGACTTTAGACACATTCTGGTATGAAAGACAGAAAGGAGCACATTTCCCAACCCAGCAAAATGCAGCTTAAACGTTCAAAAGGTTCTCAAGCTCAATTCAACAGGTAACACACAAAGCAAATGAGTGCATTTTAACATTCAGTCAGCTCCTGAGCCAAGGACAGCAGCAGGGTCTGCTGAGGGATGAACCTGCCCAGCTTAGGGCAGAATTCCCCTGCGAGCTCCAGCACAGGGTCCTGCCAGCAGGGATTTATGGCACCCTGTTCTTTTGAGTTTTAAAGTTCTTCTGAAGTTCCTACGCCTTCTGATATTTACATATTTCAACTGAGCTTTCCCACACACTGTTCATGTAAATAATGATTGTTTTACATTCTTCTCTGTGGGAGGAGAGAACTGAGGGACTGTTGGTTTGACCAGTGTGGTTGGAGAGGTGGGAATTCCACCCTCCAATCCACTGCCACTTCTGCTACTGTATATATGGTGGAGTCAGAAATTAAGTTTGCCTTTTTGGGTTATTTTCTTCCCTTTTACACCCAGCCTGCTTGTGTGAGTTATTTCGTGTTGCAGTGTGACAGATTCACCCCGCAGCAATCCCTGCCCCGGGGAAAAGCAGTCCTGCAGAAACAGAAGCTCAGCTTGTTCAAGCAAGGAGAGCCCCGGGCCAGAGAAGCAGCCCAGACCACGACCCAGGGGCACAGCCACCCTCACCCATCTTCTGCCACACACCAAACTCCCCACAGCTCTCTGTCCTTCCTTTCCAAAGGGCTCTGAACAACCAAAAGCCCAACCCAGGACTCTGCCAGGCCCTCAGAGGTTCTGTTCCACCACTTTGTGAGCTCCGTGGGTGACAGGTTCTGCTGAGTGCTCAAAGCTGCTCCAGGGCTGCAGAGAACTCCCAGCTGAGCCCTGCAAATACCACAGCTTTGGGCTCCCACTGCCCCTTCACAGCTCTGCAGGAACCCTGCCAGACCCAGGGCCAGGCAGCTGCAGAGCTGCGGAGAACATCCTTGCTGATATTCCTCCCTAACTCTGAGGGAAATAAAGCACAGAGAAAGAGGAAAATGCAAAGCCTGGAAAGGAGTTTAAAGGAGGAAAAGTTAAGTAATGTTGCTTCCAATCAAATCCCAGCATTTCAAAAGACTGTGGCTACCACGACATGGGAAAATCTGGTTTTGTGATGCCCCTTAGCAGGTGCTGTGCCTCAAACAACACCACTGAAAACTACAGGGCTCTGAAAACTTACTCAACACTACCCAAGGATATTTGAAAGAAGCTTTGCATGTAAACATACAGGCCATAGTGGATTTGGGAGCAAAGCTTCTTCACCATTGGCAGAAGTAAACCCAAACGTATTCTACTCACATCTTCAGTGTCCTTGACCCGTAGGATCTGTTCCCGCAGGTCCTGCAGGTCGTTAAACGTGGACTGTGCTGTTATAGAATATACTAGTGCAAACCCCTGCCCGTTCTTCATGTACAGATCCCTCATGGCTGTGAATTGCTCCTGCAAGCAAACGGTTTTACAGCAATTAGCCAGAGAATGCAGCTAATGAACAGTTCCAAAGGAATACTTTTATTGTACTGGAGATGAGAATGCAGTGCCATGCAGCAAGGATTTACATATTTACCCCTCACAGAAACCCACTGAAGCATGGAAATTGAATAAAGGCATTAACACTCTCTTTCCCTTTGGTGTTTTTACCCCTTAATAAAAGGGCTTCTTGAGAAAATGGGGAAAAGATGAAGAGCAGCAATAAACCATCTCTGCAGAGAGACCGAAATGCCAGAGCAGGCTGGACAGTGCCAGAGCAGGCTGGACAATGCCAGAGCAGGCTGGACAGTGCCAGAGCAGGCTGGACAATGCCAGCTCGGAGCTGCCTCTGTCCCAGCAGGGCCAGGACTTTTTCCAGACCCACACAGGAACAATTCCTGCCCCTGCTGGTGGGAATTTCCAGGGCAGCTTGCAGGGAGCAGCAGGTGCCTGGGACGTGCTGCCAGCCCCTTGGGGTTTGTCTGGGGGCCGTGCCAGCTGCAGGTGACACTGGGGGGACAGCAGGAGCCTCCCCAGCAGCAGGGCAGTGCCAGGGAGGTGCCAGGGCCAGGTCTGCTGAGGACAGAGGTGCCACACGGCCAGGTGCCACACCTGGCACTGCCTGGCACTGCCCCTGCACGCTGGCCACTTGCAAAGCTCCTGTTTAACACCCTCCCAGAGCACACTGCTGACATGGGGGTGGCACCAGCCTCTGTGTCCCAGCACTGGGGCACCAGCTGGGCACAGAGCTCACCAGGCCACTGCACTCACCTCACCGGGTCTGCTTATTGAACAAAATCCTTCATTTAAACAACTGCAGCTGATTGATTGCCTCTGCTTGGGCAGATCACCACTCTGAAGGAGGAACTGCACAGCAATTAGATAAAGAAATGCCACTTACTGTCCCTGCTGTGTCGAGGATCTCCAGCATACACTGCTGACAGTCTACTTCCACTTGCTGGGGAGAAAGGGGAACAAAGAGCTGAGTGAATTGTCTGCAAAGGGCCAGGCAAGGGGAATGTCAGCCCAGCCCGCAGCTCTGCACAAAGGGCTCTCGGCAGAGCAGCACCTGCCCTTCCCAGGGCTGAGCAGCTCTGCTGGCAGAGGATTAATTCTGCCCCAAGCCAGCATTTGGGTCAGCTCACATGCTCCACGGCCCCCTTCATTAGCAAGGCTTAAATGAGCAGCTCACTGTAAACATCTCAACTTAAGTGAGATTGTAAACATCTCAGCTTAATCCACTCTTACAAATCAAAGCACCTTCAAACTTTAATTTTTCTTTGCTGCCCAGAGAGAAGGGAATAAGGAAGAGAAGAAAATGCAAAATATTTCAGGATCCTCACAGTGAGACTTTGCAAATCTTCCACTCACTGAGAAATGTCTTGGATCCAACGAGGGTAATTCCAGGAAAGTCAAGTAAATGTAACAACAGACCTCATACCACAATTTAATTTAATTACCACAGGCACAAATGTCACAAGTTTTTAGTGCATGTTTTGGTGCCTTTCATTTGGTGACATTTCTGCTAATCCGTGGAACAAAGGCTCACTTGCCATCAGGCAGGAAGAAAGCAGCTCTGTGCTGGGATTACGTAAGAGCTCACACCCTGCACGGCCTCAGCAGCTCCAGCCCTGCACCCACAGCACCCCAAGGATTCTGTGTTCTCTGTCAGACAGGAAAGAGATAAAAACCATGGTGCTTTACCTTTCTGTATGAATCTTCTATTGTTGGGTCATATTTTTCAACAAAAATTCCCTGAACGAACTGTACAGTCTGGGGAGGAAGGGAAGAACAGAAATCCCAAGTGAGCTGAACACAACCAGAAACATTCACCAAGAAGCACTTCAGCAAAAAGTAACAACAGTAAAGCTGCTGCTAAAGTCAATAGTGGGGACCAGAGAAAACGACATAAAATTTCAATTTTGGAAATAAAATTTGTCAGTTTTCTGTTAAAATCACGTTATTCAAGCATGCTTTCAAAACTTTTTTGCACAATAACTGTTTGCTGGCCTGTCTCAGAAAAGAGGATACCCTCAAAATGCCTTTACTCCACTGCCTGTGCCTTCAGAAGGATAAAAATCACCAAATACGGAGGCCTTGAGATTTGAGCAGCAGCCCAGGCAGCCTGTGCACGGTGGAAAATGCACATTTCAGTGGAACTCAGCGCAGAGCTGCCTGGGACAGTGCAGAGCAGCGGTGCAGAGCAGCAGTGCAGAGCAGCAGTGCAGCCTGGAGGGGCTGCAGGCACTCCTGGGCACAGGCACTGAGGAGGAGCCCTCACCCCATGCACAGGGGGAGTTTCCTTCCCTGCACTCACAGCAAACCTGCTCCAGCCCCGACTCCCAGCTGGCACATCCCTACAGCCCAGTGAGTGCCCTGCCTTCTGCCAGGACCCTTTTCCTCCTTTTTGCTCCTCACCCACGATGATCTGCAGGGAGGCAGCGCAGGAGGCTCTGAAGAGTTGCTGATATTTGTAAAACAAGGTGGGGCTCATTTGTGAGACTGAGAGCTGAGGTCCCAGCACTTAATTTTGTGTCTTGGAAATCAACAAACACACCATGTATGTATAAAACCTTTCACAGGTTTTATACACAAATTCTGCAAATTTGTGAGGAAAGTCTGAGAAGCCACAACCACCTCATTTCAAAATCGTTCTGTATCACTAAATAAGTGCATCCTACACTCTAATGAATGAAATCTCTACTTCTCCAGTGTTTTCTGGTCACTCTGAGCAGCTGTCCCAGCGTGAGGAGGAACAGGTCTCAGCACAACCCTGGCAGTCAGAGCCCTGGAGGTGGGGTCAGGCTGTGCCTTAGGATGGCTCCTGTGCCTTTCAGCACGGTCAGGCGGGCACAGCTGCTCCCAAGGAGGCCAGAGAAGGCAGCTCAGTGCCACAGGCTCGCAGAGCACTGGCACAGCTGTGCCCTCTGCGTGGGGGCTCTGAAGCAGCCCCGAGCGTGACAATCTGACCTGCAACACTCCTGATTTCTGGTGGACTTCATCTGTTATAGGTGAAAAGAAAGCCCAAGGGAGAAGCTACAAATCTGGGGGTGCTGTTGGGTTCTGTGCAGACCCAAGACTTGTACAAGTTTCCCTCTGTTTGGGCAGTGCAGCCCAGCTTTAGTTTCCACCACCGGGCACCCTTGTAAATTGTGTCACCCACTGCCACTCCAGAGAGTTTTAGCCTCAGAAATGGGATTAAACTGCTGTACAGAAAACAAAAGTTGCTAAACAATTGTGGCTTTATAACTGTGAAGGTTTTCTGCTGCTCCATCACGGTTACCAGAAGCACCATCAGCACTGTGTTGGCACAGAAGAGTTAAAACAAGGAGGATCTGCAGTGAAACAACCCCATATTGTCATCTGCACCCGAGTGCAAACAGAGCTGGAAACGAACACCAGGCTCTTTGTTGCACAGGTCAGTTTGTACAGTTGGAAGAATGAAATTTAAAGTGACCCCCATAGTATTTTAAACCCCACCTTGTAACCTCTCCTTGCTAATGCCTGTAAATAAGTACACAGACTCTGTGAAAGCTAAATATTATCCACTCACAGCTGCTAATTGGCAATTACTGTGTGCTCCTAGAAACATTATTGCTGCATATGAATTACCAAATATGCTGACTTAGCACCCAGCCTGTCAAAAGGAATTTAACTTTCTTTTACCAGACTATTGGAGTATTCACATTTCAGCTGTTAGAAAGGTCGGGGATGGTGCTGACTCAAGACTTCACATCACAGAGAAGGAAATTCAAGTATGTCAGATGCTGAGTAATTTTTATTTACAGCATACTACTAAGTGCCCCATTTCACCTAGTGGGTCTTGCAGTGTTACATAAGAAAATTAGGATAATCAGGGAAGGGCTGGTGGAAAAAGTAATACAGAGTGCTTACACTGCTGTGGAAGAACAAAGCTTGTAAAACAATTACACCTTGTAAACACCTTGTAGTGATTAGGATGGAATTGCTGAAAGTGCATCAAATTTGATATACAAGTGAATAATCTCTCCTGCTGTTCCCTGGGATTCTGCAGGTGATTTACCAGGATTATTACCTGGCTGTACCAGCAGAATAAACAATGAGGCAGGACATGAAAGGCTGCTCAGGCATTATCATTGCCTGTGACAAGGAACACTGCAGTTCCTTGTTGTAGATAACTCACACTTGACCAGTTCTCTGCCTCTCTGCTGGGGAGAGCTGCTTGACTGGTGAGTGATAAATGGGTGACACAAGTCTCTCTCAGTGCTTTGCTATCAACTCTGCTGTGTAAACCTCTCCTTAGGAACCAGACAAGCACTTCAGGAGTGCAGAGTGCCATCAGCCTGCTCCTCCCTCTGCAGGGGCTGCAGATGATGCTCAGGGCCGCTGCTCTGGGCCCAGCTGCTCACCCAGGATGGAAACCCACAGCCCCTGAGGTGTGCAGGGCTGAACCCCAGCTCTGTGACTGATTCCAGCCAGAGCTCTGCTGTGCCACTCACAGATATTCAGCCGTGTGTAACACGGCACTCCTGCGGGAAGCGGACGTGACACGCTAATTACCAGCAATTAATCACCTCTGCTAAACCATGGCACGCCTCCTCAGCGTGTCCCAGCGGCTGGTGGGGTCCTGGCACACATGAGAGGTCCCACAAGCTCCCCAAAGCAGCAGTGTGCAGCCAGCCAGGCAGCTGCAGGGCCGGGCACGGGCTGCGGGCTGCTCCCAGACTCACCAGAGCAGACTTGCCCACGCCTCCTGAACCGAGCACCACCAGCTTGTACTCACGCATGGTGCGGGGTGTTCAGAGAGCGACGACCTGCGGGGCACAGAAAGGGCAGCAGGTAAGCACAGAGCTGGGACTGTCCTGGGGACAGCAGCACCCTGCACCCACCCTCCTGAGAGTCAGAACCAGCAGCTCTGGGCTCCTTCTCCACCTGAGCACTCAGTGGACAGGGAACTGGAGGCTGAGAGGGCCACTCCAGGAGCCCAGGGTAGAGGAAATGGCCAAAGCTGGCTCCTGGCAGTGCCTGGAGGAAGAGGATGGACACAGCAGGGGACAAACACGGCGGCTGTGCCGGGCACCATGAGCTGCCACTGCCCGTCCTCTGCTTCCTCAGCATTTCACGGCACAGACCAGAGCACGGGACAAGAAAATTAGATCAGAAAGAAGCAAGTCAAGAGGTTTCCTTCTCCCCTCCACCCCCAGCAGGGAGGGATTTAGGTCAGTGTTTTCTCTCTGGAAAAGGTCAGGCCCGGCGCGCGGCTGCCAAGGCAGAGCGCTCTGCTCGCCCGGCACAGACTCTGCCTTTTTATGGAAATCTTGCAATTCCCTCAAGTCGCTACGCAGCAGCAGCAAACTTCTCCTTCTCCCCGAGATTCCCTGACAAATAAGGCAAATGACAGAGGCGGTGATAAACACTGGCAGTGTGTTTACAGAGAGCAGGCCGGGCTGTCCCGCTGCAGCAAACAATGAGCTCAGCACCGATCCCTTCCGCAGGGACGCGCTTCCTTCCCAAGTAAGGCTGCACACAGGCAGGGCTGGAGCCCGGGCAGCCTCTGCCTCCCAGGCATTTCAGACCAACCTGCCATAGGATTTCTGGGCTCCTCAGCCTTTCAGACTGACCTGACACAGGATTTCTGGGCTCCCAGGCCTTTCAGACTGACCTGCCACAGGATTTCTGGGCTCCCCGGCCCTTCAGACTGACCTGCCACAGGATTTCTGGGCTCCCAGGCCTTTCAGACTGACCTGCCACAGGATTTCTGGGCTCCTGGGCATTTCAGACCGACCTGCCACAGGATTTCTGGGCTCCCAGGCCTTTCAGACTGACCTGCCACAGGATTTCTGGGCTCCCAGGCCTTTCAGACTGACCTGCCACAGGATTTCTGGGCTCCCCAGCCACAGCCTTTGAAAACAAAAACGTCTTCCGAGGAGTTTGATAGAGAAATGCATCAGGAGCCTGTGAAGAACAGGGGCTGTATGTTCAGCTATGCAATGTGGACAATTCCCTGACAATCTGTGCCTCAAGTTGATGTCATCATTAAATGGGGGCAGATTCTCTTCTGTCATTTGGGCTCCCAAGGGAAGGTGTCAAACAGAGTCCAGAGGAACCCCACATGCTCCTGCTCACCCACCACTGGTCTGAGCTGAACTGGGACCAACAGGGAGCTGGGGACCCTCCCCAAACATCCCCACAGCCCGTGCCGGGGCTGAACATCACCCAAGCACGGGTTAAACAAAACTCCAAAATCCCATGTGCCGCTGCAGAGAGACACAAATCTCTGGGCTCAGTTTAGCACGACTTTACACTAACTTTTAAGCCAGAATAACAGAAATAAAGGACTTGCCTGTGCTGGGGCTCTGCAGTCACACAGCCCAGCTGCCCTTCCCTCGCCCCAGCCTTGGAGAGGGAGCAAGGCTCAAGCAACCAGTGCAGCCCATCAGTTTAAGCACCTGGAGGAGGCTTTTCTTCAACTCCTGAAGCCCACGTGAGCTGCAGCTGCCTAGCTGCAAGTTGTGAAATCAAGTCAGACTGAAAGGGGTTTTCCAGAAACTGTCTAAAAGCAGAGCAGGCGATGTCTGTGCACTCTAGGACATTGACTACAGTGCTGGCTCAGTTCTGGGAACTGGAAGCTCTTCTGCTCGATCATTTCCCTGAGAAGTAACATTCACTTCCTTTCTTTCAAAAATCATGATTTTGAATGAGAAAGAGAGGGGAATTCCACTGAATTATTTTCCCTTTGATAACCCCTAAAAATTAAAAGCTGATGTATCTTTTATAAGGTATAAATGCAATTTATTGATCCAGTTTGTCTTCATTTCCCTACAGTCTCACAGTCAGTTCCACCAAAGAAAACCCAGAAAGCAATCAAGCTAAGGGTTAAATTTAGCTGTGAACTATTTCACTTCTTATTTATAGTAGAAAATAGTTGTGGGAAAGTTTAAGCTGGGAGCAGCACAACACTAACTTCTCATTTCTTCTCTGCAGTATTTGCTGATTTTTTTTCAGGTGCAACAGGAAACCAAGATCCTGAAAGGCACGAGCCTTATTACTGTAAACCCCACATGCCTTAATTATCTTGTAGCTCTTTCACAAGTATGTTAATGTTATCTGTTTATACAACATGAATAGAGTGCTCAAGAAATTACTATGCTGCATCCCAGCCAACTTTTCATTTGGCAACTGCTGAAGCCCACCTAAATACAGTCGGACACAGCAGCATTCATTTCCATCCAGAGCTCTCTGGAGCAGAGTCACATGCTGCGAAGCAACGGCTCCACTTCCAAATGGAATTAAACTATGGGTGCTAAGTGTTCTTTTAGAGTCAGGAGAAGAGTATGATCACTGAAGAGTGTAAAAAAAATTAACAGTAAATGTTGTGAAACGGGTCTCATTACTTCTGAATGCTGCAGTGCGAGAACAAAGCACAGCTGAGTGTGTGTCCTTGCTCCCTCTCGCCAGGCACGGCCCCTGAGCTCCAGCAGGACAAGCAGGGGCACAGAGCACAGTCCCACCCCAGCACTGCCTGAGCTGCAGCTCCCTCTGCCACCCCAGCACTCTCCAATCCACCCCCAGGGTAATAAATCACAGGGTTTGGCATCTACAGCCACAAAAAAACTGCTGCTACACCAAACACCTGAGCCACCAGAATCCACCTGTGCTCTGTATTCTTTACCAGGAGCATCTCTCCTCTGCTGCTGCTGTCACCAGCACTGCCCAGGAAGAGCCAGAAATGGACATCCACCCATCCACAGCAGCAGCCCCCAGCTGCTCAGCTCCTTCCTGACAGAAGAGGGAAGGGCTCTGCCCTGGGAGCAGGTAGAGAGGTCTGCAGGATATTTATATCGCTAAAAAAGCTACAGGATATCTGTGTCACTAAACAAGCTGCAGGATATTTGTGTCAATAAAAAAAGTGGCACAATATTTGTGTCAATAAAAAAGCTGCAGGATATTTGTGTCAATAAAAAAGCTGCAGGATATTTGTGTCAACAAAAAAGGTGCAGGCAGAAGCAGCACGGCTGGATGCAAACACAGCTGAAGCTCCAAGCTGGGACGTGGCTCCCACCCAGCTGTACCTGTGCCCAGCCCTCTGCACTCTCCAGCCTGCAGAGCCATCCTCCCCTGCTGCAGCCCAGGAAGCAGCACACCTCGAGCAGCACACCTCGAGCAGCACAACTGGAGGGTATTTCCCAAGCAGCGGAAGGAGCGGGGCAGAGGCTGGGGAGGCGCTGGGGCCCTTCAGGACAGAAACCTGATGCAAAAGCAAGCTGCTTCTGTTTCTCGAGTTTCAGCAGCTCATCAAGAAGTTTATAACTTGGGTGGTGGGGAGAGAGAAGCATGAACCAAAATAAGCAAACACAGCACAGAGAGTGAGTGTAGGAACTTCACTTATCGATTACCCACTCCAACGTTCACAGAAATTCTATTTAAAGTATGATGAGAACACTAAAAAACTCTTACCTTGGCATAAAAGATCTCTCATCAGTGTTAGCAGCTCTACTGAAGGTTCTTCCAGGCTCCCCACAGGAACTGAAAAAAAGGAGAATTTAAAAAAGAGTTAATATTTTTTCAAGTGTCAGCATTTGCAAAGCATCTCTGTAGTGCTAAAGCCAAACCACCCTGCTCCTGTGGACTTCGCCCTAGAATACGCCAAGGAAGACTTCACTTACAACAGACAAACTGAAAATAACCATGTTTGAGGTTGCATCAAGTTCTGAACACCTACAAAGCGCAATTGTTTTAGGGAATCCAGCAGGTTCGTGGCTGGGGTTGGAAAGGTCCTCCCAGCCCAAACCACTCTGGGATTCTGTGACAGTCCTGGGGATCAGAACAACTCCCGCAGCACCATGCCCTGCCCCAGGACCCGCTGGCTGCTTGTCCAAGAGCTTGAGCAGCTCTAACATTTCCAGCAGCCCAACTCAGTAGCACTGAGCAGCAGCAGTGCTGATCTCCAGACAGTAACCACAGCACTGCTACACCTGCTGCTCTGCCAGGCAAAGGGCCTGTCTCTTACAGGCTCAGCACTTCATCCTTTCTTTTCAAGGGATCAAAAAAAAGAATCAGCTGTGCCTCTGGAATCATAGGAAGTTTAAATGAAAACCTACTGTACTGGCTTTTTGAAAATATTTCTTTTTAGTAGCTCTAGAGTCACCTTGGAGTCACAGAAATCAAAATTGTTTCCAAACAGATAATGGAAGCTCTCATAATCCTTGTCAAATATTCTTCCAAGTGTCAGAGAAAGTGAATCTAGAGGGCAGGGTTAGATGGGATATTGGGAAGAAATCTTCCCTGGCAGGGTGGGCAGGCCTGGCACAGGTGCCCAGAGCCTGTGGCTGCCCCTGGATCCCTGCAGTGCCCAAGGCCAGGTTGGACAGGGCTGGGAGCACCTGGGACAGTGGAAAGTGTCCCTGCCATGGCAGAGGGGCACTGGAGGGGCTCTGAGGTCCCTTCCCACCCAAACCATTCTGGGATTTTCCGTGAAGGTGCTGCCAGTGGCAGCTCCAGCGCTGCATGCAGAGCATGGCTCAGCAGCACCAGCTGCCTCTGCACCCAAAAGGCACAGCCCGAGTTCAGAGGAGGGCGAGAGAGAAGGAACAGAAAGAAGTGAGGCACAGAAACCACAGCAGCAGTTCCTAGAGACAATGTGAGATGGCCTCTCGAGGGGCAGCTTCGCTCAGCTCTGCTCTCTGCTCTTCCCCAGGAGGATGCTCGGGGACAGAGGGAGATGTCCCTGGCCGAGAGGACAGGAGAAAGGGCCACTCACCTGGCTTTAAGGAAGGAAAAAAGAGAATAACTCCTTGCCTGCTCATCGCTCGCACCTCCCTTTCCCTGATTTTCACCAGCAGAAACCGGAATATTGAACGTTCCCAAGGGAAAAGTGGCGTCAGCACTGTGCACGTCTGGGAGAGAAGCACAGATGTCCCTGAACTCCAGCACCTCCACTCAAGGCTGGCTGTGCCACCCCTGTGGCCGTGCCACCCCTGTGGCCGTGCCCTTCCCACTCCAAATCAGAGGCAGATTCTCGGGAGGTTGCAGCCACGTGTCCTGGTTATTTTTATCCTGGCAGTTAAATACTGAATCGTGGCTACTATAAACAAACCTGTTGAATTTTCAACTGGTAAATGTTCTCCATGCCAGTTTTTTTTCAGTTACTATAAACTAGGCCTTGGAAAGGGCTGGATTTTCTTTTTTTAAAAGTGTCAACTAAACATTGCTTAACACTCTACCAAAATCCCTCCATTACTCAGAGCCATGCTGGCAAAACAAACCCAAACCCAGCACTTCTGCAAGGGGAAGATTTACAGCAATCAAAGCCACACTCAAACTGACAGATTCCCTCCACAGTAAAAAAAAAAAGAGTCCAAACAAACAGAGAGGATGATGCAGCAGCAAAGGCTGGGAACACCAGGCCAAGGATCTCCCCTTGGCTTAGACCGGCCCAGCCGCCACTCCCAGCTCTGCCCAGGGACAGCTCCACTCAGCACCTGCTCCCTAATTTGTTCTACACCGTGTTGGGAGGTATTAAATTACTCAATGAAGTCTAAAGCACATGAAATACCTCCCTAGTGCTCACCAAAGCTGTCATCAGTTACGCAATGGTTCTGTGATGGGAACAGGGATGTGCACCCCAAAGGAAAGGGGGTTTGGAAATCCCACAGCTCATCAGCAGATACAAACAGCATGATAAACACAGCCACAAATTACCCTGTTAGTTAGCAAGGAGTATTTCATTAATTAAAATCACTGCCATGGACTCGCTTGTTCACAAAACGAGCCCCTTCTCCAAGGCAGTCAAACTCCCTGGCTTTAGGGCACAGGGAAAACCTCCTCCACCTTTCCTGAGGCCACCAACACCAGGAAAATGGGAGGGAAGAGAAAAACAAAACACTGAAAGACCAGACTAAGCAGAAAGCAGGACTTCAGTGTGACTTCCAAAGTACAGCTTGACAAACTTCCGTTCACAGACTCTGCATTTGTTTTCTTACTCATTATCACTGCGGTCTCTGACACCAGAGTAAGTGTGTTTTAGATATTAACATTACATAAGAGGTAACATCTTATAATTTGTGGCAGGAATCTCAGCCTCAGTTTTGTAATTTTAACACCAAAATCATTATCACTTCCACTGACTGCTTTCAGCATCAAATCAAATACCAGGCAAGGCCACACATGTGCAATTAGCTATGCACAAGCCTGCTGTAGGATGAGCCATGACCCCGCTGTGGTGCATTCCTGATGCTGGAACACACAGGCTGTCCCTCGTCCAAATCATCAGTAATCCAAGTGTAAATATATTTTCCTTTTGTTTTTCAGGTGACAAATAACCCCAAAAAGACACAGCAAGAAGCACACACCGAAAACAAAGCTGGTGACAAGCCAAATAAGCAAACAGGTATGTGAGAACACAGGAGAACACTGCCCAGAGGGGTTACCTGAAGAGCTCCATCAGGAAAGGCAAGAAAGCAGCCTTCAAGCCTTGCATCCATTCCCAAAAACTCCCAATCACCACTTTCTGCATCACTCCACATGCTCTGAGGTGCGCTGGGAGGTTCCTGAGCTGGGGTCATAAAGGCCTGGGCAAAGAGTAAAGTCCTGCAGCAACAGAGCCCTTCCAGCCCAGACTCCAGTGCTGGGCTGGAGCTTCCAGCAAATTAACTGCAGCCCACACAAACACGGCACAGAAACAACCTCCTTGGAAAACAGCAATAATTCTGTCATTGCAAGCAGTCATTTTGTGCACAACACTCTGGGACTGATCCTCCTCAGCCTGTAATCTTTCGTGCAATCAGCTTCACGCTGAACCTGCAATTTCAAATAACATAATGTTAACTTCTATGGAAGTGACTGCCTAATTATTCCTTGGAAATTGCTTTGCTATAGAAGCTCTCCAGGCAAGGAACAAGGGCTCTGGGCAGCCAAAGCCTGCCATGCTGAAACGGCTAATTTATTTTTTGTCCTATTGGTCTGCACTTGCAGAAAGTTGCTAGGGACATGTGCCAGCCAGACAAAGGCAGGGGAAAGGAAGCCAGCAGCACAACTCAAAGACCGACACACACTGCATCCCCAAATTAGAACAAAGCCCTACGTCAGGGCTGGAGCTGGCAGCCTCCCCTCGGCCGGACTGCGGCACTCTGCAAGTGAATGCCAAGGAGAGGGCTGGAGCAGGGCACAGCCAGCCCTGCTAGCACAGCGAGGGGAAACAGCCTGTGCCCAGGTACCAACACCTGAACTGAGAGAAACAGCCTGTGCCCAGGTACCAATACCTGGAACTGAGGGAAAACACCCTGTGCAAAAACACCCTGTGCCCAGGTACCAACACCTGAACTGAGGGAAACAGCCTGTGCCCAGGTACCGACACCTGAACCGAGAGAAACAGCCTGTGCAAAAACACCCTGTGCCCAGGTACCAACACCTCGTGCCCAGGTACCAACACCTGAACTGAGGGAAACAGCCTGTGCAAAAACACCCCGTGCCCAGGTACCAACACCTGAACCGAGGGAAACAGCCTGTGCAAAAACAGCCTGTGCCCAGGTACCAACACCTGAACCGAGGGAAACAGCCTGTGCCCAGGTACCAACACCTGAACTGAGGGCACAGCACCCTGTGTGCTCAGGTACCAACAGCTGGAACAGTCTGACAGCAGGGATTGTGAGGTCACAGGTCCTCCCAAGCAATATTTGCCATTCCTCCCATGTAGCCGCACTGGAGTGCTTCAGAAGAGGGCTTTACGCCATTCAGAGGAGTTCTCCACAGCTTTTTTTGGAAGAAAAAAATTTTAAAAAAAACTTCCTTTCGCCCTTCCTCATCAGCCAAACACGTAAACATTAAAGGGCATCGCCATTAGACACAGCAGCCCTTCAGGGGACTTCCTCCATTTGCTGCCTATCACATCCACAGCTTGCCACTGATTTTTAAGCCCTATAAAGGTTCTCATTCCTCTCCATTTCTTTTAGAGGAAAAAATATCCTGACCTTTTATAAAACAGATTAAATTCCACACAGACCCGAGGAGGCTCAGTCATAGCAAAAGTCCAAGTCCATTCTACTTGGTAGGAATAATTTGTTGTGCTGATAGTAGCTTGGCAACATTCGCCACTATTCTTCCTGGTTTACATAATTAAGAGTAAATAAGTGACATGAGGTAGACAGATTGCCACTGAAATTTCAGCTTGCACTTTCATTATTTCATTTCTGCAGTAGTAGTGATGAGACATTGGTCATAAAGCCCAGTTTGAGCTTACTTGGTCTCCAGCATAAAAAATACTAATGGAGAGATGAAGCTTCCAGGCCACTAAGGAACTTTGAAACTTCTCAATCAAGTTGGAGAGGTTCAAATTGCTCTTCTCATGTATTTCAAACTGACGTTGGGTAGGTTAAGATTAGGTATTGGGAAGAGTCTTTACTCCAAGGGTAGTGAGGTCCTGGCACGGAGAAGCTGTGGCTGCCCCTGGACCCCTGGAAGTGCCCAAGGCCAGGTTGGAGCACCCAAACCATTCCATGATTCTATGATTTACACCCACCAGTGAGAAATCCTAAAACTAATCCCAAGCCCCTAAACATGGGGCACATCCCAGCTCTTCAGGAGACCAGCCACCTCACAAATTCCAGAGAATACTGAGATTTTTAAATCTCCCTGGCACAGCTGCAATGGTCTGTGTGTGTTTGTACACTGGATCTGAGCATGCAGCCCGTTCTAAAGGTCAGCTTTGCATGTGCAGCCCAGAGATTTGCACTTGCCTGGTGCGTGGCAGCCACAAGCAACCAAACCCCCCCATTCCCACGCAACTGCCGCTCATTAAACGCCTCTTTTAACAACAATTTCCAGAATGAAAAGCCCCACTGACCATATGGCCACTTATTAATACTACATTTGTTTATCAGTTTAAATAAACCCCCTGCAGCAGTGAGTGTCCATGTAATGAGGACTTAAGCACAGCTCACAACGGAGTGTTCCAGCGCTGCCAAGTAGGACTGCACCTCCTGAATGCTTTTCATGGCAGATTTTAAGGCTTGATAGCAACCTGAATAGCAGTAAAGGGCACAGAATTAACTTCAAATAGAGGGGAAAGTAACAGTTTCATTATGTTTCGTAAAGAAATTAAGTTATTTAATGTGGTGCTTAATCCTTTGGTATTTAGCTCAGCCCCTTAATGCTGCTTCCTGGAACCTTGGGGCAGAGTGGGGGTGGAAACTGAATTTTCTTCTACAGCAAAAATGAAACTTTCTTCTGTGTGAAGGTTTTAACTGAAGAATATTCAAACAGTTATTAATTAACATTTCAGTGCCAGAGAGAGCTTCAAGGCCAGCGGGGTTTTAACCAAACCATGGCCAGACCTGGCCTCTGCACCAGGGCTTCTCTGAAGTTCTTTAATCCTCCTGAACCTGCTTAAAAGGGCAGAACTCCTTTGACAATTCATCCTGGAATTTCCTTTATGGTGAATAAAAGGTGACATTAAAGGAAACAGCTCTGATAGTTTAATCAGTTTTATACGAGCCATTTCAGTATTTATAGGTCAAGCTTGATTACAACCAAAATAGACAATTCTACAGCTGCCTCTAAACAGCAAGGAGCCCAGAGCCAGGGGCAGCTGGAATCCTACTGGCACAAGAGGGGCTGGGTTTGACTCACACGGAAGGGAGGGCACATCCTAGAAGAGTCTTATTTTTAGGATGTGCCTTTGAAATGATAAGACATAGGGCAAAAGGGAAACAATCACCTCTCCCACATGAGGATGCAAATTCGTCAAACACACGGCCTGGGGCCAGGCTCTGCACTCTCAGGACCTGGGAACACAGCACACTTATCTGAGTGCCAATTGCCATCTCCACAATTCCTGTGCCTTCCCCGTGCTGAGGACACCTTCCCTCCACAGCTCAAACTTCCACTCATCTGTTTTTTCTGGAGTAAATCTGAAATCTGCAAATGCAGCGTCCTGCAAACACAGCCCATGCCCTCAGCACAGTACTACCATCACTGGTGCTAAAAAGTTCCTAAACCTATTCCAGCTTCCATCCAAAGAGATGCAGTGGGTGTGAACCTGGCATGAAGAGGAGCAGGGAAGCCACAGCACCCAGCAGACACAGCTCCATCCTTCTGTGTCCTGCTGAGCATCAGCTCCATCCTTCTGTGTCCTGCTGAGCACCAGCTCCCAGCTCAAGTCTGCCCTGCTGCAAAAGGGATTTGGACTCGATACTGTGCTTGTGACACGGGTTTGGGCAAACAGTTCATGTAACAGAGGCTGCAAAGGACTGGAATTACAGAAAAAAGGACGAGACCCACTTTCTCAGAATCACACCACCAAGGAAAGTGCCCTGGAGCATTACAACATCTGTTTGATCATTTCAAATGGGATTCCTGAAAAAGCCCTGACTGCATTCTAGTGATCAATATGCCAGTGCAGGGTATTCACAAAACAAGGCAAAGCCGTAATAATATTGTAACCTCCACGACTTCATAAGTGATCTGATGAGTTAAAAGCTCTAAATGCATGAATATTTCATGAGAAAGGCTGTCTGGAACTACTTCAGTCTGTATCTTTAATCTTAATGTTATTTTCAGCTACAATTAGTGTTATAATCTAAAGCAGAAAGCAACAATTGGCTAAATTTATTTCATCTTCACCCATATTTACTTCATAAATCCAGCAAGGTTTCTCTTATTCAGGCCTGATACCCAGTAACTGTTACTCAGTACAGGACTAACAAACACATCAAATCTCAGGGTAAAGCAAGATGTGCTGGAATGAGACTGTTACACACAAAAAAAGAGAATTGCGCCAGAAATAGCCTTACCCAGTGAACTATGAGTTACTTTTAACTATCACGTGGTGAGTGGCATATAAAAAGATATTATTCTGCATGTCAGCTGTCTGTAATGAAAGTTTTCCTCTTCTCAGCTGCCCCTCCCTACTACTTCAAGTTTATTTGCATGAGAGAAAAGAATCTTACATAAAAATACAACATAAAAGGCACTGCAAGCAATACATCCAGCTGAAGTGCTCCTCCCACGTCCTCCCTGCTTTCCAGATTAAGTCTGTTTGCAGCTAAAAGTGTGGGAAATGCCTGATTCCACGGAGATTCTTCCCTTGGACAAAACCCTGCAGCAGCCTCCCTTGCAGGGCAGGGAGCAGCCCCAGCTGCAGCCACGATGCACCGGGAGCAGACTGCACTGCCCTCAGCTCACACGCAACAGCCTGACTTAAACATGACCAGTTCACATTTTTGCAGTATTACAACACTGCAGAACACAACATCATTGAATCCAACAAATATTTGGACTAAAAAAAGCCCCAAAACATTCCAGCCAGGCTTGAATCTGCAGTCATTGACAAGTGAAATGCAAGTGTCTCTTTTCCTGCAATGCTCCAGCAAGCAGCAGTTATGCAACACAGTCCACTGACAAACATGCTCCCAGGTGCAGAGCATTCCCAAAAAGCAGGGTTTTGACACAGCAACCATCACCTCTCACAGAAATGCTCTTCCTGCTCGTTACATCGAGCACATTTCTGAGCGCATTTTGCCTCACTGAAGCGATGAATAAAGATTTGTTTCAGCCCCAGCACAGCCACTGCTGTGGGCACATCCACATCTCCTGCTTCAGCGCCCCAGATGGATTTAAGTCTTTCCCATCTTATCAATATTCACAATAAATAACCGACCACAAGGCTTCAGACCACCTGCTCAACAAGACTGCCATTGCCTGGGTCCCCACATTTTAAGTCAAAGAAAGTCAAATAGGTGAAACAGCCAAGTCGGCCAACTACAGCCACGGGCTGGGAGCAGCCCTGGAGATTCCTTTTTGGCTGTTTGTCCTGTTACCTGTTTATTCCTGGGCATAAAAGCCCAATGCAGGGTCAGGATTCCCCCTCAGACTGATGACTCTGTTCATCAAAAGAAAGCAACCAGCAGTTTTCAAAGCATACCGAGTCTTCTTTTGTCAGCAGCTGGACTTCTCAACCAAAAACATGCAATGGTGCCTTTACCCGGGTCGGGTGAAGCCAGTGCAGCTGCAGTGAGGAAGTGCCTGGTCAGGTATAGCAGGTATTTCCCAACTCCCAGTACCTGCTGGAGCAGTGGTAGCAGGCAGCAGAGCACGCACCAAAACATCAAAACACATCTTTATGTGGCCATGGCAGGGTTCAGCAGAGCCACCCGACCTGCTCCAGCAGCTGGCACGGTGAGAAAGAGCCCCAGCCCTGCCCTGAGCCTGCTGCCAGGGGAGAGACAGAGGCAGGCAGCTCTGGGCTCACCTGCACCAGGTGTGCTGCCTGCCACACGGCTTTGGGCACAGCCTGCCAGCCCCAAAACCCCTGCAGATCCACTGAGGGATGGGCTCGGCTGTCCCATTTTCTCCCACACACACCCCAAGGGTCTTCCCAGAGCACATGAATGAAATGTAAGTTTAAACACACCATTTCTGATCAGGAATGTAACGCTCAGTGCCTCCTCCTGGTGCACCACCCTTCTTCCCACAGCCTCATTTTAATATTGTTAAATGGATTTCTCTACACAGCCTTCATTACTGCAGTATTTGCAAGGGAAGGAGTGATCTCTCAGTAACCAGTTCCTGCCCCTCTGCAGAGCAAAACTTGTTTCAGAGCAGACCTGGGAGTGAAATGGCCCCAGAGGTGCAGCACAGAGTGCTCCAGTGTAAAAAGCAGGTACCAAGAGCCGAGCAGGCCCAGGTGTGTCCTGACTGATGCTCTGCTGCCACTGGGTCCCCTTTCCTTCAGAGGGGAGCTAGAAAACAGGCATTAATTAACAAAATTATGCTATCACAGGAAATAACAGGAAGCTTCTCATAATGAGCCATTTAGCTCTGAAGGGTTTCAGTCAGACATGTCAAACCAGCTCACAGAGGATGTCAACAGGCACCAGCACACAGGCAGCTGAAAAACAACCAGCAGAGCCCTTCAATCTTCCACAACAGAAAGGCAGGGCCATGTAACTCTCACAAACACAGGCTGGCCCTTGCAAATAAGAGCCTGGCACCCCTGAGGACAGAGACCAAATGTCACCTATCTGGTATTATCCTGGCAGCCAGGGTGAGCCACAGGTTCCTCCCAGCTCCCACAGGCCCAGCAGAGTCACCACATCAGCCCTGCTGCAGCTCGAGGCTGAAGGACACTGCCCTGGGTCAGATGTGCCAGCAACTGCAGTTTCTTGTTCTCCTCAACTCCTTCCTCCATCAGCAGTGGTGCTGGCACAATTATCGTGCATCTTCTTCACTCCTGCTTCAGTCCTTTCTCCTCTGGTGTCACAGTTCAACAGGTCTCCACTTAGCCAGCACAGATGGTTGTTCACTCTCATGTTCCTGCTGGAGACACTGAACTGCAGCAGCTGGGTTCCCACCGGGGTCTTGCTTCCAAGAGTTTCTGAATGCTCAACAATAAAGGTCCACAATGGGAAAGCAGAGTTCAGTCTCTGCCCTGCCTTCCTCACCTCATGAGGGGTGAGAACCCACTGCAGCTCCATTTCCACCAACTGAAACGTCCTGAGTCTAATTCTACCTTCCAGGACCTGCAGGGAAGGATGGAGAGGGACTGTTTGCATCTCACACAAGTTTTAACATCTGAGCAGGACAGGCTGGACCAAGTGAGAGAGCTCAGCAAGATGAACAGTCCTTTCAGAAGCCTTTGGGACATCCTTACTTATCTCTGCCATTAGGTGTCATGTTTCCAGCAGCAGCAACTTTCCTAAAGAGCAAACACAAATGCCTACGGGAAAATTTGACCCTGGGATTTAGGAGCACCCTTTTAGGAAGGTCCTTTCATTAAAATTCTGTTTAATTTCCAATTAACTAGTAAATAAAAGAGTAAAAGAAAAGAAATAACTACTTCAGCGCTCAACATAAAATGAACTGAGGCTATACTTTAACCACCATCCTCACTACCTCATCTTCAAAAAATAAACCAACAACCCCCAAAATCAAGGCCAAAAAAGGCCAAACGCCACCCTCGGACTTGACCAAGTTTTAAAAGTTGTGTCTCTCTTGAATCTGCTTCTGCAGAATTAAATACACGAAGTTATAAGAAGCAACTGATGTTCAACATTAATGTGGCTCATCAGAAACTAAAAGAAACTGATAAAATAGTAGGTCTCCCATAGTGCCCTAAAACCCAAGAGTTTTGATCAGGATCCACAGCCAGAGCCAGTTGAGCTGATTTTGGCAAGGTTGAAAGTAACACTGGATCAAGGATAATCCTGAACTTCAAACAGCTACACATAAAAAACACTTCAAATATAAAGCCTAAAGGTTTGAACTCACGTATGTTCAAAAGATACACTTTGTTTTCCCTAGGAAAGCAGATAGCAGATTCCTGTTGTCAGAGCATTAGGATTCCTCTTGAAGATGATTTTTTTAAGTCTACAAAGCTGCACAGAAGCAATCTGTTCTCTAAACACTGAGCACGAGTTCAAAGTGCCACCAAGTGCACTGCACACGTGCAGGGTACGAGAAAAAGCACTGCAATGTAAAGTACAAACAAGTGCTTGCTGTTGTTTATGCCCAGCACAATGATTCAATATACAATTACAACTTTAATGTTCAAGCACATCCACATGTTGCCCTCCTGCCATTTAATTGCTTTTCAGTTTTTTTAAGAACAGTCCTCAGACTGGCTGAGCAGCCACAAAATGTATCACTAATAACTTATGTCCGTGTATTTGCAGCTCATGGCTTCAAATATAAACTGTTCTGACGCCCTGTGCAAGCACCAGTCTCCAAATAAAAGCATTAACCTGTCGCTGGACTCGGGAGTGCGAGTAATTCAGCCCGTTTGGCAGGAGATCCTCTCAGAACCTTCAGCAAAGCTACTTACCCTAAAAACAGCCACGCCAGAGCCAGGACACGTGATGGCAAGCAGTGCTGGGCTCCGGGGAGCCCCGGCGTGACAGCCTGGCTGGGAGAGCTCCGGCCTGGGGTGACAGCCTGGTTGGGACAGCTCCGGCCTGGGGTGACAGCCGGGGGTGACAGCTCCGGCCAAGGCTGGCCCTGGGGTGACAGCCCGGCTGGGACAGCTCCGGCCTGGGGTGACAGCCGGGGGTGACAGCTCCATCCCGGGCTGGCCCCAGGCTCCCCAGCCCCGCAGCTCCCGGGCAGCCCCATCCCGAGCAGGAGCTGCCCTGAGCGGGGCACGCCAACGCTGCGCATGAAAACAGATTATTTTTAGAAGCGGTGCGAGCGCAGCACTTCCTGCCGGCTCCACCTTGAAGAACGACAGACGCTCTGTCACCCTCCATTCCAAACCCAGGATTTCACAACTTCTGCTACCTGCCACAACAGAGAGAGGCAAAGGACAATCTGCCGAGAGCGGCGAGCGACAATTTCCCAGTTTGTGACTTGGCACTAAGTACTTCTGTTGGAATATGTTGCCAGTCTTCACTCGCGTCAATAAATCGATGCCTTTTTTCCTGCCGCAGGGATGAACAGAACATTAAATGTTTTTATTTATGACACTGATTTTTTTCCATAGCAACCGGATGTGAACATGGCATTCCCAGCGCAATGAAGTCACTATAGCAACGTGATAATGATGTCAGAATAATCAGACAGCATTTCATACTTGTGAAATATATCGCTTCTGTGAATTCAGAAAGTTGCGGAGACCACAAAAGCTCCATCTGGAACTTCCCTTTAACTTGCCTGGTTTTGGATAACTTCTCATTAAAGGCACAGAGCTCTGCTAACGCACCATTCTCTGTTTCTACAAGCTTCATCCATTACTTCCTGAAAGTCTCACAAATTCCTGCATTAAAACCCTTTCAGATCCGAGGATCCGCTACACCAGGGAGAATTACTGACACACCACTTCAGCATGAAAAAGGCAATGACACAAATCACAACAGTGAAACATTTCACAGCAGACAGGCACTGTCAACTGAACAGACGCTTTCCTCAACTCTTCAAATAATCTGGTGTCTCTTTGCGTGGAGCAACACAACTACTCAGAGAGAATTACAACAGCAGCAGAAATTAGAGTGCCGGTACATTACTCCGAAGGCAGACAGGCGTTTTCAAGTCAAACACTATTTTAAGAAATATTATCTCCCCTGTTAAGCTACTGAAAGGAAAAAACACAGTTTTCATCGTTTGCCCTTCCGTTTGCAGCTCTTTCCAAGCTGTGCGCAAAGCAAGACCCAATTCCAGCTCTGTGTCAGTGGGAACTGGCTCGCTGTGTCCAAACCCCAACCCTCCCACCGAGGAGGCTTCGCAGGAATCCCTGCACAAACCCACATGCCCTGTACCTCAAATATCGCAAGCAAAGGCACCAATTAACGAGAAGGATCTAAACACCAAAGTTTCCCTACACAGAGCACAGTTTCTCTTTAAAGCGACAGAAGGAAGTGCAAGAACCCATTTCAGAGCTGAGGTGGTCTGACACAACCAGTCCTTGGGAGTGGAGGATGAGGATGGGCTGGGAGGGCGAGGATGGGGATGGACAGGAGGGTGAGGATGGGGATGGACAGGAGGGTGAGGATGGGGATGGACAGGAGGGTGAGGATGGGGATGGACAGGAGGGTGAGGATGAGGATGGGCCGGAGGGTGAGGATGGGGATGGACAGGAGGGTGAGGATGGGGATGGACAGGAGGGTGAGGATGGGGATGGACAGGAGGGTGAGGATGAGGAGGATGAGGATGGGCCAGCCTGCTGCTCCACGTGGCTCACGGGGGGCTCCCCCTGGGCTTGTCCCAGCTGCCCAAACCTCCTGCCGCCCCTCCGGGCCGGTTCGTACAGCCTGTGCCCGTCCTGCCGTGCCTGTGCCAGCCCACCCTCCGTGCCCCCAGCCTCGCTGTCCCTTCACTCCGGCGCTCCTCGGCCCCGCACGATCCCCCGCGCCCCTTCCCAGCGCGGGGAGCAGCGGGGACCCGCACACACCTGACCCCGCCGCCACCGCGGCAATGCCGCTTATCCCGAGCGCGGCGGCACCGCCGGCAGCGCGCAGCCCGCCCGGGGCCGCACACGATGGATGTGCGGCGGGGCAGGACGGACCGCCGGGGCCGGGGCAGGACGGGGCCGGGGCAGGACGGGCTGGGGCCGGACGGGGCCAAGCCGCCTCCCCCGCGCTGCCGGCCGGGCCGCGGGAGGGAGCGGCCGGCACAGCCCCGCTGCCACCGCCCGGCCCCGCCGCCACCGCCCGGCCCCGCCGGACCCCGGGCCGCCCCTGCCCCGCTCCGCCCGCCCGCGCGGCCTCCCAGGCCCCGCCGGGACACCCGGAGCCGCCGCTCCGCCCGCCGCTGCCCCGGCCCGGCCCCGCCGCCCTCCCCGCTCACCGCCGCCCCCGGGCCGCCTCCCACCGCCGCTCCGCCGCCGCTGCGGGCCGGGCTCGGGGCTCGGGGCTGGGCCGGGCCGCTGCCGCTGCCGCTGCTGCTCTGCGCGGCGGCGGCGCCGCGTCCGCTCCGCCCTCCGCGGCCGCGGCCCGGGGAGGAGCCAGCGGGGCGGGCGGGGACGGCCGAAGTTCCGGGAGGGCCGGGGCAGGTGCGGGGTCCGGGCCGGGCCGGGAGTGCGGGGCCGGCGGGGCCGGGACCCTCGGGCTGGGCTGGAGCGTGCCCGGGACACGGAGCGGGGCTGGGAAGGGGCTCAGCCTGGGGAAAGGGGCTCAGCCTGGAGAGAAGGGGCTCAGCCTGGAGAGAAGGGGCTCAGCCTGGGGAAAGGGGCTCAGCCTGGGGAAAGGGGCTCAGCCTGGGGAAAGGGGCTCAGCCTGGAGAGAAGCCCCAACTTCAACTATAATTCAGCTCCAAACTGCACACTCCAGAAAACCTAATGTCAACAGTCAATAAAGTTCAGGGGCTTTTTTCCTTGTTAAGGATGTATAAATACCCCAGAGGAGCTGTAGTAGCTTCCGTGGTTGCGATGCCCGGCTCTCCACGAGATGCAGAGGGATCTCTCGAGTTCCCAAGCACTGTCACCTCCTCACACAAGCAGGGGCAGGAGGAGCACTGCGGCTGTCCCTGGGGATGCTCCTGCAGGGGATGGTGCCAGAAGCAGCAGCAGCAGCACACCCACGGCCTCCCCACACTCCCCACCACTGCTTGCAAAACTTCAGGGACAGAGCAGATTCATTGAGGTCTCACGCTACAGCAGCAATATTTTAGCAGTCATGCTGCCTCTCATCCAGAACTCCAACAAAAATGCTAGATATTACTTGTCTGGCTGTACAGATGAGAAAACAAAGATTAAATGACTTATCCAAAAAGCCCAGCAAGTGAGCGGCCAGGAGGCACACAGAGCTCAGAGTCCCCACTCACCCTCTGTAACTGAAACTGCTCCAGTTCTCCTCTCACAGCTTTGTGTGTGCAGCAGAAATAAATACACAGCGCAGAATTTTGCTTCCAGGTACAATTTGTGGCTGCTGATACCCATCTGTAAATCCCTGTTTTTATGGCTTAAGAGGTGTCTCCTTCCCTGGGGACCACCGTGCTGGGAGCCAGGTGAATCACTGCTTGATTGGAATCGCTGGAGGCAGGGCGGTGTCAGAAAGGATTTCCACACTTTGCAGGATTTGGCAGCCTCAGCCCTGAGAGGCTCAGGCACAGTGGGACAGTCGGGGTGCCAAAAGCATCTGCCTTGAAGGATGCTCAGCACTCCTGGTTGAGCACCTTGTTTCTTCAGAGTACAAACGTTATAGTTAAATCCGTGAATTTAGGAAGTTACTAGCTCAATGTTTAAAAACATTGCCTGTGTCTGGAAAACAGGCAGGGACAAAATATCAGCAGTAACTTCTGTTTTAAAAGCTGTGTAAAACCATATTCCTATGGGCAGAAACAGCAAGGGATGCAATTCCTTTAAAAGGCTCAGTGTACATTTGAGCATTCTGAAGGCTTTACCTCAAATTTCCTTTGAAATTAAAGCTTTAACAAGCTTTGCCCCAGATATCAACACATTTGCAGCTCTTCCCACTGGACACCAACTGAAGGGTTTTATTGTATCCAAGAATCACACACTTATCTATTTCATGGCTTGTGGACCATCTTCCAAGTTTCAAAACAATAAGGGTCCAGGCACAGTGAGGGGCTGACTCAGCGAGACAGAACTCCTTTTTGATGTGTGTTCTGGAAGGTTGACTTTTCCCCCGTTTTCTGCAGGTTTCAGTGGAAGCTGATAACATTTATTGCTGAGTCAGGCTTTGCAAGTACATGAAATTAGATCTGGATGAGTGTGAAGCTGGCTATGAGACGATCAGAAGAGGAGAAGCAGGGCCAAGTTCAGTGAACTCAGAGGCACTTTTCCTGGTGACTCGTGCAGGGAAAACATCTGGATCGTTTCTCCAGCCCCAGTCCTGCCCTCCCTCGGGCAGATGCAGCTCTCAGCCAGAGCTCTCTCCCTCCTTCTGCTGCTCCTTATCTCTCGCCCAGCAGTGGGCTGTGGTCAGCAAATCCGCCTGTCAGCAGGGTGTTACATCCACACCCTGTGTGTCCCTCGGTGCTCTCCCTGTTCCTGACAAATCCCATTGCTGCAGGGACGTCTCCAGGTGGCTGACAGCGCTGACCCCTGCCTGGAGCCTGGGACTGCCCCAGCTCCCACTGCCCACCAGCTCAGCAACAGCACAAGAGAATCGATTCCCTGCATCCTGTCATACAGGACACAGCCTGTAATGTCCTGGACACGGCCCAAGAAATCCAGTGACCCCTTCCCATGCAGTTTTATTGGAAAAGGGTGTCATTTATCACAGCCCATCTGTTTGTACAAAACAGGAGTTGCCACAATAGCTTCTTTCCTGAACTCTAAATCCATTCATATTAAATTACACCAAGATTTCACTCCCCTTTTCCTGCTATACGGCAGTGGTAAAAGACTGAAAGGAAAACACTTGTTTACACCAGAACCTGCAACAGGATTGCAATTCTTCACCTGCTTTTGCAGCTGAGTTGCCGAGGTTGCACTGAGTCTTCTGCAGGCAAATTAATATGAAGCAGAATCTTTCAGGACTTCTTTTATTCCAAAACAATAATTGCCCAATTGGATAAATTATCACAAGTTCAGCTGATGTAAATATGTAGCTAAGGCCCATTTGCTGATTTAATGAAATTCAGAAACAATTTGTGATTGCATAATGACCTTGGGTTCCTGGCTGATAGAATCAGAGGGCTGGAAGTAAATGAAAGTGGGTTTGACACCATGCAGGCTAATAACACATTATCCTGTGCTCTGGCTGTCAGAAGTGAAGGTGCCGACTGAGTCCTGCTCCTGGCCTCAGTGGCTGAACTTCAGCTGCACAAGGAAGGAGCTGGTGCTCTCTAAACTTACAATAGTCACTCTTTAAACTCTAGTCAGGGAAGAATCAAGAGAAAAACGCTCATTCCAAAGACCTCAACACAAGCCTTTGAAGTGCAAGCATAATATTTTCTTTCCAGATGAGATTGCAGTGTATAATTATGAATAATGACTAATGATGTAATTAACAGTGAGCAGCCACATGGCTGCCAGCAGCTGCCCTGGCTGAGGGTCACCGAGCTCACACCTCACCTCCCACGCCGTCCTTGCCGAGCAGAAGGGATCATTTAACCCAGCCCAGCTTCCCAAGCTCGGCAGGGCAGGAGAGCTCCGAGCCCTGAGCTGCTCCCAGAGCAGCCAGGACCAGATTCCCTGGAAGCCCCATCCCTGCTCCCACTGCAGGCTGCCTTTGCTCCAAGCCCACTGGCTGGCTGGGGAAGCTACCAGGCAATTAGGCAGAGGAGAGGGGAGCTGTGGGCTCTGGGGAGGGATGGCTGGTCCCAAGGCAGGGCTCTGCCAGAGCTCCAGCCGGCTTCCAAAGGGAAAGGCTGGACTGGCTTTTCCAGGGGCTTTGCTCCTGGGGCAGCAGTGCTGGGGCCGTGCTCCTGCCCAGCCCATCCAGTGCCCCTAAAGTCCCTTGAAATCCCTGGCAAGGCTGGATCCCAGTGCAAACCCAGGTATTTTCCATGTTGAGCCCTAAGGATGTGAGCACAGGGACTGCAGAAAGGATGAGGAGGCATGAACAAGGCCTCCCCTACCAAATCCACCAGCAAGCCTGGGCTTTCCCCCTTTGTCACTCTGAAAGGGACATGGGATGCAGGGAGGCTTCTTTTGCAGCTTCCCAAGCATTTCCCTTCCTTGTGGGCATGCCAGAAGGGCCTGGAGTCAGTCTGGTGTCTGCAGCTTGCAGAGTCAGGAGAAAGGCAGAGGCTGATTGGGGTTTCTGGTTCAAGGAATATATTCTGTCTATAAATACCATCAGAGGCTGTGAAACTCACTGGGGAAGGAAGCACAAATCCCACTTCCCCTGCTCAGCTACGGCAGGGAGCTGCCAATTGCCATGCACAGGGATTCCCATGGTCCAGGGTGACAGCAGCACAGCGGGCTGCTCACTCTCTGCTTGCTGCAAGCAGGAATTTCCACATCCAAAGCTCTAGCAGCCTGGGTTCCTACCAGAGGGGTCTGTGAAGGAAAGGACCCTCTGAGAGCTGAACATGAGCAGGGGCAGCAGCCTGGGCACCTCTCCTGGCTCAGCTCCCAGTGCTCCCAGGCACCTCTGCAGAGCCCCAGAACACAGCCCAGGGCCTGGTTCTGCCCCCACTAACCCCATCCACAGCCGGCAGCATGGCTGGGGCAGGGCTGCTGGATTTGCACAAGAAAAAGCCAAAGCAGAGGGGCCTGGAACTCCCCCAGCCCTGCGCAGCCACAGCGGAGAGAGGCCCAGCCTCGAGCAGGAAAAACTGGGGCACAGAGCTCAACGTGAGCAGTAACAAGTGGTATTCTTGCAGCTGACAAACTGTGCTCACTGCTCAAAGGCAGCTGCAACCACACATTGTCTATTGCCCAACCTCTTCCTGCGCAGGGACCCGGCACTCGCTCACCCCCGGCCGGGCGGTGCCTCCTCCATCTCCGGGTACCAAACCTCCCCTCACTGCTGCTGCTCTCACCCATTCCTGGGGCAGCTGCAGCTGCCGTTTTCCTACTTCTGTTTTGTAAAATCCAGGCAGTAGAGTATGGGGAAGTTGGGGGAAATGAAAGAAAAACACGAAGATAAAATGAAAGTTAAAATGTAACTACAAGAGGAAGTCAGAGACATCCTTTGACTGGAGATCTGGTGGGCCCCACACAATGAGACAAACATTGCCTTGAAATTAAATGTCATATATATTGAAATGAGAGCATGTCTAACTCAGTAAGTACTCCTTCCCATGTTTCCTTTCATGGGTTTAAAGGCTTGTTTTCTTTAAACACAGTCACACAATGCCTGTAGTGTAGCCAAGGGGCAGTTTTTGATTAGCAGGTAAAACAATCCAGATATTTGTCTATCAGCTTCTGGAAGCCCTGCAAGACCCAGGGAGTTTCTCCATGAGCTGTCCCAGCCCTCTCCCAGTTAAGGACTGGTTCCACTCAGGGTCAGTGCCAGTACCCAGAGGTCAGACATCCCTCATGCCCTCAGCCCAGCAGCACGGGGCTGCAGGACAGGGGTTCTAAAGGCATCAGTGAGGGAATAAGGAACTCACCTGGACCTGGAGAAGAGATGTGTGCTTCCAATTAGTGCTGCTCTGCTGTCCTAAGAGGATTTAATCAAGCCACACTCCAGCACCTTCATTCCTCCTGCTTCCAGGGGTTAGCGGGAGCTTGTCCAAAGCCAGCTGTGTCAGGAGAGGCAGCTCCTCAGCTCCCTTTAATAGCTGCTCACTGTAATTATGATCACAGTAACACTTAGACTTTTGAGAGCACTCTTTGTTTTCTGATTGCTTCCTGAACACAAGTGAATAACCCTGGCTTTGAGCCTCTGTCTCGAGAAGAGCAGGTATTTTCCTTGGGGAAGGCTGAATAAAGTAAAGCAAATGTTGGATAGGAGGGAGCACGAGGCACCTGTGTCTGCTCACGGTGCTGAGCTTCCCGTCCCAGTGCTGTCACCCTGGGTGCCCTTGCTGAGTGTCACAGCTGAACCCGGCTCTGCCATCAGCTGTCGCCCCCTCAGCGGATCGTGAGTCACTTCCAGAGTCACTTCCACTCCTGCTCTGACTCAGAGCTTGGGCTGGGAGCTGCCTGAGAGCGGCCTGCATGTCCCGTGTGTCTCCCACCCTGCCCTGGTTCCCCCTGGGCAGCGAACAGCGGTGCCACTGCCTCGCCAGGCCGGGCAGGGGGCCCTGGGCCAGCTGGGCAGCACAGGGGATCTGCTCTGTGCACACGGGGATCTGCTCCGTGTACCCAGAGCTGGGCAGCACACGGGGGTCTGCTCTGTGTACCCAGGGATCTGCTCTGGGCACCCAGAGCTGGGCAGCACACGGGGATCTGCTCTGTGCACCCAGGGATCTCTGTGTACCCAGGGCTGGGCAGCACAGGGTATCTGCTCTGTGCACATGGGGATCTGCTCTGTGCACATGGGGATCTGCCCCGTGCCCCAGAGCTCTGGGGCAGGCACTCCCCGCAGGCTGAGCCCTGCTCTCGGTGTCTCACAGCAGCGTGCCCGTGTGTGGCTGCAGCCCAGCGAGACCCCGCGACATCCTCGGGACCTTTGGGTGTGCTTTGGGTGTGCTTTGGGTGTGCTTTGGGTGTGCTTTGGCTCCCGGCGCTTGGCTCTGCTGCCCTTTGGAGAGAGTGTTTGCAGAAACAGCAGCAGCTACATTTGCAAAGGGCTCTGTCCCAGCACTGGAAGCCAGCGGAGCTAAACCCGCACCTAAAGCAAGAATCCAGCGGTGGCTGTGCCGGAGCAGCCGGCCCGGCCCGGCCCGGCCCGGCCCGGAGGATGGATTGCGGCTCCGGGCTGAAGGTGTCTCAGCGCTCGGGAAGAAGCTGAAGCGGTGACAGCCGAGCGCTGAGCCCAGCAGTGACCTGGGCAGGTGGGGACAATGCCGGGCTCGGAGCCACCCCCGCCGTGGGTGCCCCGGGACACGCGTGGCTGTGGGGCTGAGTCCTGCCCAGGCAGAGCCCACGGGAGCTGGGAGGGCTGGGATGGGCTCCCGCGGCTCTTTTCCCGGGGAACGAGCACGCCAGGCATGAGGGCACTTATCTGCCAGATCTCACTGTTACCCCAAACAGCCAAAAAGTGTCCCAGGAACGGCTGCCCCGTGTGAGAAACCAGGAGGGAGCGGAGCTGCTGGGCTGATGGGGGCCGGCTCTTCAGGTTACCTGCATGACAGAAATCGCTCGTCTTTCCAGAGTTACGGAAACCGCAGAGGTATCAGAGCATTTAATCGCTTGTTTTACTGCCTGGGCTGTGTGTTGTGGTGAGGAGCTGCATTCCAGACTGACGGCTCCTGCCGATGGCTGCTGGCACCGCCGGGCGCTGCTGCCGGGTACATCCCCAGCACAGCTCTGTGGGTATGATCCCATCCCTGCAGCTCTTCGGGCACATCCCCATCCCTGCAGCTCTGTGGGCTCATCCCCAGCCCTGCAGCTCTGTGGGCTCATCCCCATCCCTGCAGCTCTCCGGGCACATCCCCATCCCTGCAGCTCTCCGGGCACATCCCCATCCCTGCAGCTCTTCGGGCAGGGCAGGATGAGAGCAGCTCAGCACGGGCTCTGTGCCCTGTGCCCATCCCGGGCAGGGTGAGAGCAGCTCAGCACGGGCTCTGTGCCCTGTGCCCATCCCGGGCAGGATCAGAGCAGCTCAGCACGGGCTCTGTGCTCCCTGCGCCATCCCACTCGGTCTCCCCGTCCTTCCAGACCTGCGATTCCCGTGCAGCCTCTCCAGCAGAGCCCGCCCGGGCTGTGCCAGCCAGAGGTGCCAGGGCTGCAGGAGGGCAGAGCTGCATCCCCTCACCCGGGAACAGCAATTTGTTATTATTCACGGGAACAGCAATTCGTTATTATTCAGCGGGGAACACGCTCCTTTCAAACCCCTTCCACTGCAGTGCTGGGACTCCTTCACACAAATCTTAGGGGCAAATCCAGCTACATCATGGTGAGGCTCCAAAACTTGCAGCAGTATTTCAGAATACTTTATTTCTTCCCAAATCAGGGCAGAATCCTGACAATAAGTGTCATTAACAAAACAGTTTTCTACAGCAATGGGAGCTCTGTGTAAGGAAAAATAAATTCCTTTTTCTCATGGAAAACATCTCTGAGTTAATTGTAGAACAAAAAAGGCCTTGATTTCTGCCATCCATCATGGAAAAGGTTGGATCCAAATATACATACATTAAAAATAAAAAGGTATAAACAATGCTTCCTTCCTAAAGAGCTTCCCTGGCAAACCCGGGCCGTGCTGGCCCCCAGAGCCCGGCTGCCTCCAGCTCATCTTCCTGCTGGTGGAGCTGAGCTCCTGGGGACGCCCCAGGCACCTCTCAGGACCACTTCCCTGCAAAATGGTTTGTTTTCAGTCCATCTTTGATCAAAGGAAGGCCCAAAGGCTTTCCTTCCTCCAGCACCTCTGCGAGTGGCTGCCCCTGGAGCTGTGTCCTGGTGTGGGGTGGGACTGAGCCTTCCTCCTTCCTCCTCTGCTCCATCAGCAGCCCCTGAGCCGCCCTGCAGAGCCCAGCAGCTCTGGAAGCTGTGTGGGATCGGGGGGACTGGGACCACTCTGCTCGCTGGTTTGGAGCCACCAGCTCCTGCCCCCTCCCCAAGGCCCGTGGGTTTCATCTGTCCCTTTGGAACTGCTGCTCCTCGGGGGAAGCCTCTGCTCCCACCTCCAGAGGATTAGTGCAGCCAGGACCGAGTCCCTCTGTTCATTACACGGGGTAAAGCTGCAGGAAATAAATCCTGTTAAGCCATTGGGGCCACTCCAGGCTTACCCAGACAGAAACAGCAGCACTATAAATAAGATCCTGGTTTGATTAGGGAAATAAAGGCAGGAAAAAAGCACTTAAAAGATATCCAGAGGAAATAGAAGCTCTCCCCTCCAGTCATGCTGACAATGATGAATTAGTCCACGAATGCCAGTCAGAGAGTGAGTCATGATTCATAAATAAATTACAGCAAGATATTCATAGAATCATAGAATATCCTGAGCTGGGAGGGACCCACAAGGATCATCAAGCCAACTGCTGGCCCTGCACAGGATGACCCAAAATCTTAAGAATCTTAGGAAATACCTTGGTAATATTCATTTAATCTGGGACATTTGTAGCCTGAGATGCCACTGAACACTCAAAATCCAGAGTAACTCAGTGAGCCTGTACCAGGCACATATATTTATTGTCCTTGACAGAGCTGATTTCTGGCAGTGTCCACTCAACCTTTGTTGGAGACAAAGTGATTTGGAGAAGCTGCTAAATGGGTTTTACACCCGTGTTCTCAGGCCTGGGGACTGGCAGGGCAGTGGCAGTGGGCGCTGCCTGTGCCAGGTGTTGTCCCCTCCTGAGGATGCTCATCGGTGAGATAATGGCACTTTCCTCCCTTTCTTTCCAGAGAAAGGCTGCTTTTGCATTGCTTTGCAGTTAAATAATTTGCTGGTGTTCCACATAAGAGCTGGGAAGGGAGCTCAGGGCCTTGGCTTTGTTGTTTCACCCCGTCCTGCCTCCCCCAGCCTTGCTGTGCTGAGATGCAAAATTATCAGTGGAAGAGTTTATAAAATGTCAAAACAGTTTCTCTCCTGTCAGGCAGACAATTTGTGTAAATAGAGCCTCTCTAAAGAGCCTCCTGCCAGCTTAAAGCTCCCTTTCATCTCCCCAGGATTTATTGTATGCCACTTTCATGGAATTTTAAAACAGTCTCTAATGAAGGGCGAGGATGGAAAGTTCTGTGCTGTGCGAAGGGATCTGCTGCCACCTCCCAGGGCCGGGCTGTGGAGCACAAACCCGGGTGAGTTCCCCTCCTCATACGCAGGAGGTGTGGGAATGGCTCTGATGGAGGTGGGAGAGCAGCTCCAGGAATAAAATATCCCAAGGCTCACATGTCCCCAGTCAGCCGTGACTCGCTCCTCCCCAGCCCCGCTGCTGTGGGCAGGAGGAACCCGGGGCTGCTGCTCCAGGGCTGGCAGAGATCACTCCCCTGGGCAGGAGTGCAGCTGGCACCGAACTGTGCCAGCTGCTCTGCGCCCACCCCACAGCCACACCCAAGGAAAACGCCACAAAACTCCGGTTACAATGCTATTCATTTTAAAAACGCACAGAAATATAATTTGTCCAAGCCCCTGTCGCTGCACTCTGCCCTGTTTGTAGCTGGAATTCCGGGGCTGGCCGGCGGGAGCAGTTGGGATCCAGCCCTGTGCCAGCAGAGCACTGGGCTGTACTGGTGTGGCAGCCCCAGCTCCTCCAAACGCAGCTCGGGGCTTGGAGACCCAGAGCCATGGGAGAATCCGAGCCCAGCACGGCCCAAGCCCCGGGAATGGGATGGGGAAGGGAAGGGAAGGGGAGGGGAGAAGAGCTTTCCAGATCTGATTGTCCTCTGACAATTTGCTCTTGACAGCAGTTGAAATCATCTTTGGAACCAGCCCTGCATTCTAAGGACAGTGAACTTTGCCTTTCAGCACAGCTCTGGGTGTGCCAGACGAGGGATTTCTTCAGGTTTTTGCGTCTGTGAGAAAAACCAGCAGTGGTTTTCCAACGTCACTGTGCCCCTATTGGAGGGGCAGGGGAAAAAACCCAACTGGGGAGTTTCAGAGGGAAACCAAAAGGGTTCTGCTGCTGTCCAGCCCTTTGCAGCTCTGTGCAGACCAGATTAACCCTCCTTTTACCACGGATGGGGAAACTGAGGCACAGTGGCAGGGTGCTGTCCCCCACACCAGGCCCCAGCCTCTCATTCTGGCTCCACAGCCACTCCAGCTGGGATTCTGCTCCACACTCACATCCTCCCTCTGCCTGGCTTTCACTTCCTTCCCGGGCAGGGAAGAGCCAGGACAGAACCCGCCACTCGCCACCGCTTGGTTTAGGAGTCACTTGGGGCTTTTTCCTCTAAAGTAAACATTAAATTTTGAAATCCAGAAGAAAACGCCCCCACAGCTCCTGGCACAGGAGCAAAGCTGCTGGGATGTAAGGAAAGAGGGGGCACAGGAAGGATCAAGGAGAGATGTCCCAAAGCACGGAGGGGCTGTGGCTGGGCCAGCCTGGCTCTGTGTGTGCCCACCTGGTGCCAGGCAGGAGGGCAGCCCCACCCGGGTCCCACCTTCCAGGAGGCTGCTCTGTCCTCTCTGTCCTCCCCGCGGGTGTTTCAGCCCCGGCAGGACAAAGGCAGACGTGGCTGTCGTTGACTCACAGGATAAGATCATTGTTGTGGGATATTTTGTTTTCTGTGTCTCACTTAGACATAATTTTTTTCCTAGCAGATTTGTTCTCCTCCCCTCCACCCCCAAAGTGAAAAGGGAATCTGTGCTCAAAGCCGCAGCTGAGATTGCAGAGACCTTCCCTTCCTGATCCTTATCTCAGCAGGATGTAGGAGGATCCCTCGGGAATAGCTGGAAGCCTTTCCCGGAGCCATCCAAGAAACGAGTACAGCCTTTAAATGGCAAAACCATCGAGCGCCATCCCCAGCCCAGCCCCAGCCCTGCCCCATCCCCATCCCCAGCCCCAGCCCAGCCCAGCCCCATCCCCAGCCCAGCCCAGCCCCAGCCCAGCCCCATCCCCATCCCCATCCCCAGCCCATCCCCAGCCCAGCCCCATCCCCAGCCCCAGCCCAGCCCCATCCCAGCCCCAGCCTGCTGCTGCCATCAGGTGGGGAGCCATCCTCCAGCCCTGCTCCGACACTGCCAGAGCAGAAAATCATCCCCCAGGCACAGGGAAGGAGTTCTGCTCTGTTCTCAGAGCACTGTGGTAACAACACGGGAATGGACATCCCCAGATTCTGGTTGTCACGCTGTGATTGTGCATTTCTTTATGGGGTCCAGCCAGGAAGCAGAGATCCAAACATTTCATTATCATCACTTCAATACCAGAAAATAACTAAGCAGAACACTTGGCAATAAAAAAAAAAAAAAAAAAAAATTAGAGTTGGTGACAGAAAAGGGAAACATAAAGGCATGCTATAGATCACATGGATAGATGCAGAGAAACATTTTCATTTCTCAGTTCTCACTGGTAGTTGTCACAAACGGAACCTTTACAAGGGCAGGGAGATTTCCACAGACGAGGAAATCCTGTACAGAAACTCTCCATTTGCCCACAGCTGTTGGCAGCCACTTTGGAACAGGAGACGATTTCCTGTCATAACTACAAAAAGAGCTGTGTTACAGAGGGCACGGGGGCATTCCCAGGGCATTCCTCGGTGTAACATCCTCGTGGCTGTTGCTGTCCAGAGAGTGGGAACATTCTTATTTCATTTGGAACTTCCTCATCACACAGGCAGTGGTGTCCTGCCCTGCTGGAAGACCAGGGTGCTGTAGGTCACTTCATTCTGGGGATGGGAGAGAAGCCACAGACATTAGAGACTGCACCAGCACTGCAGGTCAGCAGGAATTTCCCACTTGGACCTTGTCCTCAACACCACACTCCTTTAACAGCTGTCCCTGCTTGGGGGAAATTGGTAAATGCTGGTTCATCCCACTGGCCGGTCTGGCTCAGGGTTCTGGGTAAAGTCTCCTTTAGGAGCTTCCAAAGAATTAATATCACAGAGGAAAACTGCAGAAATGCTTCCCCTTTAAAAAGATTTCTCCTAACCTGCCTTGTCAGTGGTTAAGCCCCAGAACCCCTGAAGTTGTCCAAAGAACTGCTGAGTAACAGCCGAGTGTCAAAGGTGACTTCTCTCCCTCCCACCCCAAATTAATATTTACCACACTGTCAAGAATGTCAACTATCTGCATCAAGCATTAGAAATGACAGTTGTGACACTGACCTGGGTGTTCCTGAGAGAATCTTCAGCTGTCATCTGGAATACAGTTTCCTCTTGTAAATTTTGGTGGGATCTTTTGGAACCTAGGAAGGAAAGGGATGCCAGTGGCAGGCGCTTGCACTGTGTTTGCAGCCAGCAATGCAAGGGAGGCTGCAGAGGGGTGACACGCAGCTGATGTGCAACCTCTGGTGCAGCAAAGGGGCAGTTTGGGCTGCCCAGTCCCTGTCCACCTGCTGGAAGTGGCCAGGATGAATTCAGTGCAGCCAGGACTAGGATGAGAAAAGCCCACAACCAACAAAAACCCGCACAATTCATCAGTGGCACAGTTAATTCTTCCCTGAAAATGCTGCTGGGATGACCCACGAGGAGTTACTGCCAGGGACGAGCTGCTCACCAACACACAATTATCCACAGCAGACATTCTCTGAGCAACTCAGCAACTTCTGCAGTCACCACCCCTCTGCTGGTATACCCTTGACTGTGTCACTCACTTTTCCTGAAGAGGAAGATGATTGCAAAAACCAGGAGGGTCAGGAGGATGCCAGAGACGAAGGCCAGTGACATGTAGAGTATTTCATGGCTGTTGATACATAGGAAATCCTGTCAGAATCTCCAGTTTCAACAGAGGGACTGAAGCTTCAGTAGTGCTCAAATTCACCAAACTTTATGGAGTGTAACATTTATCCCCAGCCCCATGAGATTAACATGTGTATCTGCATTGAGCATCTCTAGGAATCACCCACCCAGGGCACAGACCAGGCAATTCTAACCAAATTTTAACCCCTCAAGATGTTAAATATGTGATATAGAACCCTTCCCTTGCAGAAGGAGGATGCAGTCTCAGGGAACTCTGGGTTTAAATCAGGAAATAAAGGTGCAGCATTTACTTAATATATAAATAAGTATTAATAAGTAATATATTTACTTATTAATCCAGCATCTGGCTTCTGCAGCTTTGAAATCATCTGTAGGGGTGTGGACGGTGGTAGGGACAGTGCTGGGGACAGTGGTAGTAGTAGAAACGGTTTTTGGTTCAACTGCAATAGAAAAAAAAACAATCACAAACTTGTTTTAGAAGGTGCAAATTAAAAAACAATCACAAGCTTGTTTTAGCAGGTGCAAATTTCTCCTGCAGTACTACAACAACCAGAAGCACAGGGTGGGGGGGCTGTGTCTGTGCAGCCTGGCTGAAAGTGGAACCAGCAGACAGGAAAATTCTGCTCTCAGAGGATGGCTGTGCCAGGCAGCCCCTGGCAGCTCCTCCCCAGCACCCCCAGAGCAGCCCTGGGCAGGACATCACCTCACTCAGCAACTCTGCAGCTAAGGGAATTCCTTAAAAAACAAAGTACCTGGATCTGCTTTTGAGTAAAGGTCTCCCATTCTCCCACAGCACTAACTGACAGGAAGAGAAGCTGAAAGAAAGGGAAGGAGTTATATTTATATACACGTACACATAAGCAAAAAAAACTTGTTACCCTCTTCCAACTCAAAAGGCTCGATTTAGGTTTTATCCATTTGTTGGAAGTCTTTTATGAAAGTGTCACAAAGGCACTCAAAGCTGGCAGTTCTGCAGCACCAGCCCCTTCCCAGTGTCCTGCTCCTGAACACACGAGTTCCCTGCTCCTGAGGGCCACGGTGCCTTCTCCACCCAGAAAGGGAGGATATTTAATAACTAAAAAGCACCTACAGGATTGTTTTTGCAGCAGCTAAACCCCTATGAACATTTTCATAATCAGAAGCAGCTTTGAAAAGTTCCTCCCCTGAGGTTTTTGTTTAAGTTAAATTGACTTTTCCCAGCAAAATAGGAACAGTAACTTTCTTCTCCAATTTGTGTGCGGAATCTCAGAGATAGTGATTCTAAAATATATTCCACCACAAAATCCCTTTACTGGCATTTCTCACCACTTGCTTTGCAAACCGTGGATGGTGAACAATGTGAAAATATTACAGCGTGAAAATAAACACCCTGTTCTGTGCTGCTGCCACTTTCCCTACTGCATCCCATTGTTGCCACATTCCAGAGGAGTCAAGCCATGAAACCTCCCAGTTTCCCACACCAAACCTCACAGGCTGCTGTTTGAGGTAAGAAACAAGAAATAATACAGTTCCACCTTACCTCCCACCATGGAAGTGCTGCTGGAAATCTCCCCAGGTGTCAGCACACCAGTTTAAGCACTTGCTTTGTGAGAACAATCTGTCACACCAGCTAAAAACTCAAATGTCAATCAAATGTGGGCTTTCACAATTGTGGAAGTTAAGCAACTTCAGTTTTTAAATTTAAATTGACAAAAAACAGGAAACCATGAAAGACACCTGCATTTTCTGGAACTGCTAGTCTAAAAAAAGTAAGGCAGCCCCAGCTTGGGTGGGCTTGAAGCAAGGTTCCTGCCTCTAAAAACAGCATTTTGGTGAGCTGATGTACTGAAGTGTAAGAACACCCTACTGAGAAATGGGAGTGCAGGCACCCCCAGCCTGCCCACTTGGGTTTATGGACATAAATCACAGCACACACAGGAGGAGTTTATTTGTGTGCTTTGCTGGGGTTTTTAACAAATTCCTTCACAGAAAAACTTCCTATAAAAAATCAAACAGAGTTCTGGAAGGGCAGAACTCCCCTGGAGTAAACGAACCCATTTCCCTGCTCAGGCTGAGTGCTGACACAAGCAGCTGAGGGAGTTTTCCAGGAGCTTGTGACGCATTTCCTGCCCAACCATTTCTTCCCCAGACCCAAACTCTTTCAACACTTGCCGAGGCTTTATGGTGAAAGGGGGATTCCAGCTCCTTTTAGAGAACAAGAACTTTCACCCAGACCTCCTCCCAGCACGGGGCCAGGTCAGTGGCAGCACAAATCATTTTTAGACGATTTTAGAACATGTGTACAAGGACAGCAGGTATCTGGGGCTGCTATCACTCAGAATTCTAACTCAGGGATCAGTTTCAGCACCAGGATTTTTCTCTGTGAAGTTCTGTATCTTTGGAAGTGCTCCTGACCAAACAGGGAATCCAACAGGATCTCACACTGTGGTTCCAACTCGTCCCCCACCATAAACCAGCTGTAGTGGTTGGTGTGACCATCCAGTGACTTCAAACACAAACAGGCAGGGACTGTTGCTAGTAAAGACAGCAGAGGGTTTTTGTTTTGTCCGTTTAATGATATTTTAGAGTCACACGGTTTCCAAGAGGAGGTATTGGGACATGTCAGTGGCTCAGACTGCTCACACAGCTGCGTGGGCACTCTTGGACAGCGCCTTCAGGTCCAGGATGCACTTGGCAATGCTTTCCTTCTGCTGCAAGAGACAGGAAACAGCCTTCAGGACACATTTCAACAAGAAAACAGACATTTAAGTGCACTCTAGATAAACCTTTTCAGACCTGTAAGTTATCGAATAAGAGGGATGCAATCATAGCTCACAAAGCCAGAGATTCACATCCAACAAAGCACAGATTCCTGGAATCCCAGAAGGTTTGGGCTGGAAGGGAGCAAAGCTCATCCAGTCCCACCCCAGGCGAAGGTTACCCATCACCTCCTGAGTCAGGATCCCTGAAGAGCAAATGTTTGTGCAGGCTAAAACCTGAAGCAGGTAAAACCCAGCAAGCACCTGCTGAGGTGTGATGCTCTGAACGACGTTCCTCTCCACCCACTGGATCATGTGGTCCTGCTCCTTCTGCCGCTTCAGGGTCTGCATGGCCACCTGGTAGTCCAGCCTCTTCTTCACCTCGTTGTACACCATCAGCAGGCGCTCCCGGTAGTTGGCTTCCAGCAGCATGGCCACGTTGTTCTGCAGGGGAGCAGCAGACAGGAGGCTGGAGCCCGGCAGCAGCCCCTGCAGTGGCAGCAGTGGCAGCAGTGGCAGAACCCAGCAGGGCAGGCTGCCCTGGCACTCGGCAGCGCTGATGCCGCCCCGCTCACCCGCTTGGCGTCAAAGAGGTAACTGCGCCCCTCCGCCCGCCACTGCTCCTTCTTCTCGTCCTCGATGGCCGTCTGCAGGCTCTGCACCGCCTCGTTCTTCATGGCCAGAGCTGTGGCCATCTTCTCCTGGGAGGAAAACAGGACTCCACGCTTCAGGGTCAGGTGCAAGGAAAACAAGTGATCTGCAGCTCACCCTGAAATGCTGCACTGAGCTGTAAGAAACGTCAGTGCCAACTGCCCTGCGCCAGGGCTGAGGTGATGCCAGCAGATGGGAATGAGGGCTCACCACCAGCCATGCAATCCCAGACCGGTTTGGGTTGGAAGGGAACTTAAATCCCATCCAATCCCACCCCTGCCATGGCAGGGACACCTTCCACTGTGCCAGGCTGCTCCAGCCCCAGTGTCCAGCCTGGCCTTGGGCACTGCCAGGGGTCCGGGGCAGCCACGGCTGCTCTGTGCCAGGGCTGCCCACCCTGCCAGGCAACAATTCCTACCCAAAATCCCATCCAGCCCTGCCCTCTGGCAGTGGAAGGCATCTGTACCTTAACAGAACCATTCCTTACTGAGGACTGCAAAAGTCCAGCTGCAGTTTCCTCATTACCTCGTTAAGTTTGTCAGCAAAGGCTGCGACATCAGGGCCGAACTTCTTGATGGCATAAACGATGACAGTCAGGATGCAGGCAGCTGCTGCTGTCTCGTGGTTAACCACGTAGATCTCCTTGGAAAGAAGGTAGAGCAGGAGGCCAGTGCCCAGCATGTAGGGCCCTAGAGGAGAAATGAAGCAGTGTTACTTGGATACAGCACAACGAGGCTCAATAACCTCCAGTACCTAGGAGAGAGCTCCTTTAAAGGCTCCCAAAGTCAGGAAGAAGTGTTCTGTTTTACAGGACAAAAGGCAGAGCCACAATTCCACCTGGGAAAGGTGCCACAAGGAACCTCACTGCAAGTGGAAGCAGCTTGAACCTGACATGGGACCTGCTCCTTCTGCTCCTTCAGAAATATGCAGAATTTAATTTTTTTTAAGGAGCAATGGGCAACTAAATTGTTCTACAAAATCAAGCTCATGGAATTCTTTCAATCATTAGCCAGGAGTCCTGCAGTAGCTTGTTCTTCACACCCTGCACATGCAAATACTCATTTTCAGTAATATTTCACCTTTTCAGCAGCCAGAACTGGCGAACAGAACCATCTAAAAATAGCTTAAAATGGCAAACATCTGTATTAACCTGTGACTCCTGTTTTAGGGTAGAGAAACTGGAAAAACTCCTCAGGGATCAAACCATGACGAACTTCTCCTCCCTTCTCAGGCAGAGGTGGCACGGGAGCCAAACTCTGCTGAGTTGTGTGCAGCGTCCTTGTGGTGTGCAACACCCTGTGAACAAGGAGAAGATTGCAGTTATGATTCTTACTTAAAAAACAGACAGAAACAAACCAAACAGACACCCCCAAACCACCCCTAGGTGAGGCTGAAGCACATTTCCAGCTCAGTAAGTCGGTCACACGGAGGGCACAAGGTGCCCCATCGCTGCAGAGTCCAAGCCGGGCTGGCCCCGCTCTGTGGCAGTGTCCCGGGCAGGGCAGGCGGCGGAATTGGGTGAGCTCCGAGTCCTTCGGGCCGCGATCCGAAGGTGGCACCGAGCGGACACACCTCCTCCGGGAAGGGGTGGGACCAGATAACCTCCAGAGGCTCCTTCCCATCGCTCCGCAGCCCCACTGAGAAACACGCCAGACAAACCCCCCCAATAACGCTGTTCAAGCACAAACCGCCCGCTGCCCGAGGGGCTGCCCCGGTACTCACCCCACGGCGACGGGCGGCGGCAGCGCCCTGAGCGCGGCGGGGGCTGGGGGGACAAGAGAGGGCAGAGAGCGTCAGGAGGGCAGGGCCCGGCCGGCACCGCCGCCCGCCGCCCGCTGCCCCCGGGCTCACCGGCGCGCAGGACCAGGCGGGACAGCATGCTGGGGCCGGAGGGGCGGCGGGGCCCTGCGGAGCTCTGAGCGAGGGGCAGCGGGGCCCTCAGGAGCGGCGGAGCTCTGAGCGAGGAGCGGCGGGGCCCTGAGGAGCGGCGGGGTCGTGCGGAGCCCTGCGGAGCTCTGAGCGAGGAGCGGCGGGGCCCTGAGGAGCGGCGGAGCTCTGAGTGAGGAGCGGCGGGGTCGTGCGGAGCTCTGCGGAGCTCTGAGCGAGGAGCGGCGGGGCCCTGCGGAGCTCTGAGCGAGGAGCGGCGCCCTCAGGAGCGGCGTTGCCGAGCTCGCCCCGCCGGTGACCGCGGCTGCCGCCGGGCGCTGAGATGGCGGCGCAGCTCTCGCGAGAGCGCCCGCCCCGCGCCCGCCTGGGCTGCGCGCGCTCTCGCGAGAGGAGGCGGCGGCGCCGGAGGCACGTGGGGGCGCCGCGGGCCCCACCGCCGCCACCGCCATGGAGGAGCCGCCGCCGCCGCCGCCTCAGGCGGCCCCGCCGCCCGCCCCGCCCGACAGCGCCGCGCCCGCCGCCTCGCTGGATGGGGACCCCGCGGCCGAGGCCGCCGCCGAGTGGAACATCCCGCCCAGCGCGCCCGCCTGCATGGAGCGGCACCTGGAGCGCGCGCACTACCGCGCAGGTAGCGGGGCCCGGCGGGCCTGGGGCGCTCCCCGGGGCTCCCTCAGCCGCTCCCCGATGCGCTCCCTCAGCCGCTCCCCGGGGCTCCCTCAGCCGCTCCCCGGTGCGCTCCCTGAGCCGCTCCCCGGGGCTCCCTCAGCCGCTCCCCGGTGCGCTCCCTCAGCCGCTCTCCGGGCGCCCCCCGGCCCTGCCCGCCCGTCTCCCCGCGCCTCCCCTCGTGTCTCTCCCGCAGACGGGGTCCTGCTGCTGGGCGCCTCCGGGCTGAACGGGCGCTGCTGGACCGGCTCGCTGTGGGTGTTCGCCGAGCCCCGCCGCGCCCCCAGCGAGGGCTTCTGCACCGCGGGCGTGCAGACCGAGGCGGGGGTCGCCGACCTGTGCTGGCTGGCCGACCGGGGCATCCTGGTGGCCTCCGACTCCGGTAAGCCGTGGGGATGCTCCGTCCTTCGCCGGGGTGCAGCTGTCCCCTGTGCCCTCTGCTGAGCTGGGTGTCCCCCCAGCCCCTGCCTGGGTGGGTGTCCCTGGCACTGAGCTGGGTGTCCCCCCAGCCCCTGCCTGGGTGGGGGTCCCTGGCACTGAGCTGGGTGTCCCCCCAGCCCCTGCCTGGGTGGGGGTCCCTGGCACTGAGCTGGGTGTCCCCCCAGCCTCTCCGTGTCCCAGAGGTGGGTGGGTGTCCCTGGCACTGAGCTGGGTGTCCCCCCAGCCCGGGTGGGGGTCCCTGGCACTGAGCTGGGTGTCCCCCCAGCCCCTGCCTGGGTGGGGGTCCCTGCCACTGAGCTGGGTGTCCCCCTGCCACCCCCAGGTGCAGTGGAGCTGTGGGAGCTGGAGGAGAACGAGAGCCTCATCGTGAACAAGTTCTGTAAATACGAGCACGACGACATCGTGACCTCGGTGTCGGTGCTGGCCGGCAGCAGCCAGGCTGTCAGCGGGGGCAGGGATTTCTGGTGAGTGTGCCCAGCCTGGCAGCCGTGTGCCCGGGCTGTGCTGGGCGCTCACTGCTCGCTCTTGTCCGCAGCGTCAAGGTCTGGGACATCCCGGAGCAAACGGTGCTGCACTCCTACAGAGGTGAGTGCCAGCCCAGCCCTCTCTCTCCTTCTTACATCCCCTTGACATCCCACTTGGAGCTTTTCCCTGACCCCTTGTCTGGCTCCCTCGAGCTCAGGGCTGGCACAAGCACTGTGGCCATGGTTGGAGTGGGCAGCTCATCGCTGTGGTAGGAGGCAGTTGGCAGCAGCTATCCTGTGTCTGGGCATAACTGTTAAACTGCTGTGCCTCTGGAGGGCCTTGGGAATATGTGGGAAAGTCGGATACCATCTTTGAGGTTCTTTATCCTTTTGTGCTTTTGGTAGCTCACTCCGATGCAGTGACATGTGTGGCTTCCTGTCCTGGTAAGGACACTGTGTTCCTGTCCTGTGCTGAGGTAAAGCTCACTCTATTGTCTAAATCTACCCCATTTAAACGAGATTTAACTTTAGGCATTTACAGTTTAGTGTACTTAGAAACCATCTCTTGTTTAATCTGCCTACATGTGTTATTGCAGTGTTCCAGTCTGATAATTTATAATCGGTTTGCCAAGCTGATTCCTACAGGTTTGTATTGAATTTTGGGAGATCCTAGGTCTGTCCTGAGGATGACTGAAGGCTGCACTTGGTGACAGCATAATTTTAACCCAGAGAAAAACACAGGGTCATTTTGCGTGTGAGTCAGCAGTGAATCTGAATTTATGCCACAAAGAAATTGTAAAACTTTTCTCGTTCCTTTTGGATTTATAGGACAACAGAATTTTACTCTGGGACACCAGATGCCCCAAACCAGCTACTCGAATTGGTATGTCTCTGTGTGGTCACTGGGAAATAAATTATTTTATGCCTGACTTCTAACTCCAAATCTAGTGATGTGCCTGTTAAAAGTTAAGGAGGTATAACGCTGTCACAAAAGTACAATAAGCTTAAAGCACTTGTCTTGCTGCAGTAGCAGTGCTCAGTGAGACAGATGAGGAATATCTTTGTGCTGCCTCCTTCCACACTCACCCAGTTTCTCCCTCACAGTTTGCAGTGCCTGTAATTACCTCCCTACCTCAGTCATGTGGCATCCACAGAAAAGTGACATCTTTGTCTTGGGTAAGAACCTGCACTCTCACCAGGCAAATGGAGGTGGCTGCTTTCACAGGACAGTTTTTCCTGTAACTTGGGTGCCCCTCTCTCCCAGGCGATGAAAGTGGAACAGTTGCACTGGTGGACACAAAGAATCCCGACTCTGCCCTCAGCGCTGCCGTGCACACCCGAGGCATTACAGGCTTTGCTTTCTCTGCACACAGGTACGGAGTGATTCTGGCACAGAACGGGGCACTGCATCCCCTTAAAAGCCGTGGTTATTTTTGAGTAAAACTTATGAGAGTGCCAGTTTTGGTCTTCTCATCAAGGAGATTGTAGCAGAGAATAGAATAAACCAAGCAACGTCTCATGTCTGACATGTGAATGTCCACAACAAGAATTCTGCAGCTCCAGAATAACTGCCCCACATACTGTGGGGATTTTTCTAATTACAGTCACCTCTTATTAAAGAAGGATAATTTGTTTTCTGACTCTAATTCAGTATTCCCCACTCAGTGGACTGGCACCCTGCCAAATGCTGGTGAAAACATTTTTGTAAGACTTTTGTGAGTTCATCCAGAACCTCAGTCTGGATCACTAGGAGTCCTGCTGTTCACAAGTATATCCCTAAAAATTCTTGTATTTGCATATTCTAACTGTGCTCTCATCTCACTCTAGCTCACCCTTACTGGCTTCCATCAGTGAAGACTGTTCAGTTGCTGTTCTTGACTCAGACCTCTCAGAGGTGTAAGTACAGACAGAATCCTCACTGCTGTTGTCTTCTCGTCTTCTCGAGTTCATTATTAATGCACAGGATGGTTTGGGGTGGAAGGGACCTTAAGGATCATTCATCCCACCCCCTGCCACAGGCAGGGTGCTCCAGGCCCCATCCAGCCTGGCCTTGGACACTTCCAGGGCTGGGGCAGCCACAGCTGCTCTGGGCAACCTGGAGGAGAAAATGTTCCTAAACAGAGGAGCATCATCCTGACAACCCAGCAGTTAGGGACTGAACAAGCCCACACAGTCTCTAATGATGGCTCATTTTGATGTTTTCCAGGTTCAGAAGTCATTCTCATCGGGACTTTGTAAAAGGCTTGTCCTGGTCTCCCTCAGATGATGCCTTGCTCACGACAGTTGGATGGGATCATCAGGTTTTACATCACACTGTCCCCCTACCAGCTGGTGAAGCTTCTGGAATCAACTGTGTAAAAGAATAGTTTTATAAAATCGTGGTCCAAGTTCCTTGCTGGCATCACTTTGATTCTGCTGAAGTCGCAGGTGTGTGAGCTGGAGTGGGGTCTGTTGTCTGCCTCCAAGCTTGTGGCTAGGAAGGGTCCTGTAGTAATTTTGAATTAGGCATAAGTTAGTTACAAACCAAGCTTTATCTCCTCAGGAGTGGCTTCTCCTGTAATAAAAGACTTTGGTTTTACTCAGAAAAAAAGTGACTTCAGGCACAGAGGAGACTTGGAGAGACAGGGAATTAGGTGTAATGAAAAAAGAAATAAAGTCCAAAAGACTTGATTCTTTCCTGAGTTCTCCAGACTACCCATGGAATTCACAGAAGCTTTTGTTGGGTAGATGTGAGAGCCTCACCCTTGAGGGAAGTTCTTTGCTCTGTGAATCAGATGGAATGAAAAGCCCTGCTGGGATTTGGGGGCTGGAAGGGTTCCAGGTTGTCCTTAAAGCAGCACTGGCTGGTGGGGAGGGTTCAGCCTCAGCAGCAGTGAGGAGCACTGGTGAGCACTGGTGAGCACTGGTGAGCAATAGCAGCGTTTGGTGCCAGCTGTAGGGCGAGGAGCCCAGCTGGAGCCCTGCATTAACACCTCTGGGATGGTGCTGGGATCCTGGCGTGCCAGGGGGCACTGGCAGCAGGAGGGAGCGGTGCTGGGCTCTTTGACACCACGGTCTGTCTCCTCTGTGCTGAAGGCAACTTACTCGAGGATAAGACCTGTGAACAGAAGGTTTATGTGGGGGGAAAACTGGACTAAGGACTTCAGCTGTCATTGCTTGCTCCTGTAGCAGACTCTGCTTAGTGATAACCCAGATCCCTGCACTTGTGACAGGTGACTTCTTGTGCTGGCTCTGAGGGGACAGCCCATTGCCCTGCCCCAGACCAGACTGCACACAACCTGTGAGAACATACATTTCTAACTCAGCTGTTTACCTGGAGAAAGTCACTGCTCTGCATGCATTGCTGCTGCTCTAGGTATGGCTTGGTCTGGCCTAATATTTCCTAGACAGAATTAAGCAAGTCCTGACTGATGAAACAAAAATACAGTTGAAATGAATGTTACCCCGGTTCTTTAGCATGATAGCAGCACCTAAATGTACACTGCTTCCAGGTTCTATCTCTGCATACACATAGGTTTAGTTGTGCAAAGCCCACAATTAATTTTTCGGCAGACTAAGCTTTCCCAGGCTCTGTACTTTTCTCATACTCTTTGTAAACCTCACTTGCTGCTTTTTAAATTCCTGTGTCGTACAGGTGTTCACAGCAACTTCCTGTTCTAGAGCAGTGTATGACAAGAAACGGTAAATTATGATAAAAACTGGCACATTTCCTCAGAAATACCCCTGAACCACCAAGTCCCCTGCTGGGGACCTGTGATGCTGTACTGGAACAGGTCTTGGGCTGGTTCTGAAAAAGTTGTCTTGGAAGATGGTTTTCATTTGTAACTGGGTTTAAGTTCCACTGGGCCACTTCTGTAGCGCTGAAGAGCCAGCTGAGATCATCCACACAGCTCAAGTTGTGCTTTCAGTCCCTGATATTAAAACTGTTCTTAAATAAATGTTCACCGTATTCCTGTTCAATGCCAGGGGACTACAGTTCTTCAGCACTGGTGCAAGGCAGGCTCTGGCTCCTGCTTTTCAGAAGTTTTTCTTTCCAGAACTCTGAACTTGGGGTTCCATTGTGCCCAGCTAAAAACAAAAGTTCAAATGTCACACATTAGGTTCCTCATATTGCCGCTCCTGAGCAAAACTCAACAGTCCGTGGCAAAAGACTCGTGGTGGGTGCTGAAGCCTGTAGGGAGAGCAGGTCATTGGTGCTATATTAACTCTTTTACAATTAAACACCAAACAATTCTCAGTGCTTCAGCATCCGGCAGGTGTGTGTGGTGCCACGGGATGGCAGCAGCTGCCCTGGAGAAGGGCAGGGCAGCACGGCCGCAGCTCTGCACGCTGCCTGAAGGAGGTGTCGAGCACTTCTGGGTGTCCAGCACTCGCCCTTGGGGTTTTTCACTCGTGAGCACGGAGGAGCAGCAGCTCAGGAGTCACTCCTGGGCTGTGGTGGCAGTGCTGGCACGGCTGCAGTGCAGTCACAGGGGCAGTGCAGCAGAACAGCAGCGATCCCAAGCAGCCCTTGCTGGCCCTGAGCTGCCCCAAGGACTGGAGGGGATGAATGCTGTGGGGTTTGTGGCTTGCAGCTGTCCCTGCACCACGCACCGTCCAGGGACTCTCGGGTACATCCACTGTGGCTCCAGCGAAAGCTCCAGCACACATTGCCCCTTTCCCTCCTCACAGAGCCTGCTTCTGTAGGCAGAGCTGGATGGAGATGAGGACGCAAACAGTTCAGTTGTGAGTGCAGAGGAGCAGCCACGCTGCAGACAAGCCTTTTGTGTTGCTGCTTGCATTGCTCACACCGCGTTTGCAGTTTTGGGCACAGCGTTCGAGTTGGGACTTGTACGAGAGTTTCGTCCCTGATGAGCAGCTCCAGCCCAAGGACTATTTATAGAGGCAGCTCCTCTGCCAGCCTGCCCAACCAGCTGGGTGTGAGTGACAGAGCTGTGACTGGGCTCCTAAAACACTGAAATGGCCACAGGCTTTGGATCAACCGCTCAGAGAAGCTGGACCGAGCCCTGGGTAAGCTGAAACTCAAACCCTTGCTGAGCTATGTTTCCCCATCCTTTCAGGGACGTGCAAACTTCCCACTCCATCAGACAGACCATGGAAGCAACACTAAAGAAAGTCAGATCACACAGGTAATAAAACATCCAGAAATGTTTAATGCAAGAAGGTTGGTGTTCATTGGCACTCATAAATAAGAGACTTTGTTCAGTACTTCACAGCTAAAGCCCTGTTACACTCCCCAAGCAGGAACTTGTGAGAAGAGGCAGCTGCAGGGGATAATTTCAGTTGTATCACGACTTGAATTACCACCCTGCATCAGAGAGGGTGAAGTGAGAATAATCCCACACTCAGGCTTCGGGATTGCTCTCAGCACTGGGCGGAGGCAGGTGCTTTGCTCCATTAATACCCCCTGGTTTTGTTTCTTACTCTGTTGCTAAATTTCTGTAGTGAAAGAGCTGGGAGGAGCAGGAGCAGGAATGGGAGGACAGTTTACCCAGTACCTGACGCAGTTACCTGCCCCAGGAGGAGGGGCTCGTTCCCATCCCTGCAGTCCTCGCTCCTCAGAGATCTAACTCTGTCCCCAAGTGCTTTGGCTGCCAGCAGCTCTGACAGTGGCTCCTTTGTCACAATGGCCCCAGAATCAATGCTGGGCTGTTCCTGAAATACCAGAATTTGCTGAATGCATTCAAAAGAAGCAGGGATAGTCCAAAGAGTTTGAAGAACAGAAGAGCCCCACCGCTGAAAACCTGCATTCTAACCAGTCCTACAACTGGGAGGAGTCCAACCTGATTTACTGACAGCTCAGTCCCCATGCAGTCCCTGAATGGTGTTCTTGAATGAAGAGTGGCTATTTTATAAAGCTCACTTATATTATCACACTTCTACTACTAAATTAAAACAGCTATGTCTGCTAGCAATGAGACACTCTACGTGTCTAAGACCATATTTCACCTACACATGAATCCTGTGTCTGGGTGAAGTAGTAAATGTGACATTTAAAGCAGGTACCAACACTGGAGTGTCACATTTTTCTCTAAAAAGAACAAAAACTTGTGTTGGGGAGATTGCAATTTGGAAGAATTCTTGAGGTGGAACATTGCACATACCCCCCCTGCCCTCCCCACTTATGGGCAAAGTCAGTATCAAAAGCTGAAATTGCCCACCCAGCCTTAAAATTGTTTCTGAGAGCTCATTTGCAAATATAGCTTATCATTTAAAGAAAAAAAAAGTATTAGGAAGAAAAAACCATGAAGTTGCAACATTATCAAAGAGACTTCTTTGTTTGCCTTCAAGTTAAACTGGTGAAACTTCATCCAATACCAAAACATGACCATGAAGCTCCTCAAGGAGGATCTTGGATTTACTTCTACAGCTGAATAAGAGTGCTCAAGGTGTTCCTTGCATGGAGAAAATTCCATGTTTTAGAGCAGGTGGTATTCCACATGACACTTGGCACACTTAAATGTCCTTATAGTTACTCCATAGTCACTTTTGTCCATAAATATTTTCTTAAAACCAACACCCAGATATTAAAAGCCTATTATTTCAGTACTGGCTGGGGTGAGCAATGGAAATCTTCTAAGTCACTGTGACTTGCTGGCATAAAAATGCCCTTTGAATTAGCTATTAGTCTGATTATTGTATTTGCATTTTAATTTTATTCACAGCAAAGTGAAGTTCAGAATACTTTAAAGCTGCTGCAATATCTGAGAGGGCTGTTAAATTATTAGGTAAAGCTGGAAATAACACAAAACATAGAATGTCAATGACATGACTCGAATATCAAGATAACTTTTGAGAATTCCACTGGGAAAGAAAATTTATCCCTGATTTTGAGCTGAATTGTAGCGCAAGAGGCACTTGCAGGCCACATCCAGGTGTGTGCCAGGCAGGGTAAGCTGGAGTGGAACCAGTGGTACTTGTAGCATTGAAAATAGAAAGTGCTTTCCATAAAAACAGACTCATGTCTCAAAGTGCTTTTAGTTTATCTGTGATAAGAAACAATTCTCTACAAGTTTTTACAGTTATCTTACAGTGATTTTCAGCAGGTTTACCTAGGAGGAAGAGTCTCTGTTTCTAGTTTCAGCAAGTAGGCTATTCCCAGCTCAGGTCAGCTGTGTGAGGCTGCTCAGTCTGGAAGCTGAAGCCCCCTGAAGGCTGCTCCAGCTCCCAGCCCTGCACGGCACCAGCGGGGAGCAGGGGCTGATCTGCCCCACAGCACCCCGAAAAGCACCGAGGGAAGGAGCGGGAGCCAGCTCCCCCCGGGGTGTCCCTGCTGACACCCCACAGATAAACACAGTCACACTGACATTCAGCTCCTCGCTCCCCAGACCAGGCACGTGGAAGCCGAGTCTCAGTGGAACAGCTAGCAAGGACACTTTGGGGGTCACACGGGTGTGAAGTGGCAAGAGAACTCTCAGGGAGAGCACCTGGGCGAATCGCTGGCACCCGCCAGCCCAAGGAAAAGGATTGCTCCGTGTCCTACATCTCCAAACTGCGTTTCAGCCTTCCAGCCAGGCCTCACAGCCTGCTTCCTCGAGGAATAATTACCAACAGAAACATTTACAGTGGCCAAAAGGCACAGCAAAGCAAGGCCCCTGCTCCCGAAGCTGCTCCTGCATGGGGGCAGAGCCCGGCTCAGCAGGACAGGCACTGAGTGCTCAGAGCTGCGTTTAAGGCAGAAATTATTTGCTCCAAACTCTTGATAGACAGCAAGGGTCAGGATCTAGGCATCCTAAACTCTCCTCCTATCCCACTGGCCTCACATTCTTATTTTAATCCCTGACATTTATCTACACACTGCTTTGCTTCCATTCTGCACATCTCTCAGTTGGTTTCTCCCTGCTCCCAAACATGGTGGAGTTAAACCAATTAAAAAACAAACCGCAATCAATCTTTCCAGTGGTGATGCTCTTTAGAGAGAGTTGAGGATGCTCTTTGGCTTTTCTAGACAGCCTATCAGGCTGCAATTGTGAAAATAACCCAGGAGGGACAATGGGAAAGAGGGAAATCACGTTTGCTCACGTTAGGAGGCAGCAGTCCGCCCTCCGCAGTAACAACTCTCCATGGCAGTCTTTTGAGAAAAGTCCAGGCTCAGGCTCGTTCCGCACCTTCTCCGTCAGCAGCTTGGAGCAAGTGCATTTTCAGGCTGGCTTGGGGCCGTCCCTGGTGCCCGTGGAGAGGGAAAGGACCAAGCCAGGCACCTTCTCGCCCCTTCGTGGCCGCGGAGCCGCCCGAGGCCCGGCCTACCGGTGGCTCTGGTGGGCGTAGGAGATGGGCTGGCGCGTGCCCGGCCGGACCGTGAAGGTGTTGGAGGGTCCCCCATAGTGCGAGGTGCCGTGGGCAGGCCTGCAGGGAGAACAGAGGGGCGGTCACCCCGCGCCAGCCCAGGCACAGCTCGGCACTCGTCAGCACCACGGTGATGGATTTCACCGCTCAGGTGAGGGATTTCACTGCTCAGGTGAGGGATTTCACCGCTCCGGTGAGGGATTGAGGGATTTCACCGCTCCGGTGAGGGATTGAGGGATTTCACCGCTCAGGTGAGGGATTTCACCGCTCCGGTGAGGGATTGAGGGATTTCACCGCTCCGGTGAGGGATTTCACTGCTCAGGTGAGGGATTTCACTGCTCAGGTGAGGGATTTCACTGCTCAGGTGAGGGATTTCACCGCTCCGGTGAGGGATTTCACCGCTCCGGTGAGGGATTTCACCGCTCCGGTGAGGGATTGAGGGATTTCATTGCTCCGGTGAGGGATTGAGAGATTTCACCACTCCGGTGAGGGATTTCACCGCTCCCCAGGGAGGTGGGGAGGGATGTGGGCACTGGGGTCACAGCTGGCACCAGGAAGGAGCCGTGAACGATCACTGCCCTCGTGAAGGATCACTGCCCTCGAGCAGCAGCCAGGAGCAAGCCCGAGCCAAGGGGCAGCGCCTTCCCTGGCACTCCCAGTTCCATGGGACACCGAGGACAGGGAGGGGTGGGCTCGGGGGGCACGTACCTGCTGGCTGTCAGCACGCTGGCGGGCGAGAAGTCCCCGTTCTGCCCCTTGAACTTGGGCTCGGCCGCGGTGCCGCCGTATGCCGTGGGTTTCCCAGCCGCGTCCGTGGACGCCCGCCGGCCCTGGGCGCTCGAGGGGCCGTTCCTGTGGGGAGGGCCCAGGCGGCGAGACCCCTCCCCGGGCGTGGAGCTGAACCCCCCGGGGCCGTAGGAGGAGAGGGTGCCCGAGGCCCGGGGGGCTGCGGCTGCCCGGGGGTAGGAGCTGTCGGGCTCCGACATGTACAGGCGCTTCTTGATCAGCGGGCGCGGGTTGGGGCCGTGGCTGGGGAAACTGGTGGAGCTGCTGTAAGCCGGGTACTGGGGTGTGAAGTCGCCGTTCCTCCAGCTCTTCTCCGAGGGCAGCGGAGCTGCTGGCTCCTGGCTGCCCCCGTAGCTGCGGCTGTAGCCAGCCCACCTGTAATAGCGCGGCTCTCCTGAGCCCCGGCTGCTGTCAGGGACGCTGGGGCACTTGCGGCTCTCCTCCCGACTGGGGAGGGGACCCTCGTCCGCCTCGTTGCTGAATTCGGGGGGTGGGGGGATGATGCCGAAGTCCAGCGCCGCGTCCCCGTTCTCCTCCTCGCTGGGTGTTCCGTGGCGGGCCGGGCCGGGCCGGCTCGGCTGCCCCGAGTCCAGCAGGCCCCGGAGCAGGCTGGAGGCCGCGGCTCGCCGGGGCCCGGGGGGCTGCGCCTGGCCCGCCGCCCGCGCGTCCCGGCCCTGCTCCGAGGAGCTGGAGAAGGACGGGGCTTTGCTCCCGCTGGAGCCCAGAGACGGCCGAGGCACCACGGTGAAGGAGAAGGGCTTGGACTCGTGGCGGAAGAAGCTGGGGGTGATGGTGTCCAACGAGGCACTGCCGAGTCTCAGGGCTGGCTTCGCCCTGAGCGCGGCCGCCCCGTCCCCACCCTGGCGGCCGCGCTGGGCACGCTGCCGGGCCGCCAGCAGCAGGGCCATGGGCGAGCCGCGCTCCACGCGCTCCCCCGTCACCGGGTGGATCAGCACCTCCTCCTGCCCCGCTCCCGAGGTGTCCGGGGGGCTCCTGCCCGAGCTCCCGGGGCAGGGCGGCTCGGCTGAGCCCGGGGCACAGGGCGGCTCGGCCGAGCTGGCCCCTGCCCGGTGCACTTTGTACTGGAAGACGGCCGAGCTGGGCTGTGGTGCCGGGCTCTGTGCAGGGGACACAGGGGCTGAGGAGGGGCTGGGAGCTGGGGGCTCCTCTGCCGGTCCCTGGGGTGGCTCTGGGGGACTCACGCTGCTGTTGAGGGACCCAGGAGCAGGGCTCACGTCCTCTGTGTCCTTGGCAGCAGCAGGAGCAGGATGCTCCTCGTGATTTGTCTCATCCTTCTCCACAGCAGCCGCCGGGGCTGGGAGCGGGCTGGGCACTGGTTTTGGCACCATTGGGTCACTCGTGCCAGGAGGGCTCTTCCTCAGGTCAGGGGGGCTCTTCCTCACCTGTGGGGTGCTGATGCCATTCTCCACACCCTGCTTCTGGCTGCTGAGCCCTGGGGCAGGTTTCCCCTCTTTCTTCAGGGACAGCACAGCCTCCAGCTCGTTCCTGATTGTCATCACACTGCGGGGCTGTGTGTCAGGGTTGCTCTCCGGGGCAGTGACTGCAGTGCTGGGAGAGCCCCCAGTGGTGCTGGGGGGGCTGCTGGGCGCCTCTTTCTTCTCACTCTCCCCTCCCTTGGACAACCCCGTGTCCTTCCTGGCGGGCTGGGGCTCGCTGAGCCCCGGCTCACGGCTGCCAGCGCGGCTGGGACCACTGTCCACGGGCCGGGGAGCGCCCGGCCTCTCCAGCGGCCTCTCCTCCCGGCGCGGGGAGCGCAGCAGGGCCGAGAGCTCGTCCCGCAGCTTGTTCAGGTTGTTGGCGTCCTTCCAGTCATCGTCCTTCCAGTCATCCTCGCAGGTCGGGTAGTCCGGAGGAGGGAGATCCAGGTCGTTCGCAGTGAGGGGTTCTGATTTCAGAGGGGAGTCTCTCCCGGCTGTTTTCAGCTGGGGAATCTTCTCCCCCTCGGAGCCCGGCAGAGGGGACCGGCGCCCGGTGGGAGTCACCCCTTGGCCAAGCCCCGGGCCCGGCTTGGGGCTCAGTGGAGGGGGCACAGGCGGCTTCCCAGCGCCCTGTCTGAGCCCGGAACCCCTCTGCTCGCCTTCTCCCGGCCGCGTCTTGCCCGCAGCTCGGATGGTGAAGCAGGGTGGCAGGGCCGGCCGGGCGTGAGGCTGCCTGGGCACGGGCTCCCGCTGGCCACGCTGGCCCTCCTGCACCGGGATGGACGAGGAGCGCGCCGGGGCTGGCGGCGGCACCTTGAAGGACCTGGGGAAGGTGAGGTGCGGCTCGGGCTTGGGCTGCAGGCTCTCCTTGGGGCTGGGGGCTGCAGGCGCCCCGGCCTCGGCGGGGCACAGCGGCCCCTCGGCCTCCACCTGCCGCGTGTTCAGCACCGTCTCCGACTTCCACTTGGACAGGCCGGGGCCGAAGGGGTCGCAGGCGCCCGGCGGGGCTGGCGGGATGAAATCTGGAGGAGCCGGAGTGCTGGGGGAGGGCAGGGCAGAGGCGGGAGGCGGCGGGGCTGCCGTGGCAGGAGGCGGTGGCACCATCTCGGGGGGCAGTGGTGGTGGCACTATCTCCGGTGGCAGTGGCGGCGGCTGTGGCACTATCTCCGGTGGCAGTGGGGGTGGCGGCGGCAGCATTTCGGGGGGTGGAGGGACCGGCGAGGCCAGAGGGGGTGACACAGGTGCCGGAGGGGGTGGAGGGGGTACCGATGGCGGTGGGGGGATGTCTTCATCCAGGTCATCCCCATCGAGGGCCTGCGGGCGCAGGTCCCCCGCCGAGCTGTACATCCGAGAGTTGCCATTGAGCTGGGAGCCAGAGCCTGCAAGAGCAGCGAGAGCACAGCCGGTGAGACCTCTCCTTCAGTGCTGAGCCAGCCTGGCCTGTGCCCAGCGTGCCAGCCCCTCGCCAGCCTTGTCTAAAACTTCCTGAACTGTAACAGCCACTCTGCCTCACCCCTTAGGAATTAATTAATTTTCAATGACTTCAAAAAATAATTAATAACAGACTCTGTTTCAGCATGAAAATAGATGAGCAGCCTGTCTGCTCCGGAGCAGGGAACACACACACTTCCTGCACAGAGAACATCCCTTACCAAGAGCTGCCTTTTCCACAAAGTCTTCTGGCACCGACGGCGTTGGCACAGCCACCCCATGGGATTCTTGGGCGTTCTGCAGGAGTTGAGAAAACAGAGCTGTCAGTCTTACAGCCAGGATCAGAGCAAAGGGCTGACAAGCAGCGGGTAATTTGTCCACACAAGCCCTGATGGGATCCAGGGCAGCGTTGGTGATATGGAGGTCCCTGTGGAAGCCTCTGCTGACAGGGTTTGAGGGGATGAGTGAAGTGATCAAGGCTGCACAGGCCATGGACACAATTCCCAATGGTCAGAAGCAAGGGCTGGAGAGGAATTCGGATATTTCACACACCCCTGGGGCTGCCCAGCACTGCTCCCAGTGCCCTGAGCAGCTCCCCTGGGATCGGTGGGTGCCCTGGTGGGTATTTCTCTGCAGCAAGCACTGCCACAGCCACGCACACACAGACCTCCAGCCTCTGGGGAAACTGGCACCAGCATCTCTGGGGAAACTGCTCCTTGTGTGGTTTGTGTTTTGCTGGCAATTGCTCCCTCCGCGTTCACGCTGAGAACTCAGCAGTGCCTTTGGCCGGTGCAGGACCGGCAGTTTGGCAGCCTGCACATCTGGGGGGTGCCCGAAGGGTGATTGCAGCCGCCCGGTGGGACACTGGGGCAGGCTGCCTCACTCACCGGCAGCAGAAGCCTCTCCTGCCCCTGACTCACGGCCGGGGCGGCTCGGGGGCTGTCAGAGGGGTACGGAGCTCCGAGGGAGCATCCAGCCAGGGACACGCCACGGGCAGTGCTCAGGGACACACAGTCCCATTCCCAGGCTCCACATCCACCCCCTGCTCACCCCAGGCAGCTGTTTGCGCTGCCAACAGCCCTCGACAAGGAAATGCCACCCTGCCATCAGCCTGCGCCTCTCCCCAGCCATTTCCTGCACACTAAAGCCTGGATGATGACTGAGCCCCTGCCCTTTGCCTTTCTCTGCCGTTATCACCACTTTTACATCAGATTGCCTCGGGATTCCAAAGTCTCCTGGATCAAAGGTCAGTTGGATTTGTCCATCAGCCCCATCCAGGCTCAGACACATCCCAGTCACACTGCCCTGGCTGGGGGGCTCGGCAGCTGCTGGGGCAGAGCTGATTCAACAGCAGCACCTGGGCGCCTGTGGAGGAGCCCTGGGATGCCCCAGCTTTGGCCAAAATAACAGGAAAATGCACATATTTCACTTGCTACATTCATTACCCTGCAGATGACCAAAGATCCCCTATAACCACGAGGGAATGAGGCAGTTACAGGTGACCCAGGAGTGAGGGAATTCGTAGCCCTGGCATTGCACAAAGGACCAGACAACTCCGTGCTGATGGAGAAGCCAAGGGCTGCAAAGGCATGAGGGCAGACCCTGAGCTTCACCTGAGAGCCAGAGGGAAGACAAAGGCCAAGAGAGGCACTGGAAGAGCTGATAGTTAAATTGTCCAGAGCAATGAGCACCAAAATCACACAGAACAAACCGCGGCAGTTCCCATTTGCCGTGGAAATCCATTGCTGCAGGTTTGCCCCAGGGCAGCTGCTGGTTTGCAGGGGAACAGAGATGTCTGAGCTCTGCAGCATGTTCATCACCTCTTTGGAGGAGTGCAAAGGGACTGGCAGTCAGAAGAGAGCAGTGCAAAGCTGCAGGACACAGCCACACTTCATAAAGGAGTAGGAATTTTGGATGTGTCATTTCCAACTGGGCAAGCCTGTTCATCACCAAAACCTTCTGTGGCAGTTACTAATGCTCAGCATCTCTTCAAAACCACCCATCCCCACGTCATGAGCTGGCTTCTAAAATGGAAAGCATCCCCAGCACGCTGCCAGTCTGCAGAGATGGTTGGGCAGATTGTTGCCGGTGTTTGCTCGGGTGTGGCCAGCCCAGAAAACCTCCAGCTGATTCAGGGCAGGCTCTGGGTGCTGTGCCAGGAACCTGCATTTCCAGTTTGTGGTACCTGAATCAGATTCGTGCCTGCTGAGGATCCCGAGGGGGGAAGCTTTCACTGTAACCACCAGGAATCACTTTTCATCCCTGGAACAGAGTCAGACGTCCCCAGTGGAGGCAGCCTGCCCATCCCCAGCTCCCACCCATTCAATGGCCAAGGATTGAGGCTGCCCACTAGAAAAGCCACCCCAAAACACAACTGCTGAGCACCCTGGGGTCCCAGAGAGGCCGGGAATGTCTCTGAGGATGAAGAGCTGCCCCCAGACTCCTTGTTTTAGAGCTGGGGCAGTGTGGTGGTTTGCTGAAGGAATGGATTCCCCGGGTCCCCGCAGTGCTGGGGGAGGGGGGGGACAGCGGGGGGACGCCTCTCCGCAGCCCCGGTGGGACAGCCCAGGCTGGGGAAGGAGGTGCTGCTCGGTGGGGAAGGGCTGCCAGGGGGATGGAGGCTGCTCAGTGGGGAAGGGCTGCCAGGTGCAGAGGCACAGGGGCCGCGGGGCAGGGCGTGAGCATCCTCCTGACTCACCGGGAGCTGCTCGGTGCGTGGGGGAAAGGGTTAAGGCAGGAGCTGCAGAACAGCCCCGCACAGGTGTGTACCTGGGGTAGGTACGTACGTGGCAGCAGAAGAGTCCGTGCCAGATCAAATCATGGTCAAACCTCACCAACACACACTGGTCCTTCAAAACGCCACCTTTTCCTACCAATTCCTCAGTTAAAGCTGGTACTGTGGAGAAGCCCAGGTTTGTGAGGCACCCCCAGGAGGGAAAAAGAGCCCCAGGGCCAGCTGTGCCTCCGTGGGCAGCAGCAGCACCAGGGTTTGGGTGACAGCCCTGAGGATTTGTCCCGGGGGCATTCCTGCTGTTAACCCCTCCACCACTCGCATTCCATCAGCAGAGATCTCCTCCTTGTCCAGACCAAATTTAGGATTTTACTGCCTTCTCTGACCTGCGGGTATCACTTCCTTTAGCTCCTGACACCTCCAGAGCCTCTCTGAGCACCCTGCCCTAGTGCCAGGGGTGGAACAAGATGAGTTTAAGGTCCCCTCCAAGCCAGACCCGGGATTCTGTGCGTGCTGTGTCCCTCTGTGCTCTTTAGGGGATAAAACCTCTGGGAAGTGCTGCATGGGGTTCCTCAGAGCAAGCCTGGCTTCTGGAGGTACAGCCACCCCAGGCCCTCTGCTCTGGCTGTTTTGCTGCTGCTGCAGCCCTGGTGCCTCTGCAGGGAATGGTTTTTCATACAGAGATTGAAAAGAATCATCCCAGCACAGGCACAGCATCACCTCATTCCTCTGCTGCAGCAGGACTGGGGTCAGCACTGCTGGCTCCAGCAACACAGCTGATCCTGGCACAGATCCTGCCAGCACCAGGGAGATAAGCCCCATCTATCATCTCCGTGCTCAGCAATTACGTTTTAATTGAAAATGCAAATCTGACGATGCTCACGCCTCTCCCCCAGTGCCTGGGCCGTGTCAGACCAGCCTGAACTCAGATCACCTCCCAGTCCCTGGTGCCCAGCCTCAGTACAGAGGGGTTCTGCTTTCCAGTTCTGCCCTCCCTCGGGCAGGGCAGGGCAGCAGCTGCTCCCGGCCACAGCTCCAGCCCGGACTGGCACTCACCAGGGGCAGGAAGGTCAGCAGCGGCCGGACCCTGGGACGGGGCTTGAGCGTGGCAGTGCCGGAGTCTGTCACCGTCCCGAAGCGATTGTCACCGTAATAGACCTCGATCACATCACCTGAGGGAGAGGGGAGAGCAGACCGTGAGCAGCAGCACCAGTCTGGGAACCGGTGAGAACAGCACGGGCACCCTGGCGGCTCCAAGAGAGCTGGGCAGAGCTTGCTGCAGCAGCTCCCAGCACCGGGCAGAGCCCATCAGCCCCTGAGGAGAACCTGGCTGGCCTGGAGCTGAGTGGAAGACAGGAGAGGAAGTCCCCTGTGTGCAGGACAGGCACTCACAGACCTGTCACACACCTGCAGAGACAGAGAGCCTTCCCTGAGCCCTGCAGGAGGAACCCAGGCAGCTCAGGAGGAACAAGGGGCAATCCTGGCTGAGCACAGGGAGCCTTCCCTGAGCCCTGCAGGAGGAACTGGGGCAGCTCAGGAGGAGCAGGGGGCAATCCTGGCTGAGCACAGGGAGCCTTCCCTGAGCCCTGCAGGAGGAGCCCAGGCAGCTCAGGAGGAACAAGGGGCAATCCTGGCTGAGCACAGAGATCCTTCCCTGAGCCCTGCAGGAGGAGCCCAGGCAGCTCAGGAGGAGCAGGGGGCAATCCTGGCTGCTCTGAGCAGCTGGAGTTGAGGGGCAGGCAGCAGCAGAGCTGACCAGGACAGGGACAGCTCCTGCCCTTCCTGCCCCACCGAGCACTGGCATCCAAGCCAGAGGCAATTCCAGGTGCATCCAAGCCAGAGGCAATTCCAGGTGCAGCCAAGCCAGAGGCAATTCCAGGTGCTTCACAACACTTGCACACTCCAGCCTGCTTTGGGTGACTTCCCACAGGATGCCACCATGCCCAGGGGACACAGCAGGGCAGGAAGTCACAGGGCCCTGCTGTGACAATCAGGAGGAGCCGTCAGGAATTCCTGGTTCCCAGCCTTGTGCTTTCACCTTGAACCACACCTCTTGAGCCGATTTATTTCTGACAGTGAATAAAGCTCATAAAATTAATTTAATTACGTTCTTTGTGTCTGATTAGCAGCATGAATTAACAAGCAGAAATACTGAAGCACGTAAACCCCACCTTGGCTGGAAGGAGATACACAAATAACTCGTAGCCAAGGAGACCGACATGAAAGAAAATCAGAGGGTTTGAGGACGGAGGGGGAAGCAACAACGTGGCTGTGATTGAAGGGGAAGCTGCAGGAGTGCTCCCAACAACAGACTCTGAGAGTGAGGAAAGGGGAGAAGAAGAAGGATGGGCAGAAATCAGGAGGAAGCTCCAAGGGAAACAGCTTTACACCAACTCTAGAGAAAAAGGAGGAGGGCAAATGCCTCTGTGTGCATCCCCCCGAAGGAAATCACTTGCATGAACACCTGGAATGGAGAACCTGACCACACCAGGGGCTGGGCATGAGGCAGCACAGCCTCTGCTGAGGCACTGGAGGCAGATGAATTCCACACAGCCTTCAAACACACCACAGGGCCCAGAAGCTCCTCAGCCTCTCCCTTCTCTCGCCCACCACCCCCAGAGTATCTGCCCTGCTATCACTGCCCTTCCAGGCAGCCACAGCTTCCCTCCCTCACACCAGCCTTCTCCCACTACAAGTGATTCTTCTCCCAAAGGACATTTTCTCCAGCTTTCAAATCACCAATCAGCTGTGCTTCAGCCAGCCTGCTCCTACCAAGACTTCAGCACTTCCCTGCCTGAGAGGGACCCAAAAGCACTCAGGAGGAGCTGCTGGAGTCCCAGAGAGGATAGAGGTGTCAGCAAAGTGCCTGGAAGTGTTCAAGGCCAGGCTGGATGGGGCTTGGAGCAGCCTGACCCAAGCCTGGGCTTGGGAGGTGTCCCTGCCCATGACAGGGAGTGGAACGAGATGAGTTTTAAGGTCCCTTTCCACCCAAACCACTCTGTGATTCTGTGATGATTAATTTTGTGAGCAAAGAGCAGGAATTAAGGCCAAGACAACAGGAGAGCTTGGACTCAGACAGCCTGAGCAGCGACAGAGTAGTTCTGAGACCTGAAACGATGAGTTTCCTACTTAACAAGTCACTAGGTAAACCCAGTGAGAAACTGGATTAAAGATCACAAGGACTTTGATCCTAGATTACTAAGCATCGCTACCCTGAATGCTTTAATTAAAGGAAAATGAAGTGCTTGTAGTTGTGTTTTCTCTGCTAGATAAACAGGACTTGCCTGCTGGGAGCCCATCAGCAGCAGGACCTGAGCTCTGCCAGCCTCCTTTCCTGGAAGGAGGCAGCAGGAAATGCACCCTTGGAAGCTGTGGGAAGCAGCTGGCTCGAAGCACTGGCCTTGCTTCGGCCACTTGCTGACACTCAGCCTGTCCTGGAGACACTCGTGTTTGCTCTGCCATGGGAAATTACAGAGACAATTTGCCACGCATGTAATGGAACTTCTTCCTCCCCGGGGGTTGCATCACCTGGAGGAGGCGCAGCAGGTTTGAGCCGGGGTATCCACAGCTCCCAGGAGGAGGAGGAGGAGGAATCAGTCACTATATTCAGGAATCTCTGAGTCAGGGACATGCAAACCTACACCCATTGCACATTGCCCAACTTGTGTTTACTTTGTATGAGAAACCAAGGTGGGGATCGGCAGGAGCAGGGGACTCCTCCAGGCACGGAGCCCGGCAGGAAATGTCCCAGAAACAGGGCCAGGGCTGGGGCTGCCCCGCAGGACGAGCTGTGTGCGGGCTGGGGACAGCACAGCTGGAGCTGGGGCTGCTGGACCCCTGGGCTGATGTCCCTTGGCTGATGTCCCTTGGGCTGATGGACCTTTGGGCTGATGTCCCTCGGGTTCCTGGCCCCCCTTGGCTGATGCCCCTCTTGGCTGATGCCCCTCTTGGCTGATGCCCCTCGGGTTCCTGGCCCCCCTCACCCCGCTGCCACTGTGTCCCACTGTCCCCCTGCCCCTGCACCCCCACCAAGCCAAATTCGGGCAGAAACACCTGGAGGATGCTGAGGAGCGACTCCCCAGGTGCTCCTTGGGCTCAGCTTTCGGGATTCCCGGCTCTTCCCCTGCAGCCTGCCCCACACCTGAGCACAAAGCTTTTGCACTGCAGGAACGCAGCCACGGCAATCAGGCTCCTAACAAGCAGACACAGCAACTTCTTTTCTTTTTTCTAATCCAAACCACATCAGAGAGAAGCTTGAATCCTCCTCAGATTTACGACAGTTAGAAATCAGCAATTTTCCTTCTAGGTTGCAGAGTTGCATGAAACTCCCCGTCACATTTTCATTTTATCTTGGTTTCAGCAGCTTGGCCTTTGGGGTGTAACCACCTCGCAGTTGCTTTCACAGACAATACTTCACCCTGCACAGCTCAGCAGGCAGCACTTCCATTTTTTTAATCTTGGAAGAGTTTGCTGGGCTCTTACAGCCACCCAACTTCATCCACAAGCTGCTATCTTCTATCTACCTGGCTCCATTACTATTAATTTGGCTCCCTCCTACATGAGCCTGCAGGGCACCGTATTGCAATTAAAACCACAGAGAAACACAAATAAATCCCGAGGAATATGCAACCCTCAGCTCCCTCCTCGCTCACAGCCTGCGAGAAACAGGTTTATGAGTAAATAACTCCAACCTGGGAAGGCGCAGCTCAAACATGGCGTGGGAAAGCGCGAGGGGAAGCAACAAAACCGAATTTCAGCCTCTTTGAGCCGAGTTTAGCCCGGCGGGAGCGCAGCCGCCCGGCTCAGTGCGGAGCTCCGCGCCCGCTCGGGGCTGGGCTCGGGGCACGGAGCGCTCCGGGCACGGAGCCCCCGACCCTTCCTTCCTTCCTTCCTTCCTTCCTTCCCGGGACCCCACCCGAGCCCGCGGCCGCCGGGGGACACTGACCGGTGCCACCCGCGCTGTCCGAGGTCACCTCCTGCGTGAAGATCCAGGGCGGGTTGGCGGCGAAGAGCGAGGCGGCGCTGGGGCCGGCGTGGCGCTTGCCGAAGAGGCGGCTGAAGGTGCCCTGCACCGAGTGCGCCTGCTGCTTCTTCATGCTGCCGAGCCGGGCGCTGCCGCCGCTCCGGGCCGGGCATCCCGCCGGGACGGGACGGGAACGGGGCTCGGGGGGGCGGGGATGCCCCACCCCCGGCCCGCCCTCCGCCCGGTGCCCCGCTCGGGACCGGCACAGCGAGCCCGGCCCCGAGAGCCGCGGGTGGAGAGCGGAGAGCGTCCCGGGGCGGCTGCTGGTCCCGCCGGAGCCCCGAGCCCGCAGAGCCCGCTCCGGTGCCCAGGCTCCCTGTGCCCAGCAGCCTCCCTGTGCCCACAGCTTTCCCTGTGCCCAGCCTCCCTGTGCCCAGCCTCCCTGTGCCCAGCAGCTTTCTTCCCTGTGCCCAGCAGCCTCCCCGTGCCCAACAGCCTTCCCTGTGCCCACCCTCCCTGTGCCCAGCCTTCCCTGTGCCCAGCAGCCTTCCTTGTGCCCAGTCTCCCTGTGCCCACCCTCCCTGTGCCCAGCCTCCCTGTGCCCACCCTCCCTGTGCCCAGCAGCCTCCCTGTGCCCACCCTCCCTGTGCCCACCCTCCCTGTGCCTCCCTGTGCCCACCCTCCCTGTGCCCAGCCGCCTTCCCTGCCCTCCGATACCCACACCCGCCAGGCTCTGCCCTTCCTCTCCCTCCCGTGTTCTCGGTCCCTGCAGCTCCTGCCGGGCCAGGAACGCGCGGTGAGCCCGGGCTGCTCCGAGGCTCACTGCTTCGGATGCAAAACCCACAGACAGTTTCACATCCGATTGTCTGGGAAAGCATTGGACTTGACCCCAAAACATTTCTAGGTACAAAAGCAAATTTCCAGCACTGGTAATGATTTTTGTGCCATGCAAGTAAAAATTGAGAGTTCTAGCAGCAGTAATGATTTTTGTGCCATGCAAGTAAAAATTGAGAGTTAATGAGTAACATTGTATACTAATAAATGCAGAGAATTCTGGAGAACTTTAAACCCAAAATAGTTGTCAAAACATTAACTCTGAAACACAGCTTCCAACTTCAGGTTAAGATCTTGCACCTCTTTCTACCTCCACCACAGCCCGGCCCTGCCACCCCCAGCGACGCTCCCGCCTCAGCCTGGGTGGCAGGAAAACGTCACGGAGGCATCTCGAGGTGGATTTATCATCCCACAGAGCACAAGCTGCTGAACCCTTCTGCCAGGGCTCCTGTGCACATTCCCAGCTGTTTGCTCCTGATGAAAGGTGTTTGTTCTTCACCTTCCACCTCCCAGCGTGGCGCAGACCTCCCCTCGGAAGGGCAGGAGCAGCTCAGGAGCAGCACGAGCAGCAGGCTGGGTGTGCTGCTGGCTTCTGAGAGGTGCAAACTCCACAGACACGGGAAAGCTGCCAAGCTGAGTGCCTGGGCTGTGTTTTCAGGAAGGACAACTGTCACTCCTGTGTGATCGAGGCCACACAGCAAAAGGGACTGGTGGGCTGGGCACAAAGCTCAGGAGAGCACTTGGGAGATCTCCAGCAGATTTTATGGCATAGAAAGAGCCATGTGAGCACTGCTGTGATGTAACACACCACAGTGTGAGGCTGCCTTTGATCCCAATACAGGTAAACACCCCAGAACAATCTGCTTTCACATCAGGGTGAGGAGCTGCACCCTCAGATGTGGATGGATGTTCCTGCTGCACTCGCAGGTGAGACAGGGTTTGTGCAGCGAGGGCAGCGAGGGCCGGAGCTGGAGGAGGAAGGGACGTGAGGAGAAACCTTCAGGTGTGCCTGCAGAACAGCAAACAGCTCCCAGGGACAGAGGAGCAGCTCGTGCCTGTGGGGCAGGGGGTCAGGGTCAGGGTCAGGGTCAGGGTCAGGGTCAGGGTTAGGGTCAGGGTCACGGTCAGGGTCAGGGTCAGGGTTAGGGTCAGGGTCAGGGTTAGGGTTAGGGGTTATATTTAGGGTTAGTGTCCTGCAGAGCCTGGCCCTGCCCAAGGTGCTCCCAGGGCTGTAGATCCTGTCCCCATGGCTGAGCCCCTGCACTCCTCCGCACCCCTGTGACATCCCGACCCTGGTGACACCCCGTGGTCACAATGGCCTGGCATCCTGAGGTCACAATGCCAGCCCTGACAAGCAGCCCTGCCCAGGGGCAGTGCTGGCTCCTGCCTCTGCCCCAGGCAGTCCCACCTGCAGGGCCTCCATCCTGAGACAAGCTCAGGTGGGTGTCCCAGGCTCACGGCTGGCAGCAGGGTCACTGTCCCACCACGTCCCCTTCCGTGGGCTGCAGGTCCCTGCCCCAGGGCGACAAGGTCGCAGTGATGTCAGTGAGATGCTTCATCCCATCCCTGCTGTGCAAATCCGTCAGCGCTGTGCCCCGTGGTGCTGAGAGCTCAGGGTAGCCTGGGATGGCTCTGGGATGGATCCAGGGATGGCTCCAGGGATGGCTCTGGGATGGATCCAGGGATGGCTCTGGGATGGCTCTGGGATGGCTCTGGGATGGCTCTGGGATACCTCGGGGATGGCTCTGGGATGGCTCAGGGTGGGCAGCTCTGGCAGCCAGGCTCTGCCAGCTGCCCAGGGAACTCCTCCCTCCCCAGGGAGCACCTCTGAAACCTTCCTGCTTCCCTGGTGACTGAGCCAGCTTTCCCTGGGACCCCCCTGGGGATTTGCTTTGATGGACACCAGGCAGTTTGGGAGGGATTAGGGATGTGCCTACGTAGGAACGGGTGCAATAGGATTAGTGGGACTCTTCATTCAGGCACGGAGCGCTGGCAGGGCCAGAAATAGCAGCAGGACCTTAAGCTGGTGCTTGCCCTCCACCAGGCAGGGCTCACACAAGCAGGTGCATCCAGCCGGGCAGGGAGGAGGTTCTGCAGAGCCCCAGGTGCCCCAGAGGGCGAGCAGGAGCCGGGGGCAGCCCCAGGGCAGAGCAGAGCCAGGGTGGGCACGCCTGGCTCAGACCTGCGGGTGCTGCAGGGGCTGGGGGCTCCATGCCCAGCCAGGCTGGCTCCTCCTGGCTGAGTCTGCATGACTTAGCAATGGGCTGCCAAGGCAGCTCCCGCCTGCCCTCCACACCCCAAATCCATGATTTCAGTGCTCCTGCTGGGGGGTGCCCGAGCACCAGCACAGTCGTGTGTGTGCTTGTCTCCTCCAGAGCGAAAATGGCCAGGGGCTACCAGCACACACCTGGGTGAAACCAGCAGCTTCTGAACAGCTAATTTGGGAACAGGGTGCCCAAACCTCACTGAAATGGCTGTGGTGGTATAAAATCTTCTTTTGGGGAGCCAAAATCCCATTATTTTATCCCCTGGGGAAAGTGAACTGAGGTTTCCTGGCAGCAATGACCGCTGTGTGCTGAGGTCCAGCCTTTCAGGCATTTGCCATCTGCCCTGGAGAAATGAGTGACAAACGAGCTGGTGAGCTGGTAGGGATCTGGTGATTCCCCTCAAAGGCTTTAAGGAGATTTCAAAACAATTTGCAGGTATTCCCCTTCTTAATAGATTTAGGAGCCAGGGAACAGAAATAGCACCGAGTACGTCACGGAAAGTAGGAAACCTCTTTACAAGGTTAAAAATAAGCAGAGCACTCATTTAGGACAGGCAGGAGTAGAGTGGCTAATTGCTGCGGGAAGAGCAGTTTCCACTCTCACAGAGGTGTCGTCAGTGGGAGCGAGAGACCTGAGTCACGCTGAGGTAACAGCCCAGAACCTCTGCAGCCCAGCAGAGCCCTGCAGCCACCCTGGGCCATGGCCAGCCCTGCGTGGCCACCAGCCAGCCCTGCGTGGCCACCCTGGCGTGTCCTGGGGCCCTCCTCTGCACAGGGCTCCTGCACCACTCGGGGCTCCTCGCTGCTCCTCGTGCCCTGCCCGGGGCCCTCACATTTCTGGGGGAAACCATCAGAATCAACCCACTTGGAGATCCACGAGAGCCATTCCCAGGGCAGGAGGAGGCTCAGGGGGCCGTGGGGTCCCTGCAGGGGCACCCAGAGCTGCTGAGCAGATGATGCAAAGGACAGTGTCGGGTTCTGCCATCACATCACCCTTTTGGAGGCAGGTTTGTCACGGCTGTGGCTGGTGACAGCTTCACCAGGAGCGTGTGCTGCTGGCGTTTGTCACTGCTGTAACTGAGAGTCAACAGAGAATCAAGTCCTTTATGTCTCATCATTCATATTCTCTCAGCATTTGTTTCAAGCCACTTCCATATTTCCAGTGTTTTAGGATTGTGTAATGCTGCTTTTTTTAGCAGAGTTATTCTTGATTTGCTGTGGTGCAGGAGCAGTGCTGGCCTCTGTTACTCGTTAGGTAACTGCAGCTGCTGGACACAAACTGTGTGTTATGGATAAAGCTGTGGGACACGCTGGACTCACATCCTTTCACTTCCAGCCCAGGCTCTGGCCCCCGATGCTTTCTGAGGAGATTTTACTCCCGAGTCCTCCTCAGAATGCTGCGTGTCAAAGTGAAAGCAGCATTGGATTTGTATTTACATGGAGAGCTTTTCATGGTAACCCATCAGAAGTGAAAATTGCAGCTGCATTTAACTCCACTGGTGTGAGCTGCGTCTGCAGAGCAGCAGCCAGCACACACCACTGGGGTGAGCAGAGTGTGGGTGATTTTGAGGAAAAACCACTCAATTAGCAGGACCAAGAGTGGACACAGGACCCCTGGAGCTGGGGGATGAGGGCCCTTCCCCTTCCTGCTGTCTGCAATTAAAGCAGACTTAAACCTTCACCATTCAAAGCAATTACCTTTCTATATTTGTCTCCACACCAAATGTACCCTCCTGGCATGGCTCTTCCAGCAGCTGAAGTGGCACTCCCCCCTCCCTGAATTCCAGGCTCTGGAACCCCTCTGGAATCCTCTGGCAGAGTGAGGTGAAGGGAAGGCAAAAAGCAGAACCAGCACAGAGGATTCAGAGTGGTTTTCTCTCATTCTTCTTACTCTGGTTCTGGTCCAAAAGTTCTTGCTTAGGTGACACCAGCCCCCCCCAAACGATAAATGAAGTGGATTAAGAGATTAGCTCATCACAGAGAAAATTCCACCCTCCTAATCTCCTGCTGGGCCTGTAATCTGCAAGACTTCCCCATTTTACCTCTCTTCTATTTTAACCTGAACTCTTAATGCCTTGCAGGAGCCCACCGCCCCTCCGAGCCTCATTGGCTGGGGAGGGATTTGCTGGGTGCTTAAATGTCACCTTGCCCTCCAAAGAGGGTTTTGTGCTTTTGGGATTTCCCAGGAACAGAGTCTCGGGTGTCCATCAGCGCTGGGATCTGCACAGCCCCAGGCACTCGGGCTGCTCCCGATGCCCTGAGCCTGCCCTGCTGGGCTTTGAAGGCAGAACCGTGAGATTTTCCCCCTAAATTTCACAAAGCCTCCGTTTTTTGGCTGCAAAGGGACCAGCCCTTGGTGTGGAGATGGGGAACATGGACGGGAAAACCGTGGAGGAGCTGAGCACCACCGAGTGCCACCAGTGGTACAAGAAGTTCATGACGGAGTGTCCTTCTGGCCAGCTCACCCTCTACGAGTTCAAGCAGTTTTTTGGCTTGAAAAACCTGAGTCCGGCAGCGAACAAATACGTTGAGCAAATGTTTGAGACGTTTGACTTTAATAAGGTAAATATTGTCCTTCCACTCGGCCGTGCAGGGATGGGCCAGGCTCTGCTCTGGGATCCCGTGAGCCGGGGCTGGGTGGGTGTGAGACAAAAACTGCTCTGGGTGCTGCAGCCGGAGTCACTGCAGCCCCAAAAACTGCAGAATGGGTTCTGGAACGTGAAAAATGCCACAAAAACTCTTCACCTGCTGCCTGCTCCGCAAGGACACAGAGGCTCCCCCCAGAAATGACATTTTCCTTTTAAAACAGTGGGGTTGTATCTGGCAGTCTTTGATCCCTTTAAAATGAAGTGTCCTTTAATCCCGAACCACTGGATGTTGTGACAGGCGCTGTGAGGACAAGGGCTGCATTCACCCAGGGACAGGCGGTCCCAGCTCGGATGGGAATGTTTGTGCTTGAAACTGGACATGGATTGCACTGGGATTGGTTTTATTCCATGGGAAAAGCAGCTCGGGCTCCCTGGGCACAGACTTTGCAGCCCAGGCTGTGGCTGTGACAGACCCCAGAGGGGCAGTCCCAGAGCAGGGATTTGGGAATGCAGTCCTGCAGCAGGGATTTGGGAATGCAGTCCCAGAGCAGGGATTTGGGAATGCAGTCCTGCAGCAGGGATTTGGGAATGCAGTCCTGCAGCAGGAATTTGGGAATGCAGTCCTGCAGCAGGGATTTGGGAATGCAGTCCCAGAGCAGGGATTTGGGAATGCAGTCCTGCAGCAGGGATTTGGGAATGCAGTCCTGCAGCAGGAATTTGGGAATGCAGTCCTGCAGCAGGGATTTGGGAATGCAGTCCTGCAGCAGGGATTTGGGAATGCAGTCCTGCAGCAGGGATTTGGGAATGCAGTCCCAGAGCAGGGATTTGGGAATGCAGTCCTGCAGCAGGGATTTGGGAATGCAGTCCCAGAGCAGGGATTTGGGAATGCAGTCCCAGAGCAGGGATTTGGGAATGCAGTCCCAGAGCAGGGATTTGGGAATGCAGTCCCAGAGCAGGGATTTGGGAATGCAGTCCTGTAGCAGGGATTTGGGAATGCAGTCCCAGAGCAGGGATTTGGGAAGCAGATGGATGCTGTGTCTCCAGCAGGAAACTGCATCCTCCTCTACTTGCAAATGACCTTGAATTGCACCTGTGAGATGAGGAATCTATTTTATGGCAACCCAAAGGGCTTAGTGGCATTAATCCCATTGACAAAAATGCAAATTGGGCCCTAAATCCTTCAGGTGTTTGGTTTGTGCCTCGGCCTTTCCCCTGCTCAGTGCCCTGTTTGAATGCATGCCTGGAAAGGGAATTGCTGCCCAGGAAATCCTGCTGGGAACGGGGCTTAGAGGTTCTTTGTCCCTAATCTGGCTCCTGCAGCAGTGGGCTAAAGCAGATGATCTCCTGTGGCAGGCCCTGCTGCCTTTGCTGGCTGACAAAGCCTGGCTTAGGTCTGTGCTGGGAATCAGGGAATTGCTGAGGCTGGGAAGGGCCCAGGGTCACTGAGCCCGGCTCTGCCAGGCTCACCACGCACCCTGTGCCACATCCAGCGGGCACAGCAGAGCCACGGGACGCTCCGTGCTGGGCAGGAGGCATTTGAACAACCTCCTGGGAGCTGGGCGCATCAGCTCTGGGGGCGCTTTGGTGGCCTGGGAGCTCATGGCAGCAGCTTGGCAGTGGTGCCAAGTCCTGGGTCCGGCTGGACACCTCAAACACCGTGGCACGAGCTGGGGAGGGCAAACACCCATGAGCAAAGTCACAGATAAAAGTGTTTGTGCTCTAAACGTGGAGCAGGTACAGAAATGGGGCACAGAGGAACACCTTCCCAGCCCGAGACGTCAGCAGCGTGCCGGGGTCACTTCTGAATCCGCTCCTCTCCTGGAAATGAGAGCCCTGGCAGGAGAGAGGAGCTGTGGGTGTGTGCAGGCAGGATGGGGTGGGCGATTTATCAGTGCTCATCTGCACAAACCTCTCTGACCCCTGGATTCCGGCTGCTTTGGGCTGGTAATTAATGCCTGGAGTGTTAATTCCCTGAGCACAGGCCAGCTCTCAGTCCCCAGGCTGGATCCACCCACCCAGTCCTGCCTTCCCAACATCTATCGGTCCGAGGCTGGACTTGATGGTCTTGGAGGCCTTTCCCAGCCTTTATGGCTTTATAATTCTATCATTCCCCAGCATTTCTGCACAGATTCAGGTGGAACCTTGGCTTTCACCACTGCACTCCACGAGCCCCTGGTCTCAGGGTGGAGGGAGCAGATCTGGGGAACTTCAGACGCGACCAAGAGAATCCCTGAGTGCCTGACTCTGCTTTTTATCCCAGCTTACCTTCTAACCCTCTGCTTCTAGGATGGCTACATCGATTTCATGGAATACGTGGCAGCCCTGAGCCTGGTGCTGAAGGGGAAGGTGGACCAGAAGCTGAGGTGGTATTTCAAACTCTACGACGTGGATGGGAACGGCTGCATCGACCGGGCTGAGCTGCTGAACATCATCAAAGTGAGCGGGCCCAGCTCCCCACTGCTGCCACAGAGGGGTGCAGGGACACAGAGAGGCTGGAGCAGCTTCCAGCCCCGAATCCCACTGCCCCAGGCTGCTGCTGTCCCCTGCCCCAGCCTGCTGCTGTCCCCTGCCCCAGCCTCCTGCTGTCCCCTGCCCCAGGCTGCTGCTGTCCCCTGCCCCAGGCTGCTGCTGTCCCCTGCCCCAGCCTGCTGCTGTCCCCTGCCAGCGCTGCCAGCCGTGCCCTCCCACAGCCCCACAACCCTCACCCCTCTCCTCCCCTGGCAGCCTGCCTGGCCCTGTGCGCTGGAGCTGGGGCTGAGATAAGCACTTGAATTTAATCTAAGGGTTTCCAGAGGTGGATGGCTGCTGCCTTATCCCAGCGTGCCCACTAAGGCATTGATTGCCCTTTCAGGTGGTTTTAATCTCCAGCCTTTTAGACAGGACTAGTTCTTTTCGAAGCCTAACTGCCCGAAAACAAGTTGTAGCCCTGAAAAAGCCTTTGGCCTTTCATGCCTGGGCATTTGGGCACTTGTTCTGACGGGCACCCACCCCTGCAGAGCACTTGGGCACCCACCCCTGCAGAGCCCTCGGTCACGCCTGTGCCCCTCTCCCCTCCAGGCCATTCGCTCCATCAACCGCTGCAACGAGACCATGACGGCCGAGGAGTTCACAGACATGGTGTTCAACAAAATCGATATCAATGGAGATGGTGAGGCCCTTCCTCGGGCAGTGCCACTGCTCTGCCCTCCCTGCCCTGCGCCCAGGCTGCCAGAGCAGCTCCTGCTGCTGGATGTCCCAAATGGGACAGAGGGTGGCTCTGGTGGGGCTGAGCTCCCCATCCCCTGTAGGCTGCCCAGGGGACACTGCCCCAGCCCCTGCAGGGTGGGCACAATGCCCAGGGGACACTGCCCCAGCCCCTGCAGGGTGGGCACAATGCCCAGGGGACACTGCCCCAGCCCCTGCAGGGTGGGCACAATGCCCAGGGGACACTGCCCCAGCCCCTCCAGGGTGGGCACAATGCCCAGGGGACACTGCCCCAGCCCCTGCAGGGTGGGCACAATGCCCAGGGGACACTGCCCCAGCCCCTCCAGGTGGGTCTGTGCCGGGCTTTGGGGCACAGTGCCCAGGGGACACTGCCCAGCCCCTGCAGGTGGCTCTGTGCCGGGCTTTGGGGCACAGTGCCGGGGCTGAGACCCCGCTGCCAGGCCCTGTGCCATCCTGCAGGGTTTAACGGGGCTCTGGGATGTGCCCCCAGGTGAGCTGTCCCTGGAGGAGTTCATGGAGGGCGTGCAGAAGGACGAGATGCTGCTGGACATCCTGACCCGCAGCCTGGACCTGACCCACATCGTGCGGCTGATCCAGAACGACGGCAAGAACCCCCACGAGGGCGGGGAGGACGCCCAGGCTGCCCCATAGCTCCCGGGGCACTGCCCGCAGCCTCCCCTGGCACCGCCAGCTCCCCATGGCAGAGCTGCCTGGTCCCCTATGGCCGCGGGGCCCCTGGGTGCTGTGCTGGGCTCAGTGTGGGGACAGCCGGGCAGGGGGGCAGCACCAGCCTGGGCGGGCCAAGGACCCCCAAAATCCCCCCGAGGCCGTGGCTGACACCCCCGGCGGGGTCCAAGCAGGGGCTGCCCGTGCCTTGGCCCCGGTGAGAGGGGTCCTGGAAAAGCAGATCTAAACCTTCTCCTTCCTTCTGCATTTCCAGAGCTCAGCAGCTCTGGTCACTCCTTCCTTCACTCCTCGTTATTCGCTCAGCAGTGATTAGTGACAGTGTGATAAAACATTGATGAGCTAGAAAAAGGGGAGGGGTGAATGCAGGGGCTTTTCCTTCTTTGAAAGCATTAAAAACATTGAATGGTGCCTTTTTTTAACCTCCTCCTGGACTGTAAGGAAATGTTTCTCCCTGAAGCATCTGAAGGAAGGAAGGAAAGAAGGAAAGAAGGAAAGAACAAAAGAAGGAAAGAAGGAAAGAAGGAAAGAAGGAAGTCCTTCCAGATAAGAGAACCAGCAGTGCAGGAACCTGAGGGGAGCTGTGGACTGTTCGTGTTTCCCACCTGGCAAAGGAGCCCCAGGAGGTTTTGTCCCCCTTGGCTGTGTGGGTTCTGGAGGGGGCAGCTGCTACAGAGGGTGAGGCTCAGCTCAGAGCGCCCATGGTACCCGAGGGTCCCTGCCAGGCCCAGCGCCCGGGTGGGATTGGGGCAGTGCCCGGGAGGGCAGCCCAGGCAGCCCCCTGGCACAGGGGGCAGGGGCAGCCTCACCCCTGGGACTCTCCCAGGCCTGCTGGGGCAGCACAGGACACCAGGAGGGGTTTCTTGCCAGGCTGAGAGTTTTGTTATGCAGCACTGGGTGTTTGCAATCCATAAGCAGCTTCCTGACCATTTCTCCTGTGCGTCTTTTTCACCAGACGGAGTTTTACCTGGAAGCTTTTGTACTTCCAGTCCTTTATTAGGTGAGCTAATAAAGATGTTTTACAATATTATTTCAGGGCACGCTTCTTCTCTCACAATCAGCCCTTCTGTTTCCGGCAGGGCAGATTGAGTGGCTCTCACAGGTACAGAAACAGAAACAGCTCTGGGGCTGTTCTCGGGCTCACAAACCACAGGAGCCCGTGATGGCCAACTTGGCACTGCCAGGGGGAGCAGCTGCACCCCTCATCAGAGGTGGGCTGAGCTCTTTACTCACAGTGTGACTCTCGTCTTGCAGCAGAACCAACTCCCCAGAGACGAGCAGCACCAAGCTCAGAGCCCTTTGGCTCTGCAGCAGCACAGGAGGGAGCTGAGCTCAGCCTGGGCTCTCTGCGCTCCCTCCCTGGGCACAGACACCCCCACCCTGCCCGAGCTGCCCTCTGCACCCAAGGGCAGCCAGGAGCAGCTCTGACCAGTCAGATCTCTGGTTATAAAGCCAAAGTTGTTCTGAAAGGGCTGTCCCCGACCCACCACTGTCCCTATCCCTGTTCCAACCCTATCCCCATCCCATCCCATGGATCCCATCCCATCCCATCCCATCCCATCCCATCCCATCCCATCCCATCCCATCCCATCCCATCCCATCCCATCCCATCCCATCCCATCCCATCCCATTCCATTCCATTCCCGGTTTTTGGGCCCCCCCGCCGCTCCCGCCGTGTCCGCCCGTCCCGCAGCGCCCCCTGCCGGCCCCGCCGGGAGCAGCGGAACGCGCCGGGATCGCCCCGGGACCCCAAACCCCAAAGAATCCCCCAAAACAGCCCCGGGACCCCAAACCCCAGAGCATCCCCCAAAACAGCCCCGGGACCCCAAACCCCAGAGCATCCCCCAAAACAGCCCCGGGACTCCAAACCCCAGAGAATCCCCCAAAACAGCCCCGGGACCCCAAACCCCAGAGAATCCCCCAAAACAGCCCCGGGTCCCAGAATCAGGCAGGATCTTTAAGGGTGATGCACTTGAGACACTCTCCGGGCTCCTGAGGCGCACTTAAGTTTGAAGAAAGGGAAGAAGAGAAAGGGAAGAAGGAAGGAAAGGAAAAGGAAGGAAAGAAAGAAAAGAAAGGAAGGAACGGCAGGCAGGAAGGCAGGAAGGAAAGAGAGGGAGGAAAAGAAGGAAAGGCAGGAAAGAAAGGAAAGGAATTTTGCCATGGCACAGCAGAGCAGAGGCGCTGTAAGAAAAGCACAGGCAGCGCCTGCAGTGAGCAGCTCGGGGCTGAGGAGGTCACTCTGGCTTTCCACAGGACATTGGCCAGGGGAACCTCCCACAGGTGCTTCGGGAATGTCCCGGACACACACCCCGGAGAGCCGCCCCTTCCCAAACCTCAGCTGAGCTCAGAGCTGCCCGCAGGACCCTCGCCCTTCCCCAGCTGCCGTCCCTGCTGCTCAGGGATGCATCTCCCGGAGATTTCAGGATGTGATGCTCCTTGGCTGCTGCTCCCTGTCCCTTCCAGCAGCAGCCCCAGCTCAGCTTCCCAACCTGATTTCTGCGCCTTCGCTCCCACGCAGCGCGGGCAGCGGGCACGGAGCAGATGGCAGCCCAGAAAAGTCAAGTGGCATTTGCCTTTTCCGAGGCATCCTGCCTCCCAGTTTAGAGCAGAAGGAAATCCGATCAGCCAAATCCAATTGGAGCTGGGCCCTAAGTCTGGCAAACGGATTATGCAAAGGCCTGACATCAACAGCCTGCTGCGAACGGGCGGGGCAGAGATCAGGGCTTTTGTAGCCCGGCCTTTAAAATAGCCAAAGCACCCTGCCAGTTCTTCACCAGAGATTACACAGTTGGTACGAGGAGCGACTTTCCATGGTTCTGCCAGCCCTGGCACAAACACAGCCCTGCCCTGCATCCCACAGGACCTGGAAGGACCCAGCTCCTGTCCCGTTCAGGTCCTGGCAGGGTTATACTGCGGGCACCTGATGCAGCTTCAGTTCCAGTTCCATTGAGAAACACTGGTTTGTTTTTTTTTAATTATCCCCTGACGGATTTTGCTGTCATCACAGGGAAGTTAAACAGAAGAGGCTCCGTCCCTACTCTGTCTCTGCAACAGCATCGTCACCTCCGCCTTATCTCTGTCAGCTGCTCACCAGCTCCTCCCCTAAATTCAATATATCGCACTCACAGGCTACAGTTTCAGTCAGGTGCTTACACAGCTCTTCACCTAATTAACAAACAGATTCAGGGAAATAAGGGGTTTTAATAAATATTTCTTTATTCAAGTCGTGTTTTACAAAACTTCTACAGACATCTGTCCAAGTTCTCACCAGGGGAGGGCTGCTGGCCTGGGGCAGCCCCTGCAGAGCCTGGGCTGGCCAGCTGAGCACAATTGGAGAGTTTGAAGCATTTCAGTGAACCAGCAAAATGCAATTCTATGAACTAAAGAGCCTCTCTAAACCCGTGCGAGGAGCAGGGTGTGTTACCTTGGTTGAGATGCTGAAATGTGAGGAATTCTCAGAGATTTGTATCCTCCAATGAAAACATTTTTTCACAAGCTGGAAAATCAATAAAAGTGAATGTTTTCACCCAGGCTCTCAAGTCAGAAGTCAGATTTTTCTTTGAGATCCTGCGCTGATAAACTATTGACCAGAGAGAGCTTTGAGCAGCTGCCTCGGAGCAGCAGAAAGCACAAATCCAACCAGCACACCCCAAACTGCTCAGAGCTCACAGAGAACTCACACAAAGGCTCTTTCCAAGTGGGAATGTGCACCATGGGAACCCCAGCAATGATTGTGCCTAATCCTGAGCACTTCCCCATGGAATTTCAACACTGGGTAAACTGACAAGACCACAAACCAGCAAACTAATCAGGTAATGACAGCTACTACAGTCCTAATTAAAGGCCACAAAAGAGGGGTTGTAAATCTTTTCATTGGTATGACCTGGCCTACTGATCCCATAGGAAAATTAAAATGGAACAGACAAGCTCATGTTGTTTTCCTGGGGGGTTTTCTTCTTTTGAATGAACCAGTAAATCCAATAAAGGTGAACCAAAATACTGATTCAGCCCAAATTCTTTCCCCACATAGGTCTATGTAGAAGCACGGGTTAGAACAGCAGAGCTCAGCCTGCAACTTGTGTAAATTCTGAATCTGCAGTCTGGGGCTAAATTAAGTCCAGTGTAAAACCACTGTACTGGAATTTTTGTCACTTTTTCCACTTTTCAAGGCCGGTTTGGACAGGGCTTGGAGCAATCTGATGTGGCATCACTGCCCAGGGCAGGGGGCTTGGAAATCCAGGAGTTTTGAGGTTCCTCCCAACCCAAACCATCCATGATTTCTGATTCTGTGGTCCTGCCGGTGGAGCAGCACAAATCCTCTCATTGCAGAGGCACTGCCAAGCAAAACTCTGCTCTTCCTCATCTCTGCTGCCACACTGAGCCTTTCCCAGTGCAGGGACAACCCCGGAGCTCCCTGGGCTCACCCACTCCTCCAGGGCAGGAAAAGCAGATTCCAAAGATCAGGGGCTGGTCTCAGCTGGGCCGTTCTGGGCTCTGAGAGGGGCTGGGAAATGTCAGCGTTTGGACTCAGCATCCCTCAGCCCCTCAGGCTCTGGGCAGGCAGCAGGAGCAGCCTCTGGTCCCCGGGAGGGGGAGGAAGGAGCTGCTGCTGCTCCTGCCCAGCCCTGGCCTTGTTTCCCTGGGCTCTGTGTGCTGGGGGGTCTGTGCTGGCCTGCAGGGATCTGACCGGGCAGCAGTGAATGCCCCGGGACACACACAGAGAGCCCTGAGCATCCAGGGGCTGCTGTGCTGGTGTGGGGCTGGGAGAGCAGCAGGGAGCCCTGCCAGCCCCAAAAAACCTGCACTGGGGACAGCACTGCTGGCTCCGGGGCTGGGGACAGCTGGGGACAGCACTGCTGGCTCTATCCTCCCCAAACCTGCACTGGGGACAGCACTGCTGGCTCTATCCTCCCCAAACCTGCACTGGGGACAGCACTGCTGGCTCTGTCCCTCCCCAAACCTGCACTGGGGACAGCACTGCTGGTTCCATCCTCCCCAAACCTGCCCTGGGGACAGCACTGCTGGCTCTGGGGCTGGGGACAGCTGGGGACAGCACTGCTGGCTCTGTCCCTCACTGCCACCAGCCCCAAACCTGCACTGGGGACAGCACTGCTGGCTCTGGGGCTGGGGACAGCACTGCTGGCTCCATCCTCCCCAAACCTGCGCTGGGGACAGCACTGCTGGCTCTGGGGCTGGGGACAGCACTGCTGGCTCCATCCTCCCCAGACCTGCACTGGGGACAGCACTGCTGGCTCCGGGGCTGGGGACAGCTGGGGACAGCACTGCTGGCTCTGTCCCTCACTGCCACCAGCCCCAATCCTGCTCAGCATCTGCCGCACGAAGTTTGTTCCTTGGGGTGTAACCAAAAAGCAAATCTGGCAAACACAGAATCGTGCACACAACAAGACTTATTCCCGGGTCAGAAACAGTCCCTGGGTGCCAGCAGAGCTCAGCACGCGCGTTTTACATCAGAGATGACTCCTTAAACCACTCCGGTTTTCATCTGGATGCTGAGATCGAATTAAAAGGGGAGTCAAGTCGCTACCAGGTAGAGGAGGGGCCGCACTTGGGACTCAGCATCACCATTTCAGCTGTGTCCGAGCCGAATTCTCTCAGAACAAAGCGCTCTTTCTCCTCTGCTCAGTGATCCATCCCCCGGGGTTCACATCCATTTGCAACATCTTCATCACCCACTTGTCCTTCCTGGCTCCATCAATGAATTCGTCAAGAGACAGCTGCCCTGTGGGTGAGATGGGGCACAGATGGGCACCGAGGGAGATAAGGGAGGAGGAGGAGGCAGGATTCCACCCAGGCTCAGATAAAACGCTAATCAGACCATCTTAGGGCTGCCCACACCTCTGGGGCCAGGCAGCTGCAAGACAGGCCAGGGGCTGTGAGCCAGGGGCTGTGAGCCAGGGGCTGTGAGCCAGGGGTGCCCACCCCAGGGGTGCCCACCCCAGGGGGACACTCTGGACGCTGCAGGGGCTCCCCAGGCCCCTCCAGGACCTGTGCCAGGCAGGTCCTGCAGGTCCCAGTCTGCTGGAGCAGTGCCTTCACCAGCTCTGCGCTGGCACTGGGACCTGCCCCTGGCTGCTGGGGCTGTCAGAGGGACACCAAAACTGCCCCAGCAGTGACTGCTCTGTGTTTTACTTCAGAATAACAACGGGAAAGATTTCTCCCTGCTCCACCAAGAGCCTGCTGGCCCTGTGGAGCAGAGCAGAACCCAGCCCAGCTGTCCTTTGGGGCAGGAATGAGCCTGTGCCCCCGACTCACCGTCCCCGTTCTCATCCACCAGCTGGAATATCCTGTCCACCACCTCCTCGGGGGTCAGCAGCGGGGTCCTGTCCTCCACCTCCGACCAGCACACCTTCTTCAGCCTGTAGATAGACTGGAGGGGCTCTCGGATTAGGGCAAGGAGCTCTGCTGTCATCCCATCCCTGTCAAGGTCTTTTCCAAAGGCTTTAACCTTTCTGGGAAGTTCTGCCCCGGAGCAGCCTCAGCTCTGGGATGGCAGCTCTGGCCTCACCCTGCCCTGGCTGCACATTAATTATCCCATTGCTCTGTAAAGCTGCTGCCCTCCCGCTCTCCTCAGGGCTCTCTGCAAAGGACAAAGGCAGAGTTTCAGTGGGATTTTTTGGCATCCAGAGGCAGCACAGCTGGCTGCCCCAGCCCTCTCTGGGGAAGCCGTGCCCAGCCTGTCTCAGCTCATATCCTGACCCACAGCCCCTGCTCCCCTCTGCACAGAAAGGGGCCAGGCTTTACCCGCTCCTGCCCTGGCACCAGCTGCCCGTGGCTACCTTTGGAGCTTAGGGTGAAGGCTTTTGTCCAAAGTCTGCCCAGAGAGGGGATTAGCAGTGGCCTCACAGTTCTGGGCACTTGTGGCTGACCTCAAACCTGTGATGGAGGTGGCCCAGACAGGCTGGCCTGATTCCACACCTGCAGCAGCAGGGCACTGCTGCTCACCCTCCCAGCCCTGCTGCCCACGGGGCAGCTCCTGGCACTGCCCTCCCTGAGAGGCTCCCAGGGGATGGGCAGCACTCTGCTCAGCATCCTTGGAGCCTGCTGATCACAGCCCCACACACCCCATGGCACTGCCACAGAGAGAGGGGCATTGCTCACAGAAGGGCTTGGGCAATGCCCGCTTACCTCGACGATTTCCAGCAGCTCGGGTTTATCTATGCAGCCGTTCCCATCCTTGTCGTACACCTTGAACGTCCACCTCAGCTTGTGCTCCAGCTTTCCCCGCAAAACCAGATTCAAGGCAGCCACATATTCCAGAAAATCAATGGTGTTATCCTGTGGCAACAGAGGAGCAGCAGCAGGAAGGACTTGACAGGGACGGGATGACAGCAGAGCTCACTGCTTTTCATCTCACAGTCCTTGCCCTAATCTGTGAGCCCTCTCCAGTCTATCTACACTTGGCTGGGTAGAAAGTGGGTGGAAAAGTTCTTTAGAGCTTCCAGAAAAGCTGGGTTGGGACTGCCAGAAGGACAGGGCAGGGGCAGGGGGTGTTTGGCACTTGGAGGGAGGTGTGGGGCAGCTCAGGACCAGCAGCAGGCACAGCCTCTCCCTGTGCAGCCAGGCTGGGCTCCTGCCCCTAAAAACAGAGTCTGTCCTGTTAAAAACTCCTGTAAATGAGGAATGGGACTTCATCTTTTATGCACAGTTTGCTCTGCTACCTTTTCCCCACAGCTTTCACAAGGGAATTTGGGACCTGAACCTTTCATTTTTTGCAGGAATTTGGTTTTTCACAACTTGGAATTCTGCAACAAGCCTGACCTGCCAACATCTTCCACGGCCTTTTTAAATCCTTCCCACAAACTGACTTTTGCTGCCACTTCAATGAGATTTTGACCCTGTTTTCAAAGGGAGCTTAAGGGAGATGAGTTGATCAGAGATGAACAAGCTGAGCCCCCTTTTCCTGTATTGATACAAGGAAAAAACATCCCCAGAGCAGCTGGAATAGGATCAGGAGCTCCAGGAAAAGGATAACTGAGGCATTTGGCAAGTGCTGCTCAGCCAGGGCAGCCGAGAGCGCAGAGCATCCCGGGCTGCAGTGCAGCAGTGCAGGGATGCACAACTGGGGCTGCACCACAGAACTCACCTTTCCCCGGTGCCTCATGGCAAATACAGCAAAGGGAATCAAACCCAGAATGTCTGAATTGTCCAGCATTCCTCTGCTTTTGGAAAGCAAAGCTAAAATTGGTATTTTATTACAAACCACCTGCTCGTACCTGATACTGACGCTTCTCCAACACAGAACAAGCCTGAGTAGGATTTTCCTGCACAGGAATTTCCCCTCTACCTCAACAGAGAAAAAAATTTTTGCCATGTGGGAGCCTTGGCTGTTTGAGGGTTTCAAAGTGTGACTGCCTAAGTTTCAACTTTTTAATCCACCCTTAGTCCCTTAAGGGGACGTTCTGACCTTAATTTAGGTGGAGATTTGAGGAGATAAATCCAGGCCAGCCTGTGCTCTTCTCCTGCCCTCGCTGGTCCCTTGTTACGTATATAACAATATAAATAAATGACTGTAAAACCTCAGCACTTACCCCGTTCTTGTCAAAAGCCCTGAACATGTTCTCCACATACTCTGCTGCCTCCTGGTTGTCCTGGACCCCGAAGAACCTCTTGAACTCGTGCATGAAGAGGGTCCCACTGGGACATTCCACCACAAATTTCTTATACCATTCCTGCAGCTCTGCAACATCAATCTCTCCTTGCTCCCCTTCAGCATTGGTGAACTGCTGTCCCATTTTCCTCCAGAAAGCAGGATTAAAAACAGAGGGAAAAGAAGAAAAACCCTGCCAAAGTCCTTTGCTGTTTTCCTTCTTGCTGTCTCCTGCCTTTCTCTGATGTCAGTGCTGTGCCTTGCTCTGTCACCTTCCCTTTCTTGTGCTTTATTTTCTGTTCCTGCTCCCCTGCCCAGCTCCTGCAGCTCCGTGTGCTCCCAGGAGATCTCGGAGTGGCTCCTCTGCCCCGAGCACTGAGCACTGGGCAGGGATAAAAATAACTAAAGATCATTAGGAGATTCCCACCCATGAGCCCCAGAGACCTTCAGATGTTCCGAGCTGTGCCCTATTTAGAAGCAAACTCCAGGGGCTCAGGGTCTTTCTACACATTAATTCCTCCCTGTCAAAGAATTTGGGAGCGGAGGTTCCCTGCACACACAACACACAGCCCCATTCTCTGTCCTGTAGGGTTTTCTAGGGGGAAAAAAGGGATTATGGGGGAAGGAAGATGAATCTTTGCAATGCTGGCTTGTATTCCCTGCCTGTGGGGGCTGCTCAGTGCCTCAGTGAGATGGGGCATAGGAAAAACAGCAGCTACAGAGAGGGAATCCTGAGAAAACAAACACTTCCACAGGAAAAGCTGCTGATGGATTAAATTAATTCAATGCCTCCGTAGGCTGTGACACAATTAGTGAAGGCACCTAATGCACACATATTCCTCTTATTGCCACATCTCCTTCTTAAAGCTTTCAGCTAAGGACAGCAGGGATTGTTTATTTCTGTATTTTTAGAGCATATTCTCCTTATTCCCTTCCCCTCTTTGTGTCCATGGAAATCCTCCTGCTCACCCCTTCCCCCCATTCACATTTGGCTTTGATGACAGACACAAAGTGCAGCTCTTCCCTGGGCTGGCTGCTCCTGTCCAGCACACACAGAGCCCTCTCCTCCTCCTCAGCAGCTTTTCTGCACACAGCAATTGTTCTGAGCCCAGCCACTATCTGTGTCAGAGGAAAGAATGACCTGAGCTATAAATGTGCCCAAGCCAGCCCAATATCTTCATTAAGAGGATTGGAGCAGCATTAATAGGAAACCATAGATTCCCTTAGCCTAAATGCCAAGGCCCAGGTGGATTTAAGCTGCTCGTTTTTTGGAACTTTTTTGGTGTTGGTTAGGTAAGAAGAGCCTCTCTCACGGAAGAATACTGGTTAAGAACCTGGCTGCAATTTGAATTTGATACTGCAGAACAGTAGAGCAATTCATGCTGCACTGTCAGAGTGGGATTTGGTCTGAATCCACTCACACCTGCAAGTGACCCGGCAGTGGTACTGTGTATATATATACATATATTTGTTTATATTTATTTATTTGTTTATATTTATATATACACACAGAGATTTGCAGGAGTATAACACAGCCTTACACCTTTACATGTAAGGATATCCAGGCAAGGTTTGGTTTCACTTAAAAGAAGAGCAAAGAGAGGACAGAGACAACACAGCAGCAGCCTGGAGATGGATGGGAAGGGCCAGAGAAATTGCCAGAAAATGTAAGACTGTTCTATTTCAGTTAAAGCATTTTTATCTAATGATAGTCTTATCTATCCTTGTGCCTAGAAGAATGCAAGACAATAATGAACTCAACCCTTCCTTTTGGGAGTGCTTCAGCCCCTGACTCGTCCACAGCAGAGCAGCTGAAAAACAGCAATAAATCCATCTCCCCATTTTCCTCCTCTAGAGCTACTGGAAAGAAGTATGTGGTAGCCACAGTCATGTTTATAAATGATTTTATATCATTTTGGAATTATCCTGGCTGGTGAGGCCAGGAGTTGTCCCTGGGTCACAAAGAGCCCCCGGCACAGAGGGGCTGCCAGGACGGGGTGGGAAGGATTCATTCCTTTTTCCTGCAGCACAGATGGGCAGTTTGGGGTGTGCTGGGTGAAGCCTCTCCACCATTTTGTGCTGCTCCCCTGCACGGAGCTGCCTGCTGGAATGTGAGTGCTCAGAGCACGCAGCAAGACTCCACATGCCCAGGACATTGTCTTGGCTCATTGCATAATTTTGTTTTGCCTTATGGGAACTTGGTGATCTGTTCCCAGGAGAGAAAATGGTTCCTTTTTGTTTTGATGACTGCAATCTTCTCCAGCTGGGAACAAAGGGCTGCAAGAGACCTGGAGTACAAAGCCCAGCTGCTGCTGTTCAGGCATCATGACATACAATTGTGTTGATAAAACAGTGATATTAATTTGGCACTGAAATAAAGTAAATCCCATAGCTCCTGGTATGAATATTCCTCTGCACATCCTCTGTGTGCTCTGCAGACTGCACTGAAAGAGCTGCTGTCTCTCAGCCAGCAGGATGTCACTTCATAAGTTTATCAGCCAAAAGATCTCCATTTGATTTAAAAAAAATGCAGGTAGAGGTAAATATGGGCAGAGAGAAGTAAAAATAAAAAGACTAATTTCTAGAAAACAGCGCAGTGCAGAGGCTGGTGCTGTTTGTCTGCCCGAAGGAGCAGGATCAGCGCTCTGTGCTGTGCCAGAGGAACATTTGGGATGATCAGTTCCAGCCAGGTAACATCTGACTGCCCCTCCTGCCTCATGACTTATCCTGCATTATCACCCCTGCAGCTCCAGAGCTGCCGAGTTTCCCAGCCAAGAGCATGGAAAAAGGCAGCTTATTTCCCGTCAGCTGCCTACCCCAACGTGCTGCCACACGCTTCAGCAAGGGCTGGTAGAAACTCAAGAGGGAAAAAAAACACCAAACCCTGCAGAGGGCTGGGAAGACTCATTTGTTTGGCATCTGTGTCGGTGCTTGGAAGGCAGCAGAGGCTGTGGCAGAGGCAGCAGGGCGCTGGCAGGCACAGCTGGCACAGAGGGGCTGTGGGGCACTGCGGGCAGGACCAGACCCTTCTCCCGGGCTGGAGCTCCAAGCTGGCGCAGTCCTCACCCAGCTGCTTTCCACATTGCTCCATTTCTTCAAATCCCCCAGCCCTGACCTGCCCCAGGAGCCCTCCTGTGGCTTGGGCACCTGAGGAAGGGCAGAACCCTGCCCAGGCACTGCCAGCCCTGCCCAGGCACTGCCAGCCCAGGCAGCAGGAGCGTGAGCAGCAGCACTGCTGTCCCCTTCCGAGCTCCCTGCAGCCAGAGCATCCTGCACTGCTTGTGTCCCAGCTACAGAGCTGTGGGTAGCAGGAATGCAGGGATGTGCTGGCCCGTCTGAGGAGAGATCAAAGATCCCTCAGAGCTTGGCCTGGAGTTCAGCCCAGTGCCTCCCTGTGTCTCTTCCTGGTTGCTCCCAAAATTGTCCTACCCCTGCGTGCTTTATACAGCAGGAATAACAAGGGTGGTTTACCCCAGGAGCAGCTGTGCCTTGATTTACACGTCAGGAGTGCTCAGGTACCACTACCGAAACCCATCTCACCCAGCACAGACAGCGCTGAGCTCAGAGTGTCACTCCTTGGCTTCTGCTCACTGCCAGAAAGATTCTCTTAGCAGCAGACAAACTTCTGCATGTTTCCTCTGAGTGGAATTCCATGCTGGATGAAGCCTGAAATATTTAATCTGCACTTGGTATCCAGCAAGGCAAAGTTCCCCAGAAAAGCAGTGAATTGTTTAGTCTCTGTGTGAATATCTCCAAGATTTTGTCTAGTTCCAACCTTTTGGCTTGGGACTGAGCTGTGGGTGTAAGTCAGCCTTCCCAAAGTCTGGGTTCAGTGTTTTCCACAGTGTTCATGGGGAGAAGGAGAAGGGAAATTCCCATTTTTTTTTCTGGTTCATTGAAACTGAAAGGTGAAGTATTGTATGATCCTTGAAACCAAGATTCACCACTGAGTCACGGCTCTCCACCTACGAGGAAAATAAATAAGACGCGAGGCTGGAGGGCAGGAGCCTGCGGAGGGACCAGGGAGAAGCTGCTGAGCCCCCTCCCCGGGGTAGGTGTGACCCCAGAGCGGGCATGGAGCAGGGAAGAGGGACATTTTTATGCTTTTCAGAGAAAAAACTGTGAGCCTGTGACTTTAATCGGAGCTGACTTTAGGGTTTGGCTTCATCCTGTGTTACCATTGACTGGATATGGATTTATACGGATGGATGGATGGATGTAGGACAAGAGCAAATGTACTTAGGTTGTGCTAGGAGAGGTTTAGATTGGATATTTGGGATAATTTCTTCACTGAAAGGATGGACAAGCTCTGGAACAGGCTGCCCAGGGAAGCGGCAGAGCCGCCGCCCCTGGAAGTGCTGAAAACCCTGCGGATGTGGTGCCAAGGGACACGGTTGGTGGTGGACCCGGCAGGGCTGGGTTAATGTTTGGACTCGATGATCTTCGAGGGCTTTTCCAGCCTTAATTATGCCGTGATTCTATGACTCAGCTGAATGCTTTGAACTGCGAAAAAGCCCAGGAACTTAAGGCTTTCTTTCCAAAATATTCCATTTAAAGGCAAAGATATCCTGCTTAAAAGCAAACCTCCTTTCTTAAATACTCCATTTACCGGGGAAACGGAATATCCCGTTTGGAAGTTCCCTAAATATTCCGTTTGACAGGAAAAGGGTCGCGGCAGAAGGGCGGGGGTGCGGGAGCGGGGCGGGGCGGGCGGCGCGGCTGCGCCCAGCGCACCTGGGCAGGTGAGGGGAGGGCCGGGCAGGTGAGGCGGGGCAGGTGAGGGCCGGGCCGGGCCGGGCGCTGCGTGAGCGCGGCCGCCGCTGCCCGAGCGCCGCTGCCCCACGCGCGGCCCCGCGGGGCGGCCCCGAGCCCCCGCGGGACGGACCCGCCCCAGCCCCACGGACGGACGGACGGACGGACAGACGGACAGACGGGGTGAGCCGTGCGGGGCGCGGGGATCGGACGGCCCCGGAGCCGCCGGGCGCGGCCCCGTCCGGTGCGGGGCTCGGGGTGGAGCGGGTCCGGTGCGGGGCTCGGGGCGGTGCGGGGCCGGTGCAGAGCGGGGCTCGGGGCTCCGGCGGGGCTCCGTGCGGGGCTCCGGGGGCTGCAGTGGCCGGCCCCGGGAAGGGCGGCGGTGCGGGGCGCCGTTCGGAGGGCAGAGCCCGATGGAGCGCTCCTTGCCACCGGCTCCGCGGGCAGCGCCGGGCTCGCCCCGGGCTACGCCTTCCCGGGCCGTGTAAAGCGAGGCCTAAAGTTAGGGCAAGGCTGGTGTGTTCCCCCCAATCCTTCACCCCCTCGCCCGCTGCAGTCTTCAGATCGCGGCTGTTGCACCCCAAATCCCCACGCTCTGTGTAACAGCTCCTGCCCCTTCCAGTTTCAGGGGCTGCCTGAGGTGACCCGACTGGGGTGTGCAAAGTGGGAATTCAGAGTTGATCGTGTTCAGGGGTGGTGGGAGGCAGGAGATGGACAGAGCTCTGAAATGTGGGAGCCCCGCGTTCCCGGTGTAGGGAGGTGATTCAGCGTTGGATGGGAATTCAGCCCGTTTCTCTGTGAGAATGTTTGCCTTTGAAAAAATGAATACAGGTCCATGAAATCCAGGATAATATAGTCAAACAAAGGCAACGAGCAAGGAGAGGGGTCTGTGGGTTCACAGCAGTGAACCCCGAGAAGACTCTTCCATCTTCAGAGGCTTTAGTGGATGAGGTGGAGCAGGAACTCTGAGTATATTTGGATCTGCAGGCGGGGAGCAAAAGCATCTGTGCAGCAAGGCTGAGCTGGGCTTCAGGATGTTTTCCTGGTGCTCCGTGTGCTGTTGGACTGTCTGGCACCTCACCAGAGTCCACCACAGCTGACCGGGGCCCTGTCCCTGGCCCTGGTCACTCCTCTGCAGCCCTCCCTGCAGGCTGCTCCTTCCTGACTTTGAGTGGTTCTTGTTGGGCTGAATGTCTCCAAGGAGAAATACTAATAATTAGGGTACAGGCAGTAATTACATCACTGAGCAGAGAGCCATTAGCAGCACAGGGATGTGCTAATTATCCCTACACAGCACCCGAATGAGTGGGAATAAAGGGAGCTGGACAGTCCCGGGTCTGTGCACTGCTGAGGAGCCTCGAGAGAGGCACAGACATTCCCCGGGTGTCTGGCATCAGTGGAACCCGCCGGATCGAAGTTGAAGGTTGTGAGTGGCTGACTCACCGTCTGAGCCCAGCAATGGGATTCAAGTTGATTTGCTCTCAGTTATTGTGTCAACAAGTCATTGGTGATAAAAGGTCATAAAGCATTGTGGTGCGGAGCGCTGGCAGAGCTGTCTGCGGCGGGGACAATCCCAGCCAGCTCCCACCCTGTCACCCGACCCCTCTGCTGTGAGAGGCACAAATCCCTCCTGGGCCGGGATTTGAATTTACCGTGTCTTACCGTGTGTGCACAGCACAGGTTATTAGCAGGGACTGCTTGGAAGGGTAAGTGTAAAAGAGATGGTGGAAAGCAGCCCCGCTAAGGATTCTTCAAAACGACACTTCTTTTTTCCTTTTCAAGAAGTGTCACTGCCTTATTTTGGTCTCAATTCCAAGTCCAGGGTTAACCTGGATTTTGTGCCTTTGCGAGCACTCTTCTGGAGGTTTAATTCTGACAGCATTTTCAACATGGAGAACCACCACAGCAGAGTTTCAGGAACACTAAAATAATTTTGATTATTGCTTCCTGATCCTTTGCAGCTCCTGGGAAACAGTCTGGTAATGTGCCCACACATTTTCAAACTATTATTTAAAAATGGTTTGTAGTTGAAGCTGAACATTTTCTTTGTGGAAAAGATAAACAGATAAACTGAGTTGTGTTTGGATTAATTTTGTGTGAGCGCTTGCCTCTGAATGGGATCTGCAGGTATTTGAACAAATAAAACCTGTTCCTAGACTAGTTCTTGGATAGGATTTTTTTTTAATCTTCTCCATCTCTGCTACCAGACACATTTTGCAACTCCTCCAGCAATATTCAGGGCTTATGGCAAAGGTGTACTTGTCATATAACTGCTTTATTAATGGAAATATTTGTAATTTCTCACCTCTGTTTCAGGATTTACAAAGGAATATGGGACATAAACCTTCTGAGCACACGTGTAGTGCAGAAATCCCCTCCCAAAATCTAAAGATACTGAATGTTGCCTCTTCTTAGAGAGGGACACACGTTAATTTTGTTTGTTTGGCTTTGTTCTACAGAAGGAAAATCTTGTTGGCTGGCTGCAATTGTATGAGCAGCACAGGGCTACTTAACAAAAACATTAAGTAAACAGCAGTCGATTTTTAGCAGCAGTGCAGGCAGACCTGCAGTTCATGTCCTTCTGGATAAACATCCTGGTTATTACAGGTCACTGCTGTTTGCCAATGATTATGCTGCGTTCAGGGCATTCATGGAAAAGTCATAAAATGGTTTTCAGAGTCAGAGTCTGGTAAAGCAGCCCCTGTGCCTCAGCCTGGCCCTGCTCCTCGGCTGGGTACAGCCTCCCAGCCAGGCGAGCCTTTCTCCTCCTGGGTGCATCTGACAGGCCTGAAGGAGCAGAGATGGATCAGCCCCTTCTCCCAGGTGTATGTGGAGGTCTGAAGGAGCAGAGATGGATCAGCCCCTTCTCCCAGGTGTATGTGGAGGCTTTGGAAACTCTGCTGCCTGCTCTTGCTGTGACTTGCTCGTGGCTTTATCTCCTGCTCGGGCTTTGCAGCCCAGGTCTGCCCAGGGCTCGTGCTCCGTGTGCTGGCTGAGCTCTCGGAGGCTGAGTCTGAGCTGCTGTGCTTGTATCAGTCCTGGGCTGTGCTTAGGAAGGTGTGAGCCTGCTCCCGGCAGAGGAAGCTGCACCTGAGCTGGAGCTTTCAGGGTGCAGTACCATAAGAACAACAGCAGTTACACAGCACGGGGCCCTTTCTGGTTAAATGAATTCAGTTTCCCTGAAGCCAGTGAGGCTCAGGTGAGCTCTAGCAGTGGCTCTGCTGTCGCCCCTGCAGACCATGGCCCTCCACCCGCGGCGGGTGCGCCTGAAGCCGTGGCTGGTGGCCCAGGTGGACAGCGGGATGTACCCCGGGCTGATCTGGCTGAACCGCGAGGCGAAGCGCTTCCAGATCCCCTGGAAACACGCGACTCGGCACAGCCCCCAGCACGAGGAGGAGAACACCATCTTCAAGGTGAGAGAGGGGGAGCTCGGCCATCCCACGGCTCTGGAACAGACACAAAGGGCTGGATTGTTGGCCCGGGAGCTGGGCAGGCATCTTGGGAGCTGTTAGCAGGCACATTTTATTTATCTGACCTCAGAAAAGCCACTTTGTGCACCTGGATGCCAAGCCTGGCACTGCCTGGGATGGTGTTGAGTTCTTTAACCCTTTCCCACCACCAAAGGCCAGATGCTGTGTGATCCATGGTCTCGGGAAGATGACTGCTGTTGGCTTCATCTGCTCAGGCTGGGATGTGGTCACTGGCTTGTTCTTGGCAGCAAACCATGAAATGCTGTTACATAAGTCTTAAGAGGTCCACCGCAAGCTCATCACAAGCACTCATCGCTGCTGTCCCTAATATTCTTATCCCAAGGGATTCGCTGTAACTCCCTGCACTCCTTTGAGGAATTTCTGACCTTTGTCTTGGAGGCATCTTGGACCAATAATCAGATTTTGGGGTGAGAGAGGGAGAGGCCAGCCAGATGTCTGTGGCTGTCCTTCCACTCCATTTTAACCGAGTCCATTCCTCCTGCACAGGCTCCCTGTCAAAAATTACTTCTGGTGTTGAATCTGAGACCCACAAAAGCTCTAACCCAGAATTGTGAATGTTTTTTTGGAATTTGGATTTCCATCTTTTTCTCTCCACCTTCTTTTAATAGAAAAACTATTAAAGTAGGAATTTCCTTCTTTGTTATCAGAAGAGTTCTAATTAAGACTTCTGCACGAGAAGGATTTTACGGTGGATTTGTTTGGAAGTTTGGTTTCTGATAAAAGCTGCTCTGTGGGGAGGGCTGGACTGAGCTGGCTGTACTTTGTCCCCAGGCCTGGGCCGTGGAAACGGGAAAGTACCAGGAAGGAGTGGATGAGCCAGACCCTGCAAAGTGGAAAGCCCAGCTCCGATGTGCACTTAACAAGAGCCGGGAGTTTAATTTGATGTACGATGGCACCAAGGAGGTGCCCATGAACCCCATCAAAATTTATGAAGTGTGCGACATCCCGCAGTCCCAGGGATCAATCATTAATCCAGGTGAGGGCCGGGCTGGCTCCCGGCTGGCTCCTGGGCAGGCGTTGGTCCAAGGGAGCTCCTTCCCTCTCTGCATTAACTCTCCAGCTGCCCTTGTGCAGCAGAAGCAGCTGCCAGGTGAAGCCTGTATTTAAACTAAAAGGATTTTGAACCATCCTTTAGTCCTAAAATTAAAAAAGCCACACACAGTTGTATGTTTTCCTGCTAAACGATCTAATATTGGCAATACTGTGTCTTACTTCATCAATACTTTAACCTTCGCTTTCTAGAATTATATATTAAACTGAAATTAGAATGTTGTATGGATCAGATTTATCCTTTTTTACTGACATTTGAAAAATACACAAATTAATATCCAACGTGAAGAAGATATTTTTCCAGTGTTTCATGCTGATCATCCACCCACAAGAATGTGCTTGTTTGCAGGTTCCACTGGCTCAGCTCCGTGGGATGAAAAGGATAATGATCTTGATGATGAAGAGGAGGAAGAACTGAATCAATCTCAGCATGTCCCAATACAAGAGACATTTCCATTTCTTAATATCAATGGTTGGTGGCACAGACTAATGTATTAGTGAAGGTATTTGTTAGTAAATTGCTGAATGCTTGAAATACAATCTGGATTTATTGAGGAGTTGTTGCCTTTTTGTAGATTCTCCAATGGCTCCAGCCAGTGCAGAAAACTGCAGCTCTGAAACTGTGTGGCCAAAGAATGAACCCCTGGATATGGAAATGCCCCCAACGGCGCTGCAGCACGACTTCTTCAGCAGCCCCGAGCTCTGGATCAGCTCCCTGCCAAGTACGTGCATGGGCTTGTAACAGTGCTTCTGTTTTGTACTTGAAAACCCCACAGAAAATGGTATTTTGCCATTTTTCCTGTGGCTGTTTGTGAGTGAGTGAGGAGAACGTGTGTACTTTAAATAGAATTGTGTGTGGTATAAACATCCCCACAAGGGCAGCAGGGCTGGCGTGGTGTCCCTGCTGCTGGTGCTCCAGGAAAAGCCATGCTGATGGTTTCTCTCTCAGTGACAGACCTAGAAATCAAGTTTGAATATCGAGGAAAGGAGACCGGACCCACAACGACCGTGAGCAACCCTCAGGGCTGCAGACTTTTCTACGGAGAGCTGGGTCCCATGCCAGACCAGGAGGAGCTCTTTGGGCCCATCAGTTTGGAGCAGGTCAAGTTTCCAGGGACAGAGCAGATCACCAATGAAAGGCAGAAGGTGTTCACGAGTCGGCTGCTGGACGTTATGGACAGGGGACTGATCCTGGAGGTCAGCGGCCACGCCATCTACGCCGTGCGGCTCTGCCAGTGCAAGGTGTACTGGTCTGGGCCCTGTGCCCCCTCCTCCACCACCCCAAACCTGATCGAGAGGCAGAAGAAGGTCAAGCTCTTCTGTCTGGAAACGTTCCTAAGCGGTAGGTAACTTCTGCTTCTGGAAAGCGGCTTTGGACACTGGTCATGGCGCTGTTGGAAAGGGCGGTCTGCACTGGACTCTGCCTGGATGCAGCAGGTGTGGACAGCAGGTTGGGGACACTGCTCCCCTGACTTGGAGCAGGAGTGCAGCAGGAGAAGGGCGCTGTAGACTCCTTTAATGCTCTGAGACACATCAGAGGGCCTTGCTTTTAAAGAAAGCACTTCACGTGCAAGGAGTGAGCTGTAAGTGTGTGAGAGGTGGCAGAGGACAGTGTGTAGGTAAGACCGGGGGTGATGCAATGAGGTGGGATGTCGTGGGTGTTCCCAGCCTAAAGAGCACAACCCTGCAGCACCCTGCTTCTCTTCCTAGAGCTGATTGCCCATCAGAAGGGACAAATTGAGAAACAGCCACCGTACGAGATCTACTTCTGCTTTGGAGAGGAGTGGCCTGATGGAAAACCCAGGGAGAGGAAGCTGATCGTGGTGCAGGTAGGGCACTGGGGCTCTGGGGCGACACGTGCCAGCCTTGTTTGGTTTGGGATCAATTCCCATGGATACTGAGACCTGTTCTTTTCTGTTGTGGCTTCTGACACCAGGAAAACTGCAGTAAGACTGGTGGTTTGGGAGAGCAAATAGAAATGTGACATGTGCTGAATAGAATTGGTTTGTGAGTGCGTTTTAGGGTATTGTGGAAAGCATCTCTGCGTCCAGGACAGGGGCTCTGCGGAGTAGCAGGGATATTCCACATGCCGTCAGGCTGACAATGGGGACTTCTCCAACAGGTCATCCCCGTTGTGGCGCGGATGATCTACGAGATGTTCTCCGGGGACTTCACGCGCTCCTTTGACAGCGGCAGCGTGCGGCTGCAGATCTCCACGCCCGACATCAAGGACAACATCGTGGCACACCTGAAGCAGCTGTACCGGCTGCTGCAGAACCACCAGGAGGGCTGGCCCATGCAGGCCCCGGCCCTGCACATGGCACAGCCGCTCCCAGCGCAGTGACCGGGCACCCACCGGGGCTTCTGGCCTTGTACATATACAGAAGTGTTCCTTAACCTGTGCCTTGCCTGAATCTGAATAAACCAAATCTGTACATCTCGTCATCTTCTACAATTTCAGCAGTTTGTGGTGCTTTTGTTTTGGAAGTGGTGCAAAATGGAGGGAACATTTTTTACTCCTTCACCATTCTCAGCTATTTGCTTAAACAACCCCTCTGTATAAATCAGATTTCAATTCTGTAATATTTTTTAATCTGCCATAATACAATGTATATAAACACTTGATCATTAGAGGGAAATAATCTCTGCTCTATTAAAGTTGCCTTGACAATATCACCTTGTCTCCTTTTTTTCTCTTTAATGGGGCTGTAGTAGCAACCTCAAAGGCTGATGCTCCTTACAGTGTGGGGTTTTTTTATAGGGATGCATATAGGCAGGCATTGTAAATGCATATATAACAGAATGGGGTTGGAAGGGACCTCTGGAGCTTCTCTAGTCTCCTCTGGGCACTGATCATTCAGATCTGTACAACCCTGAGCACTCAGTGATGGTACAGAGCTGCCAGTGGCTCCCAGCACGGCTCAGCGCTGTTCCTGCATTGCCTGGTTTGTGCCCAGACTGTGAGCTCTGCTCCTGTGCCCTGTTCCTGTGCCCAGGCTGTGAGCTCTGCTCCTGCGCCTGGGCTGTGATCTCTGGGAGCTCTGCTCCTGTGCCCTGCTTTGAGCCCGGGCTGTGAGCTCTGCTCTTGTGAACTGTTCCTGTACCCAGGCTGTGAGCTCCGTAAACTCTGCTCCCGTGCCCTGTCCCTGTGCCCAGGCCCGCCCAGGCCCGGCTCCGAGCCCTTCTCCCCGGTTCCGGCCCTTCTCCCCGGCTCCGGGCCCTTCTCCCCGGTTCCGGCCCTTCCCTGGGCCGTGCCGAGGCTGCCCCGCCCAGCAGCCGGCGGGGCCGGGGCCGCGCTCGGGCCCGCCCCGGAACCGCGCGGGCCCCGCTGATGGCGGCGGGCCCGGTTCCGCTGCCGGGGCCGGTGCCGGTGCCGGGGCCGGTTCCGGGGCTGGTGCCGCTGCCGGTGCCGCTGCTGGTGGCGGCGGCCCGCGAGGCGCAGGGCCCCGGGCGGCGGCGGCAGCGGCTGCCCGCGGCGCGGGCGCTGCAGGCGGCCGGGGAGGTGCTGGCGGTGGCGGCGGGGCTGAAGCCGGCGCTGCTGTGGGAGTGCGGGCCGGCGGGCGCGGCCGAGCTGCGGCGGTACCTGCAGCGGCTGCGGGCGGCGGGGCTGCTGGCGGCGCGGCTGCACGTTCTGGCGCTGGGCGGCTCGGCGCTGGTGCTGCGGCCGGGCCCGGCGCTGGCCCGGCTGCTCCGCGCCCGCCCCGCGCCGCTGCTGGACGTGTCGGCGGCGCGGGGCCGCCCGGCGCTGCTCGGCCCCGCCGAGGCCCGCGCCCTCCGCCGCCGCCTCGCCGCCCTCCTGGGCCGCCTGCGCCACGCCGAGGCCGCGGCCGCCGAGCCCGTGACCGCCAGCGAGGCGGCCGCCGGCGAGTGGAGCCCGTGCGCCGTGGCCGGGGTGCTGCTGGGCTACCCCGCCGTGTACAGCCTGGCCGAGGGCGCCGAGAACTGCCTGGCGCTGACCCCGCTGCGGGTGTTCACGGCCCAGGCCGCCTGCCCCCGCATCAAGGATGGGCTCCGGGTGCGCATCTGCTCCTTCAGCGTCCCGGAGAGCCTCTGCGCCAAGCTCCGCGACCTGCTGGACGCCTGGTGCAGCGAGCTGCGGGAGGCCTTCGCTGCCCAGAGCGATTTTGTAGATCTCTGCATTTCCAGCGAGGTCGTGTCTCTTCCAGCGGTTGCCTTGTAAAACGCGAGCATCCTCAGACTTTTTAGCCTTCCTCACTGCATCAGGGACCGAGGCAGAAGATCCAGCTCCATGTGTGTGTTGTTGCCTGCATCTCTCATGGTCCTTGAGCGCTGAAGGCTGAATTGTGACTGTCACCGCAGGCTGGTGGCAAAACCAAATACATTTTCTTTTAAAGAACAACGAGTGTGCTCCCAGATACTCTGCTGTCTCGGTCCTGCCTGCCTGCACGTTGCACCCTGCAAAGTCAGAGTGTATTTATTTGCAGTGGGCATCTGAAGATTAATAAACGATTTGAACACTCCAGTGCTTTGAATTAGTGAAGTTTATTGTCGGCTCCATGTGTATTTACTATGTGTACAGTGGGATAGAACAGGGCCCGCTGGGTGTGAAGTGGGAGAATTGCTCGGGGCACGTGAGGGGACTGTGCTGAAGAGCCCCCTGAGCTGGGCTCCTCTGTCAGTAAGAGATGGCTTGGGATTGAGTACCTCCCATTCAGGGAGGCAATAAATGCAGGAGGAGAACCTGGGGATATAAACCCCAGGCAGGCTGGATGCCAAGGGCACAGGATGCCCAGGACGCCCTCTCGCCCTGTGCAGGTCACAGCAGCACAGGGCTCTGTCCCTCGGTACCTCGGGGACTGTCAGGGCAGCCTTGGGCAGGAGCAGAGTAACCAGGGCAGCCTTGGGCAGGAGCAGAGTAACCAGGGCCGCCAAGGGAAGGGGTGATGTCCCCACGTTCACGGGAGCTGTCTGGAGTGAGACCAGCTCGGGATACAAACCCAATGTGCATATACAAAACAGCAGAAGGTGAGGTGAGCTCAGGCTGCTTTTGGTGAAGCAGAGGTCAGTTCCTGCAGTGAAGTTAGTCATCAAGGAGCTCCTTCACAGCCCGTAACTCGCCAGGAAGGCGGCGATGGCCACTGCTGCCACTGCCAGCAGGAGAGGGATGCAGGCACCGCGCCGCCTCTGCCAGGAGAAGCTTGTGTTAGCAGGAGTGCGCTGGGGCTGCCACTTCCATCCCAGCCCAGCAAACGTGCCCTTGGCGGCACAAAGAGGGTCTGTCCCGGAGCTCCCACCTGCGCCTGGCTGCCGTGGCAGCGGTTGAGCTCGTCGCGGCACTGGCGCAGCCGCGTCAGGCAGGACTGGTACTCCTGGCTCAGCGCCTCCAGCTCCGAGCGCAGCTCCGAGCACTGCGGGCACAGCCAGGGGCTCTCGGCAGGAGCGCTGCCCGGGGCTCTGCGGGCACCGGGGGCGGCTGGGCAGCTGCAGCCGCTGCAGCGCTGTGCCCGGGCACTGCCCGGCTCTGCCCGAGCGCCCTCGGGTACCTGCGGGACAGAGCGCAGCTCAGCGTTACCGCAGCGTGCTGCTGGGGCACTGCCCGCCTGCCGCCGCCCCACAGTGCCCGCCTGCTGCCACCCCACAGTGCCCGCCTGCCGCCGCCCCACAGTGCCCGCTGCTGCCGCCGCCCCACAGTGCCCGCCTGCCGCCGCCCCACAGTGCCCGCTGCTGCCGCCGCCCCACAGTGCCCGCCTGCTGCCACCCCACAGTGCCCGCTGCTGCCGCCCCACAGTGCCCGCTGCTGCCACCCCACAGTGCCCGCCTGCCGCTGCCCCACACTACCCGCCTGCCGCCGCCCCACAGTGCCCGCTGCTGCCACCGGCCACAGCACAAGCCCTTTTCCTGTCGGCTCTCAGCTCTGCTACACCACGTTATGTTGTTCTAGGTCCTTTTTAAGAAATCCCTGCTGGCTGAACACTGCTGTACGAATTGGTTGGCAGAAGGCTGGTTTGGTGGCAAAGTGTGTGTCCAAGGCTGTAAAGCTTTGGTTGGTTGGGATTTTTTGCAGCCCAGTTGTACAGGGATTGCTTCTGTTAGCAGACCCTTCCTGTTATTTTTATTGTTGCTATTATTGCAAGCATTTTCTTTTCCTCCTCTCCTTCCTTTTTGCTCAGGGGCTTGGTTCTTAAAATGTGGCTTTGGCTTTTCCCTGTGGGGCTGCTGAGGCTCTCCTGTCTGTGAGAGCAGGAGGGGTTTGGATGGGGAGAGCTCTGCTCCTGCAGCCAAGGCTGCTGCAGCCCTGCCCTCGTGTGTAGGTGCCTCAGCAGGGCATTAGGCAGGAGTGGTATCAGGATAAAATTTAGGGCAGGTAATCCTTGCAGACACCAAGCCTGGGTTACCTGCAGGAGCTTTGGAGTGTGGTGCTTCTGCTGAGTGACTTCCTCACCTCGTTCTCCTTTGCTGGGAGCTGGAATGTCCTTTTCTGCATCTCATCCTTCAGACTTTCTGTTCCCTCCTCCTCCTCCTCCTCCTCCTCCTCCTCGGGGTGCTCTGACAGAGCACTTTGTTTTTCCTTGGCAGGAATGAGAGATGGGGTCTGTGTGGTGAAAACCTGGTCTAGAAAACAGTCAGGCTTCTGATGAGAAACAGCTCCAGGCTCTGGGCTGGCTTCAGCTCTTGTTTCCTCAGCACAGCTTAAGGACAATATCTGTGTGCTATGCACAAAGCAAAAGACGCAGGAGATGAGTTTGTTATCACAGGCCTGTCTCTGCTGTAGCTATAAGTTCTCAGGAGCAATATTTATAAGCAGTTGCCAGAAATGGAGGGGAGGGAGAGTTAAAACGCCTTTTTTATTGCTTTCTTTTTGTCAAGTACAGCTGTAATTGCAATTATAAACTGGAAGGTGTTTTGTTTGGAAAAAATATGGCATAGCCACTGAAGTAGAATTTGCAGTAAAATCCATTTATTTTGCCATCATAATTATGTTTATGCTTTAATGTTAGCTAGCAGAACAACTCATTCTGTGCAGCTTTGAAATAACCTTTTATTCTAGAGCGCTGTAGACTTTTCCTAGAGTCAGGGCTAGTGTTCCTGTGTCCGGGGAGTGCTACCTGGGGGTTACAAAGTTTGCTGACCTTTCCTTTGCACCGTCACCTCCTGGCTCTTCTGTTGGTTGTTCTGGTTGTGGATCAAGTCTGGGAACACAAAAAGGAACATTATTGTTTATAGCAATTCAGGAGGTCTCTAACTTTGTACCTTTCTGTGTTACTTACTCTGCAAATGGCTGATTGTTGCCTCCAGTGTTACTTTCTGCTCTTGTTCTTTTTGCAATTTATCTGAAATGAGGACAGAAGATCAAGGTTGGTGTAAATCTCTGCGTATCTTTATACAAGACTGGTACTTTTCCACATGTGTAGAGTGGAGCAGATGTTGTTGGCTGCCCTGGACTTCCTTCTCTTTCTTCTCTTTCAGGGATGTGATTTTTATCTGTTTATTGCCCTTTCTTTTTTGGCAGCTTTTTCTCTCGTGCCTTGTGTTCAAGTCATTCATGGTTTATTTTAAAGCTGTTCATGCAAGGCCAGTTATGAGATTAGAATTGCAACCCGCTTTCTCTTCCTTAATTATGTTTTAAAATAGCCACGTGTGAGTTTCAAATAACGAGTGTGAGTTTCCTGCCTCTGTCTGAGCTCTCAGCTCCTCTGTACTGCCCTGGCCACCCAGCGCCCGGGGCTGCAGTGCTGGCTTTGGGTGTGCCAAGGGTGAAAAGTCCTGCTTTGAGCTGAGGACACATCTTAGCTTGTTATTTCTTTTCTGGCGTCCCATTTCATCCTTTCCTCTGGGAAAGCCACTTCTGTAACTCTTTAATCTAGTCAGGAGCAGCTTTCGGGGGGCTTTGGCAGTCAGAGCTCCGGTGGCACGCCGCGGCGCGCACTGGGAGCGAGCCCTGCGTGCCCGCTGCTCGGAGTACCATGGCCCTTCCCCGGTCCGTGCCGCGGGCACGGCGTGCGGTGCCAGCCCCGGTGCCAGCCCCGGTGCCAGCCCGTACCTTGGATGTGGCGGATGTGGCCGGCCTGGCGGTCGTTGTCCCCATGTAGGACGCCAGCTCGCTGCAGCAGCTCCGCGCGCTCGTCCCGCAGCGCCCGCAGCTCCCGCCGCAGCCGCTCGCTCTGCGCGTCCGCTCGCTGGCCAGGATGGACGGATGGACGGACAGACAGACAGACAGACAGACAGACAGCGGTGTGGCTTGGGAGCTCACCACAGCTCACCTCGTCCTGCCCACACCACCTTCCGCTGGCCCAGGCTGCTGCCAGCCCTGTGCAGCCTGGCCTGGGCGCTGCCGGGCACCCGGGGCAGCCCAGCAGCAGCAGAATGCAGCGGGAGCTGCTCCTGCAGGGAGCTGCGTACCTGGAGCTCGCTCTGCAAGGCCTGGAAGCTGTTGGTGAGCTCGCTGTGCGCCGTGCTCACGCTGCTCAGCTCGGCTTGGAGTGCGGCGTTGTGCTCCTTCCAGAGGGCCAGGTCCTCTCGCGCCTCTGCCAGGCTTCTCTGGAGAGCAGAGCAGGGACAGGACAGCTGTGACCCAAGGGTGGCTGTGACCCAGGGGTGGCTGTGACCCAGGGGTGGCTGTGACCCAGGGGCGGCTGTGACCCAGGGGGGGCTGTGACCCAGGGGGGGCTGTGACCCAGGGGAAGCTGTGACCCAGGGGTGGCTGTGACCCAGGGGCGGCTGTGACCCAGGGGTGGCTGTGACCCACGGGTGGCTGTGACCCAGGGGTGGCTGTGACCCAGGGGTGGCTGTGACCCAGGGGTGGCTGTGACCCACGGGTGGCTGTGACCCAGGGGTGGCTGTGACCCAGGGGCAGCTGTGACCCAAGGGTGGCTGTGACCAGGGGTGGCTGTGACCCAGGGGTGGCTGTGACCCAGGAGCAGCTGTGACCCAGGGGTGGCTGTGACCCAGGGGAAGCTGTGACCCAGGGGAAGCTGTGACCCAGGGGTGGCTGTGACCCAGGGCCCAGGGATGCTGCCAGCCTGCCCTGGGCACCAGCTGGGCTGTGCTGGGCAGCGCTGGCTCCCCGAGCAGAGGCACAAAAACCCGTGTGGGGCTGATGCCATCTGATGGACAGAGCCGACAAGGGCAGCTCCCTCTGGAACACGTTCCTGGGGTAGTGCTCCCTTGTTTTTCTGCAAACACCAGTTATCCTGCGGGTCAAAGCAATTTGCTGCCTCTTGGGGAAAGCCTATTTTTGTATAAGTGAGCACCTCCAGAAAAACCCAGCCCTGGAGACCTCGTGCCCTGGTACCTGTTGGTGTGAGCAGGGCAGGGAACGGCCCAGAGCGATGGAGGGGGGGAAGGGGTTGCAATTCAAGCTGACAAACCCAAGTACATTTCCCCAGCTGTGAGCTGTCCGTAACTTGATGTGCAGCTCGTGCAGTGAGCACAGGTTGCATTAAAGCTGCTTTGGGCTTTGCTGAGTAGCTAAAACTTCGTATTTTTCAAATCTTTGCTGCTAATGGCCAGCCTGTCATCGCCTTTCCCTGACATGTGTGTTTTCTTTGTCACAGTTGGACTGCGTTAAAGCCAAGGCAGGTGTGAGACATATTGCTCACCTGAGAGTTCTCCAGCTGCTGCTCTGTTAGGCATTTGTCCTCCATAATCTTCTGAAGAGCCTCTTTTGCCTTCTGCTCATAGGCCTCCTTCTGGTCCTCCATCTCTATCAGGATCTTCTTCACACACTCCTTGGAGTAACTCTTTAAAGAAAGAAGAGCTTGAAGTGCTTATCTGTCAGATTCCCACCTTGCTAAACCTGAGCCTTAGCAAACCCAGAGCGTGTAAATGCTCCTGTAATGTGCTGGGGAGCATTGCTTCAGCAAAGAGTTAAAGGCCTTTTTGGATCGGTATCTAATCAGATTGATGTAGAAACTGAGACCCGGCCCAGTTACAAGGCTTGGTTTTTGTTTTCCTGCCTTTCCTCACCCTGTTTGTCCGTGAATCAGACATTACCTGGGTGCAGGCCTGCAGCTGATTTTCCAGCACCCGCAGTTTACACCTCAGCTTGTCCTCGTTCAGCTGGCCCTGGGGAAAAGCAATTGAAGTGAGATGTGAAATCATGAACTGCACAATGTGCCCCCAGTGTTTGTTGGGCTGTGTTTGGATTCATTTTCTCCCTTCATCTGTAATCAGATCAAAGTCTCTTCAGTGCTGAGAGCTCAAGTAAACCTTCCCAACCTCAGGATAAATGGGACATGGGGGAAGTGAAACTTTTATGGGTTGAAAACCTGTCCTGAGGCAGTTTCTCTGGTTTCTGAGTGCAGGTGCTGGCAGTGACATGTCAAGTTAGGAGCGAGGGGATTTTGGGCTGCTCTGGCTGGCTTTGGCAGAATGCTGCCTGTCCCCAGGGGTGCCCCTGTCCTCTGCCTGTGCTCCCTCCCTGCCTCCAGCCCAGCTGCTGGAACCGTCTTGTCTCGCTGTTTTCCTCAGAAAATAGGCTGGGTCTGTGTTGCAAGATCTGCAGTTGGGCAGGGGGATCAAGGGCACTGGTGATGATTCATTTTCCTCGTTGTCATCATCTCCTCTCGGTGTTAGTCAGGCTGCCAGGCTTTGTGGAAGCAGGCTGCATGCAAATTCAGATAACATTTCCAGCAAAGGGTTCACGTAGGCTGTTTCCCACCAGCAATACTGAGAACACCAATATCCTCTCTGCCCACTGCTGTTTGAAGTCACGACTCTGAAAAGAGACTCCTTGATGTTACAGGAGCAGCTGACAGACCCAAGCAAAACCAGACTCCCTGTCATCTCAGCACTGCTTAGATTTGCACAGAAGCACCCCAAAGACTAAATCTTCCCCGCTCAGTTGTTGGTGCAAAGAGCTAAAGTAGGTGGAATTTTGAAAAGCAGTTTTAGATGTGCAATGTTCTGCCTGGTTTTGCTCAGTTCCCCTCCTCTGTTGTCTGCAGAGGTTCCAGCTGTGCACAGATGTGGCTGTGCCATGTAGGAGGCAATCAGGCCCTTCCCGTGCTCTGGAGCAGAAATCCTGGAAGGGTTTGGGTTGGAGATGCTCACTGAGCATCCTCCTTCATCTGGCAGCATTTCTCCGTCAGCCAAGCCAGTCTTACAGCTGGTGGGGATTGAGGCACAGACCCGGGGCGTCTCTCTGACCTCGGGGTGAAATTGTGGGGGGGGAAGGCACCAAAAGCTTCGTCCCTGCAGTCTGACACCCCGTGCTCCTGCAGGTCGTTCCCTTGCCCCATCGAGCCACAACCACAGCGAGCAGCACCTCAAAAACAGCTCCATCCCAGGAGTTACTGCCGCACCATTCACAGGTACCCAACAGCTCCATCCCAGGAGTTACTGCCACATCATTCACAGGTACTCAACAGCTCGTCTTTGAACCCAGCCCCTCAGAAAGGCTGAAAAAGCTGCTACAACAAACACTTGGCATCTCACCTGAGGCTGGGAAGGGGCAGCCAGCCCTCACTTTCCACGGCACAGCCTTAGGGGAAAGGCTCCATCCATCCATCCATCCCTCCCTCCCTTTGGCAGCACCCCTGGAGCCCCCCAGCCCCACCTGCCTCGAGGAATCCCCTCCGGCAGCAGCATCTGCCTGGGGGCTCCAGCACCGGGGGGTGGATGGGCTGAGCAAAAGCTGAGTTTTAGGCTGAGAAAAGCTGAGTTTTAGGCTGAGCAAAAGTTGACTTTTAGGCTGAGCAAAAGCTGATTTTTAGGTGAGCAAAAGCTGAGTTTTAGGCTGAGCAAAAGCTGATTTTTAGGCTGAGCAAAAGTTGATTTTAGGCTGAGCAAAAGCTGAGTTTTAGGTGAGTAAAAACTGAGTTTTAGGCTGAGCAAAAGCTGATTTTTAGGCTGAGGAAGAGCAGTGTTCTCTCCTGCAGCAGGGCCAGGAGCAGCAAGGAGCACCCACCTGTTGTCATCTGAGGTTTGGTGGCCACTTCCTGTGCGTGTGGCTGAGTGTTTTTTCCTGCTCACATTATATTGAAGGAGCGAGGAAGGCGGAAGTTTCTGACCACAGGATGTCTAAGACAAGTTTTTGTACCCCCTCACCCAATCACTCGCTTCTCTGCCCCAACAGAACTTTCAAACCACTTTTTTTTTAGCGCCACAGCAGCATGAATTGTTTAAGGATCCTATAAGAAAGCCTCATCTATTATATAAAACGTATAATTTCCATTTTGCATGCTGCTGGAAGACAAAAGGGCCTTTCCTGCGGGGTTTGCCCGAGCAGGGAGGGGGCAGCGAGGCAGGGCAGGGGCTGCTCTGCAGCTCTCTGGTACCTGCCAGGATTTCTCGGACGCCTGCAGCAGGGTGGACAGGAGCTCCTGTAAAATCACCATCTTCTGCTTGAGCAGCAGCTCGCGGTGCAGGGCCTCCTGCGGGACGGGCAGCAGGTCAGTGGGGCAGGTCAGTGGGGCAGGGCTGGGGCACAGCCCGGAGCCGGGGCTGGCCCTGCCCGGGGCTCCAGCTCTTCCAGCTCTGTTGGCTCTTTGGGCCATCAAAATCGGGCTTTTAACACCCCTTCGTTTAGCAATGTTAATAATAATTTAAAAAGTATTATTCTTGGTGAAAAGCAGCTGTCCCAGGGGGGCTGAGCACTGTTTGGTACCTACCTTCAGGTAGTTGGAGAGCTGTACCATTTCCTGGAAGGGAAAGAGCAGATGTTTAAAAATAGTATGTTTCAGTTTATAAACATGTCATGAACTTGCTACAAAAAGCTAAATATTTATAAATAAAAGTGAATTAACAGCCTGGGTGGAGAAGGAGACCTGCTGGGGTCCATTGGGTTAGTGTTTCCAGGGAAGTGGAAATATTTCCACAGCAGTTGAACTTTCAGGAGTTCAGGCTGGTCATTACCTGTGCTTTGCTTACCTTATTTAAAACTGCTATTCCCCAGCTGAAATGAAAAGCAGAGTGTGTTACTGGGGTCTCTGGGAGGGTCTCCAGCCTGGGCAGCCCCTCCCCAGCTGAGCTGTGAGTGTCTGTGCCCCAAACCCTTCTGGGGGAGCACTTTGGGCATGGGGAGCTCCTGGGTGGGGCAGGAGCTGCTTACTCTGTCTGCTGGCTCGAGTCTGTCACTCCTGAGCTGGGGCTTGGCAGGGTCTGCGTCCCTGTGGGAGCAAAGAGAGGGTGTGACTGGTCCCCCTGAGGGGCCCTGGATGGTTTTCCATCTCTGGAGGGTGTCCACCTCTGCTCCCATTGCTCCCAGTTTAAATAAAAAAGAAATGGTTATTAAATAGTGTCCAGTGACAGCTCAATGGCCACAAGAGGCAAAGAGATGCCCTGCTCTGGTGGGCAGAGAAGCAAAGGGAGTTATTCTGCAGGGAAATCACTCCCCTGGCTGACCCTGGGGCAGAGCAGCTGCTCAGCACCACTGGTGCTCACTCTGCACTGGTTTATCCTTCCCCAGGAAAAATATTCCTGATTCCCGCAGTCTGCAGGGAGAAGCCGGGCTGGGGCGGGGGGATGCTGGTGGGGACCCCAGGCAGCTCCAGGGAGATGTGAGGGGGAGGGAAGGTGGGGATGGGAAATCCGAGGGTCCCTCACCTACCTTGGGTGTGCAGAGAGCGCCCCGGTGCCCGGGGGGGGCTGAGGCTCGGCGGGGACCGGGACCGGGCCCGGGCCGGGGGGAAGGTGGGGCAGCTCCTCGGGGGCTGGAACGAGAGGGCGGCTGGGGTCAGGGCTGAGCCTGCCGGCACCAGGAGCACCAGGAGATGCCAGGAGCTGTGGCACTCCCCAGGGATCTGCTGCTCGGGCTGCAGCAGCTCCAGAGCCCCGGGGCAGGAATTACCGGGGCAGGAGTTACCGGGGCAGGAGTTACCGGGGCAGGAGTTACCGGGGCAGGAGTTATCGGGGCAGGAGTTACCGGGGCAGGAGTTACCGGTGCGGGAGTTACCGGGGCAGGCTGGGCTCCGAGCACTGCCCCGGACAGCAGTTTTACCTGCAGCGGGATGCTCGCTCTGGGCTCCACGTGTGATGACGGCTCCGGAGGGCTCGGTGCCCCGGGCGGGTGTCCCGGCAGGGTCCCCCCGGGCCCGGCCAGGTTCCTCCTCCTGAGGAACTCTCTCTGGCGGGGGCTGCTGGCCGGGGGTCGCGGGGCCCGGGCAGATGTGGCCCCGTCCCTGCGCCGCAGCCGCTCCCGCTCCTGCTGCCGCCGCTCGCTCCTCTCCTCGTAGCTCTCGCCCGGGCGCGGCCGTGCCCTCCTGGGCATGGTGGCCTTGTCCCCTCGGGACCTCTGCCCTGCGGAACCCAAAACACGGGGGCTGAGTGGAAATGAGCCGTTTCTAGGGTTTGTGGGTGTGGGGTGGTGGGCAAGTGCTTCTGGAGTGCCACTTACATCTGGGATGCTTCCATGCTGTTTAGTTTGTATTAAAATGTGCTCTGGCTTTCTTTTTGCTGTCCTGGTGGTAGCTGTGGGGTGCTCAAAGCTCATTCCTGGGGCTATCTTTTACTGTAGGGACCTCCTTTGAAGATGAGCTGCATTTTTCGGGTGGTGCCTGGGTGGGGAAGGTGCCCACAAGTCCCAGTCTGGACACGGCTCCAAAAGCTGAGCGTTTTTCAACTCATTTTGCTCCAGTTTTGAAAAGGCCCAGTTGTGTGTTCTGCTCAGTCTCCACTCATCCATCTCTTCACTCATCCATCTCTTCAGTCATCCATCAGGAAAAGCTCAGCCCTCTCCCACCTGTGCTGCCTCTGCCTTGCCCTACCTGTCCCAGGGCTGTAAAAGCCTCACTTCACCAAAAATGCACTGAAAAGCAGGATAAAGCTTAAAGAAACACAGTCCATTACTCACCCTGGGCTGAGCAAACCCTGGAGGCTTTCTTGACAAGCTAATGTTCTATTTCCTCCTTTTCTTACCCCAAATTACCCTCTCTAATTAAACATGTCCTCTGTCTTTGCTTTCCAAGCTCTTACACTTCTTGCTTCAAGGGAAACCAGGAAAAAGCCCCTCTGCTTGTTGCTGGTTCCTGCTCCAGCTCCCCGGTGCAAGTTGTGAGGCTGAAAGCGGGGTGAAAAGGAGGGAGAAGGCGGCGGGTGCTGCCCGTGGCCCCGGCAGCCCCTGGGTGCTGCAGCCCTTACCTGAGCCCGGGTCCCGTCCTGCCCCTGGGGTGCCGCGCCGAGCCGGGCGCTGCCGGGCAGGAGCTCACCCGGCTGCCCTCCTCATGCCAGCCCGAGCATCGTGTGCCCTCACCCTCCGCTTCTCTCTCTGCAACAGGAAACGCTGCAGCTGCGGCTGCGGCCGGGCCCCGGTTCCTGGCTGTGCTGCAGCCCGGCTCGGCGGGCTCAGCCTTATCTCGGCACCCCCGGTGCCCAGCCCGGTGCCCAGCCCGGTGCCCAGCCCGGTGCCCTGCTGGAAGCACAGCCAGCAGTTACCTCCTGGGGCATCTCCCCGTGCTGCTCCGGGCCACAGAGCTTGAGTTGGAGCTGCTTGTGGCACTCGGGGATGGAGTTTCCCTGAGCGGCTTTGGGGCAGAGGAATCCAGACTTAGGGAAGTACAGTAATGCTATTATTGTAAGGCTTCTTGCAGATTGGAAAGAGGAAAAAAAAGCGTGTTTTGGCAGCTGAGGAGAGGTCAGGAATGGCAGAAATTCATTAAGTCTGTAGAGAAGTGAAGGCTTCGTTAATGCAAATCGGGAGGAGGTCGGTTTAGCCAGCTGGGCACTGATAAGGGCACCGTGCCCTGATAAGGGCTCCTGGCTTGTGCACGTGGAGAAGGAACACCCGGCAAAGCAGAGATCTGAAAGGAACGTTGGATTTATTTCTACAAAGACCGGCATGGAAGGGATGTGTGACAGAAAATCTCCAGATTCAGAGACTCTCTCGTGGCTTTGGGTGGCTTCTGCTGCTTGGCCCAAACTGTGGTTCAGGGCCAGGGCTCAGCTCAGCTGCCTCGGTGGCTTTCCAGAGGGAACAGTTTCTGCAGGTTGAGCAGGAACCCCGCTGGTGGGGCAGGGCACTGGCAGCAGATCCTGCTGCAGGACTTCTCTGAAGTGTTCCTGGTTGGAAAAAGCCCTCTTCAAGAGCCCATTGCCAAAAAGGACAATTCTGTGCTGCGTTACAGACTCCTGGAGGGTCCTGCCCCGGGCTGCCAGGGCTCAGCACAGGGATGCCCCGGTGTGCAGAGGGCACCGAGCAGCTGGGCTCCCACCCAGACCCGTCCTGCCGGGCCCCAGGTGTCCCAGCACGGCTCCAGGACTACGTTCTCCTGACGTTCTCCAGGCGGTAGCTGCTGAGGAGCAGGGAGTCCAGGAGCTCCGGGGCCAGGCTGCGCAGCAGGAGCATGCTGCCCACGGCCGGGGACGGGTAGTGCAGCTCCCTGCGGCGCAGGGCTCCGGCCCGGATGATCTCCAGGGCACACTCCTCCTTGGGCGCCGGCGTCTGCGGGATGACGTGCGAGACGGCGCGCACGGCGCTCTCTGCAAGGGACAGGGACGTGTCAGGGGGACACGGCCAGCAGCGCACCAGCGTGTCTGGGGCATCCTCCAACCCACACACTCCGGGGAGCAGACCTGCTCAACAAGGCTTAGAACGGTGAAAATAACCATTATAAGAAGTCCTTCCCTTTGCTTTCCACCTCTTGAGAGGCCACAGGACCTCCCCTGAGTTCACCGAGGCGGTGGCAGAGTCAAAGGCCTCAGGGCACACTTTTTGAAGGGTTGGGGTGCTGTTTCCAGAGCTGCACAGACTCTGCAGGAGGAGGCTCCAGCGCAGGGGCAGAGCAGGCTGGCACCAGGGACTGGTGGGCTCAGCTGGGCAGTGCCTGGCACGGGCTGTGCCGTGGGGTCCCGGTGGGGCTGAGCTCACCTGTGTTGATGTAGCCCAGGATGCAGAGCGTGATGGAAACGTTGACCTTGTCTATGATGAGTTCCTGCCTCAAGGAGCTGAAAAATCCGTCTAAGGCGAACTTGGTTGCGGAATAGGGAGCAGTAAAAGGGCCAGCAATTTTACCTGAACAGAGACACAGTGCTGGGCTTCAGGTGCTGGGCAGGCACCTGCTGCACAACCCTCCCTCCTCTTGCCCTGCCAGTGCTGGGATTTAGGGTGTTGGAATAAGCTGCCATGGATGCCGGAGAGAAATAAACACGCAGGAATGTTCAAAATGTAACGTGTGGCACAAAGGGCCTCCCAGAGCAGCTGATGCTGCTCTTGTGTCCCTGCAGGGATTGAAAATGTGTTGGGATGTGGCCATGCCTGTGAAATCACCTGCACTGCAGCCTGTGAAGGTGATCAGAGGGTGCCAGGAGACTGACAGGACAAAAGAGAAATTTCCCAGAGGATTTGAACTGTGCACCAAAGAGCTGAGCCAGGTGCTGACCCTGAGCCCCAGCTCTGCTTGGGACCTTCCTCTGCCTTTGGAAGCGGAGTCTCAGAGGGATCCGTGGCAGGCAGAGAAGGGCTGCGTTAGGAGCTCACCCGCTATGGATGAAACCACCACGATGCTGCCCTCGCTCTCCTTCAGCAGGGGCAGGGCAGCCGTGGCCAAGGCCACGTAGCTGATGAAGTTGGTCTCCATGAGCGTTCGGACGTGCTCCACGTCCCCGCTGAAGAAGGTGAAGCTGCTCTGGCCGATGTGGTTCAGGATCAGCATGTCCAGGCCACCTGGGGGCAGAGCAGTTTGCCTCCAAACCTGCACCTCCCGAGGCTGGGCTGTGTGGGGTGAGGGGCAGCTCCGCAGCACCTACCCCAGGTGTTCTCCGCCTCCCTCAGCACCTCCTCGGGCAGGCTGGGGCTGGCCATGGAGCCGCTGATGTAGCGGGCGGAGGCAGCGCCGAGCTCCAGGCATCGCTCCACAACCTGGGGACAGAACGGGCGTGGATGGGCTCCCCTGCCTGGAACCCCCGTCCCAGCTGCTCCTGTCCTGGGCCAGGAAGGGCCGGTGCTGGGGAAGCCGTGGGGAGGATCTGCAGGGCACCAGGCGTGCCCGGGCTGGGGTGGGTATCCCCATCCCGCCAGCACGCCCTGCTCGCCGTTTACTTTCTGCAGCCTGGCCTCTGTGCGTGCCGTGAGCAGCAGGTGGGCCTCCATCCGGGCCAGGTGATAAGCCATCTGCTCCCCGATGCCGCTGCTGGCTCCCGTCACGATCACCCGCTTGCCCCGCAGCATCTCTGGGAGGAGGCGCAGGGCTCAGGGCTCGCTGTCCCTCTGCGGGCACCGCGCTCTCCCCGTCCCTGCGGCTCCTCTCTGGCCCTGCGGCCTCCTCAGACCCCGCTGGAGCCCGAGCCCTAAGCCCAGAGCACGTGTGAGGCTTCAGCTCGGCGAGCCGGCCAACAGAGAGATGAAATGTTTGAAAACCACTTGTTTCCCGAAGAAGTCATTTCCAGAGGTCAGCCCCTGTCCCGGCAGAGCGGTGCAGTTCCCTGAGTTTCCCGTGCTCTGACCCTTGCTGGGGCGGTCTGACCTGCCCTCGGTGCCGCTCGGGCTCTGCCAGCCCCTGCCAGCCCCGCTGCGGCACACGCCGCCCCTCTGGCGCTGCTCCTGCAGCCGCTCTCCCGCACTGCACTTACCTTCACTGAACTTCCCAGGGGCTGAGTAAAAATAAAAGGCCAGCGCTGCTCCCAGCAAAGGGATGAGAACCTTCAGGAGCAATCCCATCCCTCTGCAGAGCTACAGCAGGACCAGACGAGCCCCACGGGGAGGTGAAGCTGGCTGGAGCTCGCAAATGGGGCTGGGAAGTTTGGAGCCGGTTCTTATCTCACACAAAGTTTGCTGGTATCTGTTGGACCTTTTCTTTGCCCTGTCGATGATTTAGCAAACATTAACCTAATGAAGCGTGTGGCTTTGGACTTTAGGCTGTCCCTTTGCACCCTTGGCCTGCCAGGAGAGTCAGGCAGCTTTTTGAGAGAGCTGAAGGGAAGGCACTGAGCAGAGCAGTGGGTGCATGGCCTGGCCGGCTGGGACAGCAGTGTCCCCTCTGAGCAGACATCCACGGGACGAGTGGACATCCCTCTCTCCCCACTCCAATTTCCATTTTCCAACCACTGCTGCTGATTCTGGTTTGTCCTCTGGGATATCACCACGGATAGAACACTGGCAGTTTGCTGGCTCCTACCCCTAAAAAATATCACTGTTGGGGAATCCATGGGTGGCCAAAGGCAGTAGAAGGGCCAAGTGGATGAATAGGAAAGATCTTCAGCTTTCCCAGGGTTGTGATTCTGCTCTGTGTTCTGCAGGTGGCAAATGGGGTTGAGGGTGATTTCCTGGAAGTTTAAAGGGCAGAACCCACTCTGTGTGTGCTGGTTTGTGTGGGTGATCTTGGGGTGAGGAGAAATTAGGGAGGAATTGTTCCCTGTGAGGGTGGGAGGCCCTGGCAGAGGTGCCCAGAGCAGCTGCGGCTGCCCCTGGATCCCTGGCAGTGCCCAGTGGAGCCGTGCCCACCAACAGCTGAGAAAGGCGATAAAACCCCGCCAGCACACGCAGAGCTGTCCGGTTAATACACTTTATTTAAAAATTAGCTCAACAACGAGTGTTCCTTGGCCTGGCGGGGAGATCAGGGCGCGGAGCCGCCGCTGCGGGTCCCGCTCTGTCCCTGCGGGTGCCGCCAGCGCATCACGAACCGGGCGGCGGCCACGGCGGCCAGGAGCGGGGATGGCCGGGGACCCTCCGGGGCCGGGGACCCTCCGGGGACCCTGCGGGGACCCTCTGGGGACCCTCCGGGGCGGGGACCCTGCGGGGCCGCGGCTCAGTGCTGCGGGCGGGGGGCGCCGGGGGTCGCGGGCAGGCGGTAGCGGCTCCGCACCAGGTAGTCGAGCAGCTCGGCGGCGCAGTCCCGCAGCAGCAGCGGCAGCCGCGTGGAGCTGTAGCGGTAGTAGAGCTCCCTCCGGCGCAGCGCCGCGCCCTTGAGGATCTCCAGCGCGCACTCGTCCCGCGGCGCCGGACGCTCCGCCAGCACCTCCGCGGCAGCGCGCACTGCGCGCTCTGCGGGCGGGCGGACCGGGATGGGGGTCAGCGGGACCCCCGGGGGATGCGGGATCAGCGGGACCCCCGGAGGATGCGGGGAGAGCAGGGACCCCGGGGGATGCGGGGAGAGTGGGGACATCCGGGGGAAACGGGGAGAGCGGGGACCCCCGGGGGATGCGGGGAGAGCGGGGACCCCCGGGGGATGCGGGTCAATGGGGACCCCCGGGGGATGCGGGGTCAGCGGGACCCCCGGGGGATGTGGGGTCAGCGGGACCCCCGGGGGATGTGGGGTCAGCGGGACCCCCGGGGGATGCGGGGAGAGCAGGGACCCCCGTGGGATGCGGGGAGAGCGGGGACCTCCGGAGGATGCGGGTCAGTGGGGACCCCCGGGGGATGCGGGTCAGTGGGGACCCCCGGAGGATGCGGGTCAGTGGGGACCCCCGGGGGATGCGGGGTCAGTGGGGACCCCCCGGAGATGTGGAACCAGCAGGGACCCCCGGAGATGTGGAGCCAGCAGGGACCCCCGGGGGATGCGGGTCAGCGGGGACCCAAAGGGCTGTTGGGCTGTGCCAGCCTGGAAGCGGTGCCCGTGTTTACGTGGCACGGGCAGTAAATGGCTTTGGAGGCTGTTTTTGGGGGCAGACAGGTGGGATCCCCCCGAGAGGCTGCAGGAGAAGGGGTCGGGATGGGGGTGCTCAGCCCTGAGCAGGGCTGGAACAGCTCCGCTCTCACCCGTGTCGATGAAGCCGAGGATGCAGAGCGTGATGGAAACATTGATGCTCTGAATGGCGAACTCCTGCCTCAGGGAGCTGAAAAATCCATCCAGGGCAAACTTAGTCGCAGAGTAGGGGACGGTAAAGGGGAACCCGACTTTACCTGGACACAGGGCGAAGTTCTGTGTTAGCACACGAGGCTGCTCTGCCTGAGCTGCTCTTTTGCCCTTCCTCAGAGACAGGATTTTACCACTGGGGTGTCATCCTAGCACCTGAGCAGCAGCTTTACAAATATTCTTGCTGTCTTCCAGCTCTTCAGGCCAAAGCTGTGGCTCCCATCTCTGCTCAGGGCAGGGGCAGCCCACAGGAGCCACAAAACCCTCCAAGGGGAGAGACAGAGCAAAGGTGAAACTCCTGTCCCCGGCCTGAGCTGCTCAGCAGGACACTGACCACCACAGCAGCTGTGGGGTTTAACTGCAGCGCTGGTCAAAAACCACAATGGGGCTGTTGCATTGAGCAGAAATCAAATTCCAGCAAGACAATGCCAACCCCATCTGGGTTTGGGTGTTGGGGCTGGTTTTGGTGGGGTTTTAGTGCTAGGCAGTTATGGCTCCTGGAGGATGCCTGGTGTGTCTGTCAACCAGCCCAGGTGCCTTTTGAGTGCCTGGTGGCACTGCCCACTCACCTGCCATGGATGAAACCACCACGATGCTGCCCTCGCTCTCCTTCAGCATGGGCAGGGCTGACGTGGTCATGGCCACGTAGCTGAGGAAGTTGATTTCCAGGAGCTTTCGGACGTGCTCCACGTCCCCATCAAAAAAGCCAAAGTAGGATGCACCGACGTGGTTAAGGATCAGCATGTCAAGGCCTCCTGCAAGCAGAAAAATGGGCATCAGTGCTGGGGAAGAGGGCTGCACCCAGCACAACAACATTTTCTGGGAGCAGAATAAGTGTAATCCAAGGAAATCCAAGGAAATCAGGTTTCTGGGTCAGAGCTATGGCCTGTTATCTCCAGAGCAGGGATACAGCCTGGATGGTGGCTGCCAGTAAATATTTTGTTGTGATACATTTTTTAGTTCAAAACACAAATGCCATGGCCCAGGGGAGATCACCCTGAGCTGTCTGTGGGCCGGGGGGGAGAGGGAGCAGGGCTGGTGCATTTCTGTGCCGTGACCCATGGCCACAGTGGCCAGGGCTGCCGGACCCCGGCGCTGGGCTGATGAAATCCAGGGCTGTGACACTGCAGCAGGATGCCAGGAGGCCACAGAGCTGAAATTGAGAGCGCAGTTCAGTGTGAGAGGCAGCAACGCCGGCAGAGGGGCAGAATTAGGGGAGAATTTTTCCCATCTGGCCCCATCTCTCCCGCTTTATTTTGCGTGTGGTGAAAGGCGTGGCCGGGCCGGGATGCTGGCGCTGTGCAGAGCGGGTTCAGACGTACCCAGCGCGGCCTGGGCCTCCCTCACCACGTGCTGGGCGAAGGCCGTGTCCTCCATGGTGCCGCTGACGAAGCGCGCCGAGGCTGCTCCCAGCTCCAGGCAGCGCCGGACCACCTGCAGACAGCGGGGCTGGGCAGCCCTGTCCCTGCCTGGAGCTTGTCCCTGCCCTGGGAACCCATCCCTGCCCAGAGCCCCCATCCCTGCCCAGAGCCCTGTCCCTGCCCGGAGCTTGTCCCTGCCCAGAGACTGTCCCTGCCCAGAGCCCCCATCCCTGCCCAGAGCCTGTCCCTGCCCTGGGAACCCATCCCTGCCCAGAGCCCCATCCCTGCCCAGAGCCCTGTCCCTGCCCGGAGCCTGTCCCTGCCCAGAGCCCCCATCCTTGCCCGGAGCCCCATCCCTGCCCGGAGCCCTGTCCCTGCCTGGAGCCCATCCCTGCCCAGAGCCCTGTACCTGCTCTGGGAACCCATCCCTGCCTGGAGCCCTGTCCCTGCCCGGAGCCTGTCCCTGCCCAGAGACCAACCCTGCCCAGAGCCCTGTCCCTGCCCAGAGCCCCATCCCTGCCCTGGGAACCCATCCCTGCCCAGAGCCCTGTACCTGCCCAGAGACCAACCCTGCCCAGAGCCCTGTCCCTGCCCAGAGACCAACCCTGCCCAGAGCCCTGTCCCTGCCCAGAGCCTGTACCTGCCCAGAGACCAACCCTGCCCAGAGCCCATCCCTGCCCAGAGCCCATCCCTGCCCTGGGAACCCATCCCTGCCCAGAGCCCCATCCCTGCCCAGAGCCCCCATCCCTGCTCCAGAGCCCCATCCCTGCTCTGGGAACCCATCCCTGCTCTGGGAACCCATCCCTGCTCCAGAGCCCCATCCCTGCCCAGAGCCCCATCCCTGCCCAGAGCCCCATCCCTGCCCTGGGAACCCATCCCTTCCCTGGGAACCCATCCCTGCCCAGCCCCATCCCTGCTCCAGGGTCCTCTCCCTGCCCCGTCCCCCTCCCTGCCCCGGAGCCTGCTGGCTCAGGTGTGGGTGTTGGAGCTCCCTGTGATGTGTCCCCACCTTAAACCAGCGGTTTGGGTTTTTGGGAGTGTGTTTGGAGCCTTGGGAACTTCAAAGGGAGCCCGGGAAATGCTTCCTTGGCTGAGCCCTGGTTACCCGAGGCAGTCTGGCTGGAGCTGCAGCGTGCAGGAATGAGGGTGTGGGGATGGGGGTGGGGGTGAGTGTGGGGATGGGGCTGGGGGTGAGTGTGGGAATATGTGTGGGGATGTGTGTGGGTGTGTGTGTGGGAGTGTGTGTGCAGCTCGGGCGCTGCAGCGTGGGCTGCAGGGAGCTGCGGCTGCAGCAGGGACTGCGGCTGTGCAGGGCCTCCAGGGCACAGGGTGACACCAGCTCCCAGGGCACAGGGGTCTGTCACTGTGCCTGGGTGGGCCCTGTCACTGTCACTGTGCCCAGGTGTCATCTGTGAATGTCACAGTGCTCAATGGTGTGACCTGTCACTGTCACCATGCCTGGCCAGGACCTGTGACTGTCACCGTGCCCAGGTGTGACCTGTGAATGTCACAGTGCTCAGGTGTGACCTGTGACTGTCACCGTGCCCAGGTGTGACCTGTGAATGTCACAGTGCTCAGGTGTGACCTGTCACTGTCACCGTGCCCAGGTGTGGTCTGTCACAGTGCCCAGGTGACAGTGGCAGAGATGTGGATGTTCCTGCGGCCTGTGCCGTGGGTGTCCCTGTGCTGTGCTGTGCTGTGCTGTGCTGTGCTGTGCTGTGCTGTGCTGTGCTGAGCTGTGCTGTGCTGGCGGGTCCCGTCCCTGTGCCCGTGCCCTGCCAGGAGCAGGAGCCAGGTGCCACTCACGTTCTGCAGCCTGGCCTCTGTGCGTGCCGTGAGCAGGACGTGGGAGCCCATCCTGGCCAGGTGATAAGCCATCTGCTCCCCGATGCCCGTGCTGGCTCCCGTCACGATCACCCGCTTGCCCCGCAGCATCTCTGGGAGGGAGGCACGGCCAGTTTTGGTTATTATTCCACCCAAAGCAGCACAGTTGCTGTGTGCCCCTCGGCCCAACGTTAACTGGGAGCTGAAGGAGTGCCAAGCACCCACACCAGCCCGGCTCTCCCAAATCATGGAAAAGCTGCGGAGCTGCTGCATCTCCCCGGGACTGCAGCAACACAGGGACAGCTCTGGGCTCCCCCAGCAGCTTTTTCCACAAGCCAGGGCACAATTTATCAACTCTGTAATAAAAGCAATCCACTGAGTGCGTGCTCCAAACTTTAACGCTTACAAACCCCATTTATAAAACTTTTCCTGCACACGGGGAAATGGAGCACTCGGTGCCCTCTCCCTCTCGCCCCCTGCCTCACCTGCTGCCTCAGGAGCTTTTCTGCCTTGTTCAGTTTGGTTTTAAATCTTTGTCAAAGCAGCTCCCAGTATCTGCCACCACACAAAGGCTCGGCCGTGCCGTGCCCCGGGCTTTGTCCGGTCTCTACACAAAACACCCAAATGTGGCTTTTTTCGCTTTTTCCTAAAGTCAGATTCACTTTGGATACTTACCCGGTTTGAAAGTGTCCCTCGCAGAATAGAACCAGAAGGCCAAAACCAATCCCAGAGAGGGAATAAGAATCTTTTTCAACCGACCCATCCCACTGTGGAGTCAGGAAATGCAGCAGGGGAGAGAAGGAAGGAACAAAAATCCCTCTGCAGAGCTGCTGCCGAGGGAAGCAGCAGTGTGACCCTTTAAAAACTTGTTAGCAGAGGAGCTGCGGCTTCCAGAGCCCTGGAAAATCCCAGGTGGGCGGATGGATGAGCCAGGCAAAGCCTTTGGTTCGCTCCCTGCTGCTCGGCCTGGCCAGCGGGGCTGTTTGGGTTCTGCCCGGCTCTTTTCATATTTCCTGTCCTACATTAAAATGCAGAATTTTGTACAACACCCTGGAAGAGGTGTGTCTTTGCTGAGCAGCATCAAGTTTCACTCGGAGAACATCAGAGGGAGCCCAGTGCAGGTGGTTGAACGTTGTCCTTCATTCCTGCAGGCCCCGGGCAGAGATGTGCCCGGCTCTGGCAGGGACACCCCCACTGCTCCTGTGCCCCCCAAAGCTGCCCCTGCCCCGGGCTGCTGGCAGCAGGGACCCAGCAGCACATTGCACCCCAACAGCCCCAGCAACGCTCTGCTGAGGCAGGGCTGGGTTTTTAATCTCTTTTTTTTTGTCTGTGAGCAGGGGCTGGGCTGGACCCATCTGTGGGGTGCAGCCACCTCAGCCCCAAGGGGGGTTTGCAGGGAAACACTGGATGTTTTCTGCAGAGAAATCAGTGGCCTTGCTGCCATGGCTCCTCCTTTGGGTTTTGCAAGAGCTTTATTCTGACTTTTAAATGAATATAATTGTGAGGAAAGCCCACAGAACACCCTGTAGCTCCCCAAGCCTCAGCAAAGCCAGCGCTGTGGGCCTTGTGCCATGGGGATAAAGCTCGTCCCAGCTTTGCTCTGGGGTCTCCATCCCTGGGGAAGGCTGAGGGAGCTCTTTGTGCCCTGCCAGAGCCTCACTGCTCTGCTGGGACCAAAGCTGTGTTTGCAGCTGCACTCCTCACCTTCCTGGGCACAGCACTCTGCTTGTCTCTGACAGACCCAGGCAGAATTGTCCAGTGGCTCTTTCCCCTCCTATGGCATCTTTAAAGCTCAAGTGCTTTCCTTCAGCGCTGTGCCTGGCAGGGCCTTGCTGCTGCTTTATGGAGGATATTTTTCCTTTTCTGCCTTTCTGCTCCCCTCTCAACTCTGCCTGTGATAAGAAGCTCTCAGCCCACTCTGGGTCAGATAAAACCAGCACAGCCATTGCTTTTCCTGCCTCCCTTTGGGGGAACTGAGCTGTGATCGTGGGGCAACCATTTCATCCTTGGCTATGGAAAGGGAAAGAAAATGAAGTAATTAACTGTATCTCAGCTGGGACCTTGTCTGTGGCCGGCAGGGAGAGAGGCTCTGCTCAAGATATTTTAGTTTATTACTGGCATTAGCAAAGCAATAACCACCAACCTTTGTGCACCATCTGCGAGTGTGACGGGAAGGAATTGTGTTCTTTGATCCGTGGGGATGGAGCACGGGGGGATTCCGGAGCCAGCACCGGCCCACCGTGCTGCTGGTGGCGAGAACTGCGGGGTTGGGCTGGGGTTTTGCAAAGTGGCTGACAATGAAGGACTGAAATATGGAATATTTCGGACAAAGCCGAGCCCAGTTTTCCGTAGAAGCAGTTGTGCTGTGTGGTGTGTGGAGGGGAGCGGGGTTTGCTCGTGGCGCTGCCCACGGGGTTTGTTCCCAGCTGCCATCCCCGCCAGGCTGCTGCTGCTCCTCACTCCCACTCGCAGCTTTTTCTGGCCTTGTTTTCCTGTCTGCAGATGAAGAACTTGTTTTGAACTTTTCCTGGGGGCGGGGAGCAGGAAAGGCTGGCGGGGAAGAGTTTTCTGGTGCTGGCTGCTCCGAGCCTCGGTGGGGCAGAGCCCAGCGCCGTGCCCAGAGCCGTGGGATGCTGTGCCCACTGTGCCCAGCCCTGTGCCCGCCGTGCCCAGCCCTGCCGCTCCTGGAACACCTCTCTGGGGTGGTCCCCACAGATTCCCATCCCGCTCTTCTCGTGGCTTGGGGGGGAAACTTGTCCTGGCAGAAACCGGGAGAGGGGAAATTGGAAACTGGAAATTGGAGAGCCCTGCAGGAGCGCGTTCCAGGGCACGGCTGGGCCGGGGCAGGTTTCTGCAGGCAGCTCCAAGGCTCAAAACACTTGGCAGGAATTTGGAAACCACTTTTTTTTTTTCTTTTTTCCCTTTTTTTGAGTGATATTTGTCTTTTTTCAAATAATTTTCAAACCTTGGTCAAATGCAGAGGATTTTCCTTTGTCTTTTCTTCTTTTTTTTTTTTCTCTTCTTTTTCTCAGAGACATTAAAATATTATTTTTCCTACCCAGCTGTGCCAGAGCCCTTTGCCATGAACACAGCTCTAATTCCTTTTTTTACAGGGCCATCACCATATCAAGGCTGCCCCCAGTTCTACTTTTCCACTTGCACATCCTGCAGAAGAACCCCATTGCTGTCACAGCTACACCGCTGGAAGTGCACTCCCAGTCCCAAGGGAGATGAGAGGATTGGAGGGTGGCTTTGGCTCGGTTTGACATCACATTTCTGCACACTGCTGGTTCAGAGAAATTACTGTGATGTTCAAGTAATTTCCAAGCCCTAAATTTGTGTTTTTTCTCTGTGTGACCAAATTGGGAATTGCTGCCTTGAAATGTCATGGTTGGAGCTGTGGCTGCTCAGAGCCTTGGCTGCTGTCCACGTTCCCAGTGCCCTTGGGGCTGGGGGGCTGAGGCTGATACTCTTATCTGCACCCCTAAATTTAGCCTGGCAGCCCCGGGGGTATGCAGTGTCCGCACTGCAAATAGCAGCGAGGACTCTGAAGGCATCCAGAGCCCCGAGGGGAGGGCCCCAGCCCCAGGGATCAATGAGTGCCTGACAGCTCCGGGCTGAAATCAGACCTTCGAAAGATGGCTACAGACAAAGCCTCACCGGATTTTGTGCCAGCTGCATTTTCCCTGAGAATTCAATGCACCAGGAGAGTGTCATGTTTACAGGCTGGAACAAACCAGATTCAGACAACAGAAATCCACCTCAGGGGAACCCAGCAATGTCACTCAGCCCTGGGGCAATGTGCGGCTCTCCCCAGCAGTTTGTCCCGCAGGGTCTGGGTTTAACTCAGCCCTAAATGCTCTCCCCAGCTGCTCCCTGGTCCTGCCTGGGCCTCATCCCATCTGGTTTCTCTCTGCTCTATCCCGGCGTTTGTAATTAAACTATTTTGCAATTGGCCCGGGGGCTGTGGCCATCTGGGCTGTGGGATGCTGTGGGATGCTGTGGGATGCTGTGGGATGCTGTGGGATGCTGTGGAATGTTGTGGGATGTTGTAGGATGCTCTGGGATGCTCTGGGGTGCTCTGGGATGTTGTAGGATGCTGTGGGATGTTGTAGGATGCTGTGGGATGCTCTGGGGTGCTGTGGAATGTTGCAGGATGCTGTGGGATGCAGTGGAATGCTGTGGAATGTTGTAGGATGCTCTGGGATGCTGTGGGATGCTGTAGGATGCTATAGGGTGCTCTGGGATGTTGTAGGATGCTCTGGGATGCTCTGGGGTGCTCTGGAATGTTGTAGGGTGCTGTGGGATGCTATGGGATGCTGTAGGATGCTATAGGGTGCTCTGGGATGTTGTAGGATGCTGTGGGGTCACTGTCACTGTTGTAGTGGTGTCAGAAGTGCCAAAGCAAGTCCCGCACACTCTGGATTTGTTGAGTACTTCGAACAAGGCTTGAGGCGGTCCTCGGGGTAGAATCGGTGATTAACACAGCTCTAATTGCCCCTCTGCAGGGAGCCAGCGCCGCTCCGTCCCTGCAGTGCCCCGGGCGAGGGGCAGCAGCCCGGGCTGGCCCCAGGCTGGCCCGGCCGGGTGAGCTGTGAGCGGTGCCATTCCGAGCCGGGCGGTGCCACCCCGAGCCGGGCAGGAGCGGGGCAGGAAGAGGAAGAGGAAGAGGAAGAGGAAGAGGAAGAGGGACAGGAGCAGGAGCAGGAGCGGGGCAGGAGCAGGAGCAGGACAGAGCCCTTCCTCTGCGGGTCCTGCCCAGCAGGGCTGCCTTTAGCTGGCTGATCCCCTGAGCTGCCTTAGGAGCAGCTTTTCCCACCGCTCCCAGCCCTCTTTGCTCTAAGCTCATAACCCGGGCTGGGAGCCTGGGAGGAGGCGGTGTGGGCAGCAGGGCAGGCACAGCGGGGTTTGGGGGGTCCCCTTTCCCAGTGCCCCTCTCCCAGTGCCAGGCTGGCACACCTGGAGCAGCACTGCTCCGGGACACGGAGTTTCTTTAACCCGGCCCTGCTGAACGCTCCCAGCTGCCCGGGCCGGCCTGGGGCTCTCCCCTGGCTTTGATCCGCCCCAGCCGGGCTCTGGCAGTGCCCCCATCCCTGCCACAGCCCCCCGTGTGCCACCGGGATGCCAGCCAGCCTTCCCTGCTGAATGTCACACCTCGGTAAAGCTGGAATGGGCCCACCATGGGCATCCTCAGCTGCTGGCTCCCTTCAGGCTGAATTCTGTTTTCCCATGAAACTTCCATTGGTATCAGGGAGGGTTAACTAAAAAATATTTTTTTAAATTATCTTTTTATCTCCTCTTTCCATTCCTCATTCTATTTCTTTCCCCTTCCATTTATCCCTGTGTTTTCCCATCCCTCTTTCCATTTCTCCTTTTTCTCTTAAGAAACTTATGTTTTTCCTCCCTCCAAAAAAACACCCCAAGGTTGTCTCAGCCGCCTTGCCAGAGACCAAAGGGTTTGTTACCGACTAAATGAAGTAATTCTCAAACATTATTTTAAATTGAACTATAATTTTGACTGAGGAAAAAGTACCTTAAATTTGAAAGCTTGAGCAGAGTTTTTGTGCAGATTCTGGGTGGGATTCTTTCTCCACTCTGTGCTGCTGGGTTTGTTTTGGTAACAGAAATAATTGTCAACAGAATGAATAGTGGGTTGTGTATTATGAAAATGAAATAGTGAACTTCAGCCTATTCTGATATTTTCAGGTCCTGATCTTACGTTGTGCAGCTCTGGGAGGAGCTTGCATTGGGCACTGAGGTCTGGCAGGGCTTTTTCATTTTCCATGAACCAGCGTTTGGCTGAGTTGTTTTGCTTTTAGAGAGAGGCACGCTGCTGGTGCATCTCCCTGTGCCTGTGAGGTGTGATCTGCTGCTCCCCTGCCCTGCGCTGCCTTTGGGCAGCTGAGGAGGATTTTCTGCCCGGATTTCTGCCCTGCTCAGGACTGGCGGGGCTGTTTGCTGCCCTCCCCTCTGAAGTGCGGTCGGGATCACTCAGCCCTGGCTGGCTGGAGACTCTGTTTGACTGACATGGCTTAGTCCCAAATGCAGCAGATTCTTGCTAAGCCCCAGAACATTTTTTAAATAGGTGAAAGTCCTCTAATGAGGCTGGCAGCGCTCTGAGTGGAGCCTGAAGCCTGGGACAGTTTCCTCAGCCTCCAGCCTGCTGTGCTATCTCGGGCTTTTTCCGTGTGACACCCTGTGACTCTGGAATCCAGCGTCACTCTGCACGCTCAGGTGTCTGTGGTGCCTTTGTGAAAGACCCCAGGAGAGGTGGAGGGGTTCTGCTTTGGGGATTTTTAGCTGTGCAGCAGCTGGAGCCTGTTGGAGGGCTGCCAGGGCAAGAACGGGGTTTAGATTTATTTTAAACCAGTTCTGTGCACACGTGGCCGTGGCAGAGATAAATCTGTGCCATTGAACCCAGATAACCCCTGAAGCACAGCCCCACCTCCAGCTGGGGCATGTGGCACCCGTGTGACACAAATGCCACCTCCGTGTGACAGAAATGCCACCTCCACCTCCGTGTGACACAAATGCCACCTCCTCCCCGCCTTGGGAAGGAGCAGAGGGAGAGGCAGAGCAGAGCAGCCCCTGTGGGGTTTGTGGGGTTTATGGGGAGGGGCAGCCCCCTCCTCCCCTGTCCCCTGCGTCCCCCCTGCCCCCTAAAAGGAGCCAGAGCCGTGAGCAAACCCTCTGCAGACCAGCACCAGAAGGCTTGGAAAATAACAGCAGCAAGAGAGAGCACTGGTACCATATAAAATATTTATTGATCTTGCAAAATGGTGTAAAATGCGTCCGTAAGAAAAATAAGAAACCGTGCTGTGCGTGGCGCACAGGTTTATACCAACAAAAGGTATTTTTCCCCACTGCTGCACAGCAGCAAATATAACCCTTCACTTCTGCAGTCTCCTTCAGCCGAGCCTTCTCTTGGTGCTGGCACCGAGCGGAGTCTCTGGGCGGTGGGGCCGGCCTAGGACGCGTGCTGCCGGGTCACCAGAGCCCTCTGCAGCCCCGGCACGGCCGCCTTGCCCTTGGCCAGCACCAAACCCTCCCGGTGCTGCGGCTCCGGCTGCTCCCGGGCCGCCGCCGCCTTCTCCTTGTCCCGCTCCTCCTCCGGGCTGGCCTCGGAGCCGAAGGGGCTGCACACGGTCTCCACCAGGCCGATCACCACCCCGAAGAAGGCCAGCACGCTGCCCAGCATGTACAGCTTGACCATCTTCCTGCTGGGCTTCTGGCTGAGCATTTCTTTGGCGAAGGGGAGCAGCTCATGCACGGTTTCCATCTCGGTTCTGCAGTGGTGGGTTTGGATGGCGCTGCTGGAAGAGAAGAGAGAGGGACACGAGTTCAATCCAGCTGCTGTGGTGGCAGAGCTCCCCGGGCTCCCCGAGCCCCCTGCAGACCCGCAGCTGGGCTTTAAATGGGGATTGGGGATTTTTGCTAAAGGTTTGCCTCAGGAAAAAACACACTCCCTGTCCCCGCGGTGCCCCGGGACCGAGCCACCCTCCCCGGGACCGAGCCACCCTCCCCGGGACCGAGTCACCCTCCCCAGGCTGCGGTGGGCACACACCGCTGCTGCCACGCGTTTTGAGCACCGTCCTGTCCCGTCCCGCCCCGTCCCATCGCATCCCGCATCCCCCCGCAGCCCTTACCGCTGTTGGTGCAGGGCTGAGCAGTGCAGGGATCGCTGCGGTGTTGGTGCAGGGCTGAGCGGTGCAGGGAGCAGTGCAGGAGCGCTGCGGTGTTGCGGTGGTGCTGCTGTCGCTGTCGCTGTCGCTGTCGCAGCCGCTCCGCTGCAGCCGCTGCCCGGGGCCGCCGCCGCCGCCTTTTATCGCTGCCGGGGCGGGCGGGGCGGGGGCCGGGCCGGGAGCGGGGCCCGGAGCTCGGCCAGCGCGGCCCCCCCGCGCTTGGCAGCTCCTGCCCCTAATCCGGCCAGAAGGAAAAAAAAAACCGCTTTTTTTTTTTTTTTTTTAGACCCTTTCCTCCCCCACTTTGTAAATATTTTTATTTTTTTATTTATCTCCTCTTTCCATTCCTCCTTCACTTCTTTCTCCTTCCATTTCTCCTTGTGTTTTCCCATCCCTCCTTCCATTTCTCCTTTTTGTCTTAAAAAACTTATGTTTTTCCTTCCTCCAAAAAAACACCCCAAGGTTGTCTCAGTCTAATTCCCAAACCAGAGATCTGATGCCCGACTTGCTGTGCAGCGCTGTACCTGCTTCTGCAAGAAATATTTCCTGTGTTCACAGGAGCTTTGCCGCTTGCCCGGGAGGCTGGGAGAGGATCTGTATCCACGGCTCCAAAGCAGGGCAGCGTTTGGATCGGGGCCTGGGGCTGTGCGGGGCCAAGTCAGAAAAATGCCCCTGCCTTGCTCCAAGTCAGAAAAACGCCCCTGCCTTGCTCCAAGTCAGAAAAACGCCCCTGCCTTGCTGCCCGCTTGGGGAAGGGGCTGGGAAAGGGGAAGGGGCTGGGAAAGGGGAAGGGGAAGGGGCTGAGGAAATGCGCCAAGGCCACAGCAATGTCACCGGGCCGAGCAGGACGCTGTCTGTGCAGGGTTCCTCCAGGTGCCCCAAGGGAACCGGTGACTCTGCAGGTGGGACAGCCCCTGCCCTCCTGGGAGGGAGAGAACTTTGGGGAGCTCCAGAGCGGGGGGAGCTTACATCAACTTCAGATCCACTCTTCACTTTTCCTGCACTTGGTGCTGAATCTGTGTCACCCCTTTGTGTCACCCCTTTGTGTCACCCCTTGTGTCACACTTTGTGTCACCCTTTGTGGCACCCTTTGTGTCACCCTTTGTGTCACCCTTTGTGGCACCCTTTGTGTCACCCTTTGTGTCGCCCTTTGTGGCACCCTCTGTGCCACCTGCAGCACGGTGCTCTTTCCATCCTGGGCTGCAGCCAGGCAGTGTTGCAGCAATACCCCCGGCATTACTGATGATGCAAGAACGATTGCATCATCGTCGCCATCACCATCATCGGCTGCAGGTCAGTCGGAGCAGACGCTGCTCTGGCAGCAGGAATGCTCTGGGTTCCATGCACATCTCAGCAGCTAAAGCCACGAGAAGTTGTTGGGATTTCCAGCAGATGACGGACTCTGGGTCAGACTTCTTGGCTGATCCGTGTGCTGAGAGGATGGGAATGGCTCTGCTGGGCAGTGTATAGAAATTGAAATATCAGCTGATGTTGTAGCAGCAGTTTTAGGGAGAGGTTGGTGCGTGTTGAAGGAGGCAAAGCTCCCTCCCTCCCTTCCCTGCTGCTCCCCAGTTTTTGATGCCCCCACACCGCTGGGTTCCCTGCCCACGAGAGGTGCCAGGGCTCTGCTGAGCCACCTGAGAAGGGGCAGGGCCCTTGAACCCTTGAATCGGAGGGGATTTCCCCTCTCCAGAGCTGAGCTGTGCGGGGCGTGTGGGGCACTGAGTCACCCCCGGCTCCTGACATCCCGCACGTCCCAGAGGCTGCCCCTGCCCGCCACGCTCCAAGGAAACGCTCCTGCTGAAAATTGGGCTGTTCTTTCTTTTTCTGCAAGTTGAGTCTGCTTAGGAAATTGTATTGCAAGACTGGCTGTAAAAGTTGCTAAAGACTCGTCTATCCCTCCTCAGCGTCTGGGTTTTTTTACTTTAAATAAAGGGTCCTTATCTTCTCTGCCAACTTGGCAGCCGGGGTTGCAGCCGATTCCTGAGTTCGGGCTGAGTTTTTTCTCTTCTGCAACGCTCAGAAAAATGGCCATTGGAGAAAAGATAGCTGGAGGAGACAGCGACCAGACAGGGGAAGTTCAAGGTCAGGGCTGCTCCCGCAGCTCTTTGGGGGTCACGGTGCTGCTCCAGGGGGAGCTGGGGCTGCCCCAGCCCTGCTCAGCCCCAGCAGCAGCGGCTGGGCTGGGGCTGCCCCGGCCCCACACAAAGGCCGCTGTGAACCCTTGGAGTTGTGACATTTCACTTACAAAAGTGATTTTCGGTTGGTTTCGGCTTTTTCAGGCAGGGTTTTGTTGCCTGCTGAGCCTTGTGTTTGCAAGACTTTTCCTGAGGGCTGGGAAGGGTGCTCTTGTTGGTAAAATGCTGATGGAGATGTCCCTGCATTCCCAAAGTACTGAGAGCTGGAGCTTTAGGGCTGACACAGAGCTCAGGATAATTTAATAACTGTTTAGTTCAATAATAAACTAATCAGCTGATAATCACCTCTGGCAAACACTTCTCATAGCAGCACTCAGATTGTGTTCATCTAATTTGACAACATTTAATTCAATTTTGGTTTAGATTTCAGTAACAAAGTCTGTGCAAGCTCGTCGTGTGGAGTGGACATTTAAATTGAATTAGGTGGATAAAACGATTAATGATTAACACCAAATTAGACTAATTTTAGCTGTTCTAAATCTTATTTAGGAGAGTCTGCATGAGGATGTTGTCCGGTTTAATCGCAACTTTGATTAAAGCAGGCTTTGTCCTGGGGGAGCCGCGGGAGTTTCACGTCACGGGGGGAAGAGCTGAGCCCGAACCTCCCGAGCAGCGGCAGCAGCGCGGCTCAGCCCGAATCCGGCTGGGATGGAGCGGGGATGGAGAGGGGATGGAGAGGGGATGGAGCCGGGATGGAGTGGGGATGGAGCCGGGATGGAAAGGGGATGGAGCTGGGATGGAGAGGGGATGGAGAGGGGATGGAGAGGGGATGGAGCGGGGATGGAGAGGGGATGGAGCGGGGATGGAGCAGGGATGGAGTGGGGATGGAGCCGGGATGGAAAGGGGATGGAGCTGGGATGGAGCCGGGATGGAGCCGGGATGGAAAGGGGATGGAGCTGGGATGGAGAGGGGATGGAGCGGGGATGGAGATGGGATGGAGCTGGGATGGAGAGGGGATGGAGCGGGGATGGAGATGGGATGGGGAGAGGGGATGGAGAGGGGATGGAGAGGGGATGGAGCTGGGATGGAGTCAGGATGGAGAGGGGATGGAGAGGGGATGGAGAGGGGATGGAGAGGGGATGGAGAGGGGATGGAGCGGGGATGGAGCTGGGATGGGGAGGGGATGGAGCTGGGATGGAGCGGGGATAGAGAGGGGATGCGGCAGCTCGGGCACGATGCTCCGGAGCCGCCCGGAGCCGCCAGCTGGGCAGATCTGCCGGAGCTGCTCGGGGATGCTCAGCTGTGGCAGCCGGGTGCTCTGCCGGGCTGAGTGTCCTCCTGGCACGGGTCACCTCGGCACCCGGGGGTGACCTTGGCCGTGCTCTGGGGCGCGGAGCGAGCCCGGCTGCCAGCCCTGAGGAGGTGCTCAGCTCCGGTTTCACCGGCCCGGAGCTGGCACATTCCTCAGCCCGGGGCTGGCACATTCCTCAGCCCGGGCTGGCACGCTCCTTCTGCCCGGGCTGGCACACTCCCGGCTGGCACGGCAGGCGCTGGCCATGCCGCGGGTGCGTGCTGGAGGCTCCGGGAGGAGGAGAGCTGCCCTGGGAGGGGCTGGGAGGGAAAGGGAGCTGCCCCTCCTGCCAGAACACTCCCAGAACACCCCCAGAACTGTTACTATGGCACACGAGAAAGAACGATGCCAGCTGCTGTTATTGCCGTGGTAAAAGACTTAATTTATTTCTTTTTTTACTCCAGCACTTAGAGTTTTCCAAAGGTGGCAGTGGATTGGAGGGTGAAAGTGCCACCTCTCCAACGAACTGGACAAACCACCAGTCTGTCAAATCTCCCTGCCTCTATGAAGGAATGCAGAACAATCAATGATTTACAGAATGTGTGTGAGAAGGTTTGCTACAAGAATGTAAACTCAGAAGGCTTTAGAAAGTCCTGGTCACTGCGGTGCCCTGGTCACTGCGGTGCCCTGGTCACTGTGGGGCCCTGGTCACTGTGCTGCCCTGGTCACTGCGGTGCCCTGTGCGGGCTCTGAGGGCCGATGCCAGCCCCGGGCCGGTCCCAGAGGCACAGGGACTCTGCTGCTGGTGCCCAGCACTGTCCAGTGCCCCTGCCTCTGGGGACAGCTCCTGGAGCATGGCACAGCCAAGGTGGGCTGGGCAGCAGCACGGGAACCACACGGAGCTGCCACCTCATCCCCCACGGGTCCCGAGTGGGTCGGGCACTGCCCGTGCCCAGCGTGAGCTCCGTGGGCTGTGCCCACCCTCAGCCCAGCCAGGCAGGGCAGCAAAGGTGGGACCAGCCTCTGTTCTACCTGGGCAGCTCAAAGCTGGCAGGCAGGAGCAGCAAACAGCGTGTCCTGCCTGTCACACGGGGGAATCTGTGCCTCAAAGGATGTCCTAAATGTCCCTAAATGTTCATGCAAACATCTGCCCTGGGAGTCGGTGGAGAGGCTTTGGGGGGTTCGCTGGCTGGCACCAGGGGTGCAGAGACCCCTCCATTCCACGGCCTGGAAAGCCTAAACCCCCAGAGGGGAGCTGGCTGCTTTCCTAATGGAATATTTTCCTGTTTAGAAAATGGGGACGTGACAAAAATAACGCTGCAAGGATAATTTTATCAAGGTCCCGGTGGAAAGCGAGCACAGTGCCAGCCTGTGCCCTGCCAGCTCTGCACCGTGTCCCTCGTGCTTGGGGGGCTGTGCCCAGCCCTGCTGCCCTTCGGGGATACTGGGGATACTGGGGATACTGGGGGTACTGGGGATACTGGGGCATTCTGTGCCGACCCATCGTGGGTCAGGCCACAGAGGGTGGGGAAAGGATCTGGGGGGAAAAGGAAAACCCAATTTAAGGGCAAATCCTGAGCCTTTGCTTTGCTGTCCAAGTGGTGTGGAAGGGATCTGGGGCACCTCTGTGCTCCTGTGCTGGGCTGGGCGTGGAGCAGGTGCTGAGCTCTGGCTGTCCCTCCCTGGCTGCAGGGCCCTGCCCAGCTGTGCCCACAGCTGGCACTGCTGCAGGGCTGCACTGGAGCCTGCGGCCACAGGGCTGCTGCACTTTGGAGCCAGCTCCCAGGGTTATTGGAATTTCAACCTAAAGTAGGTCAGTGGCGTTTTGGTCCAAAGTTTTATTTGCTTTCAGAGCAGGTTTTCAGAACACGAATTGGAATTTCGTCAGGAATTCCTGAAATGCTTTTAAAGGTAATCATGGTAATTAGCAAAGGAGTGATTTAAATCATCTCTGCTGGAATAAGGAGGTGGTTTGCTGGTCAGATTAGAATTAAAATGGGAAATGAAAAGATCAGCTGGGGGAAAACCTCTTTTATTACTGATATCATTAATCCTCCAACAGAGAGGGTTATCAGAAACTTACAACATGAGACATCATTTCTTACCCCGATAAAACTCTCCCAAGTTTTCCTCTTCCCAAGCAGCTTCAGTGCCTCCAGCTCCATGTCCTGGGACGCTTCCAGGTTCTCCCACAAAGGCTGCAGGCACCTGGCAGGACTCAGGCTGTGCCTGCCCAGTGATGGGAGGTTTCATCCCAGCTCCGAGTCCGGACTCTGCCCTCCCCTGTGCCGAGATCCTGCTCAGCATAAGCAAATTATCCCCCTGCCTGTTTTTTTCCATTGTAAGGCAGCTGCTCGTGCAGCAAATGTGCTTTCAGGGATTGTGCTTCAGACATTTGTTAATCCTTCGGTGAAAATTGTAACAGCAGCATTAAGTATTGTTCAATTTCTGTATGCTTGAACTATAGAACTCTCCTCAAGCAGCATCCTTCTCCTTGTGGAGGTTTTGCATTTCAAGGGATTAATGTTCTTTATGCAGTGCTCTGTCCTTGATTTCCAGCTCCTTTTGTGTTTCTGTCAGCTCCAGAGAGAGAAGTTAAAAACTAAACAGAGCAGGAACGTTCCCGCCTGGCCAGGGCTGGCTGAGGGTGTCACAGCAGCTGAATCCAAAGCTGCTGAACTCAAACAGTGTCCTTGGAAAAGCTCCTGGGGGAATGAAGCACTCGCGTGCCTCTAATCTGAACAGAAAGTATTGTCAGCCTGGAGGAAGTAAAACAGAGCCACTCATGCAGGAGTCACATCCTTTCCCACTTGGGCTGTGAGGCCTGAGTGTGCTCAGTCCTGAGTTCAGCCAGTTCTGATTCACCCTGGGAGTGCAGAGGGGGACCTGCAGTGCCTTCCTCCCCTGTGCTCATCCCCCTGCAGAACCTTCCTCCCCTGTGCTCATCTCATGGGCTTCAGATCCTTCTTTCCCTGTGCTCATCCCATGGGCTCCAGAACCTTCCTAGCCTGTGCTGCTCCTGTGAGTCCCTGGGATCCTGCCTGGCACAGGGATCCTGCCTGGCACCAATCTCAGCCTCTCCTGCTGCCTTGGGTCCCTGGGATCCTGCCTGGCACCAATCTCAGCCGGTGCTTCTCCCGTGGGCCCTGGGCCGGGCAGCAGCAGCCGGTGCTGATCTGCTCCTGGAGAAGAGCTCTCAGGGCAGGGGGTGTCCTGTGACTCAGAGCATGATTTCCTGCAGGAGTTAATGGTATTTGTTTTCCAGGGAAAGTCTGCCCAGCCCTCTGAGGGCACAGCCTGGCACAGGTTGGCACAGGCTGGAGAGGAGCTCGAGCCCTGTGAGCATCCCCCCGTCTGTCCCACCGAGCCCAGGTTGCTCCAGTGCTCGCATTTGATTTGCCGTGGTGCATTTCTGCCATCAGCCCAACCTCCATCCGTGTCCCCTCGCTGCCAGCCAGGACAGCCCTGGCCAGGGCAGCCTGGAGCTGCTGCAGCTCCTGACTCCCACCGGGGCTCTCGGGACCCCTGCCCCCGCCACCCGCTCACAGCCCATTTTCCCTTGCCCATTTGCATTGGCTTGCAGTCGATATTTTGTAAACGAGCCTTTTCCTGGGTTTTGTTCTTGTTGGAGCTGGTGGAGCTGGAATTGCAGGTGCTGTTTTCCCTTGCCGTGGCTGCCAGGGACCCTTCCCGCACGGAGGCGGCTCTGGGGGGCTCGGCTGGGCAGGGGCCGTGTGGGCAGCTCGGGCACGTCTCAGCCTCCCTTTCTCCTGAAGACACCCCAGGCTTTGCATCTCAGCCTCCCTTTCTCCTGAAGACACCCCAGGCTTTGCATCTCAGCCTCCCTTTCTCCCGAAGACATCCCAGGCTTTCCTTTCCATCCCACCCTCCCTTTCTCCCGAACACATCCCGGGCTGTCCCGTGCCCGGCCCGGGCGGGGCTGGGCAGGAGGAATGCGGCGTTACCGCATTGCTGAGCCGGAGCCGAGCCCGGGCTCAGCCCGAGCAGGATCAGGCTCAGCCCGAGCAGGCTCAGCCCGAGCAGGCTCAGCCCGGCTGCCACACTCGGAGCCCCAGGGACGATGGTTTTTTCTCTCCCTGCTCGGAGCTGCTGCCCTCAGCTCGATGTGCCTGTGTCACTCAGGGTGGGATGGGGCGTGGGTGACACCAACACAGCAGGAGGGACCTGGAGTCACCCGGCGTCCTGCTGAGCCCCTCACCCGCATGGAGAGGCGGTGACTGCGGGGTTATTGCTCTGAGGTACATGCCAAGGGCCCGGTGAAGGTTTGCTCAGGTTGAAAACCAGTTTGAGCTGAAATCCGGCGTGTGGGCAGCGCTGGGTGGTGGCGGCCGCAGCCTGAGCTGCCTTTGCTCAGCACTCCTCACTTCAAAGAGGTGCTTAGCTTGGAAGTTTGTGCCTTTGCTGCCGCAGTACAATAACAATAATAATAATAATAATAATAATAATAATAATAATAATAATAATAATAATAATAATAATAGTAAAGGTACGCTGCTGTTTCCCTCGGTGTTTGAAGGCTGGAGCTGAGGTGCTGAGAGCGGCACTGCCCTGCGGGTGGTGTGGGCACAGCGTGCAGCCCCTGCCCGGTGCTGAGCTGGCTCCAGGCTCTGGTACATCCCCGGAACCGGCTCCAGGCTCCGGGAACCGGCTCCAGGCTCCGGCACAGCCCCGGAACCGGCTCCAGGCTCCGGGAACCGGCTCCAGGCTCCAGGAACCGGCTCCAGGCTCCAGGAACCGGCTCCAGGCTCCAGCACAGCCCCGGAACCGGCTCCAAGCTCCAGGAACCGGCTCCAGGCTCTGGGAACCGGCTCCAGGCTCCAGGAACCGGCTCCAGGCTCCAGGAACCGGCTCCAGGCTCCGGCACAGCCCGGGCAGGTCAAACGGAGCCCAGCTGGGCTTTTCCCCGCCCGGTGCCCGCGGAGCCGCCGCCGTGCCCGTGCCCGCTGCTCGCCGTGCCCGCCCCGCAGCTGTGCGCTCACAGGGTGTGGATGTCTGGGGATCCCTGAATCACCGCTCTGTCATCGCTGCGCCCACGGGCACCTTCTCTGCAGGTGAGGCAGGGCGCTTAAAGCCTGCCAGGATCGGCCGCGCTCGGAGCTCTGCGGTGCCGGGGACGCAGGGACAGCGCAGGGCACGGGGCAGGTGAGGTTTCTGTTCTCTGCGGGTGTGTGCTGCCCCTGGGCTATCCCACGGGGCTCCTTTCCCTGCAGGAGACTCTCACAGGAGGTTTTTATGGATTTCTCCTTTTCCTGGAATGTGACTTCGGGCCACCGTGCCTGGCTGGAGCTGGGATTGACTCTGGAAGGGAAGGGTGGGGCTGGGGCACAGAGCGGGGCTGGGGCACAGAGAGGGGCTCATTGCCTTGGAGGCAAATTCAGTTTCAGCATCTGATTTTCCTTTTCATTATTCTTGATTTTGCCCCCACGCTATTCTGGGTCGATTAATTAAAACTATCTCCCTGTGAAGTGAGAAGGAAGCAGGACCTGGACTGAGCTTTTGAATTGATATTTTCTGCTCTTTTCAGTCTTGCTGCAAACTCCTCCCCAGGTGTGTCTGGGGCCAAATGGAGCCTCGCTGCCAGCTGTGGCCATGGGCAGTGCTTGTGCTGCTGGGTAAGGCTCACACTGTGCTCCCAAAAGAGCAGGGAGCTAAAGAGCAGCACTGCTGAGCCTGGC